>NC_090279.1:3896500-4596000 GCF_040414725.1 Anabrus simplex | reverse complement strand
CGTAGTTCTTTGCTCTATTCACATGATCATAAGAATGTATGGTAATTTCGAAGGAATATGATAGAAAAACATTTTGTATACGACAAAGTGACAATAAATACGTACATAGGTTAATGGTAATGAAAAACTCCCTCTGTAGATCAGTAGTCTGCTTCCGATCCGCAAGACTGGGGGTTCAAACCCGGCAGAAGTACTCGGATGTTTGAAGGGCGGAAAGAAATCCGTTCGAAACTATATCGTGCTTTATCGGCATATAAAAGATCGCTGGTAACACATATGGTGTTTACCTTAAGTCAGTCAGATCACCCTCCTGGTGAAATAAAACAGAACGTCAAATCAAAATGCCTGTACATGGTAGCTGAAGCGTACTTAAAATAATATTATTAATAATAATAATAAATGTGGGTGCCTCCGTGGCTCAGACGGCAGGGCGTCGGCCTCTCACCGCTGGATACCGTGCTTCAAATCCCGGTGACTCCATGTGAGATTTGTGTTGGACAAAGCGGAGGCGGGACAGATTTTTCTCCGGGTACTATGGTTTTCCCTGTCATCTTTCATTCCAGCAACACTCTCCATTATCATTTCATAGCATTTATCACTCATTAATATAAATCACCTTGGGAGTGGCGACCCCATTGTAATAACAGCCTATATATGTTTCATTCATTACATCCCTGACCCGGTCAATGACTGGAAAACAGGTTGTAGGTTTTCATTTTCAACAATAAATTTATTGATCTGTTTACCCTCCAGGGTTGGTTTTCCCCTTGGACTCAGCGAGGGATCCCACCTCTACCGCCTCAGGGCAGAGTTCCGGAGCTTGAGACTTTTGGTCGGGGGATACAACTGGGGAAGAGGACTAGACCTCGCCTAGGCGGCTTCACCTGCTATGCTGAACAGGGGCCTTGTGGCGGGGGGGGGGGGAGATCAAAAGGGATAGACAAGGAGGAGGGAAGGAAGCGGCCGTGGCCTTAAGTTATATACCATCCCGGCATTTGCCTGGAGCAGAAGTGGGGAAACCACGGAAAACCACTTCGAGGATAGCTGAGGTGGGAATCGAACTCACCTCTACTCAGCTGACCTCCCGAGGCTGCGTGGACCCCGTTCCAGCCCTCGTACCACTCTTCAAATTTCGTGGCAGAGCAGGGAATCGAATCCGGGCCTCCAGGGATGGCAGCTAATCACGTAAAGCATCACACCACAGAGGTGGACATTATTATGATTATTATTATTATTATTATTATTATTATTATTATTATTATTATTATTATTACTATTATTATTATTATTATTATATTTTTGCTGGTTGCTTTACGTCGCACCGACACAGGTAGGTCTTATTGCGACGGTAGGACAGGAAAGGACTAGGAGTAGGAAGGAAGCGGTCGTTGCCTTAATTAAGCCCGGTGTGAAAATGAGAAACCATGGAAAACCATCTTCAGGGCTGCCGACAGTGGGGTTCGAACCTACTATCTCCCGAATACTGGATACTGGCCTCACTTAAGCGACTGCAGCTATCGAGCTCGGTATTATTATTATAATATAGCAATTGAATGAGTGCACTTTTTACACACATGACCACTTCCTTTTAAAATTTAAAATTTGGTCTTTGAGCTGTAAAAACGGTGGTAGGGTGATAGTAATTACATTTTTATACAGGAAAAACTGAACAGTTTTTAAAGCCCGAAACAGAAATATTGATAGGCCTATTTGAACGGAAATAGCCAAATTTTCACTCCTGATTCAACTTAGCGTAGTTTACGGTAATATTTTCTTAAGATGTATTTGTTTAAAGAAAATATTCTTAAGGCTTAATTTTTAATGTGGTTTATGATGCTGGAAATGATGAAAACTTTCGCGTATTCTGTGTCAATCGCATCTTAAGATAACTTATGTGTACTGATGTCTTGTATCTGTTACCATGTGCTAGCATGGTTTTGCTACTCCGCTCCAAGTGCGTGTGATTTCGTTGTTGACATTGTTTATTTTGTGTGTAGACAGAGTATTTATTTACCGGTACCCGTGTATTATTCCCCACAACTGTCGTGTATGGTAGAACGCTTACGTAAGTGTCAGACAGTGAACACGTGTTTTTTTTTTTTTTTTTTTTTTTTTTTTTTCGTAATGGAATTCTGAGGAACCTTGAATACGGTAGACTATTGTTCGATAATATTATGTGGGATATCGTTGTTATAAGAGGTACACGAGCGACATTATCACCCCATCGTGTGTTTCGAGGACCGTATCTTGCATAGGACCGGACTCGAACCAACATGCGCTCAGTTACAAAGCTAGGCGGCTAGTACGACATTCTATGAACTTGGTACTTCATCGTCTTGCGGAACGCCTAGCACAAGCAGAAAACAGCTCCCCAGTACCCAGCGGCATCGCCAGCCTGCCTAGGTGGAGAAAAGGCATCTACGAGAGACAGAGAAACAGGTAAACTTTCTATTTTTTTATAACTCTTCTCCCTGCTCCATCACCAGTTGATAAATGTGCTGTCATGTGATCATTAACACGGCACGCCATTGGCCATTTGCGTGCGTGCTTATTTTGTCGTTCAAATTAACGAGATAGTTCATTTGTGCTCTCGCGGCATTTCGTTCAAATGAACGACGTAGTTCACTTGTGCTGTCTTCATGGAAGCAGCCCTCGCGGCATTTCGTTCAAATGAACTAGGTAAAGCTATCTTAGCAACAGCACCAGCGGCGCAAAAGAGATAGTATTCCGTGCTGGACGTGAGCTAGTACGTTTGTTTTACAATAGATGGTGCTTGCTTACGTCTTCGTCCTTTAATATGCTGTATGCTTGCATGAACGACTCGTTCAAAATATTTGAACGAACTCGTACTAGTTCAAATAAACGAGTCGTTCAAATCAACTAGTTAGTTCATGAACGACCCAACTCTACCCCCCATGTGAATAGCCTTAAGCTTGAAGAATGTATTTGTAACTGCGAAACACAAACTAGAACAGAAGTCCAACAAACGCTTCCCATTCCCCTTAGCTTAAGTGTATACCCTACATTTACCAATCACCCTTTCGAATACTTAAGTTCTATTTCCAACTCTCGCATTGGTATCGCCCATTAGCACCCTCCTCATCCTTGTTGTTGACCCTGGCTACGATGTCACTCGATGTTTCATAAAACTTGTCGTCAACTTCATCCTCATCTGCACCCTCACACGGTGAATATATTGAGACAATTCTCGTCGTAATTCCTCCAACTGCCATATATACCCACAGCGTTCGCTCATTCACGCGCCTAAAAGAAACTATGCTGCGTACAGTAGTTTTCCAAATAAACAGTCCTTCCACATACTCTGCCCTTCCCTTTTTAACACCCATCAAGTAACTTTTATCATCTCCTGTCTCTTCCCCGTTATCTCTTCTTACCTGAATATCACTCACGGTACACCTAGTATAGCCGGATTCGTCCCGTTTGCTGAAGCAGCCAGTTTTACTTTCTTTCTTCCACTAGCACCATTAATATTGATAGTTCCCCATCGAATTCAATTTCGTTCGACAAGTTGTTTCAAAGGAGTCCTTCGCCTGTCAAATGAGAGTGGGAATCCATTACTCCCATAGCTCCGAGGTTTGCTTCAAACGTTCTGAACTCGGTAAATTCATGAAGCAGGATGGTATCCTACTTACACATAGTAACAGTGACGATCTCTTAGGGACAACCAGTGGAATTTTAGTCCTAGCCTCCTGAGCACAAGAAGAGCCATTGCAGAGGTTATGTCCGAAAACCCAATCCCGTTCCATAGCAATTGGTATCCCGACCGTCAGGACCACTTACTAGGGCACTCAGCCCTTGCCCATGGTTCACGAACTAGAACGTGGCCAGAGTAACCGACACCATTAACCATCAATTGTTATTATTATTATTATTATTATTATTATTATTATTATTATTATTATTATTACTATTATTATTATTATTATTATTATTACTCACCAAAAGGTGACAGGAGAAAGGAAATCGAGTATAATGCAAGTTCCATGAAATCTGGGAGCAAGCTTGCCCGCGGTAACAAAATGTTTAACCATAACCTGATCTCCAATTTCTAAATTCGTGGTTCTTTGTCCACGGTCATACCCAAGTTTTACTTTCTTATGAGAGGCCTTAAGGTTATTTCTAGCTTTTCTCCATAAATCCCGGATATTGTCTGTGTCTGTTGCATCTGGCAATAGCTCATTAATCGACTACACATTTGACAAAGGAATATTTGGGACAAACTTAAAAGAATGAGGAAGTGGAGGATACTTGTGGGACACATGAACAGCCCAGTTAAAGGCTAATGATAACCAGTGTAAGGAAGTGTCCGAACGAGAATGATCTTCGTGGTGGAAAGCACTAAGGGCAGTTCGGGGATTATGATTAACCCGCTGGGCTAGAGATGACTGTGAGTGGTACGCAGACGTCATGACATATGAATAGACAGATCGAAACAGAACTCATGAAATAAATTAGAGGGGAACGCATTAGCGATATCAGAAACAATATATTGTCATGGTCCAAAAGATGGAAAAATAGTGTTGAAAAAAGAAACAATGGACTGATCAGGGTCATTCCTAGTCGGAAACAGCAATGAGAACCGTGTGAAACGATCCACACACACACAAGAATGAATGTATTCCCATTCCCTTTAGATTGAGGCTAGGGTCCGGCGTAATCGATGTACAATCGCTAATTAAACACGACTTACATGCTTTAACCAGTTACCTAATCTCGCCGTCCATACTCTCCCAGACAAACACTTCCCTTATGTTTTCTCTTGTTTTGAAAATGCGTAGATGTCCATCTAATGGGGCCTCATGGCAATACTTGAAAATTATACGCGCTAGAACAGCTGGAACAACAATTTGCATCTTGTGATCACGCCTCGAAGGGCAACACCGAACCCCATTCATCAAAACATAATAGACAACATGTTCCTCAGAAGCAAGTGGGAATAGAAGACAAAGGGCTTTTCTTCGAGTCAACAACATCAGAATCACCGGGAAACATTCGGCTTAATCCAGCTGCGACCATACTTTCAGATCACTGAATATCTCGCACGTAAAAGTGAAACGATCATATCCGGTTCGCCCGGTACGACGGTGCCTAGACAGAACCCACCTCAGTGAATGATTGTCATTCTCTCATTGAAATTTAACATGCTCAAGGTAAAGACGAAAAATTTCTAAGCGGAATGGGAAGATCAGTCCTTCTAACGCGTACGTAGCGTACTTGGCGTCTTGAGGTGGCAAGGTTCTAGACGCATTGGCCATTGGCCGCCATCCTAGTTCAGATTCCTGAAGAAGAACCGCAGTGACCGCGGATTGAGAGGCGTCTGTGTGTACAATTAACTTCTTGGAGAAATCTGGCATAGCCAAGACCGGGGCGTTACCCAGAGCAAATTTCAGATCCTCTAACGCTGCTTGCTGCAACGGCCTCCATTCAAACTTGACAGCTTTCTTGCGGAGACGGCTTAGGGCTGCCGCCCTATTGCCGAAGTTGGAGATGAATTTCTTAAAGAAATCTAACAACCCCATTAGCATCATTACAAGGCCTGAAGTTACGGACTGCATGCGTTCTGGAATGATCGACTGAAACTCCATCAGGTGACACAATATACCCCAAGTAGAACATAGATGATTAATCAAAGGATACATTTTACAACTTCACCGTCAGTCCACCATTACGAAGGCGTTTTAGAGCTTCATCTAGATGAGTTAAGGGTTCTTCAAAGGTCTCAATAATATTGTAGATAATGGTACAGATATACTAATTTAGTATCCCAGAAGGCCATATCTAGCAGCCTAATAAGAACCACCGTGCCCATGGTGAGGATAAAGGCACGCGGTTGTATTCATACAGATTCCAGTCGGTAGCGAAGGCAGTCAGATGATGTTTTGGTTCTTCCACCAGACGTATCTCATTATAGGCTTGGTGGAGATCTAAGGTGGTGAAGAACGTAGCCTTCCGAAACAAAGAGAAACATGAATGCAAGTCGGGAAGGGGGTACTGCTTGTAGAACAATCTTACTATTTAACGCCCTGTAATCAATTACTGGCCTGAAGCCACCTGGAGGTTTCGACACCAGAAAAATGGTTACAGAATACGCCGACTTGGAGAGTCAAATGACACCATCCCTCAGCATTTGGTCAATGATTTAATTGAGGACCTACATTTTCGGCGGAGAAAACCTGTAGGGAGGAAATCTTACGGGGATCGAATCCGTAGCCTCAATCTTGTATTCACTTAAGTCAGTCACACCTAGATTTTCCGAAAATACGTCGGAAAATGACCGACATATTTTAAGAATGCAACTTGCCTGATCCTCAGGTAGATGTCTAAGGTCAAACGACATCTCACTCTGGGGAGGCGAAATAATAGAAGATGCTACAGAATTACATTTCAAAAGAGGTACCGAATATGAAAATTACTCCTAGATTGGAATGTGCAGAATTTAGTTTGAACATCGTACATAGAGGAATGTGACAGGAAATCTGCTTTTAATATCATAGGGCATGGCAAACTTTTAGCAACAAATAACATAGATTTCCACGTAAATTTTGAAATACGAATTTTGGCATAGATAAATCCAAAAATTTCTAGGGGGGAAGAGTTAGCCGAAACACATTATAAAGATGAAACATATTCAGAAAATTTACAACAGTACCACAGATTCGAATGTCATTCTATCAAAATGATGGACATAATATTTCCTGAATCTAAAATGACAGTGACCAGTGCGTTAGCTCAATTTTGTGGAAGGGCACGAAGTCTGGAGTATCGGAGGCAATTTTGAGGCATTCTTTAGGACCTTCGAAGATTGTCTTCCTTCTTCATTATGTGCTCATAGTACCCTCAGGTACTGAGCCTTCAGATGCAGATATGGGTGAGGACGCAACCAAGCACCCTAGTTATAGTAATGGCCACTTAAGGCCCTACATTAAAAAGTAAATATCACCGCCCGAATCTCTTTCTTAAGGCTCATCACTCCCGCCAACATGACAAACTAACCTCACTGTATGCATCCATCATGAACGTTCTCTTACAGCATTAAATGATATAATTTAAGATGAAATAAATCAAGATATTCATAATTAAGCCAGTTCCCGCGCTCAGTGAGGAAATCGTACGGGGATCGAATCCGTAGCCTCAATCTTGTATTCACCCATATCTGCATCTGACCGCCAGCCTCATACGCGGTGTCCATGTCCTATACCGCCAAGGCCTAATGAGCACTTTTTACCTTGCAGTAAATTATTCGTAATAAATTCTGTTCAATTTATGTAAATTGGATGGGCATTTTCTTTCTCGGGCATTTTATTGACGTAAATTAATGCACCTTTATTTTATAAATGCTTATTTTATGAAGTGATAATTCAAATAAATATTTCCTTTCTTTGAAAAATAAATTATTTCGTGATCAAAAACCGGTCAGAAAAAATATTTTTACTATCAAATCTGCATTATTTTAGATAGGTGGTGTTCCCTATGCTACTTTTAAAAATATAGGGCCTTATGTACAATATTACAGTTACAATATTTTTTAAAATTATTATTATTATTAAATTACCGTGAAATTTTCTAATCCTACATTATATGCAAATGCTGCAGTTCCTGGTTCGTTTTAAGTAAAAATGATTACTAATGTCTATTTCACACAGATTTAACGCTCAAAAATTCATTTTTGCCGTAAAATTATGACACAAAAATTATTTAATAATATTTTACGTGTTCTAGCAAATGTGCTTAGGGAGGAACAAAGGGTTGTACACCCTCCTTACATTGTTCACAAATGTATCTGGACTTTGTCCATTTACCACCTTCACTAGTACTAATCTTTCTGAATACGGAACAGTTGCGTTCCTTTTTTTTCGGTAAAATAGTAAGGGGTTCGTTACCCACCCGCGGGAGCTGAATTGCCGCTCGGCCACCAAGCTACTCGGCAGCCAAGTTCCTCAACCAAACTTGTTGTATGTAGTCTTTCTTAATCCAATACTAGTCCAAAACATGTATTGTACATTATTAAAACGAATAAATAACTTGGAAAGTATTATTTTCCGGAACGTCCGATCAATCGGATGTTGGCGATTTTAGACTCAACATCGAACGCCTGATCAATCGGACGTTGGCGATGAAAGGGTTAAGGAAATAAACACACATTCTCACTCCTGCTCAAATTAATTTTACATATCAATCAATCAATCAATCAATCAATCAATCGTTCAATGAATCGCTCAATTAATCAATAAATAAATAAGTAAATAAATAAATAAATCAGTCAATCAATCAATCAATCAATCAATCAATCGTTCAATGAATCGATCAATTAATCAATCAATCAATCAATCAATCACTACTGATCAGCATTTAGGGCAGTTGCCCAGGTAGCAAATTCCCTAACTGTTTTTCTCCTAGCCTTTTCTTAAATGATTATTAATAAATTGGAAATTTAATGAACATCTCCCGTGGTAAGTTATTCCAATCCCTCACTCCCCATCCTATAAACGAACATTTGCCCCAATTTTACCTCTTGAATTCCAGCTTAATCTCCATGTTGTAATCTTTCCTACTTTTGAAGCCACCACTGAAACTTATTCGTCTACCGATGTCATTCCGCCCCAACTCTCCGCTGACAGCTCGGAACATACCACTTAGACGAGCAGCTCGTCTCCATTATCTCAAGTCTTCCCAGCCCAAACTTTGCAACATTTTTGTAACGTTATTCTTTTGTCGGATATCATCTAGAACAAAACAAGCTGCTTCTCTTTCAATTTTCTCAGTTCCTTTCTCCCTTAAATAACCAGTAAGAGAGATTATTCGGCATATTCTCAGTTTTCTGGCTGGTTGTATCTTCAACCTTATCCAGGAAACATAGAGGAGAACTAATGTGCTCAGCTATGTGGATGGAAATTAGGTCAGCTTTCAGACTCATTGCTGAATTGAGATTGATAATTTTAATAGTTCTACTAACTACTTCTATGGTTTCCATAAACGCCGAGGAGCCAAAATTGCGTCCCGCAAGAATTATTTTACGTACCTGTAGTTCTGCAGACATGAGACTGTCGTATTTGAGCACACTCAAATACCGCCAGACTCTAACCCACCAACCCGAGCTAGTCAAACATTCTCTCCTTCGCCAGCTTAAATTAAATTTCAATATTTCCTGACTTTATTTTGATGTACGCATTACTATAACCGTATTCTCAAAGGGAGGGGCAGGGAGAGAAACCGAGATTGTATATTTTATTGCAATTTCCATAAATTCAAGGACTTACCATGTAGGTCCTTTTGATTGGATGTTGTCTTATTCTTTCTTTAATAAGCATTAGGGGACGGGGGATACATTTTAAACGTATGTGTGGCTTGCAAGTTGGTGTATCTCGAGCTTCCCACATTAGAGAAACCCAGAAATTCTACAGGGGCAATAATGAGTGAAACACAATTACCAGATTTTTATATATATTGGCTTAAATCACTCTGATTAAAGACAAGTTGTAAGGCAAGAATGGGATAGGAAAGAGGGCTAGGACTTAAATGAAAGGAAGCTATCTTCGCCTTAATAAAGGTACAGCCACAGAATTAGCCAAAAGTGAGAGTGAGAGTACCACGAAAGGAAAAGAACTTCAGATCTACTGACTGAGGATTTCGCAACCACCACCTCCCGAATCAACCTCTCAGCAATGTGATCGAACTGCACAGACAATTCACTCAGTTTCTTGTGACGCGCAATACCACATGGGCTTAGTCTCTCCCAAATTACACAGTTTGTATTTGTACCATTTACACCTGTATATGGATCTTCAGTTCTTCAGTTATACCAGGTGGCTCTCGAACGCCGTACTTTCTACTTATAAATGTCCCGCATGCACAAATGAAGAATGGGATGCCTACGAGCTGATTTTCACAGGGGAACTCCTGACAGCGGGCAGGTTACGTCAGAATATCAAGAGATATGAAACGGAGTGTCGCTCGCAACATGTTACTCAGCGTTTGCCGTCTAATTCACCCCTTGCATTAGTAAACATCGTTTTTGACCGCATAGTTCTAGGGTGGTGTATGGTACAGCCGCACCATATTTATTTTCTGCATATCAGCAATGGATACTGTGAATAGCAATGGTGAATACACATACATTATTTTAACTGAACAACCTAGTCGGAGTGCAACAGAAGCTCCAAACGGACGTACGCCTTCTACACTCATATTTCGCCGAGCAGTATTAGTTTTTGTTCCATACAATCAACTCTTATTTCGAGTTGAATGTCTACATGTGTATAAATTAATAAGTTATTAGATTCCATTTACTGCATCTTTGGCGTGTCTACAAACAGTAGCGGCGGGACAGTCGCTCCCACCCCAAATTTGTAGAGTAAATATTACATTTTATTCCACTTTAGTCAGCTGGAACTAGGAATCATTTTAGAAAAGCTATTTGTACAAACCTTGTTGTCTTATATGCTAAATCTTTGCTTTATTGTATAGCGCTACGGCAAGTGGCCCCGTTGTGTAGGGTAGCGTGCGTGCCTCTCACCCGGAGGCCCCGGGTTCGATTGCCGGTCAGGTCAGGGATTTTTACCTCGACCTGAGGGCTGGTTCGAGGTCCACTCAGCCTACGTGATTAGAATTGAGGAGCTATCTGACGGTGAGGTAGCGGCCCCGGTCTCGAAAACCAAGAATAACAGCCGACAGGATTCGTCGTGCTGACCACACGACACCTCGTAATCTGCAGAACTTCGGGCTAAGCAGTGGTCGCTTGGTAGGCCAAGGCGCTTCAAGGGCTGTAGTGTCATGGGGTTTAGGGGAGGGGGCTACGGCAAGTAGTGGAGACACGGCATGTGCTGTAGGGGTACATATTTTTGCCGAGGCCGAGGCCAATGAGTTATAATTCACCCGCTTGCCACGCGCATTCGTCAATCTGGTAGTTTCTTTATTGTCTGTTAGTATCTTAGTGTGTATTCAAATACTAAATGATTTTTAATTGCATAGTCATGCCGTACATCTATGTAATTGTACCGGGAGAGCTGGCCGTGGGATTACGGGCGCGCAGCTGTGAGCTTGCACTCGGGAGATATTTGTTTCGAATCCCACTGTCGACAGCCCTGAAGATAGTTTTCCGTGGTTTCCCATTTTCATACCAGGCTAATGGTGAGGCTGTACCTTAATTAAGGCCACGGCCCCTTCTTTCCCATAAGTTCTATCTGCGTCGGTGCGACGTAAAGTCAATTGTAAAAAAAAAAGGTATATTTAATTGTAATTTTAACTTCAACGCGAGAGAATACCAACTGTACTTTCACCGGACTAAATTATTTCCTTTGTATTATGTTATTTTATATGCAAATGTAATTAATCTACCCCTTGGCTTAATCGTAATAATAGTTGTTTTTTTTTTGAAATTTTGATTCAATACTGTATAATAAAATTTTCACCAGCTCTCACAAACATACTGCGGGGAATTTACTTAATAAATAATACAACACAAAGAAATAATTTAGGAACGTTGGTAATAGCTCCCGTTGAAATGCGATTATAACTCAACACTTTTTTACTATTGGCTTTACGTCGCACCGACATTTATAGGATTTATGGCGACGATGAGACAGGAAAGGGCTACGCGTGGAAAGGAAGCGACCGTGGCCTTAAATAAGGTACAGCCCCAGCACTTGCCTGGTGTTAACATGCGAAACCACGGAAAACCATCTTCAGGGCTGCTGACAGTGCTACCTCCCGCGTGCAAGCTCAGAGCTGCGCGCCCGTAACCCCACGGCCACCTCGCTCGGTATTATTACATGGAATTACGGCATGATTATGCAATTAAAATCATTTAGTATTTGAATACTCACTAAGAAACTAACAGACACTAAAGAGACTGCCAGACTGATGAATGCGCGCAGCAAGTGGGTGAATTATAACTCAGTGGCCACGACCTCGGCAAAAAAATATGTACCCATACTACCCTTCATCACAGCACATGCAAAGTCTCCACTACTTGCCGTTGTTGTTGTTGTTGTTGTTGTTGTTAGTCGTTTAGTCGCTTTCGACTCTCCGTGACCCCATAGACCAAAGTGCGCCATTTCTTCCTGTCGTATACTATTTTCCGAAGTCTTTCTAAATTGAGAGCCGTGGCTTCCTTGATGTCATCAATCCACCTCATCCGTTGTCGCCCTCTTCTCCTGTTACCATCAGTCTTCCTCAGCATTAAGGTCTTTTCCAGTGAAACATCTTTTCTCATGATATGACCGAAGTACTTTAGTTTTTGCCTGAGTATTTGACCTTCCAGTGAACAGCCTGGGTTGATTTCCTGTAATATGGACTTATTAGATCTCTTCGCAGTCCACGGAACTCTAAGGAGTTTTCTCCAACACCATAGTTCAAATGCATCTATTCTTCGGCGCTCAGCCTTTCTTACTGTCCAGGTTTCGCTTCCGTACATTGCTACTGGGAAGACCACAGCCTTCACTATACGAATCTTCGTTCTTAAAGTTACGTCTCTACTCTTGAAAACGTTATCAAGGTTGGCCATTGCCTTCCTCCCAAGGAGCAAGCGTCTCTTAATTTCATGGCTGCAATCGCCATCAGCAGTTATTTTGGAGCCCAAGTAGATGAAACTAGGAACAACCTCCATTGTTTCACCATTTATATGCCAGGAGGTGATAGGTTTAGTTGCCATGATCTTTGTTTTCTTGACATTCAATCATAGTCCAGCTTTTGCACTTTCTTCTTTCACCTTCATTAGTAGATACTTAAGTTGTTCTTCACTTTCTGCCAACAGGGTGGTGTCATCAGCATATCTAAGGTTATTTATATGTATCCCACCAATTTTAGCTCCAGTTTCTGTTTCATCTAATTTGGCATTCCTCATCACATACTCTGCATATAAGTTGAATAAGTAAGGTGACAATATGCAGCCTTGACGTACACCTTTCTCTATCTTGACCCATTCAGTTGTTCCATATAGGGTTCTCACCGTAGCTTCCTGATCAGAGTAGAGATTTCTCATAAGGCAAATAAGATGATCTGGTACTCCCATAGTCTTGAGTACTTGCCACAATTTATTGTCGACACAGTCAAAGGCTTGAGCATAGTCAATAAAGCATAAGTATAGGTCTTTCTGGAATTCTCTTGCTTTCTCCATAATCCAGCGAATATTAGCAATTTGATCTCTGGTTCCTCTGCCTTTGCGGAAACCGGCTTGTCCTTCAGGTAGTTCTCGATCTACATACTGCCGAAGCCTATTTTGCAGGATCTTGAGCATAACCTTACTAGCATGCGATATAAGTGCGATTGTTTTAAATCAATCAATCTTTCGATTTTTTTATGTCCACCCATTCATACCCGCACCTTCTTTCAGCTCTGTAAACCACGATGTCCCCGTAACAGTTACTAAAACTCTCATCACCAAACGGTTCAATCAACACACTTTCAATGTATTCATGAATAAGTGCCTGACGGTACGGTTAGGATGTACTCGTCGTAGTAGAACTTGTTTCCGCCATCTCGCACGTTATAGATGTTATTGTAGCTTTCGGATGATACTAGCCCAAGACTATGTAGCCGATGATTGAGTTCAATCGGTGGTTTAAAATAGTCAGTTGTTTAAATTCCTTCTCCACGTACAGTAAATGATCTTGCAACGATTATCATCATGTGCACACTAATGCCTTTCGTCTGCAGTCTGGGTTTGATACGAGAACATTGGACTTTATCGCACACACATGCGTGTATTGAATTTTTGCACACGCCTTTATTGTAAACAATGTCTGTCCTGCTTCCGAAATATTGTATGAGCTCAGATGGAGCGGGTAAGTCTCCATTACTATCGAAATACCACAATTTAGAGTTATGTTTCACGAAGGCAACCTAATGAGTTCCGGGCCCACGACTGTCGTCTAAGTTGATTACAGCAATCTCAAGGTTCCGTTAGGGCATGCTGGTAGCTGATCTCGCATATACACACAGCGAAAATCGTGAATTCCTTGTTGATTAGCATACGTAGCACCTACTTCTTGGGACTGAGCTCGATGTGGCAGTGCATTCAGTAGGCGTTATATGGCGATATGTATATACCAACACCTATCCTGTACGGCGCTAGCGTATGTGCAAACCTTTACCTCGCAATGCAATGGCTTCTATCGTCTTATTATGACGCTCACATTCTTTCAATTTCTGCCTCACGTCTTTCACAGCCTTAACAGATCTTGCTATAGCACTGGCACCACCTAGCAGGGATCCTAAAGCCACCAGTCCAGAAAACAGCCCTGGAAGGAATTCGCCTCGTTTCGGTACAGGAATAACTCGTGCGCGATTGCTAAACATTGCTTTACTCTTACGAGAATTTCTCGCTCTAGCTGCACGTAGTGCTTTAGTAATACGAACTCGTGGATTGTATTCTCCTCGAGTAGATGTTCCCGCAGCCTTTACAACTTATTTCCATCCAACATTCTCAGTTTTATTTTTCATAACATCAGGATACCTTTGTTTCACCATTCTCGGCACGACTTCTCTTGCCAACAGCGATTTATGAGCTGATAGTTACTTCTTGTTACGTCATTCGTGATGTATTCTTGTGATATGCCACTTCTTTATTCAGTCAGCATGAAAATTATAAAGCAGCAAGACACATTACCGTACCTGTCAGTGACATAGTGTCACATCTCGTACCGAGTTCGGCTACAACTACGCAAAGTCGTCATGGAGCATTATTTCCTTCTACAGTTCGATGTTCATAACTGCACCATCAGGAATCTGCAAGACAAATGCTTTACTTACACTTATTACCTCTTTAAACAACATTTAATTTACATTAACATTTTCGCAAAATCACTCTATCAACCATTGTTTACTGCTCTACAACTTATTATGCAAGATCTCGTAAAAGCTAGTTTGAGATTTTATCAATTAAATGCGCGTGAGCAAGTATTGATACCACATGATGTGCTACCAAATTCCCTTATGATCTTTGACGATGTCACTAGAGAACGGCAGGATGTTTTTGGTGTATACATTAGTAAAAGACGTTATAAATATGTATATTGTTTTTATTTATGTCAAACCTATTCTCGTGTACCTAAACAGTTGATACGCGACAACGCTAATATTATTGTGCTTTTATCGACAAGATGAACTCACCATGTGACATCATGTGTATGACGATCATGTTAACACTGATGTTACATTCAATGACTTTAAACGACTGTGCGCTACATGTTGGTCATCGCAACGTTACGGCTTCTTAGTTATTGATAAAGAGAGTAATAATCATCGCGGACGGTATCGAATGGACTTTTATCATTTTATAAACATCAAGACAGCGGCTACACTCTGCACTTGATCTAAAACCGACATCATGTCCATACCAAGTTAAGAGATTTCTCAACCTATTATCAAAGCGCGAAACAATATTCGACTTACATTTAAAGAGTTTAAACGTATTCAAGCAGATAATGATTTCTTTTTGAAAACACAATTCCGTGCAACACTAAAAGTAATTTTTAATTCTACGTCATCGTCTGAGTCTGTTTCAAGTTGTGGTACTATGCAAATATTTAAAAACAACGAGAAGCCAGAAGAGAAGCCTGAAGAATAAAAATAAAAATAAAAAGAAGAGAAGCAAGATGAGGATGAAGGGAAGCAGGGTGAGGATGAGGAAGAAGAGGACGAAGATGATGATCTTGACGTCTCTTTACCACGCAAGCGAGTTAAGTTTTAACTACAGACGTTGTTGCTGAAACACCTAATACATCAAAACACGATTTACCTTCCTTGTCTGAGGTGCTAATCACACCGGAGTATCATAATCAGTTGGTGACTTTTATTCAAAACACCTACGGCTCACCTATTGCACCTAATACAAAAATAATTCCTTACAGGGCAAACCGACACAACCTACGGTATTTGCTATGAAAACGACTGTTTTCGGAAAGGTAATGCAAATGTAAAAATTAATGCTAACACTTTCATTGTAAATTGTGTAACTTATAAAACTACTAGAGGTCTTTTAGAACTCCTTTCTTCCTCGGATACATGACAAAAATATAATTTTGCAAGATTATATAAATGCTTTTTGCTACCTACACTACTCGTCGTAATTAAATGGGGACATAAGCTGTAAATGCAAATAAGAGTCGCAAGTTTCGCGATTTTATATCTAAGCCGTTTCTTTCGAATCAACTGTGTGCACATGGTCCTAATGTTGACTACAAGCCTCTGTTACCCCATGTAGACCTAATTTACTGGAACACCCTAACTTACTCGTACAACCTATACAACTTCTCAAGATGCCGGTCACACAGGTCATGAATTAGAGATTCAAGAAGTAGAAGAGGAATTACGTCATGCTGGTATTATCGAGTAATGGCTCCTCAAAGCAAGACCTCGCCTGTAAAAACTAAGTATCGCACACGAGTTACATAAACCAGCTCGTCGCGCCTACCGTCGCAGACGTGTTTTCACAAGTGGAAAGGATGACTTAGTAGAAATGATTCCGTATGCCTCTAGCAATAAACAGTATAAGTATCTACCTACTGGCATCGATGTTTACTCTGAGCTCGCTTTCATACAACCGGTGCGTTCTAAGACAGCAGCTCAAGTCAAAGACGCCTTTCAACGTATGGTTCAACAATCAAAACGCTGCCCACGGCTTCTCCAAGCTGACCATGGTAAAGAGTTTACAGCAACGTTTCTTCTACTTATCTCAAGTCAATCGGCATTCATCACAATTATACGTACAACAATCTCAAAGCTAGCCTTGTGGAGCGCTTTAACCGGACGCTGAAGACTGTGATGTGGCGAGAATTTACACCTCAAGGCTCTTATCGATGGATTGATCTCTTACCTAGACATGTATCTACTTACAACGATACGCCTCATCGCACAATCAGCACAAAGCCACGTCTTGTTACCAACAATACACAACGGTTAAACTCTATTCATTTCATAATCAAAACAGCTGATCCACATCGCCATCGCTATCAAAAAAGGTGATTATTTTCCCATCAGCAAACATAAGTCAGTTTTCGCAAAAGCATACACCCCTAACTGGAGCACAGAAAATGTTCAAATATGCAGAGTTAAGCTTACTAATCCAGTGGCCTATTAACTTCACGATCTTTCACGACAGCCTACCAAAGGAGGATTCTACATAGATGAGCTTCAGGAAACGAAACATCCTAATTATTATTTAATAGAACGTGTTATTCGTTGTCGCGGTAATAAACTGTATGTCTACTAGCTTGAATTTAATAACACACTCAATTAGTGGATTAATAAAGAGGATGCATTTTAAAACGTTAGTTTAATATTCTTTTTTTCTCTAGAACCTCTCCCTCTCCTCCCTACTATTTCATAAACTTATTAGTTAACATTACTACTACTAGTTAAGATTGCATAAACTCGTTTGTCAACACCACTACTACTAGTTAAGTTAGGATTTCGAATAGTGCTGGACAAGAGAGAAGTTAAAAGAGTAATCAAGCAACACGTGCACAATGTTTTACAAATGTTACTTATTTCAGCGTGTATGTACAATTTCTTCATTCACCAAAGTAAACCTGTTTATTCCTTAGATACTTCTCTGCCGTTTTTGTCTTTTAAGACCTCCGCCCTGCAACAGTTTCCCTTTCATTGCCACGGCAACGACAAGTGCTGCTATCTTCTCAGCAACTGTAGCATTAGGTGACGTCACACGCTCCATAATTTTACGAAGCAGATTTTCAGCAGTTACATGTCTTATTTCATGTTGATTTGGACGATAAGCAATGCCATGCTCTTTGCAGGCAGCATCTAACATATTAATACCAGGATCACCGCTTGGTAAGCAGACGTCAAGTCGAGTTCGGGGGCCACAGTATGGTAACTAGGAAAATGAAGCTCAAAAGTGAGGAGATCAATCACCTTATTGATGAGTCCATGCCCAGCATGCTTCCTCACATTTCTCCCAGCACGTTTCTTCACCTTTGCTTGCAATTATGAGAAGTGTTTACAAGCGAAGTCAAGTCGTTTGTTTTAACATGTACGGCACTGTCTCACTGAAAGTCTCGCATATTCGTGATGTAAACTACACTTTTGAATCTAACAAAACAGGATTTTGAGTTCACTCACGAGGCACCTTATCCCAGATCTTCTTTACAGTATTCGCAGCTACATTGACCAAAAATGCATTTGGTAATGCATTCAACACTTCTTCAGTAAAAGTGTTTAGTTTCCTTCTGCTAGTACAAAGCTTTACGGTTCCCTTTCCAACTTCGTTACACTTAGTATCAGATAGAAATGACAGAATGTCTTTACTCCTCAAATGTTTGTTTCACACTGTTGTCATTTCGACACTGCTGTTTACAGATGTTGTTCACCTCCGCGAATGCACTGCGACACAACCAATTGAAAGCATGCACACATGTCGTGAAGAGTGTTTAAATGTTTCTCCACTATGCTCCTTGACAAGAGTTTAAAAAGGTGGACATCCTAATTCATACATGAAGATCAATTCACTCAGGCAACCATTCCTTCTTTTCACAACCAGTAGAAAAAAGAAATCGGCTCTTTTGACAAATAACCGTTCATTATCATAGGTAGAAAGCGCTATGGAATTACTTATTCTTCCCACCGAAGTCCTAAATGTTTTTTCACCCATAGGGTTTGCCTTTTATCTTCATCCATCTGCAAGCAGTAAGAAGATGTTGGGCTAAATACTAAACTCACGACTTTTGGTGCCCACAACACAGTGCAGACCAACACAGCCATCTCTCTGAACACGAATTTGTTTCCGTTCACTTTAAAGCCTTGAACATCAACTGCCAATGTCCTTGTCATGATGAACTTCAAAGCGATCACCTCTATGTTACAGTATCTTGTCGACTTAATAAAACAATGTCTACTGATAGCACGTACAAAGACATGAATTTGCAAGAGAGAGGGCCTAATAGCGAACGAGTCTAAAGATGCATATCCATGACCACGTGATCACTGCGTGTCAACAACCGTATGACCTTATTATGTTACATGCTCAGCCCAGTTAGGTTAAGCTTGCACTCAGGAGGAAGACGAGGAGATAGTCATACGCTATTCTGTGGTGATGATGAGCAGGAGGAGTAGGAAGTCTAAGTCTATGAGGAGGATGAGGAGGATGTCTATGTCTATGAGGAGGAGGTGGTTATATCTATGAGAAGGAGGGGAGATAGTCATACGCTATTAAATCTATGATGAGAAGGAGGAGGTTGAGGATGTCTAAAACTATGAGGAGGAAGTCTAAGTATATGAAGAGGAGGAATAATTATACAGTTGCTCAGCTTCGAGCCCCAAAGGTGTTTCCCGTTGTTACACCCACTACCAATAAAGTACATGTATTCAATATTACACAATCCCCCTAGTCCATGTGCAGCTGCCGTCTTGTTCTTAGTTCAGATCTGAGCCCCGAAGTAACCTTCCGATATTACGCCCCTATGAATTATACAAATTTATTGAGCCTTAGAGCCACCAAAATTTTCGAAGTTCAGATCCAAGCAACACTGAATCACTTTCCAGTGTTACGCCTCCTATGTATAAAACACATACATTAAGTCTTATAGCCGCCATCCAGTTCCAAATTCAGCTCAAAGCTCCACTAAATCACTTTCCAATGTTACGCCCCCTATGTATAAAACACATGCATTAAGTCTTATAGCCGCCATCTAGTTCCACGTTCAGTTCCAAGTTCTGGGACGTTAAGTTAGTTGAACGCGTGGTCAGCGTAACCTTAAGCCTGCAGTTAGCCCGGGTATCGAACTTGAAGTCTGTTAGGTTAATCTTATTCTCTTATGCGGATAGCGCGTGTGTTGAGCTTCGAGTCTCTTATTTTAAAGCTTCTACTCTTAGGCATCGAACTAGGCTCTGTACGGTTAACGCCCTTAGGTCGGAGTCGAACCAGGGATCTGCGAGTTTAAGTCTAGACACGTCATGCCTGTTAGGTTAAGCTCCCCTCTTAACCATAATCACAGTGGCTGTTAGGTTAAGCTTGCACCTTTTTGCATCGAACTTGGGTCTTAGGCCATTAAGCCCAGGGTCGAGAACGAGGTTTGTAAGGTCAAGCCCATCTAGTGGGGTCATGTGAGGTTAAGTCAGCACAGTCAATGAGATGGAGGCCTCGTACAGTGGGCCGGAGATGGTGGTGGCGTCAGTACTCCCAAATTTACACTACTGCAGACATCTACACAAGCTCTGGAAGCTGAAATGAAAGCTCAGGTAGTATAGGTGGCATGACATAGAGTCCGCTCAAGAGAATGAACAGAAAGAATGAACGTATTGAGGGAAAGGATCAGTCTACGTCCCCATGCATAGGGAAAGACAGGAAAATAAAGTTCAAGAAGTGAGTCAATTTGTCATCATCTACGAGTTGCGATGATTTTGATATCGAACATTTCATAAAGAATTCATTTTGTAGCGTCTTCATACCAGGAAAACAACATCGAGGGACTTATTACCAAATAAACAGCATCAGAATTACCGTATTCTCAACAAATAAAATATTTCTGTAACCAAACCATGTGTCAGATACAACAAAGAGCGATCGTTGCTGAGAAACGGAAGAGTATAAATGGAAGAAAAATGAAGCGAAAACTTGATGGTGAAGGAGTTGGTGAGTACATGCTATCTTGTGTTCTAGAGCTGATCCCTCTGTAGATGGGGCTAGGTATCCCTTGCCAGCGCCATTGCTACTCTTAGACCCACATGGTGCACCCCCCTTCTTATGGACTACGGGTCAGGATATGAAAATGACGTATTCATATGGACTTTAGAAATATTTTGTTATGATTTATTATTACTACTATATTTATCATTTACAGAATAAAATTGCTAATCTACGCCGCTAAATATCATGCATACGTTTCTACAAATACAGTGTCACACTGCGTCTGCAATTTAGTCTCTCACACTTTTCACTCCTACGGACATCAGATAACAGTAAATATCAGTGAGAACAAGGTAAAGAGTGAAACGATTTCAGAATTGTTACTGTGAAAAGAAAAATGGCGTATGGCTTTTAGTGCCGGGAGTGTCCGAGGACAAGTTCGGCTCGCCAGATGCAGGTCTTTTCATTCGACGCCCGTAGGCGACCTGCGCGTCGTGATGAGAATGAAATGATGATGAAGACGACACATACACCCAGCCCCCGTGCCAGCGAAATTAACCAATTAAGGTTAAAATTCCAGACCCTGCCTGGAATCGAACCCGGGACCCCTGTGGACAAAGGCCAGCACGCTAACCATGTAGCCATGGAGTCGGACATTGTTACTGCAGGCGCTCTCTACAAATGACTTTGCAGACATGTGAACTTCTTGCATTTAACATATGAGAGCTGAGACTTACTGTCCGTGCACCAATAGCAAGTGCTTACCACTTTCTCCTTTTCGCGTTCTTCCAGCTCCCTTCCTTGTTGTTGTGTTTGTTGTCAGCTCTCTTCTGCAAATGGTTCCTGAAAAGTTCCTTTTCGAGAGACTTTAGAATGTTTATGTATTTCTGGTTGTTAGATTTACATATCATCAGGCTACTGATGGTGGCAAGAACAAGTGTCCTCGCTACTGCGACATATTAGTCCATCTTGACGTTGTCCTGGTCCTACACATATTAATTAACCTTGATGTAAACACTAAAGAAAGTGCACACCTTGAATGTCGCGCACTGTAACATAAGTAATGTTTAAGGCAAATTACAAAAATAATATTAAAAACCCCACATTTCACATCAGAAAACTGGCATAAAAATGCCCCGAATTGTTTTTTCATATTCGTGGACACTACACACAAAACACTACGTAACTCACCACATTTCTGTAGTTCACATAATCGGGTGAGCAGTCTATTTCAGCCTCACTGTCATAACCACGGCCTTATATGACCTCACTACCCCGGTATTTACCTTGAAAGACTGGGAGAATCCATGGGAATACCCCAGCCAGGGCACTTGGTCATCTCTATCGGACACTTGGAGATGTGCTACACATAAATGTCGCGCGTGAAGCTAATTGTGCCGACACACACAGTTTCTTGAATAAGTTAAGGTATTTCTTGCTACAGATGGAAGGTAGCACTTTGTCATTAGCTGGGTCCCAAGATCCCAATGACCCAACTAAGATGGCATTTACCTCCTCCGATATAAAACGTGTACGAAGAGCCGTCGCCAAGATCGCGTATTCCTCTCTTTTGGCCTGTCTGGCATATTCGAAAGCAGATTTCCTGTTCTCAAATGGAAATGAAATGTCCAGTGATATCCTTGGCAATAACCAAGTATGGGCGTAGGTTGTCATGCACGACCTGGTTATCGCTGTAGATACTCTATCTTGTAGCAGCTGTCCTTCTGACCCCGCAGACTACAACACTGTGTCTCCGCAGATAAAATGCAGAGTATTTCATGCAATGATTAGCTACATGAGGCAGAGTCTCATTCCCGTAGCCGCATCTCCTACACTTCGTGTTGCCATCAGATGCAGAACGGCGACTCGCATTGAGCGGTAGTAAATCCAGTCTAGCTCGGTGGATAAATCTCCATTCTGCACATCAGGCAAACAGACCGGTTCTCAAGAAGTGGGAATTAGCTGTGTCTGCGACTACGCATTCCATTACTTTACCTTGATTGGGCAGGCTGATCGATCTATTAAGGTGCTTAGACTGAAGGTTTATTCTGAGTGCCTTTAGCGCCTTATGGCGATCATTGCTCAACATGGTCTTTTCATAGATGGTAACCGATTGTACGAAGTCCTCCATTTTACATATAATCTGGTTTCTTCTCGAGGCCTTGCGAGCTTGGGTCCAGACAGACTGTAATGGATTCGAGTTCTATCTGAACTCGCCCTCGTTATGGCCATTCAGGAAAGCTGATACGTCGTCATGGGGGACAGGTCTTCCAACTCTCTTCTGGACTAAGATCTTCAGGTTCTCAAGAGCAAGCCCTGCAGTACAGATGAAAGTTGAAGTCAGGACCTTGAAGGCATTATCGATCAGGTGATAGTCTGAATCGTTCTCTGCAACAGGTAATCCAAGTTAACCTGCCTTTGTAGGACAACATAAATAGTCGTTAGAGGCCTCATGGGATAGGTATAGGGTCTTCTTAACCTCGGCATTTATATTATAACTCTAACTTGGAATGTAAGATCTTCTGTGCCATGAAGATGAGGTCAGCTAGTTTTTTCGTGTCGGATGAGATGCGGAATCCAACAGTCTTCCCAAGGAACTTCTCAAACACTACATCTTTCAAAGCCTTTATCTTCATTGTCAATTTTAAAAATGGAGTTTCTCGTCCCTACAGGGGTTTCAACAGACAGATGTAGGCTGAAGAACGTTTGAGCTGTAAGACTTATATTGATCTTCTTTGACATAGTATTGATGACAATCTTGTTTTGTAGCTTTATCGAGTCGTCGGATAATAGTACGATGTCATCAGCATAGGCGAGAATCTGATGGTCTGTATTCCAGCTCTGAATAGCTCTAACTGCGGGGTCAATAACAGGGTTAAAGAGCAGTCCATTCATAGGACAACCTTGACTTACTCCTCATTCGATGAAAATACCGTCTGTGACCCGATTTCCAGTCTGTATATGGGTGGAAGAACCAGTATACATATTTTTACTTATCTTCTTTAGTTAGTGCCAGCTCCACTTCTTTCAAGGGCCGCAAAGATAGCGTCATGCGACACGTAGCCGAAGGCATTAAACAAATTCTGCCAAGCTGCTAGAAATAGGCCTTTCTCACATCTTGCCTTATCAGATTTCATTTTGAGTGTGAAGTTATGCTCAAAAACTCCGTAATGTGGCAGAAAACCTTTCTGCGCTGGTGCTAAAATATTGTTGTCTATCATCCAGGTGGTTATTCTCTTGGCTAACACACCTGAGTGTAGCTTATAAATGGTCCGCATGATAGCAATGGGTCACCAGTTAGTGATGCCATGTGGATCACCTTTCTTGAATAATAAGATTGTGACTGGCTGCTTCCAATCCCTGGGTATCTTCTCGTACTTCAGACAGATGTAAAATATTCTGGCCAGCAGTATACAGGCAGGATCGACCACCTTCCAGTGTTTGTAAGCAAAGCAGTCGTCCCCTGGAGCTGTGTTTTCACATCTTTGTAAGCGACTTTGTACTTCATTTGGCGTGATTCTGGTGGTATTAACGCATGGGGTACTCTCTGGTGGTCGAGAATTGAAATCAGGTAAGTTGCTTGTTTTTCCCTCAGCAGTCTCTTTAAAGTGCTGAGTCACAGTCTCAATATCTATGTTACAACTCGATCCTTCGTCTCCCAGGAGAAGCCGCATGGCTTTCCTTCTGTTGTTCCTATATAAAGATAGTAGTATAAGTCACGGGTTCGGCCACCTCCACCTCCACCACCACCTCCACACGTTCTCGGGAGAGGCCTCCTCCACCACCACCTCCACACGTTCTCGGGAGAGGCCTCCTCCTCACGCTGGCTAAGAGCACGATCCTAATCTCACATCCGCCATCTTGGAGGGGCTTAACTTAACTTTTTATGCGTAAGAGAGCTAGCCTAACCTCACGGCAGGACCTAACCTGAGTTTTACAACCGGATACCCTTCCTGACGCCTAAGAGCGCGACCCTAACGTCACATTAGCTATCTTGGAGAGGCTTAACCTAACTTTTTATGCGTAAGAGAGCTAGACTAACCTCACGGAAGGACCTAACCTCAGTTTTACGTCCGGATGCCCTTCCCGACGTCATTTGCACAAGATGGCGGCTATACATAATTCCTGATAAGACGCCTTAAGGGTGCTTGCGCAAGAACGTTTGACATGCAAGACAGCAAGCCCAACCTCATAGAAGGAGCTAACCTCAGTTTTATGGCCGGATGCCCTTCTCGACGCCAATTGTACAAGATGGCGACTATACATAACTCCTTATGAGACGCCTTAAGGGTGCTTGTGAAAGATGGCTGCTATACATAGACGCTTATGAGACCCCTTGGGATGCTTGCGAAACATTGCGGCTACAAGTTGGTAGCTATACATGGCTCCTTATGAGACGCCTTAAGGGTGCTTGCGCAAGATGGCTGCTGCTTTTATTAAGAAAGCTAGCTTAGACTAACGTGCCGTGCTGGTTCGATTGATTAAATCTGGGGCTTAAATGCAAAATGTTAAATATCTCGAAAACGGTGCGTCGTAGAGCAAAACGAACATTTTTCAGCCAAATACCCAGGTTCGCAGTATTAGGAACATGATGGCATAAGAAAAAATAGTCTAATGATGAGATCAACGGTTCGGTTCCTACTTGGGCCCTTTGGCATTTGGTCTGTTTTAGCTTGTATTGAAGCAAGTTTTCGTAACTTGGTCAGGTCTTGCTGTGGTAGAGAGTAGAACGTACCGTGCTGGTTAGATTTATTAAATTTGGGGCTTAAATGCAAAATGTTCAATATCTCGAAAACGGTGCGTCGTAGAGCGAAACGAACAACATTTTTCTGCCTAATATCAAGGTTCGCAGTACCGGGAACACGAGAGCATAAGAAAAAGTAGTCTAATGATGAGATCAACGGTTCGGTTCCTACTTAGGCCCTTGGGCATTGACAGCTATGTAATTCTACAAGATGGCGGCTGCTCTTAGGAGACTACTTTAGGGTTCTTGCACAAGATGGCTGCTGCTTTTATGAGACTCCCTAGGGATGCTTGCGCAAGATGGCGACTAATAGATGGCGGCTGTCATTAAAAGTGAAGTTAGGGTCCGTCAAGTTGACAGCTGTCAGAAACGCACGTGCCATTGTTTACAAACAAGAGCACGCTGTCGTGTGCCACGGTCACGTGGTATGCTGCGTCAGCATGCGACGTTTAAAATCCACGCCTACGTGGTTAAAACTCTGCTATGTTCACAAGATTTTTACACATAGCTATTCTTTATGCTTTAAGTTCCTGCACATAGGTTATGCTAAGATAGCAGTACACACATGCGAACGTTGTACATTCTAGTGGAATAAGTTTAGTACGATAGTCGATGCATGCGTTATTGATAGGTGATATGTACACTCTTTTAAACATTGGTATTCTTTGTGCTTTAAGTTCGTGCGCATAGGTTATGCTAAGATAACAGCACCCACACACACACATGCGATCGTTGTACATTCTAGTGGAATAAGTTTAGTATGAGAGTCGATGCATGCATCATCGATATGTGATGTGTACACGCTTTTAAACATAGCTATTCCTTGTGCTTTAAGTTCGTGCACATAGGTTATGCTAAGAGCAGTACACACATTCGAACGTTGTACACTCTAGCGGAAGAAGTTTAATATTATGGTCGATGCATGCAAAATCGATAGGTGATGTGTACACGCTCTAGCACTTGAAAATAAAAACTTGCCACTGCTTTGTTCACAAGATTCTTAAACATAACTTTTTTAATGCTGCTCTTCACGACATAGAGCATAGAATTGGAAATCGTTATGCTTTTGACGAGTTCTAAATACGTGGACGTGGATTTTGAACGTCGCACGCCGACGCAGAATACCACGTGACCGTGACGTCACGACCACGTGCTCTTGTTTGTAAACAAAGCGATGTGCGTTTCTGACAGCTGTCATCTTGACGGACCCTAACCTCACTTTTAAGGACAATACAGCATCGCTAACCTCACTGCTGCCATCTTCACGGCACTAAACCTCGAGGCTGGTAACTTATGCCTGTCGTAGCGCGGAATTTAAAATCCAACAACAGCACATCGCTAACCTCACTGCTGCTATCTTGACGGTGTTAAACCTCACTGTTGCTAACTTGGTTATACGCTTTTGTGTTAGTTTAGTGATAATCGCTAAGCTGTTCGCATCATAGAAGTAGCGCGTAACAAGTGTCTAGCAGATTTAAAGAAGGATCTGTTAGCAGAAGATAAAAGTCCGTCATGGAAAAACCTATTTCTAGGTATATTTGCAAAGAGTGTGGAAAAGCATTTTACCTAAGCTATCACAAGAGACGTCATGAAATATCATGTAGGACAATTCTTCAATGCAAACATTGCAGAAGAGAGTTCAAGAACGCATACAACGCTCAACGTCATGAAGCCGCGTGTAATGTAGCTTCATCGAGAAGAAAATACAAAGAGCTCAACCGTAGTCAAGCGAACACTAATTTATTTTTAAAAAGTATACCTCTGTGAGAGATTTTTAATTCTCCCTTGTTGTCTAGGCTTGCTACAAGTTCTATTACTAAGCACAAATTTCAAGATAAAGAGAGGCAAAATCATGATTATGATAATAAGGATAATGATGTTGATCAAAACAGTAGTAAAGGGAAAGTAGAAGAAGAAGAAAACGAAGATCTCAATGTTTCATTGCCATTAGAGCTTGATGATTTTGCTTCATTTTCTAAGCCTACTACACGTTCTGTCGCAGTGCAAACATCTCAAGAAGAGATGCAAGAAGAAGAAGAAGGAAATGTCAACGCTTCATTGCTATCGCACAAGTTAAGTTTGTACCTAGAAACGCTACTGCTGAAGCACGTATTACATCAAAACAAGTCCCTACACATCAACCATCTGCATATAGGCTCAAAGTTCACAACAAGCCTCTGTTACCCTATGTAGACATAAGATACTGTAAAGACCCCAACGTACTCGTAAAACGTTTGCAACTTCTAAGAGCCTATCATGATGCTGGTTACACAGAGTACAAAGCAGATACTTTTGAAATAGAGCAAGAATTACATCGTGTACGTATTATTAAGTAATAGCTCTCTCTCGACAGTACAACAGCTTAAACACCTTCCTACAATCCCAGCGCTTACCCTCACCTAAGTCATCCTTCTGTAGTATATAGTCGATCGAGTAGCTATATTTGTATATATTATTTTCCAACATTCTCCCTGCCTTAGGATGTTAACTCCGCCTCTAGATGTAGAGCCGGTGTCAAGACCGGATAAAGAGAAGAGAGAAACCCTAGCCCATTAGGCCTTTAGCTCATTAGCCATTTAGCGTGTGGCGGCCTCCAGTATTAATATACGTGTATAAACTCATATGTTTATAAACTCCTTGAACTTTGTTTATGTTCTATATATTGATGTTCTGTGCTTCTAATGTTATCTATATTCTCTCTGATAATTATTCATGTTTTACGTTCGTCCCCATGATACTTGGAGTGTTAATGAAACATTTAAATACACCATCCCTTTTCTATTATTCATTTAAGTACATAAACATCATTCAATAGCTACATTGGTGACTCCCGACGTGACATTAAAATATGCGCGGAACAGATTTTGTGGTTAGTCAAGTGTGAAAATGACCGACGCCAGCAACGAAGCAAATCGACCGCCAACAACAGTATGGAACGAAGCGGGTATTGCTCGCATTTCAGTGAGGAATCCGCCCATCTGGAAGAAAAACATAAAGGCATGGTTTCTTCAAGTTGAAACACAGTTTACTATGTTTGGTATCACTAATGAAACCACGAAATTTAATCATATTTTCGCGTCATTAGAAGCGGATATTGTGAAATTAATTTCCCACTTTTTATCTAGACCATTATCTACCACTCCGTTCACAGAGCTTAAAGCAAGACTAATTCAGGAATTTGAAGAGTCAGAGAATAGGAAGGTGACGAAATTATTAACAGAATTAGAATTAGGTGATAAGAAGCCAACTCAACTCTTGCGTACGATGCGAACTTTAGCCGTCATGCAAGTCAAGGACGATTTCTTGAAAACCATATTTGTGCAGCGGCTTCATGTTACCGCACGTTCTATATTAGCTACGAGTAAAGATGATCTGGACACCATAGCTACTATGGCTGACAAAATTGTTGAAATTTCACAACCGATGTTAAATGTTTGTGCTCAAACCGCGCAGGCAACACCCACCATTGCAGTCAATAAAATAAATGATGTCAGTAACGATCGTATCTCAAGACTAGAAATCCAGATCACTGAATTAACACTGGCAATCAATGAATTGAAAACGTTGTCACGTTCTTCAAGAAGTAGCTCACGATCATCTCGTTCTTCACCAAGAAGATCACGAGACAGGTCCCGATCAGCCCATTCTTTTAATCTTAATAGAGCACTATGCTGGTATCACTTTAAATATCGCAGCAGGGCAAAGAAATGTCAGAGCCCATGCTCATATCAACCACCTTCCGCTCAGAATCCTAACATGCAGTCAAACTAAAACGCTCCACACTAGCGGCGGCAGGTGATCGGAGTCATTTTTCACGCCGCCTATTTCTCACAGACAGAAGTAGCGGAAGTCGTTTCCTGGTCGATACCGGAGCTGATATTTCTGTGATTCCGCCTTCGGATAGTGATCGCCCAAAAAAGTCAGATCGTAAACTTTATGCAGCAAACGGCACTGGTATTAAATTTTCGGAGAGCGTCTACTAGTACTCAGTTTGGGTTTACGGCGCAATTTCACATGGAAATTCGTAATTGCAGATGTGCAATCACCGATTATTGGAGCAGACTTCATTCATCATTACAACCTTATCGTAGATCAAAAGAACAGGCGACTCATTGACCCATTAACATCAGCAGAGACACCTGGCACATTGATTAAAGTCTCGGGCATAGAAACAGTTTATGTAATGCCACCAGATCAAAAACATGCTGACATTCTAAAGAAATTTCCCAACTTGCTCCATGAAAACGTCCATTTCGACATCCCAGATACCTCTGTTTTTCATACCATTGTCACAGAAGGACATCCTGTAGCAGCAAAGGCACGACGACTACCACCAGATAAACTCAAAGCAGCTAAAGCAGAGTTCCAACAAATGATCGATATGAAAATCTGCCAGCCATCAAAGAGCGCCTGGGCAAGTCCCCTCCACTTAGTTCCCAAGAAAGACGGATCCTGGAGACCTTGCGGAGACTATCGTGCTCTCAACAACATCACCAAGATTTTAACAGCCAACTGCATGGAAAACGAATATTTTCAAAAATAGATCTGATCAGAGCTTATCATCACATCCCTGTACATCCGGACGATGTACCTAAGACAGCAGTGATAACTCCATTTGGTTTGTTCGAATTTTTGCGTACCCCGTTTGGACTCCGTAATGCGGCTCAAACTTTTCAAAGATATATCGACAGTATACTCAGAGACCTCGATTTCGTGTACTGTTATATAGATGACATCCTAGTGGCATCACAAGATGAAGAAGAGCACAAGAAGCACCTTCAAATGCTTTTCGAACGACTCGGTACGTTCAACATCAGAATCAATCTGAACAAGTGCATTTTCATTTCAACAGAAGTACCTTTCCTGGGATATGTGATATCTGCAGAAGGAATCAGACCCCTACCAGAGCGAGTGCAAACCATTGTTGACTATCCGCTACCCACAACAGTAAAAGAACTGCGCCGGTTTCTTGGCCTCATTAACTTTTACCGAAGAGCACTGCCAAATTCAGCCAGTAAACAAGCAGAGATTTTGAACCTTCTCCACGGGACTAAGAAAAATGACAACAGAAAAATTAGTTGGACAGAAAACCTTCGCCAAGCCTTTAAAGACATAAAAAATAGCTTGGCCGATTCAGCACTTCTAGCTCACACATCTTAAAATTTACCACTAATTTTAATGGTAGATGCCTCAGATTATGCTATTGGCGTATCATTGCAACAAATCAAAGACAATAACCTGCAACCATTAGCATTCTTCTCCAAGAAACTGGCAAATGCAGAGAGGAATTACTCAACCTACGACAGAGAACTCCTCGCTGCCTACTCAGCTGTGAAGCACTTTCAGTACATGCTTGAAGGACGTGATTTTCCGATTTACACCGACCACAAGCCACTCACCTTCATGTTCAAGCAACGTTCAGACAAAGCTTCTCCACGTCAGATACGACACATTAGTTTCATCGGACAGTTCACCACAGACATACGTTACACTACTGGAAAGGAGAACATCGCAGCTGATGTTTGTTCACGAATTGCTTCAATCACTATACCCCCAACTGTTACCATGGAAGAAATAGCAGAAAGCCAACAATGTGATGAAGAACTTCCACACATTAAGAATACGTCACTTGCACTTCGAACAATAATGTTGCTCAATGGTGAAGAACTCGTTTGCGACATGACTGAAGATATGATTCGCCCATATGTACCTCGAGAACTACGACAGGCAATTTTCAACTCGCTACACAATCTAGCTCACCCTGGTGTTCAAGCAACCATTAATTTAGTAAAAAAGCACTTCATTTGGCCATCACTAAAAAAGGACGTAAAGACCTGGACATCAGCATGTATTCCTTGCCAACGAAGTAAAGTCTGGAGACACACCAACAGTGCAGTGGGACATTATCCTCCAACGGCAGCAAGATTCAGTCACATTAACGTGGACATAGTTGGACCCTTACCTCCATCACAAGGATATCGCTATTTACTAACAATTATTGATCGTTTCTCGCGATGGCCAGAAGCAGTTCCATTAGCTGACATCACAGCAGAAGCAGTTTCATTTGCCATAGTCTCAACATGGATATCTCGTTTTGGCGTGCCTCATATCATAACTACTGACCGCGGAAGGCAGTTTGATTGTCAACTTTTCAAATGCCTTACAAGCACACTGGGCATCGTCCACATTAAAACGACAGCATATCATCCGGCAGCAAATGGAAAAATTGAACGATGGCACCGTCAATTAAAATCTGCTTTGAAGGCACAGATGTCTGATGATTGGGTCTAGAAGCTTCCTCTGGTCTTGTTAGGACTTCGTTCCTACATAATTCCGCAAGTCAACACCTCGCCAGTGGAAATGACTTACGGCTCACCAATTAGGCTACCAGGAGTATTTCTCAACGAACAGAAACTAGTAACTGACATCCCAACCTTCGTTTTCAAATTGAAGGAACAGTTGAGGAACCTAAGACCAGTCCCAACAGAACATCACGAGCGCAAAAAGATCTTTATTCATCCACGGCTGATGACGAGCAAGTTCGTTTTCGTTCGACATGATGCGGTCAGAACACCTCTTCAATCACCGTATGACGGGCCGTATCCAGTCCCGTCTCGCAGTGACAAACACTTCGAGGTGGAGATGCCAACAGGGAAACAAACTATTAGCATTGACAGATTGAACCCTGCCTTCCTTCTGGCAGACCAATAATCGGACAACAAGGAAAACATATCTGGAGAAACTACTCTGGACATTCCGTCGAGTTCCATTCCAAAGACTGTCAACCTTCAGAAGAAGACAGGCAGCACTCAATCCAATACACCCGCACCACGGATCACAAGATCAGGTCGAAGGGTCACCTTCCCTCGAAAATACATGGACGCTGTCACTGCGGAGGGAGTGTGTGGCGGCCTCTAGTATTAATATATGTGTATAAACTCATATATGTATTATAAACTCCTTGAACTAGAATGCGAGACAAAAGGCCTGGTACAGTGTTGTGTAACTCAATTAAAGGCAATCGTCAATATGTTGGTTTTATAAAGCCCAGGTGTGATCTGTAATGGAAAGGTGAATGAATGAGTGTAAAAAGCTGAAGCTAAGATGTGGAAAGCAATCTATATAAATAAAGTTGTAGTGGGTCCGCTGTCTGTAATTTCGTTTGTTTGGCCAATTTTTCAGATTGTTATCCGTTTTAGGCCAACTAAAGACCGAATCGGTGGGTTTTATTTTTCGTGCCTGTTTGTCTGTTTGTTCCACCATCACGGTGAAACGGCTGGATAGATCTCAACCAAACTACAAATTTAGATTTTACTCATCCTCAGGAAGGTTTCAATATGCATATCATTTTAAAATCTTTGAATAGAGGGGGGTTTATGGGAAAACTTTTACAGTTTTCCTCCATTTTCTGTTATGCTATTTATTTTCTGTGAACTCCGTGGACCGTATGTGAAACGCATCTTCAATATAAACAACTTTCGTTAAGTTCATAATTTACCTTACTCTTCAAATAACGGAGATGTTTTACTATTTTCTGCGGGTACCATGCTGTGCATAGAGTGACCGACAGACCGACAACGAACCTACAGGTTACCATGGCAACGCCTCTGACTGTATGCCAGCAGAGAAGTAACGTATTGTCATTTTCCACATCATGCCTTTAAATTCGTGGTTGTTCCTTGTGTAGAAGGCAAGAGAGGCGTCAATCGGCCATTCTGCAGAATATTGGCGGAATATCGTTGGAGGTTATAACCGTCCTCGAACAGCTTAAGTAATAACACCATTAGTCATCTTCTTATCTGTTTACCTAAGAATCCCTCCGTCTAAATTTCTCCTCTGTTACAGCTTTCATATATTCATAACACACACCAGCATAATTTATTGAGGGGCATTTGATTTTCCAATACATTCACTTGGTATTTACGTATTTGTCGTCATCCGGCCATCCTCAGTTATAATTCATTTTCTATTAATCTCATCATTCTTAACTGTATTATTTTCTTCCTTAATCACTCTGTAGTTATTGATGATGATTATGCACTTGAATAATAGAACAGGGATGATGTATTAATGTGTTTAATTAACACTCCAACTATCGTGGGGACGAAAGTAAAAACATGAATAATAATCAGAGAGAATGTGGAAATTGACAATACGTTACTTCTCTGCTGGCATACAGTCAGGGGCGTTGCCATGGTAACCTGTAGGTTCGTTGTCGGTCTGTCGGTCACTCTATGCACAGCATGGTACCCGCAGAAAATAGCAAAACATCTCCGTTATTTGAAGAGTAAGGTAAATTATGAACATAACGAAAGTTGTTTATAATGAAGATGCGTTTCACATACGGTCCACGGAGTTCACAGAAAATAAATAGCATAACAGAAAATGGAGGAAAACTGTAAAAGTTTTCCCATAAACCCCCCTCTATTCAAATATTTTAAAATGATATGCATATCGAAACCTTCCTGAGGATGAGTAAAATCTAAATTTGTAGTTTGGTTGAGATCTATCCAGCCGTTTCACCGTGATGGTGGAACAAACAGACAAACAGGCACGAAAAATAAAACCCACCGATTCGGTCTTTAGTTGGCCTAAAACGGATAACAATCTGAAAAATTGGCCAAACAAACGAAATTACAGACAGCGGACCCACTACAACTTTATTTATATAGATTGCTTTCCACATCTTAGCTTCAGCTTTTTACACTCATTCATTCACCTTTCCATTACAGATCACACCTGGGCTTTATAAAACCAACATATTGACGATTGCCTTTAATTGAGTTACACAACACTGTACCAGGCCTTTTGTCTCGCATTCTAGTTTCACTAGATTTTGTTGCTCTCTGGATCATATGCATACGTGATGTATTGACGATGGACAGTTCCAACTTTATGAATTAGATTTTAACCTCGTTTTTTTGTAATATGAACGTTTTTAGATAGAGGTTTCCAACTTTGCCATACCCTGCTTGTTTTAGATATATTATTCATGTTCTGCTCGGATATTACCTGCTCCTTCGCATTGTTTTGTGTCACTTATTCAACATTAATTCATGCAACTTTTTAATATGTTTCACTGAAGATGGCTTAAGGATGGAGCTGAAATATACAAATATGGATGTATGTATTGAATAGGAGGAAATAATAGAAGCCTTTCTATGGTAAAATGACAAATAAATAAATCAAACGGTAAAAACCACAGCATTCAACGTCGTACCTATGCTGAGTTCTACAATTTCACCACGACCCTGTTCCTACTTTATGTGTTCAGCAGGTGAAAAACAAGAGAAATGAACTAAGGATATTTAATCAATCAATATTTTACATAAAAATTCAAGGGGTATTCTTTGTTATAGTCGACGTTGGATGCTGTTTTTTTACCTCTTGATTTATTTATTTGGCATTTTACCATAGAAAGTTCATTTGTGAGAAGCCCCTTTCATATCCACCTGTCGAATTTGGGATGCTGCGCATAGTGGTAATTTGTCTTTTATAGAGTTTAAAACATTTACACAAGTTTCTTATTTCTGCTTCTCCAAAGTTACATCAGGATTTTCCAGCTAAGTGGTGGTGTCCAAAACTCTAGCCAGTTCAGTGATTTGAACGTCTTCAGATGTTAAAGTGCGGTTCTACATACGCCTGCCCTAGCACCCATAGAACTTCACAGCAACAATATGATTCCCTTTATTTCTTGCTCCTTTTTAGAGATAACGTCTTTAAACTTTAACAGTGCTTCTGCTTCCAAAGCTCAATGTATTATGGGCCATGTTTTGTCTTTTTTTCCGAAAACACCTTAATTTGCTGGCATATCTTCTTATGGGCTGAATACATTTTTATGTCACGAGCTTGCAAGTGAACACTAAGTTCTGCCATCTCCTGAAGAGCATCACACACCAATGCAAGGTATAATATAAATTTGACATGGGTTATGCGTTTAAGGAGTCCTCCATAGACGACTTGCTCAGTTTTGTCTGTATGGAATCATCTTTGGTAATTTTGATATGTGCCACGAAAAATTCGAACGTTTTCCATACAGCTGAGACCGCTCTAAAGTTAGAAGCAACACATCTTGTATCTAGAACCTTTCAAGTTTTTAGAAGTACAGTTTCAAGTTCCTCTGAACGAGCTTACAATTCCATGGAATTTTTAGGTGACTGGTGGTAAACTGTAAACAGTTCATCAAGTAAAGATTTGAAGTGGTTTACGTGTGAGAGGAAATAATGACTCACAACACCCACTACGAAAAGCTCTAGCCTGTGATTGGCACAATGCCAGAACAAACCATTGGGAAATTGTGGCTTTATTAAAGTAATTACATCCTTCTCCTTTCCCACTATTACTGCAGCCCCATCAGTTGCGACTGCAACAAGATTCTGTTTCAGAAACTCATCATTGAACCCCTGTGCTCCTAAATAGATCGTCAATGCACTAAATAAATTACATCTCGCAATTCGATAATTCCCAACAAAATGCTGTTTGGCTGATCCATATCTGGAAGTGTTGTCAACAGGTACACTCTCAGTGATGACAGCTGACTGAGTGTGGTACTTTCATCTATCAGGAGGGCAATTTTACTATTCCCTTGCACTATCATGTTTGCTACGTTATTTCTCATTTCTGTTGCGATATGAAAAACAATATTTTTGCATGCATTCGGTGAATGAAGAATGCGGCCCATATTAATGCCATTTAACTCCTGCACGTCAATTTCAATTTCGAAGTCATGGAAGGATTGATTTTTCTTGACTACATTATGTGCTGTTCGAAATGAATTGGCTGTTATTTCTTTTTTTCGAAACCCTTACTGCACGCAGTTTTCAAAGTTTCATTTTTTATGTTCTTAGTACTTTAACTGGTGCCTGATGAGCTGAGCACTTGCTGATATCTATTTACAGTTCCACCAGTTGTACAAACAGGAACTGAAACCCGTTGCTGTGAAATGTTCATCCCTCGTAATGTGCTTTCTGCTCGCAAGTCGTCAACATCTTTACAATTTGCCGGGCTGAGGCGCTGGCATTCTGACCACAACTTGACTCAGTCCGGTGCTCAAATATGTCAGCCTCGTATTGGTAGATTTACTGGCACGTAAAATAACTCATGTGGGGCAAAATTTCGGCACCGAAAACCGTTAAAAGTAGTTAGTGGAACGAAAAACAATATCATTATTATCTTTACAAAATTTTCAGCCAAATCTCTTATTTCTTACCACCAACCATTCTACTTACAGCAGAATGTCTTCCGGCCCACTGTTACACCTTCTTGTGATCACCACACGACAATGTTGGTGTTTCCCCGCCATCGTTTACGTTCGAATAATTAACTTTCAGCCCCAGGTTCGATTCCCGTCAGTGTCTAGAATTTTAACAAAGGCACACAGCATAAAAACACATTTTAATCGTAGATTAAATTGAAGAAAATATACATACACTTAACTTTGGAGAAAATAATAACCAATACCACCATTAATAATGGATAGATGCAAGCTCGAACGTAAACACGTATCCCTGTACTTACGTTAAAAACGTAATTGAATGACATATTGTAAGAATAAAGAAACGGAAAAACAATGATCACTACTATTTCTAATGATAATAGAAGATGGATATATAGTTGTACTTCCAGTAACCTGGCTAGGAATCTAACCCAGCCTCACGAACTATCCCATAGTAAATACCAAGCAAATGCTAGGACCGTATGTTTCAGCACCCGACAATATTTTACCGTCTTAACAATAGTAATAATAATAATAATAATAACAATAATAATAATAATAATAATAATAATAATAATAATAATAATAATAATAATAATAATGCTTTTGGCTTTTCAACCTACTAACAATTTTTACGGATTTCGGCTGATGCCGAGGTGCCAAGCCTCTGACTAAGAGAAAAGGATTGTATACTGTTATTCATAACTGATTAATAACGTTGACTTTCCGTGGTTTGACATTTTGAGACCAGTCAAATGCTTGCAACCGAAAAATCTCCATTACAGAACAGAAAGCATGTGTACTTCATAGTTTGCCTCCGGAGTAGAAAAAACAGAATTACATTGCATATAACTAAGAGAGAAGAATTGTATACTGTTATTCATAACTGATTAATAATTTTGACTTTCCGTAGTTTTACATTTTCACACCAGGCGGATCGAACCCCGTGACCTGCGTGTAAGGGAAAGGAATTGTAATTACGTAGGCTGAGTAGACCTCAAACCGGTACAAATAATAAACATGGATATATTACGCGCACACACACGCACACATAGCACACGTATTCGACTACGTAGATTTGTTTCTATTAATGATGAAACACAACATATTGCACCCACGCATTACGTAACTCTATCTTCTAATGTAGTGCAGATATAGGTGTACACTTGATCGCATTTTTATACTTACATGTAGAGAAAGTATTTATGTTTTAAAAAGATAAACGTAATCTCTAAAGCGTAAGTGCTGGGCTGCAGGCAGTAAAGGAATGGAACAGGTCTGCTACTGCGGGTAGAAACTGGAAGTCGAGTCAGCATTTATCTGCATGCACATTGTCCTTGAATTATCTCTGCTAATTGTGTTAGTGAATGTGAATGTTATAATGTCTTTTAAATGTAAATTGTGTTTTATAGATTTTCATACTGGCTTAAGATGAAGTTTGTAAGCTATGAATAGCAGAGCTGGGAATTGAACCTGAGCCGAGTATTTTGCCTGTTAGTCATAAATGAGATACAGTCTTTGTAATTGGCTGATGTAAATATAGGAGCTGATAACATGAGGCTTCAAAGTGCAGCTCTACACTATTTTGTCTGACGTAAAACAATCTTTTAGGGCTAATGACATAGCGTTTATGTCATGTCTAGGAGTGGCTATTTCAATTCGCATTGTTCTATGTTGACTACACTATAAAACGTAATTAAATGAACGGAACAGGGGTCCAGAAACTCTGAACTTTGGAACACATTCATAATTATAATAAGGATAAAACTTCTTTTACTTTTCTAAAACAAGAATAGTAATGTTAACACCTATAGCCTACTAATCAACCGTCTCGGCTGTGCTATGAGGCTTTCACGGCTTTCCGTGGTATGGCATGTTCATTCCAGGCAAATGCTAGGGGTAACACAATCACATGTTCGTCTACAAAATAAAATGTTATTAAATGAATGAAGCAGGGGTCTACAAACCCTGAACATTGGAACACATTAATAATAATAATAATAATAATAATAATAATAATAATAATAATAATAATAATAATAATAATAATAATAATATGTTGGTTTATTAATGAACAACACAGGCGATTAGCCCCAATACATGTTCACATTAGAGCATAATATTAACTAGCTACTACTACTACTGTCCGGCCATGTCATCACCCTTGGTGAGAGAAAGGCCACCCTCCCGTCGATGACATGGCCGGCCCTCTCCCTGGGGTCTAACTATGGACCCCCATAATCCTCACAGGTGACAATGTGATTCCCTCTCACCAATCCAATGCGGCCCATCCACTTCACTGGCGCCGCTCCCTTCTCCTATTCCTCTATTCCCATCTTATCTTCTTAACTCTAATCTGCGTGGGCCCCTCCCACCCCCTTCTTCATTTGGAATGGGCCCACCCCCACTCCGTCTTTATACATGACTAGGGAGAGAAAACCACATGCCATCCTGCACTCCTTTGGGCGCGCCATGGAGTCCATCAGATGCTCCGGAAACGTGCCTTCAAATATAGGTCACCACGGCAGCCATCCTTTTTTCCCCATGGCACGTCCATGCTTCCCTTCTAAAAAATACTCAATTCCTAAGCCACTCTACACTATCACGTCATATAAATAATTATTTGAATAAATAAATAAATAACTAAATATAAAATACCCCCTACCCACATATAAAATAATAATAGTGATGTCAATAATAATAATAATAATAATAATAATAATAATAATAATAATAATAATAATAATAATAATAATAATAATAATAATAATATAATAAAATAATGATAATAATCATAATAAAAAAGTAATAATAATATTAATAATCAACTGGCCAACGGTAGATTCCCTCTATGAACCGTTTGCCTTACTTGCAGTAAATAATAAACTTAAAATATCACATATGCGATCCCGGAGCAAGACTACACCTTCCACCGACTCTCCTTTCTTACTCAGCACATTCCCACACCGCCATTGTTTTTCTGTTTGACCTACTCTGCTTTGGTGTGCTCAGGCCAACCATGCCTATGTTTACCTTCAGCATTTTCATCACCTTTATTGTTCCCTGACCTACTCCAAAATAAACTACCACAGCAACATTACACGATTGCATACCAAACCAGCCATAATAACAACAATATTCCGTCATTACATTCCAATCCACCATACCACAACTTTTACAAATCCTCGGTAACATTGCTTCATTTCATTTCATTCCGTCATAGCACTCCATAATAAAATTACCTCTCCATCTCCAAAAAATTTCGGTAATCATATACCAACACCTCTCCAACATCATATTTCTTCGTCCCTTCTACACAAACAAACCAAAATTTACAAAATGATAATAAAATCATCTCTCTCCAACTCCAAAAATTCAATACTCATACCAGACACCAATACAATAATACCACCTCCCAACTCCTACGAATTCAGCCGTAAATAAACCATCTCAATACCAAGCCATACATCACCTCATAACCACATTTCCAACACCTCATTTCTATATATACCACTTCTACTTCTCCGACAATTACACTCACTTTCTGCCTTCCACTATCTTATATCACCACTTCTCCCACACCACATAACACCTCATACAACACCAACTCCACATACAAATAGCCAAATTACATCACTACATCTTCATACTTTTCCAACACCACAATTCAACATCTACAAATACCACCCACTCATATACCATCACTATTTACTTACTCGCTATATTATTGTTTTTTGCTTCTTGTTACAATACCCTCATTACTTTGCGCAACTCTCCACATGTGCCTTAAGCTTCTATTCCTCCCTCCGCTAAAACTCTGATTCTGCTCGAAAATCTCCCGGGTTAACACTGACCTTACTTTTTTACCCTGATCTTGCCTTGCTACACCACTACACTCGGCTCTCTCAGCTTCTTGCTGCTCACTCTTCTTGCCCCCATCACCCATTTGTTCTTCAGCCTCTCGACTGCACTGTCCGTCCACTGCTCTTTCCTTGCCGTTAGCACTTGTCATTTCTCCCTGCCTCTCTTCACACGGTACACTGTTACTTCTGGTATTTTGCCTATCCTCTCCACTAATCGCTGCACTACACTCTTTTTCTTCGGCCTGTCTTGACTTCTCTAACTCCATCAATCTATCCGCAGACCAGATCCTCTTCCAGCTTCTGTCTGACACCACTAGATTTTGACCTCTAATAGTTGCCCTCAGCCCCTGTTTTACAGCCAGTATCTTGTGTTTTCTGAGAATCCTCTCATTTCTGATCGCGTCGCTTCCAACGTCTCTCTTTATCCATATTTTCTCCCTCTGGACGTTTCCCGCATTTGTTAACACAACATCCGCCATCAACGTTGAAAACAATTGTAGCTTTATAGGCCTGTTGCCTCTAGTTCTCCCCACTCTCTGCACATCGTCAATATCTACTTCACTAAAATTTATTTTCATTTTCCCCTGTATAAGGTCCACTACTTTATAAGTAGTAAGTACTTTGCCTTCTCTCGACTCCTCAGGCACTCCATAAATAAACAAACACTTCTTCCTTCTGTATAAAGTATTTGCTTCCACTTCTGCTTTCAACTTGCAATTCTCCTCTTCAAGTCTTCCTACTTTTTCCCTTAATGCTACCACTTCCTCGGTGTTATTTCTCGCCTGTGCAACGATGTCGTCCGTTTTTCTCTTATCCATACTTCCATTTCTTCAATCTTACTGGTTTGTTCTTCAATCATCTCTTTTATTTGCCCAAAAGGGCAAACTTCTGTCAACACCTCTCTTACAGCTCTTTTGATTGCATCCATATTTTCCCTATCCTCATTTCTACCAGATGACGGGCCTGGGTTCAACTCGACCCCCCCAATACATAATAAAATTATAATCACTGCTGCCGATAACAATAGTTCTCCTTTCCTCTCCATATCCATTTTACACCCACCTGGCTTCTTTTCTTCTTTCTTCATTCTCCTCTGCCATCTTCCTATCGTCACTCTGTACTGCTCTATGCCAATCATTATCGGCCCACTTCTCGGCGACCTTCCAGCACTTCACACTCTCTAACTCCACTCCCCCTCTCGGGACCCACAGCTCACTGCGACCTCCTTCGTCCGTGGCTTAGGCAAGACTGTATTAATAATAATAATAATAATAATAATAATTGTAATGGATTTTGAATTACTCCTCGCCATGGTACGATGTATTTAGCATGTCATTCATGCGTTCATTTGATTGTCAGCCTCAGCGTGAGTTCAAACTTCGAGATTCTATGGACTTTCCTCTGATTTGTTGGTGGTGAGCCATCTAGCGGTCGACTTCGTACTAGAGTTACGAGGTGGCTAAGTGGTGCTGCTATCTGGCCGCGAGAAGATAAGCTTTCTAGGCCGTGGACCGTGGCTCGACAATGGAACTAAGATAGCAGTTGTTTTGATTCTTGTCTCTTAATTTGAAGAAGACGCTTTGGAAGCTACGCTCCTTGTTGTGCTTTAAGGATAAATTTATCACTCAAGAAGGGAAAATGGTTATGGGACTTGATCCCGGTTGATGGTTTCTCCATCTGGGCGTAAGGCCCGAAGATTTGGATTGTTTTTTTATAATGATTTGATCGTTTCTATCCTCCGACCTCGTAAGTAAGCTTCAAGCATTTCAGTACTGGGTTATCCTAGACAACGAAAACTACTATTTAATGGTGTTAAGAGAGATGGACACTCTTAAGGGCTACGATATGTGAGAAATTCTACATCTGATTTTTCGGACATTTCGGGGTTTAAAATAATTAAACATTTAAAAAGAACTGGTCTTCATCATATCTGTGTAATGCTCATACCTTTTGGGGTTTCAATTTTAAATTTTAATAATGATATTAATTTTTCCTTTTGATACAGTTATTTAAGGTTTCATGCCAGTAAAGTTTGTTTAGAGGAGCTCCTAACTAACCTATTATATACGAAGTCTCTGTACAACCTAGATGGTGGTTTAATTCATTTTCTCTTTTTTCATAATAATCATTTTATTATTTAAATATTTTCAAGCCATTTCGAGCAAGTAAAAAAAGGGTTTCAATGAAAACTTTTCTAATGAATTCCTCGGTATTTTCGTGTGGCTGTTTTGATTATGGTGGTTGGTTGTCATCTGTTACACACCCGTGTAAAAAAATGCAAACGTAAGAGGGGCGTTGCTTTGTTGAACCTGACATATCAGCTAATTATTGATGTCTTGACAGTCATCTGATTTTGGGAAGGATTGTTCGTCCGTGTTGATGACTTTTCTGGAGTGTTGAGTTACTAACTTAATTGAAGTTACTGTTCATAGTGGGATATTTAATTATTTGTGCTACATGTGGATTTATTTTCATGTCATTGGATTATTTTTGCCTGATTACTGAAGTAAAGTGTGTTGTGGGTTATAACTGTTTCATGCACCATTTGGGTAACCGAGATAGTCCATTAGAGAAGTTTTCAGCGTTCATATTGTAATATTTGATTCAAGATTTTAATTTTGATTTGGTCTCCCTTTTATTAATTAGTCAGAATTTGAATTTCAGATTGGGATGTGGAAGTTCTTTTAAATGAGTTTGCCTTGATTTCAAGTATTTAATTTTGAATTGATCTTCATTTATTAATTGTTCCGAAATTGAATTACTGTATTTTGGGAGGTCGGAAGTTCTTTTAAATAATTTTGGATGAAAAAAGTTTTCTTTCGAATTTAATTGAGTTATTATTATTTCAGCCAATTAGTTAATTAAACTTTAGTTTTGATTGATTCACCTGGCCTCTTGTGCCCTAGCTTCTGCAGATTGCGACGGCCTTCTTTTGGGATATTTGGTATGTATACTGGTTATTTATTTTTTCTTATTTTGCTTGCTATTATCCCAGGTCATGCTAACACTCTTGCCTTTTATTTTACTGTGTTGTGAGAATAATAATAATAATAATAATAATAATAATAATAATAATAATAATAATAATAATAATAATTTTACTTTTCCAAAACAAGAATAATATTAATACCTATAGCCTATTAATCAACCATCTCGGCTGTGCATAGGCAAATGCTGCAGGCAGTGAAGGAATGGAACAGGTCTTCTACTGCGGGCAGAAACAGGAAATTACACAATTATTTGTATGCCTTTTCTGTGTTGACTACACTATAAAACGTAATTACATGAATGAAGCAGGGTTCTAGAGGCTCTGAACTCGGCTGTGCTGGCCGCTTACTTCCCACTCCTAGACCTTTCCTGCCCCACCGTCGTTATAAATCCCATCTAGTTGAGGAAAGTCGAAAGAAATAAGTCGTGCTTTACTCTAGGGCTAGTAGATAGCAGAGTAAACCGAATCTCTTTTGGAGTGCCTATGGCTTTGGCTTTGTCTGATAAACACGAGATGTGTTATCAGAGACCTTTTTACATGCCGACATCGTACGACATGGTGTGTCGAATGGAATTTCTCCTTTCTTCAAAAATCCGACTGCCTCTGCCGAGTTTGAACCCGCTATCTTGGGATCCGGAGGCTGGCACTCTACTACTACTAATCCCCAGAGGCAGGTATACTAATAATGATAATAATAATAATAATAATTGTACCGGGCGGTACACCTCTACACCGTTTATTTAAAATTTGCGCCAGTTGAAACTCCTCTTCTGGAGGAAGGTTGAACTTTATCTACTCTATTAATTCTCTACTTTCTCAGAAGATGTCACCACGTGGAAAATTTTGAGTTTTTGAACTGTGTCACTTTTGATGTGTTTTTGTTTCGCTTGAAGTAAGAAGTGTGAACTTTCTCTTCTAGAGGACACTACTGAAGATCAACAATAGTGCACCCTAGTGCGGAGTCAAAGAACTATTTTGTTGGAGAAATTTTTATTTCAAAAATTTGTTTCTTGTTAAATTTCTTTCTGTTATTGTTTAAGTTGGCTGTATACCCCTCTTTTTCCCCTTGTCTTAGATTTATCCAATCCCGAATTTCTTTTAGTAATTTCTGACCAATCTGGTGTATCTTCCCCCAACTTGTATCTGTTGCGGGGTCCTATCCAATAAAAACATTGTGGGCGGGTGTTTTCATTCCCCTAACGCCTAGAACCTTCCACGAGAGGATATAAACTGCTGATTTTTGGGTCTCTGCGCCACTTCTGTTCCATCTTTCAGTGTATTAAGTACATAGCAGGAGGCGGGAAGCGCCTCTTTCTTCGGCAGCGGTCAACAATAAGGTAATGGCCGATTAATAAATTCTTTCTTTTCTTGCTCAGCAGTTTAACTTTCGGGGCGGGTTCTAAGCGTTCAACCATGTAACCTTTTCCTAAAATGTAAAAACAACTGGTATCTATTCTATTTTAAAACGACATATCGGGATAGAGAGTGCTTATCCCTCTCGAGCTCCCACTCACATCGTCTTGAGGTGAACTTATTTTCTCAACCAATTCTTCCGTAATGTAATGTAAATTGCTATTAAGTCACCTCTGTAGTATGGGATTAGCCCTTGTAATGACGGCCTAGTGCCAAAGTAGGTTTTAAAATCAAAGTGTATTAGGAGTGCAAGTTCGCCTCCTCTCAAATTGTGATTTTAGAGGTCATTTTATTAACATTCTTTCCGTTTAATAGACCTCAGTAGATTGGGTATTTTACCCCTGTGTTTATGTCCGTTGAGGACAACTTGGAGGTTGAGTTTGGTGTGGCCTGGGAGAGGCTTAAATTTGAGAGCGAGTGGCTCTTTTAAAATTGTATGTTGTATGCCTCGAGGAGGCTTTTCAGTGTAATTTGGAGCAAGGGCTCCTAGGTATGAATGGGGTGTTCTGCCCCTCTGTTAAAACTTGTGTTTGAGGTAAAACTGAACTGATTGCCCAAGCATTATGAATTCGGGGCGCGAAGCCCAAATTCTGTAAATATTGTAACCACCTTATTTGAATTGCTATTCTGTACCTGCCATGCTTGTTACTTATTTATTTTGAAAAGAGAATATAACCTTGTTAAATTTTACATTAACTTTGATTCCGTAGTTTGAGACCCGTTCACGCCCGCACCTTCTTTCACCTCTACCTACCGCTAAAACACGGTAACAAGTGGTAGCAGAGCGTGGTTGAATGGGTCTCAATTTAGCCCCTTTTGACGGCTAGACATTGTTTTGATCCGAACTCTAACCATTTTCTCAGTTGCTGGAATTTTTTGATTTTTTTTCCAAATTGTTCTGTCATCATGCCCGGCCCTCGCGATGTTCTCCTTCTTAACTATTTGCGCAAGGAGGAGTTGATCTATGAATTGACTATTAGAAATGTACAATCTGGAGGCACGGTTGCAGTAGACACAAACAAGCTTAGAGAGTCCCTTGATTTGCCCATTTCCATCCCCAATTTGGGAGAGAAAGAAATTGACGACTCTCTTTCCACGATCACGGAGAATATTACTGGGCTAGCTTCTGTAGTTAGTTTTTTTGATGAAAATGATCCGTCTCCTAATCAAATTAAGCGTGTGCAAGGCAGGCTATATCATTTTTCGAATAGGGTTAACGATCTGTTGTCTCTAAAACTGAATGACGTTCAGAGGAAGGAAGCTAGTACGCTCCTGGAAAATATTTCCGAATTATCTAGTAAGGTCACTCAATTGTTAACTGGGGAAGTTCCTCCCAAATCTGATCAACCCACCATAGTGAATGCAGGTAGTGAGGAAGCGCCTCCCAAGGGAGAAGTTAATAGGATAACCGTTGCTGCTCAAACTATCCCTGCCCCATTGGACAACGAATCTGAACGTCGTGCATCATTGAGTAACATCCGTTCTGAATTAACTTCCTTGCCATTGAAACCTTTACCTACTATGTCACCCGGGTTTAGTAGCTTGCCTCATCCATTGGCAATGTTGCTCAGAGGTATATCTAAGTTTTCCGTTAATACCACCAATGACGTAATTTCATTTTTAAGATTTTTAGTGGAATTTCAGGATCATGCCCTTGTTTTTTCTCTTTCTCCATGCCAAATCTTGCAAATTATCTATCCGTATGCTATTGGTATTCTCTCTGATAAAATCGTAAGAGCCATTGCCGAGCAATCATCTATTGAGGATTTCCATGCCCATTTGCTAGCTAACTTCATCCCTGCTAGGGCCAGGTCCTCCCTTATTCAGAAGTACTATTATCGTGTACAGCGCTTGGATGAAAACTTGGCTGATTTCATACAGGACATTAAGTTTTATACTAGGGTGTTTGCCCTTCATTTTCCTGAAGATCAGATTGTACAGGCTATCGTAGAGGGAATTTCACCTCCCTATAGGTCATATTTGTGTTTCGCGGCGTGCCCGCAAACTTTCTCGGAACTTGAAGCATTGGCCGTCTCAGCGGAAGGAGTTAGATACGCCGATTCTTTGCGTGTCGCGAAAGAACCCCCGCCTTCCTTTAGTAATACTCGGCCTCCACCTCGCCGATCAGTCACCCCCGTAAATGTTATGCTTGCGGGTCGCCTGACCATCTGCGCAATAAGTGTCCTTTGATCAAGTCTAGTAGGGCAAATAATGGAGCGGGTTCATCACAAGGCTGTTTTAAATGTGGGGCTTTCTCACATATCGCAAAGAATTGTCCCAATTCGAATAGCACCCCCTCCTGCTCAACTTTTGGTGCAAATTCCACCTATGCCAATAATAAAAAGTGACTAGTGGCTTCGGCTGAGTCGACTAATCCATCTTCCCGAGACTCAGCCCCTAGTAAACAGGTTGTAAATGCAGAGAACGATCAGCCTTCAAATTCATCTTTTGAATGCCCTAAAGAATGTCTTAGGATTGCGGCGGATACCCCCGCACCTGTTCCTTTTCTTAAGATTGAGTTAAATAACGAGCCTATAACAGCTCTCTTAGATTCAGGCAGTGTTTGTTCGATTATTTCGGCTGAATGGTATTCTAAATTGAAATCTGTTTGTAAACTTCCTGACTATGTCTCTTCTCCTGTCCAATACGTTTCGGCTACTTCATCTCCATTAAAAATTCTAGGTTCCTTACTGGTCAAAATTCGTGTTTTTAAGTTTACATGGAAAATTAAATTGTTTGTGGCCAAGCAATTGTCTTGCCCCATTATATTGGGAGCTGACTTTATTTCTCACACTGGTCTTGTGCTCGATCTGCAGTCTAGGTCGTGCACATTCAAATTTGCTTCTAGTTGTAAAATCCCACTATTAAAGTGTAATTCTGTGTCATGTTCTTCTATTTCGCCTACCCAGGATGAGATGTTGTTAGACCTTAGACATCTACCTGAGGAGCAGGCTGATAGTATTCGCAAACTGTGTCAGTCGTTTCCCGAGGTGTTCTCTGATACTCTTGGTGTTACTGACCTTATTGAATACAAAATTGAGGTTACGGATTCGATTCCTGTCCGTTTTCCACCGTATAGGCTATCTCCACCTAAAATGAAGGCTCTGAAAGAAATTATCGATCAGATGTTGAAGGATGGTATTATTAGGCCCTCTAAGTCGGTGTATTCATCGCCTATTTTTCTAGTACCGAAACCCCAAGGAGGCTTCAGGCCTGTCATTGATTACAGGGCTCTCAATCGGAAGGTGGTGTTGCAGTCTGTGCCCCTTCCTGACCTTCATTCTTGTTTTTCATGGTTTCTTAAAGCCAAGTTCTTCACCATCTTGGACTTGAATCAGGCCTATAATCAAATTCCCCTTGCCGAAGAGTCTAAACACCTTACAGCGTTTGCCACGGACTGGAATTTATATGAATACAACCGCGTACCTTTCGGGCTCCCTACGGGAGCAGCTGTACTCACTAGGCTGCTAGATAGGGTCTTCTCCGACATCAAATTCGAGTACTTATATCACTACTTAGATGATGTCGTAGTATTTTCAGAGACTTTTGAAGAACACCTAGATCATCTGCGAGAAGTTCTCGATCGCCTTCGTAAGGCTGGGTTAACTGTTAAGTTGTCCAAGGTTGCCTTTGCTAAGCCCTCTATGTCATTCCTAGGGCATATTGTGTCACCCGATGGGGTAGCAGTCGATCATTCTAGAACACAGGCCATCCGTGATTTTAAACCTCCCAAGGACATTAAAGGTATCGCCAGGTTCAATGGTATGGTGAATTTCTTCAGGAAGTTTATTCCTAACTTCGCTAATAGAGCGGCGCCCTTAAACCTTCTTCGTAGGAAAGGCATCAAATTCGAGTGGGGACCTTCTCAACAAGCCGCTTTTGAAGACCTTGAATTAGCTCTCTGTAATGCCCCTGTACTTGCTATGCCTGATTTCTCGAAGAAATTCATCGTCCAAACCGACGCGTCGTCGTCGGCGGTAGCTGCAGTCCTTCTCCAAGAGACTGAACTAGGGAGGCGCCCCATCGCCTATGCATCTAGGACTCTCTCGGCTCAAGAAGCAAAGTACTCCATATATGAGCTTGAAGGTTTGGCAGTCTTATTCGCCTTAGAAAAGTTCCGTCTCTATCTGGAACACGTCAAATTCGACCTGGAGACAGATAATCAAGCCTTAAGCTGGGTCTTAGGTAGGCCGCGTCGTACTGGTCGTATAGCCCGCTGGGCTATTCGTATTTCCGCCTTCCAGTTTGATGTTAGACATATCAGAGGTACCGAAAATGTTGTTGCTGATGGACTCAGCCGTATGTTTTATAACGACGTCGAGACCCACGAACCGGTCGACAGCTCATCACCTTCCGAGTCCATACTATCTGGTGTTAATGCCATCTTAACAGATGCTCCCATGCTTTTTAGGGATATTGAGAAATACCAACGTGAAGATCCGACGCTGGCTCCGATAATGGAAACCCTTTCTTCTGGGGAACATGTTGTCCCTTATGTTCTGAGGAATGGTGTTCTATGTTGCCCTTCGAGGCATGATAAGATGATGAAAGTTGTTGTTCCAGCGGTTCTTGTACCTATGATCTTCAAGTATTATCATGAGACCCCATTAGGAGGGCATCTGGGTATCTTTAAAACTCGTGAAAAGATTCGTGACATGTTCATCTGGAAAGGTATGGACGGTGAAATCCGTGCACTAGTAAAGGCTTGTAAATCCTGCTTGCTTAGTAAACCGACCATGTCCACCAAGGTAGGCCTCTTGTCTTCTCAGCAAGCGTCGCGTCCCATGGAACGCCTGTATATTGATTATGTAGGACCCTTCCCCCAGTCAAAGGGTAATGCCAACAAGTTCACCTTTGTGTGTGTAGATGGTTTTACCAGATTTTCTTGGTTATTTCCGACTAAGCTGGCTACCGCTCAGTCCACCATTACTTGCTTAAATTCTATTTTTGCTTCCTTTGGTCCGTGTCAATATATTGTATCTGATAATGCTAAGGCTTTTACACCTAATTTATTTCGTAAATTCTGTTTTGACTTGTCCATCTCTCATATAACTACTTCTGCTTATTACCCTCAACCATCTCTGGCTGAACGGGTTAACCGTAATCTCAGGTCCGCACTTATTGCCTATCATCATGAAGATCATTCTAGGTGGGACACGTCCCTGCATTGGTTAGCTTTTGCTTTGAATTCGGCGGTTCATGAATCTCACAAGTTTACTCCAGCTTCTTTGATGTTTAAGTTTGTTCCCAACACGCCGCTCTCTAACCTCTGGTCTCTGAGTGGCATTCTACCCGAGACAATAGATCCGGACAATATTAAAGATCTTTGGAAGAAGGCTAAAGCCAATCTTAAAGTGTCTCATGAAAAGGTTAGGGAAAGGTATGATCGTGGACGGAGACCCACCCCTTTGAAGGTAGGTGACCAGGTTATGGTCAAGAATTTTGTTCCCGCGGGCAAGCTTGCCCCCAGATTTCATGGGCCATGCATCATTCTCGATTTTCTTACTCCCGTTACATTGTTAGTAAGCAACCCAGCCACCGAGAGGATATTTAGGGTTCACCTGTCCTAGGTGAAACCGGTGTAAATTTCGTGTCAACTTGCTTCATATAATTTGATAGGAATATGGTGGTTATATTTTTTTTTTTTTGAGTTCCACTCTTAAGGCATTCTGCTCCTTCTATTTTATTTTATATGTAAGCATTTCTTGTAAACCTCCCCCGATTGTTAAACTGCCATCCTGTCCTTGTCACGGCCATTACCACGCTCCCGTCTCCTGCTCCACCACACTCAGTGGCTGGCTTAGATGAAATGCCATGGATATCTGCACGCCGCTGGCCCCTCAATCTCTTTACATGCCTGTGCCCTCAAAAGAAACATGATGGTCCAACACAATTCTGCCGCCTAGCTTAATGTTTCAGTGCCCCCGCAGCCGCGCGGCGCTGTGCCGCGGCTGGGTTCGAGGACGGGCCCCCTCGGCCCCAGCGAGGACGACATGTGCACGGCGAGCCGGAGCTCTCCTCCCGGCCAAGGCTGATGTGCGGCGCACGACCTGCTACTTGCCCGCAGCCTGTATATGTTCACCGCGGGCGCGGCGTGCTTCAACACCTCTGCTCCCCTCATAGTGCGGGCGAGCGGTATCTCAGTGTACTTGAGGGGTCCGAGCGGCCTCCTTTGGACGCAAGCTGTAACGGCCGGTCTGGCCATCCAACTTAGCCTACATCAACTACATAGACATTCCTGTTCAACCTTAATACCGTCACTTGGGAATTCAACAGCAATATTTGGTGGACCGTGCAAAAATTTTTCTTCACCTTTAAGTATTAAAAGTTTATCTTCAGAAATTCAAATTCTACAAACTTAAAGACTTTCATTCACCTGCAACAACAACATTTTGAAACTGAATTAAGAAATCTTGTAAATGCTTCTGCTATCTATCTTCGTATCAACATCATTACTTGGACTTTGTTTCAAACTGATTTCATGTGTCACCCCTGGAGGAACTTTTGGGGGGGGGGGGAGGTCTGTACCGGGCGGTACACCTCTACACCGTTTATTTAAAAGTTGCGCTAGTTGAAACTCCTCTTCTGGAGGAAGGTTGAACTTTATCTACTCTATTAATTCTCTACTTTCTCAGAAGATGTCACCACGTGGAAAATTTTGAGTTTTTGAACTGTGTCACTTTTGATGTGTTTTTGTTTCGCTTGAAGTAAGAAGTGTGAACTTTCTCTTCTAGAGTGCACCCTAGTGCGGAGTCAAAGAACTATTTTGTTGGAGAAATTTTTATTTCAAAAGTTTGTTTCTTGTTAAATTTCTTTCTGTTATTGTTTAAGTTGGCTGTATACCCCTCTTTTTCCCCTTGTCTTAGATTTATCCAATCCCGAATTTCTTTTAGTAATTTCTGACCAATCTGGTGTATCTTCCCCCAACTTGTATCTGTTGCGGGGTCCTATCCAATAAAAACATTGTGGGCGGGTGTTTTCATTCTCCTAACGCCTAGAACCTTCCACGAGAGGATATAAACTGCTGATTTTTGGGTCTCTGCGCCACTTCTGTTCCATCTTTCAGTGTATTAAGTACATAGCAGGAGGCGGGAAGCGCCTCTTTCTTCGGCAGCGGTCAACAATAAGGTAATGGCCGATTAATAAATTCTTTCTTTTCTTGCTCAGCAGTTTAACTTTCGGGGCGGGTTCTAAGCGTTCAACCATGTAACCTTTTCCTAAAATGTAAAAACAACTGGTATCTATTCTATTTTAAAACGACATATCGGGATAGAGAGTGCTTATCCCTCTCGAGCTCCCACTCACATCGTCTTGAGGTGAACTTATTTTCTCAACCAATTCTTCCGTAATGTAATGTAAATTGCTATTAAGTCACCTCTGTAGTATGGGATTAGCCCTTGTAATGACGGCCTAGTGCCAAAGTAGGTTTTAAAATCAAAGTGTATTAGGAGTGCAAGTTCGCCTCCTCTCAAATTGTGATTTTAGAGGTCATTTTATTAACATTCTTTCCGTTTAATAGACCTCAGTAGATTGGGTATTTTACCCCTGTGTTTATGTCCGTTGAGGACAACTTGGAGGTTGAGTTTGGTGTGGCCTGGGAGAGGCTTAAATTTGAGAGCGAGTGGCTCTTTTAAAAATTGTATGTTGTATGCCTCGAGGAGGCTTTTCAGTGTAATTTGGAGCAAGGGCTCCTAGGTATGAATGGGGTGTTCTGCCCCTCTGTTAAAACTTGTGTTTGAGGTAAAACTGAACTGATTGCCCAAGCATTATGAATTCGGGGCGCGAAGCCCAAATTCTGTAAATATTGTAACCACCTTATTTGAATTGCTATTCTGTACCTGCCATGCTTGTTACTTATTTATTTTGAAAAGAGAATATAACCTTGTTAAATTTTACATTAACTTTGATTCCGTAGTTTGAGACCCGTTCACGCCCGCACCTTCTTTCACCTCTACCTACCGCTAAAACACGGTAACAATAATAATAATAATAATAATAATAATAATAATAATAATAATAATAATAATAATAATAATAATAATAATAATAATAATCCTTAGAATATACCTATAATAAAAATACTTAGGGTCCTTAGAACTGAACACGATAGCCCGTTTCTTCGAACACACTAGCTCTCTCTCGGATGCAAGCTTACAGCCGCACGCCCTCTAACCGCATGGAATACAACCTCGCTCCCTAGGTAGTTCTCACCCGCTATGCAGAACGGAGGAATATGTAGGAGGATAGGAAAACGTAAACAACATTAATAAACACTGTTATAGATTGGCCTACAGTAAATCCGTTTTAAACCCACTATCTCTCACTGTAGGAATTTAATCTGTAGAAGAGTAGTCACTGTTCTTGTTCTGTTAAGAGCCGCAATTTAAAACGCGCGCCTCTGCTGTGTGAGTATTATACAAAAAATCACTAATTATTTTCATGAAGTATATTTTATCATAAAACTAAACAAGAGAAGGAGGAGGAGGCTAGTGGCATCTATCTGTAAAACTGGGTCTAATAAGGAGGAAGAGGCGGGAAGTGGTATCTGACTATACAACTAGATAAGGAGGAGGACGAGGAGGAAAGGGGATCTATTCGTAAAACTGGGCCAGACGATGAGAAAGAGGAAGACATCTATCCGTATAACTAGATCAGATGATGAGGAGGAGGAGTAGATTGAATTTTATCAACGAGATACCGCGCGTCCCTCGTTCTAACATAAAATCAAGGTAATTTTTTCTGTTTAGAACACGATAGGGAATTTATGATGACTATTCAAATCTTTACTGTAAGACAACAACAGACTATATATGTTCTAATCACAAAAAGTATTGCCCTTGATAGAGGCGCACAGCGCAATGCCTTCTTTCCGGTCCTCTGTAACAGGATTAACAACATGCTTTATCTTTATCATTGGCAACTGCCTATGATGCCAATCCTAAAGCTTGGACGACCTTTTATCTTTCTCGACAGCAGTTAGCTGCTCTCGATTCAGAAATGGCTGTGCAAAATAGAATGATCCTTTTCATCGACTGCGGTCCTGCACATCCTGTGGATGTTCATTTGGGGAATGTGCACTTAGAATTTCTGCCCGCTAACTGCACATGCAAGCTGCAGCCTATGGATGTAGTTACTATACACCCTTTCAAGTCATTCTATAGGGAGAAGCTGGTACAGCTTATTTTATTCCTTATGGATGCTGGAAATGTTCTGTCATCATTTAAAGTTTCAATCTTGGGTGCAATTCACTTCAATGCAATGTCTTGTAAAGCTGTGAAGCCAACTACCATATCAAATTGTTTCTTGAAAGCAGGATTTTTCAAGAATCGTCCCGACTCTTGCCTGCCAGTGGAAGAAGCAGAAGAACAAGAGCACAGTGAATTGGTGCCTTAAGATGCGATCGCATGATAGGCTATGGCTATTAATATTATTATTCTTGTTTAGGAAAGGTAGAAAAAATATTATTATAATTATTATTGATTAACCATGAATAACACGAACATGGAACACGCTTAATGGCGTACAATCGTTGATTACATTTAAGAAATTGTATACATGTAGAATCAGCCCTAAGCATTTGCCTCAAGTGAAAATGAGATACCGGTACCATGGAAAGCCATCTTCATTGACCAGTTGTGAATAACGGCTGAGATGGTCGTTTGTAGACTATGGCTATTAATATTATTAATCTTGTTTCAGAAAAGCAAGAAAAATTATTATTATAATTGATTATCCATGAATAATAGGAGCGTGGAACACGTTTAATGCCGTATAATCGTTGATTACACTTAGAAATTATATAAACTTACCTGAGATAACGTAATATAATCTTTGAAGGAAAGATCTCTGTTGTATAGCGAAGAATGCAATTAGCTAGGACACAGCTAAGTGCCCCGTGGTCGTCAAACAGCGTTCGACTGTGTCTGCTGTTTGCCAAGAGGAAAGCGGATGTGCTCAATTTCAATGTGTCAGCATACTGCATGCACTGGACATTGCTGTGTTTCAATTTTACACATACAATACTAGCTAATTACGTCAACCACTACACAACAGAGACGAAATAATAAAAACAGTATTCGTATTGTCTCATTTATTATGTGCAGTTGCAACCGGGTTGATGGTAGGTTCGACCCCTCCAACCCTACTGTCGTTAGCTCCCATGATGTTAGTTTTCCGTGATTTAACATTTTTACACCAGGCAAAAAGCCTCGTCGGGTTCGATTCCCAGCTAGGTTAAGGATTTTTACCTGCATTTGAGGGGGTAGTTTATGGGCAGGTTCGATTCCCGGTCAGGTTAGGGATTTTCTTTCTACCTGCATCTAAGGCTAGTTCGTAGTCTACACAGCCTACATCGGATAGTTCGTGGCCGGTTCGATTTCCGGTCAGATCAGGGATTTTTCTGAGTAGAGGTGCGTTCGATTCACACATCAGCTAAACGCGAAGTAGACTTCCAGGCTTTACCGCTTCCCTTCTATGCAAATGCTGGATTGTACCTAACTTAACGCTGCAGCCTGCTATCTCTAGAGGCCTGGACCACAGTGGTAGTCCAAATAGACTTAACTCCTTAACGAACATGGCTACCATGCCGATATAGATAGTCGGAATCTTACAGGACGGGGGTAGGGGGAAAAGATCATGGAGAACTCCATGATGACGATGATGACATGTAATAGACCATCGATAAAACCTTCAGTATTTCCCCGAAAACAATAATAAACTCTGTTATAGATCGCACTTCAGAAAATCCGTTTTCTTCCGAACCGACCATCTCTCTCGGATGCAAGCTCACAGCCGCACGCCCCTAACCGCACGGAATACAACTAGAGAGAATGTCAGTACCTCGCTATGTAGGGGGATGGGAAACGGAAAACCACGTACCTACCCCTACTTATTTGACTATCCATAGCTGAGTAGTCGACGTCATGTGCAGTCTCTAGCATGGCAGACGCTCTGGGCTTCTCCGGAGGTCACATGGCATTAATATTATCATTATTTAGGAATTGTTCTACGTCGCACCGACACAGTAAGGTCTCATAGCGAGGAAGGGATAGGAAATGTCTAGGAGTGAGAAGGAAAAGGCCGTGGCCTTAATTAAGGTACAGCCCCAACATATGCCTTGTGTGAAAATGGGAAACCATGGAAAACCATCTTCAGGGCTGCCGACAGTGGCGTTCGAACTCACCATCTCCCGGATTCAAGCTTACAGCTGCGCACCCCTATCCGCATGGCCAACTCGCCCGGTCAAGGGCCTAACTATACAATCGCCACCTTGGGCCTTTTTACGGTCAGATATCCCTCCTGTCGCTATTTTGGTGGGATCAATCTAAACAGGACCTAGTTTTATAGTCAGATGCCCCTCCCATCGCCATTTTGGAAGAGCCTAACTACACACACGCCATCTTTGGTCCAGTTTTACGGTCAGATGTCCCACTCGCCACCATTTTAGAGGGGCCTAATTACACAGTTGCAATCTTGGACCTAGTTTTACGGACAGATGCCCCTCCAGTCAACATTTTGGAGCGGCCTAACTACACAGGGCTTAGTTTTACGAACGGATGCCCCTCATGTCGAGATTTCGAGGGGCCTACCTACACAGAGCCTAGTTTTACGGACAGATACCCCTCCCGTCGTATTTTGAAGGGCCTAACGACACAGGGCCTAATATTACGTAAAGATTTCCCTCGCGTTGCCACTTTGGTGGGGCTTAACTACACAGGACCTAGTTTTAGAGACAGATGCGCCTCCCGTCACCGTTTCCACCACAACGCTGTTCAGTATTCCCCTCATAGACTTTGTAGTTCTATAACAAAAGGAAATGTGTTATTACTTACATTCACATGACAATCAGTTCTGCTTATGGGAGATGGACAGTTGTTGTTATTGTCGGTTGCAGTGTAAAACTATACATCGTACCTACCTAAGTGTGCACGATAATATTAAAACATTTATTATTTTAAGTATGATTTTTGTAGTGTGACTTTTTCAAGACGAGAACATTTTCAACGACATAAAACTGTAAAGCGTAAGTTCGGAATATTTCCATGCAAACAATGTACTGCTACGTACAACAGGCGTGATAATCTCACATGACATGTGAATTCTAAAGACATTTGTTTAAGTAATCTACCAGTAGAACGCTTAGAAACTTTGACTAAATGTCGAAATCGCAATATAAAGAAGCGTGATCCAAACGATACGACATCGTCTCAGCCTACTACAAGTTCTGTTACTAACCTCACATCACCAGATAAAGAGAAGCAAGGAGAGGAGATGCATAAGGAGGAAGAGGAAGAAGAACTCAACATTTCTGTACCATAGAACTTTTTCATTCTACATTATTTTCTGGGCCGACTATACGTTGTGTCGCTGTGCAAATATCTCAAGAAGAGAAGCAAGATGTGGTAATAGAAGATAAAGAAAAGGAAGAAGATTTTACCGCTTCCTCACGATCAAACCGTGTTAAGTTTTTATCAACAGATGACATTGCAGAACCACATACTACATCAAAACAAGTTCTTCCGTTCTCTATGCATCAACTGACTGCAGGTATTCTTAATGTTAACAGCAAAACTCTGTTCCCCTATGCAGATGTAAGATACTGTAAAGACCTTAACTTACTCGTTGAACGATTACAACTCCTAAAAGGTTATCAAGGTGCTGGTTACACAGTGAATGGACGAGAGGTTCAAGAAACAGACGAAGAAGTATGCCGTAGGGGTATTATTGTGTAATTGCTCTTTAAAAATAAGACGCACATGAGTTACAACAACGAACTCATTGCACCTACCGTTGTAGACGGCGACATCACATGTAGAAATGCGATAAAACCGGTAGTAGCTTGTTTAATTTCGTAAAAAATTACAAAATAACTATTTTGTTAATTTAAATAGTTCTACTTATTGCATTCCCTTTGCCTCCGTACACCTATCGCAAAGGCTTGAGATTACTAGAGAGTAACCTTTTCAACGAACAAGTCAAATCATGCATAATCATGTCGACGTGATCACTACATGTTAAGAAACAGAAAGACTTTAGTATTACACATGCTCTGTCCCGTCGGACGTAATACTGCGCAAGAGCATGAGGAGGAGAAGGGCATCTATCTCTCGGATGGAGTCGCAAAGCCATAAGCTGACCTCTCGAGAGCGTAGGTGCACAGCAAAGTAGTCCATCGGGTAGAGACGTAAATCCTTGACATTTGCCATACTGTGATGTCACAGCTCTAAAGGCCTGCGCCAGTCCGCATTAAGATCATGTCGCTGTGGTTATGCATGTTTGGACTTGTTCGTTACTGTCGAATGGAGACGTAAAGCCTTGAGCTGACCTCCCAGCAGCTGGGTTCCAAGTTGGCAACTGCGTTGTTAGGCCCCTCCAGAATGGGGCCTATGAGGAGAGAAGGTTATCTGACCGTAAAACTGGGCCCAAGGTGAAGACTGTGTAGTTATGCCCATCCAAAATGGTGCCTGTGATAAGGGAAGGACATCTAACAGTAAAACTGCGCCCAAGATTGCGACTGTGTTGATAGGCCCTCCAGAACGGCGTCTGTGATGAGGTAAGTGTATCTAGCCGGAGAAACCTAGGTCCAAAATAGCCACTGTGTAGTTAGACCCCATCCCAAATGGTGGCGGGATGGACATCTGACCGTAACACTAGGTCCTGTGATGTTAGGCCCCTCCAAGATGGATGGCGCCGGGATGGGCATCAGGCTGTAAAATTAGGCCTTGCGAATTTAGGCCCCTCCAAAATGGCGTCGGGAAGGGCATTGGCAATATGGCGACGGGAAGAGCATCTCACTGTTAAAGCGAGGTTAGTCCTGTCTAACATGGCGTCTGTGAGAATAGGCTTTTTATATTAGGCAAAATCCGGCGGGGACAGTATGTATGTATGCTAGTGGAGAATGACCTTTCAGGGGGTCAATGACCTCAGGCGCTGACTCAGCACAAAATACGCTGACGGTTGTTTGTTTTAGTACATACAGTACATAGCCGTACTACTACCAACGCGCAATAATGATTACATCCCATCACTTAGGTTTGGCGCCGTGATGAGCATCAGATCGTAAAACAGAGTCAAATCCACATGTGAGACACATCTCGCACCCACGATCCCACTGATGTGGGAAAAGCGATAAAATATAAGTGATCCATGCCATGGCTACACCTGACTGATTTTAAATTATCGACAAGAAACACCACCAGCCTCAGAAAATTGTAAAAAGAATATACGATTATATAACATACGTTGCGCGCAGTTGGTGTGATCTCAAAACTGACCCTCTTCCTCTCTCCTTATCAGGATGGCGACGAAGTGTTGTGACTGTACATATTTTATAATTATTCTAGTTAGTTCACTTACGAAGATTACTAGGTACTGTTCATTGTACATTTGCTAGGTAAATATTTCATGAACTTTATATTTTATCGTTTTATTCAGTGAATTGGACTTAGCTACGAAGCGTGGTTATCTTCCACCACGAAATCATGAAACACTGTTCTCTCGCATTCCGAGACGGAAGTGCGCTGAGTGTCGACACAGTGCTTCGAAGAATTTCGCTGTGCCGCATCGAATGTTTCGAAACAGTCTATAAGATTAACTTAAGGAGGCCACTTATTTATTAGAGCCAGTCCTATAATACAGCAAAAATTACAAGCATGACGATACATACTACAGTGGTGCTGCCTAATGCCAGACACTAGCAATAGAATCAGGTGGATATTCTTCTTTACTTTGTCCTCTGATCTCCCAATTCTGTTTAAAGACTTCATGTCATCCAGGAATTCAAAACTTGACTATGAATAATGAAAGAATGAAAATGAATTTAAAATTATCAGCAGATCCATATCACAGTATTAAAATTTACTAATTATTCCAAATCAATCCTCCGACTAGAATTTAGAATCACGACGGTGAACAATGATTAGGAACATAAAACAATCAGTGGATGCGATACGCAATGGCCCACCTTCCCAGAAGCTATCTAAAACAATGGTACGTACTGACCGAGGGACAGCTTCCAAAGCACATCTCTGAATCGATGATGCTTTTTGTCCAAAGGGGTCCAAAATCCAGGTCAACGGCCCCTCATAAAGGTACACGTCGTTAGTAAAGCAGAAACATGATATTTATCACGTAGCGGTACTAATCACAAGTAATGTAGACTCACGGTGTTCCTCGCATTGCGGTACTACTCATAGGTAATGTACTATGCACAGGTAACGCAGACCTATGGTGTTCCTCACATAAGGGTGCCACTCATAGGCAACGCAAAACCTTGGTGTTCCTAACATAGTGGTCACTAATCACAGGAACCCGTACTAGCCCGTGGTGTAGCCCACATAGTGGGTACTAATCAGAGGTAAGCACCAGACCCGTGGTGTTCCTCGGAACGCAAACCCATGGTATTCGTCACCTATTTGTACAAATCTAAGGGAACCGTACTATCCCGTGGTGTTCCTCACATAGTGGGTACTAATCACAGGTAAAAACCAGACCCGTGGTGTTCCTCGGAATGCAAACCCATGGTGTTCGTCACACAGTTGTACAAATCTCATGGACCCGTGCATTCCCGTTGTGTTCCTCACATAGTATGTTCTCATCATCATTCCGTGACCGGTCAGCATTTCCAAAATGTAGCGACTCCGATGGCCTTGTTGTTCGCCTCGATCAGGTCCTGTGTAGTGCAGGGATGTTCTAGTAGGGGACAGATGAGCAGGTGGTTCGGATCTTGTGTTACACCACACTCGCAGGATGCGTCTCCATCAGCTGGAAATATGGCCCATTTTTGCATGTTGGTCTTGCAAAGAGGTACGCCCACCCTAAGACGATTAAGTGATCTCCAAATAGGGTAGGGCAGGTCATTTCCTGGAGCTAGCTCTTCCTTTGCAGGAGTATCAGGCGGCAGCACGCTCTTCCACCTGGTGATGCGGTTAGACTCAGGTGTTCCTACCAGTGGTTGAGTCCTGATGATGAAGCTCTTTCTCGACTTCAGTCGACAGACTACAGCCTGGTGATCATGCAGTGGGTGGCGGGGGAGCTATTCCAACAATCGGGTAGAGTTTGTCAACTGGGGTAATTACAGGTAAAGCTCAGATCCGTGGTGTTTCTCGGAACGCAAACCCCTGGTGTTCCTCACGTAGTGGTACAAATCTCAGGGACCCGTACTATCCCGTGGAGTTCATCACATAGTGGTACCAATGACAGGTATACCCAGACCCATGGTGTTCCTCGGAACGCAAACCCATGGTGTTCTCACAAATTTGTATAAATCTCGGGGGCCCGTACTATCCCGTGGTGTTCATCACATAGTGGGTACTAATAACAGGTAAAATCCATACCCATGGTGTTCCTCACAGTGTGGGTACTAATCACAGGTAGACCACAGACCCTTGTTGTTCCTCACATAGTGGATACTAACGACAGGTAAACCCCAACCCGTGGTGTTCCTCGGAATGCAAATCCATGGTGTTCGTCACGTAGTTATACAAATCCCTGAGACCCGTACTATCCCGCTGTGTTCCTCGCATACCGATACTAATCTCAGGAACTTATACTATCCCCTGGTGTTCCTCGGAACTCAGACCCGTGATATACACTACCAGATGCTGAAACACCCGAGCGAGGTTAGCCTTCTTTTATCGCCCCGGGATTTTCCAATCGAATCTGGGCAAAGAGTTTGTCTCCGTCATAGTGGTGGATACTATACACGCGTAATGCAAACCCACGGTGATCCTCCAACAGACCCACGGTATTCCTCAGTTTGTGGTACTAATCACAAGGATGAAGGATCTGAAGACGGGTAATTAGGTTCAATATTCAGCATCCCTTGGACTCGTCCCCCACCCACAGAGATTTGTGTGTTTGGTCCGCGAGAGATATTTTATTTCACTCTAGTCGGCCGGCAAACCGGGTAGGACCACACTAACTGCCTCCTGGGACGCGCCATGTGGGAGTTATCACGAAAGCGTAGAAGTTTCATGGTTAATAGGCAGTAATTTGACGTCGTCTAACCCTCCTGGCTTATTGCTCTTACAACTGTCAATGGCTGCCGTGCAGAAAAGCTACATAAGATGACTAGACTCTAATTCTTCCGACCGTAAAATTCTGAAGTCTGATGGTGATGTTTACCGTTTTCCAGGAGATGGCGGGCAATCTGTTTAGCCGTTACATTCGCATGACCCTCTCTATTTGTTGGGCCACTATTCAGACGCTTAAGAAACCTCCAGGCTATCTGGCTACTATTCCTTAGATCAGCCTCCTCCATCGCTCCTGTTACTAGATATCGCTTTTAAGAGATCTTCCCTAGCATGGACGGTATCGGAGCTCAAAAGATCGTTGTCAAAGAGATCGCGATAGTTTCTCAATATTTCCCTAGATTCTGTACATAGTGTATAGCCTCAGAGAACTGAGATAAGGGAACAATGCTTCACGATATTTACAAAATCATCGTATGATTCAGGAAAAGCCTCTATATTCGGAATGTTCTCGTCCAGTGAAATAGTACATTTCTCCCAATCAGCCTTCTTAAGATGATATCTTATTCGAAAATGATCTCAGATTCTAACGATTTAACGATAAGACGTATAGAACTAAGACGATGCCACAGAACTAGTTGCAAACAGATTGTGGTGGCGTTTAGTAAATTCACAGAGGGTCGCAGTCTGAACGCTGAAAGGCATGATTGTCTGTAATGAAGATGTATGTATGAAGAGGAACTGTCTGTGGCGAGATTGCAGCATATATCTGGCATATAACAAGAAGATCAGGGATTGCTTGCCCCACTGATTTCACTGATAACTGAGATGTGTCTCACATATTGTAAGTTAATATCTACATTACATCCATGCCTCCATCTCGCATTGTTGAATGATGCTGGAAGTTTGTTATCATGCAGTAAACACACGAATCTGCCCGTTCTACCCCAGCCTGTCCGCCTTTGTCGGCTGGGTAGCCAAATGTTTTATTCTGACTTTCGAAATCATCAACCACAAACTTCACATATTGATGCTGGAAGTCTCCACAAATCTAAATGCAGTACCTGGTGACATATTGAGATCTACTGTGAGAGGTTCAATGTCATCACGGGAGAAGATATGGATGTTGGATAGCACTGAGGGTGTTGAACCACTAAAAGCATGCCCTTGATTTTTGGTCGGCGAAGATTCTAGTCTCGGTGAGTTTCCTGAATAAATATTGTTAGCGTGAGGAGGAAATTTCACGGGTATATATATTGTGTTCTCTTTCAGATTCTTAGAATTACGTCAATAATAAAAATAAAATAATCAAAATGCAAAATATTACTTTGCAAACTTACATACAGAGGACGACGATGAGCAGAAAATGAGAGCTGATAAGAGATAAATGAGGTCTCCGGTGTATTTTGCTATGTGTGTGGCTGATTTGAACTTGTATTATTACAGTGGAAATTTATCACATTTCAACTATTAATTTTTGTGCTGAGAAGAGACGAGGCGAAATTTACGGTGCTTGCGTGTGTTAAACGTGTCACTGTTATAACAGAAGTTTCGTTGTATTTTTCTTCAGGATAGGACATTAAATTAAGTGCATATCTCATCGAATATGTTGAGACGTAATGAGGAATATGTTTGCAGTAGAACAGTGAAATTTAGAGGAATTTTCAGTACGTTAATTAGGAAGTTTTCATGACCACAGACGCAGAATCAGTTATGTATTAAAATTGGAAAGTTTTGGTCATCTTGTAAAGTCAATAATTATAATAATAATTATTTATTTATTTTTTTGCACATGGCTACACCACTAAAACAATTAATATTTACAATAATTATCTCATACAAATAACAATATTAACAATAATAATTGATTCCGTCACGTTAGTAAGTTGGATACAGGGGATAGTTCGACTATAAACTATCTCAGCAGTATAACTAAGGTATTTACCATTAGGGGTTGCCTCAAGACTTTTTCTGGCAAGCTAGTTACTGATAAAATTCATATCAAATGTTTGGCCTCCACATATGCACTAGTTCTTCTATTCAACAATAGGCAAGAATGAATTCATTCCCTTAAAAACTTCATGCAATTTCACATAAAACGAATCCAAATCACATACTACAAAACTCGATACATGGAAGGATCTACTCGAGAGTTACGCAAACAAAATCTGGTAACTCAGTCTGTCAAAATTCCTCAGCTAAATAATTTCCAATACTTGGAGATTTCATACAACAATCTGTATTAAATCGTGAAGAAAACAGAGAACGATTTCTATATTAAAAGTGGGCCATAGAATTACATGGAAAAGTTACAACAAAAATAAATATCCTGGAACGCTAAATTAAAATATTATAACACTGTAATTAAGCCTTAAACATTACACACGTCAGAAAGCTTAATCATTGGAGAAATATCACAAAGTAAAATTATCGAAAAACAAGAAAGAGAAGTCCTCAGGGAAATCTTTGGCCCACTATGCATAGAAGGAGTGTGGAAGAATAGGAGGTCTCAGGTGTTATACCAACATACTGAGAAAATATCAGATACAATTGTGAAAAGGCGATTGAAATTTGATGGCCATATTCAAAAATGGATAATGAAAGACTCACTAAAAAGATAATTGGATTATCACGCTCCTTAGTTGGCCACAACATTTGGAAATAATAAGAGAGTAATAGTTTCTATCCGTGTGGTATGCTTTGTTTGCGGTCAGTCAGCAATACATTTGTCAGGTGATAGCACAGGCTTCGGTCTAATGAGGTTTGGGGTCGATGTTGAAGTCAGTGTCATATGCGTCTGGAGTATTGTATTTCCAAGTGAAGTAAGAAACATCGTAACTGTCCAGAACTGTCGGTGGTAGATATGTTCTAATTGTCCATGTAGTTATGAAACCATGTGCCTCAATTAGTGAGATACTCCTGAGGTAGTAGTGTAGATAATGCCGAGGATTTTTTGTAAAAAGGCCAGAGGGAAAGTCGTCAGGACAGAATGTTTTGAAGTATGGTAAGGTCCATCAGCATTTACCCTTCCCTCATTCACTACTTTTATTTTATCCGGCAAGCTTTTTACAATTGTCAATAATTTCGAGTTTCCATGGCCTTCTCCATTCCCTGTTCATTAATTTGACAAGAGTATAATATTCACATTCTCTTTCCATTTTATTTATCTCGGTTTGAACATTGAACAGGATCCTATATTCAAAGGGATCCTTTGTTCATCCAATAGGTACATTAATACCAGTGAAAAGCATACCATATTCCACAGATCCCATTAGACTTGAGTCATTCGTGATGGCAATAATGTTGACCGATAAAATGTCCGATAATACATGGATTTGGACGTAGATTTTTGCTGTAGTAAAAGGCCATCCGTGGCGAGATTTGTTTGCTCACTTGTAAACCAGTGGAGAGTTTGACGAAATAACGCGTGTTTACAAGTATATGAGGCAGACCCTGTTCGGAAATAGAGGGCCGTGTTACAGCATTATTGATGTTAAAATAAATGGGGAGTTATTTGAATTTCAATTCTATTGCATAGGCAAATGATAAAGTGGATTCTAAGTAACATTTCCGAACATTTGACTATGCATTCTAGTTTCGATGTTTCCTTATCACAGTCATAGTTCGTGTTGCCACTGAGCATTTAAATTATTATTCTGGTGTGAGAAGGGTGTCCTTAGGTATTTAGGATTTCCATTTGTTGATAGGTGTTAAGGACTGCCGATGGCGTGTCCTCCAGTGGAAAGTAGGATGACGGTTGAAGTGCCGGAAGGGATTCTTGGGATTACTAGGCCATGCTAGGACCGTGAAATTATGTAGCTAGCCAACTGCTCCATGAGATTCCATGAGCTACCCATGATTTATGACCATGTTGTTCATAAAGGAGTTGTAATATTTTGTGTGTTTATATTTTAGTGGATGTAGTTGAACTCCGTGACCAATAATATTTAAGGGTTACCCATGAGCCGAGTTTATTTTGGGGTTTGATTGAACGTTATAACTAAATGTTAGCAGGATTTCTTTTCACAGGTTTTCATCAATTTATTCCAATAACTGACTTCAACCTCTTGTTTTGGTTCATTTAATATAAATGACAATATCGTATGTTGTGTAATTTTACGCGATTAATTCACTGGCACTTGAAGTCCTCTTGTTTAGGAGGGTCACTTTGGTCATCAGGTACGTTCTATTGACTACAATGAGAGGTCACCTTGGTCATCAGGCACGTTTCGTGAACCTGAAACATTAATATAGTGGGTGACCACGATAGATCAGTGATGTGAATTCGAGGTTAGTCAGATTCAATTGAGGGTCAAGGTAACTCGTCCTATGCTGATGGTCAGTTAGTCGACGGCATAAATTGAAAAAAGTCTGGAGAACACTTCCTGATATTTAGACGATCAAGAAATCGTAAGCTTAACGCACATTGTTTATGGAGCCGAAAAGATTGAATCTCGTGTTGTTGTTTTCTAGTTAACCACAATATGGTTTTCTGTAAATAGCCCTTCAGGCTTTCTTTTGTGGTGATATTAATTTCAACCTGAAATCGTCCAGCCGCAGCGTTTAATGTCACTGACCACAGACAAATGTTCATGGACATAGTTGTAAACATACCCGCCCTCATATTTCATGGTTTTTTTAGTGAATAACCATAGAATATGTAACCTTTTAATTTATGTAGGCCTTCCTTGATACCCGATAGTCATGTCTGGAGGTGACGAAGAGCCATTAATACCATCTCAGACACAAGAGTTAACAATTCATGGTGAAGAACTGGAACTGGCAAACATCAGTTTGACATGACGAAAAGGGTTCAGTACTCAGTATGCCTCTTCAACACTCGCAACGTTGAGATATAAGAGATCTTTAGTGACTTTCTTGTGGCTTCATTACAGAAAAGCGACTGGGCCAATTCTCTGCCACCAGGTAAATAAAAATGGAGAATTTTAAGCGCGAGTATATTGCAGCTGTCGTCATACGAGTCGTTAGTTACAGACGCCCCCTCGAGAACTACGGGATCTTCATGAATAGCAACGGACACTGAAGTTGAACTTTCAATTTGCACTCAGAACAGGTTGACAGACACAATATTATGGTACAAGTGCCGAGGGAGCATGTACAGTTTTGAGCTACTGGTCTATTCATAATTAAAGGAACACAAGACATGTATGAAGTGGGAGCACACGTGTTCTCAGTTTTCAGCAACAATTTCTTCAATTGCATATCCTATTATTACTTGATTAGGCACTTATGTATTCCTTGAATTGCTTATCCAAAAGTTTGAATATTACTTTCCTGCGCTTCTAGTCCTTTACCGCTTGTCTTTGCTGTAAGATTAATCTGTGTTCATCCAGATTACTTCTTATCCTCACATCTGGACGGTTCCCCAATGATTGTTAATGAGCACACTTATACTTTAAACCAAAAACAGAAAAAGGGGTCATCCATGGTTGAGAACATGCGGTTTTCATATATCTGTGATTGGTGGGGTGATAACTCATGAAATGTCCTTTGCTCTTTTTGCATACGGATCTGGCATCATGTTACCTGAAGATTTTCTCTCAGACAAAATGACACAAAGGGATGGATTGCTCTCCGTTGTACATCATGAGGTGTGCCGGAAAGGTGCCGTTCTGGCAGAACAAGTTAATTACTTCTCTGCTGTGTGTGAACGCATGTGCCTGGCTACATATCCAGAATTGGAGGTCTTGTGGAACTCCGAACTCTCGCGCAGTAGTTAGTGGGACGTAAAACAAAATAACATTACTATTAAATCACGTGCGTCTTCATCACGGCGTCACGTAACGCTCATGCGCCGTCTCGCCCGTGTGCATCGAAAGGGTGGTGCTGCATGCGATTGATTTGCCACAAAACGCGGAGCAGTGTGTCATCTGTACGGTGTGATTCACATGTGCATGGTTTAGTTACATAATTCTCTGAACAATTTATCGAACTACTGAGCACTCCTGTGTGTTCAGATCTGATCTGTTAGAATGACTTTCTGGCTGAATATTTGCCACAAACATTATAGCACTATTGCTCCTCACCTGTGTGAGTCCGCAAGTGAACTGCTGAGCTGGTTTTGATGCTGAAGAATTTTCCACAGTCTTTGCACTAGTGCGCCTTTCGCGCGTGTGAGTCCGCATTTGACGTGCTAGGTGGGATCTCCTTCTGAATAACATGTCACAAACATTGTAGGAGGAATGCTTCTAGCCTGTGTGAGTCAACATGTGATATACTAGGCTAATTTTAATGTTGAAGAATTCGCCACAGAAATTACACCAGTGCGACTTGTCACCTGAGTGTGTCGGTATGTGAACTGGTAAGGCGCGTTTCTGAGTGAATGATTTGCGACAGATATTGCAGCAGAGCGGCTTATCACGTGTGTGAGTACGCACGTGATCTGTTACATGGTCTTTCTGGCTGAAGGACTTCCCACAGACATTGCAACAGTACGGCTTCTCCTGGTGTGAGTCCGCATGTGAACAGCTTGGCAGCCTTTCGAGCTGAAGGATTTGCCCCAGTCATCGCATGACTGTGGCTTATTGCCTGTGTGAGCACGCAAGTAACCTGTTAGACGGACTTTCTGGTTGCATTTCCCATAGACATTGCACCAGTGTTGTTCATCGCTTGTGTGAGTATAGTACGCGCACTTTATCTTGAGCCCTAGTTCCCATTCGTTACTATGGAGATCCGGGCTCAAGATAAAGTGCGCGTATAGTACACATGTGATCTATTAGATTGACAATGTGGCTGAAGCATTTTCCACAGTCATTGCATCAGTGCGCCGTTCGTCCCTGTGAGTCGACATGTGACGCACTACGTCGAATCTCCTACTAAATGAATCTCCACAGACATTGCAGGAGAACGTCTTCTCACTTGTATGTGTCCGCATGTGAACTTCTAATTCGCCTTTCTCAATGAATGATCTGCGACATATTTTACAACAGTATCGCTTATAGTTTGCATGAGAATGCATGTGTTCTTTTAGATAACATTTCCGGGTGAAGGATCTCTTACAGACATTGCAACAATGAGGCTTGTCGCCTGTATGAATACGCGAGTGACGTGTTAGACCGGATTTCAGGATGAAGGATTTCCCACAAACATTGCAACTATGTTGCTTATCACGTGTGTGAGTACGCAAGTGATCAGTTACATGGCCTAGCTGGGCGAAAGATTTCCCGCAGACCTTGCAGGAGTATGGCTTCTCGCCTGTGTGACTCCGCATGTGAATAGCTAGGTGGGTTTTGGTGTTCAAGGATTTTCCACAGACATTGCAAGAGTACGGGCTCACGCGTGTGTGAGTCCGCATGTGAATAGCTCGGTAAGCTTTCGTGCTGAAGGGTTTGCAACAAACATTGCATAACAATGGCTTCTCGCCTGTGTGAGTCCGCAAGTGATAAATTAGGCCGCCTTTCTGTGTGAATAATTTGCCACAGATATTACAACAGTAGGGTGTCCCGCCTGTAGGAGCCCCCATATGATAAGTTAGAATGCCTTTGTGGCTGAATGATTTGCCATCGATATTGCAACAATGTTCCGACACGCTGTTTCCCCTATCGAAGAGCTTTCCACAGTGATCGCACTTGATGGAATGATCACCTTTGTGTATTTTCAGATGTCGCAAGAGGGCCAACTTCCCAGGCAGGACTTTACCGCACACATTACACCTAAAACAAGGTGTACCGCCATCCGGAGGTTGATGATGTCTATAGCTCACCTCAGGTCTCGACCTACAGTAACAAATTAAAACCATGTGACCAATAGTTCAACAGTCAACTTCACAGCATCTCCCACACAAAGGAATTGCTACTGGACATTCCAATCAGTGATAACCAGTGCAGAGAGCTCACTACACATAAACATCACATTCACGAGAGTAAGCATCTTCTGAGAAAAAAATCTGAGCATAGACTTAAATTTCAAAACCTCTCACTTGTTACAAGGATGTGTTCCGTCTTCTCTCTCGAATCACGATATCAAGAGGAAGAAACTCGTCACGATTTAGGAATGTACAAGTTAGTAGACAAACTCATTTAAAGAATGCATGAGAAGAGGTCCAGTCTAAAAGAAGAAATACAAGTTCTTTAATCCGGCACACATTTATCTACTGAAATCCGTATAAGTCTGTTGTCCTACATAAAGGACGTCATATGCTTTGTAGTTTTTATTTTGTTGAACCATTTTGCGCTTTGTGGCAGGCAAGTAACAATTTTTGTAAAAGCCCTTGTTGTTGAGGTTGTTTGAGAGAATCTCACTGTTGTAGATATTAACAAAATTGAGAATATTGTTTGGAGACGGTCAACAAGATATGCTGAACCACGGCTAATCTTTTATGAATGTTATTCTGTCACACAAATAGACATATTGTATTTGTATATTGTTATCCTATCAGTGCAGCATTCTATTACGTCACTATGTGGATATTCCTAAATATGCAGCAACCAATTCTGTGCCTGTCTACCCACCGCAGAGTGGATCTACATATTCTAGGAAAGAAGGGCGAGAAATACAAATTTCTCGGTTAAACGTGAGATCCGCCAACAACTGGCAAATGGGAAAAGTAGATCACGCAGGCCAAAGTATACCGTAACATGAACTGGTACTCCCAATTCATGCTGTCTGCACTGAATTCACATGGCAAAGTCGAATGCATGACTTCCTCACAAGCAAAGTAATGGGAGGCTCGAACACGTGTTATTAGCGCTCCCTTAGGAGAAAAATAAGTGGACAAATAAAAGGGGGGCATTGATTCCAGATATGACAGACTCGACCTCTTGATCAACTCACAAGTTATTGATTTTGACACCACTAGACAACAGGGGGCAGAAAATACGACACTGTATTGTATGTCATACGTTTTGTGGCATATCACGCCAGCAAAAGGTGCAAAAGTCTGTAACCGTTCTTCTTTACCTGATTACGTGATTCTTGTGACAAGTGATTTATCAGGTTCACATTAAGTTTTTCAGTAAAATGGTATTTTATTTTGCATTGATAAATATTCTCCACGAACCAGCTATATTGCTGTAATAAGTGGCGCGTCCCCGGTGATGGATACGGGTTCCCCACTGGCCTGCTTGCAGACTTGAGCAAAATACAAAAGCTGTCGCGTACCAAACACGTACAAAACCTTTCATGGCAATTTTGGCGGAGATGGAGACGTTCGGTACGGAGCTGTTGGCAGAAGACGTACTCTACCTTTCTGGAAGTTAATGCAGAAAGGAGCGTAGCGTTTCTTCCCTAGAGGAGCGGCTGCAAAAGGCGTCTATTTCCCATGTCCGGACAGGCGTAACTACCTGCTGTCGTGAGCTCTAAAATGCTTCAAGACAAGCCAACCGTACATTAATACCGTCACATGATTACAGAAATATGTCTCATGAAATCGGAACCAAGGTTAGGGCGTCCTCTGGAAGGGACGCGCGTTGGCAGGGCCCAGTCAGCAAGCAAGAGTTACCGTCGCACGGGCTGTGACGGATAAGCAAGTGAGTACCCACATTCTGTATCGCATCATAGAAATATGCCTGGATGAAGTAGCAAATGAGCCACAGCACTTGAGAGATCGCATACAGCCATCTGTGAGGTGCAGGAAAAAAGATGGAGTGGAAAAAGTCACGGGAAAAGGGGTGCGGTTACTAACTGATGTACAATGGAAGCCGAATTACAGCTCATGGTGTTGACATTGTCATAACAGCAAAATTTGACGGTTCAGTCTCCGAATTGCAAAAGTATGACAATCGCTTGATGTAACTCGTTCGCACTGGGGAGAGAAGGAACTTCTAATTTTTTAGTGCAACACCCCACAAACTGGCGTGCGCACGGAAACCAAAGATGCGTTCTGGGCACTGCCTAACAAGAAGACCGCTGACTATTTCATCGTTGCCGATGATCTGAATGGACGTGACGGACGGAGGAAAGAAGAACATACAGTCCATGGCATTCATGCATATGGACAAAAGAACGACGATGGCCAACAAATTCCCGATTATGCAGAAAAAACGAACACACGGTTCAAAAAGGGTGATATTCATCTAGTCACGCACTACAGTGGCTCCCATCCAATTCACACTGACTACATCCTTATGAGAGGAATGAATCTCAAAGATGTTCTAGAGACAACAGTTGTCCCTTATTAAATCGTTGCGATGCATCATCGACCAGTCATCTGTAAGCTGCTGATAAAGTCAACAAGAGCCCAATACTTCGCAGGAAATGGACCAATCGGGATCAAATGGTGGCGCCTGAAGAAGGAGACTAACGTTGCTGCAAAAGTTACAGAGCCACAAATCACCATATTTGAAGCGAGTCGGACTAAACTGAAAGACGCCGTAGGCTCTATTCTTGGAACAATTAATCCGGGCAACGACAACGAAGGATTAATCATGACATATGGCTAAGGAATGAAAATATTAAGTATGCAGTACGGTTCAAGAAACAGCTGTACCACGAGTTTCTTGCTCGTTAGAATGCCTACAAAACAGCCAACAGGAAAGTGAAGGAGGTCATTTCTGTAACAAAAGCAAACCGGTAGGCAGGTCTGTATGTTAAACATGACACGCGCGAAAACGGGTGGAATATTTAACGGCTAGCCAAATCGAGGCATCGCAAAACGAAAGTCCAACGTTTTTACGGCATCAATGAGGAAACAGATGATTTCCTACTCGACTGGCGGGAAGCGCGAGTACACTGGTGGAACTATTTTAACAAAATTTCAATCATGGAATTTCCGTATCTACCAATCTTAATCACCTCTGCTGTTGAAGGTCCAATATAGAAAAATGACGTCAACAAAGTCCAGGCTATGCTGAAGGAAATGATTATCTTCCGGCAGAGTTTTGTTTCTCTAAATGGGCGGATGCAGCAGTGTGGCTAAAGCAAGCTTTTCAACCAGATCATCAAAGAAGGTCAAAAACAAACAGACTGGCGACGGATTATCCATTCAAAAATAAGGGAAGCCGTTCCGATTTCTGTTATTACTGCCCTATCGTACTTCTGAGCCACGCAATGACAGACTTAGAACAAATCTTCGACAAAAGGATTAGCGATTTAGCCAAACATATAACAAGCCAGGCTGGATTTGTGTAAAATTGTGGCGCAATGGGAGAAACCCACGGTGTAGGGCTGTTATTTGAGAGACACTCTGAAAAGAATAAGAGGTTTAATCACGAAATTCTGGACTCTGAGAAGGACTTCCATCGGGTGCCTCATAACCTAATCAGTCAGCGCTACAAGTTCAAGGCATTCCAGAGCACATTGTTGATAGGGTATAATTGCTCTACAAGGAACGAAGAAGTTACGTTCAGGCTGCCGCAGGAGCGAGTGATGACTTCCGTATAACTGTAGGAGTCAACAAGGCCCTGCCTTATCACCACTGCTGTTCATTCTTGTGATGGACACTATTACCTCAACCTTGCAGTCCAATACCATGGACTCTTTTATAAGCAAATGATATCATTTTGGCTGAAGAGAATAAGCTTGATCTCTAGGGTCAAACAGATGACTGGAACAATCGACTAGCACAACATGTCCTGCGACTCAACAAAAACAAGACAGAATACATTGCACTACATCGTCGAGAAGTTGGAAAGATGCATGGTGACGTTAAAGATATAGCACGTGTAGGGAAATTTATGTATATTGGCTCCACAATCTCTGATGATGGCCGACTTACTGATGAAGTCAACTTAAGGATATACAAAGCCTGACTGAAGTTGAGAATAAAAACAGGCGCCCTAACGACCGTCGGATGAAGGATCATCTGATACCTAAGATCACCGAACTGATATCTGTCCTGCCGTTTTATACGGCAAAGAATGCTGGCCTGCTACAGAGGAGGTAGTAAGCCAACTAAGCATCATAGATATGAAGATGCTTAAGTGGAAGGCTGGTATAACTAGACTAGATCACATTTCAAATGATGTTATTAAAAACATTTTGGCATTGCATCGATCCAGAAGAAAATTGAGGAAAAGAATGTGCGCTGGTTTGAGCATGTGTTGCGTGCAGAGGACGATATTTTGGGAAAGTCAGCGTACACACAGAAAGTTGGTGAGAAGAGGCGCAAGAGACGAACAAGTCATCATAGGACAGATAAAGTGCACAACGCCCTGAAAGCTGTGTGACTACATACAGAGACCGAACTAACTGGAGACCATGAATCACAACACCTGACCCTGCCACCAGGCAGGACTAACACTAAAGCAGCAGAATAACAAGAAGCAGATTGATGAATATACTCTTATAAAAATGGAATGCAATGGATACTTTACGCATCCTATCATTCAACTTAGTATATTGTATGTTCAAATTCTCTCCCCTAAAGCCTATGTCCGATATCTATAAAGACTTATTTTCACAAAATAGTGTTTGAATGGCAGAACACTTCTGGATTTCGTGTTAGAGTGACTCCTATAAATGTATTATAAAGAAAATATATAAACCAGCAAAATAAAAATCTTAGAATTATCTGTGTTAAAGGAGAGGGACAGTTTGAATATCCGCTGAAATTCTATGAGTAGCAGCAAGAGGGGAGTCCGTCAGTGCATTCAAGCCTGAGTGGAATTTTGCAATTCATATTTCTGCATGCATACGTCATATATAGCAGACGATCATAATAATTAGTTTATTTTCACCCCAATCACGTCCATAAATACACTGACTGACAGAGCAAATGCAACATCAAGAAGGAGTGGTTCGAAAGGGATGAAAGTTGGGGAAAAAACAGAGACGGCACGGACGAATTATTGATGTTTATTTCAAACCGATATGCAGGTTACACAATGCGCACGGCATCGACTCAGTAGGATGTAGGACCACCGCGAGCGGCGATGCACGCAGAAATACGTCGAGGTACAGAGTCAATAAGAGTGCGGATGGTGTCCTGAGGGATGGTTCTCCATTCTCTGTCAACCATTTGCCACAGTTGGTCGTCCGTACGAGGCTGGGGCAGAGTTTGCAAACGGCGTCCAATGAGATCCCACACGTGTTCGATTGGTGAGAGATCCGGAGAGTACGCTGGCCACGGAAGCACCTGTACACCTCGTAGAGCCTGTTGGGAGATGCGAGCAGTGTGTGGGCGGGCATTATCCTGCTGAAACAGAGCATTGGGCAGCCCCTGAAGGTACGGGAGTGCCACCGGCCGCAGCACATGCTGCACGTAGCGGTGGGCATTTAACGTGCCTTGAATACGCACTAGAGGTGACGTGGAATCATACACAATAGCACCCCAAACCATGATGCCGCGTTGTCTAGCGGTAGGGCGCTCCACAGTTACTGCCGGATTTGACCTTTCTCCACGCCGACGCCAAACTCGTCTGCGGTGACTATCACTGACAGAACAGAAGCGTCAATGGTAGTCTTCTGAGCGGACGCCGGGAGTGCAGGCCTCCTTCAACCAATCGACGGGAAATTGTTGTGGTCGATATTGGAACAGCCAGGGTGTCTTGCACATGCTGAAGAATGGCGGTTGACGTGGCGTGCGGGGCTGCCACCGCTTGGCGGCGGATGCGCCGATCCTCGCGTGCTGACGTCACTCGGGCTGCGCCTGGACCCCTCGCACGTGCCACATGTCCCTGCGCCAACCATCTTCGCCACAGGCGCTGCACCGTGGACACATACCTATGGGTATCGGCTGCGATTTGACGAAGCGACCAACCTGCCCTTCTCAGCCCGATCACCATACCCCTCGTAAAGTCGTCTGTCTGCTGGAAATGCCTCTGTTGACGGCGGCCTGGCATTCTTAGCTATACACGTGTCCTGTGGCACACGACAACAAGTTCTACAATGACTGTCGGCTGAGAAATCACGGTACGAAGTGGGCCATTCGCCAACGCCGTGTCCCATTTATCGTTCGCTACGTGCGCAGCACAGCAGCGCATTTCACATCATGAGCATACCTCAGTGACGTCAGTCTACCCTGCAATTGGCATAAAGTTCTGACCACTCCTTCTTGGTGTTGCATTTGCTCTGTCAGTCAGTGTATGAAGATCATGGAGTAGTGGCGCAAAGTGGTCAGCTCAGGGCCACGTGACACTCGACACTCTACTAGTGGAAGGAAACCATATCACTAAGTGGTTAGTTCAGGACCATGTGTCTCTACACAAACGGAAGTTAGCCTCATCAATAATTATTTAGCTCAGGACGATGTGCCTCTCCACAAATGGGAGGTACTCATCACTAATTGGTATGCTCAGAAATACGTGTATTTCCACAAGTCAGCAATTAGGAGATTTTATGAATCCTAAAACCTGTTCTTATGTAATTCAGTAGCAAATTGGCATGGCAAATATTGTATACATTTTAAAAGAAGTCATTTAAGTTGCGGCATGATATTTCTAGACTGCTGAAATAAGAGTCAGGATAAAATAGTGCCTGATGTGAGATTTAAAACTTTTTTCTAGTTGCTTTACGTCGCACCGACACAGATAGGTCTTATGGCGACGATGGGACGGGAAAGGGCTAGGAGTGGGAAGGAAGCGGCCGTGGCCTTAATTAAGGTATAGCCCCAGCATTTGCCTGGTGTGAAAATGGGAAACCACGGGAAACCATTTTCAGGGCTGCCGACAGTGGGGTTCGATCCTACTATCTGCCGAATACTGGCCGCACTTAAGCGACTTCAGCTATCGAGTTCGGTAGAGATTTAAAACAAAGTGGGAAGCAGCAGATAAGATCCGGTTGACTGAATCCTTCAGAAGCATTTAAAATCTATAATATACAATGGACTAAGCTACGTAGATTATGGACTGTCCTCTGCCCTATATACCAAGGAAAAAGAAGTCCGAGAGTGCCTCTGCACAAAATATGTTTAGGAAGTAGAAAGCTAATTTAGACCTCATCAAAAAATAGAAATTGGCATTTTGTGTGTGAAAAGCATTCATAAGCAACATTTTTACTGGTGGTCATTAAACAAGATTGTTCTCTAACATAGCCCATTGTGTCCTGTTACACATGAATTACAAAGAAACAGCAGGATTTGAACCTCGAAGAGTTGACGTATTTGGGCGATCTTCAGTTGTGTGTACGGTTCTACTTTGACAAGTGAGAAAGTGTCAGCTGGTATTGAATGGTTCTGAGGACTGAAATGAATATGTCTTTCCACTAGTTCTAAATGTACAGTAGGAACAAGTCAATGCATCACATAAGTGTCGAGAAGACTCTAATCACCCACAAAATCAAATAAACCATTCAGAACTTGTAGTTTCCATCACTAATACGGTTCGAAGTCAAACCTTAGGCCGTGACTAGCCATTGCATGACCTGCCGATACAAGGGCTCGGTTAAGAGCACCAATCCGAGAATATACAATCATTTTTAAGGGATTATCAAAGATCATTTCACACAGTAACCAACAAAGGTGTGACAGCAAAAAATTAATTAGCATTGGCACAACTACAGTTCAAAAAACACTACTGCGCAAATTTAAAACTCCACTTGTAGCTCTCGATTTAATTAGTTTATACTAACTTTGTAAGAATGTTTGCAATCAACACACTACAAGCACTTGACTGACAATGAACATTAAATTGGTTCAGCAAGTGTGACCACAACACTGGAACGAACATAAATTCAATACCACATTCTTTTACGCTCACAACAATGCAGAAGTTTTACTTGAAAACTATAATATTGAGGATGTAGGACTACTGATCTGAATGTTTCATTTCTACAACACATTATCTGCTTTGGGATCCCCAAATGGAGGAGTCCGACTTCATACACAAGAAAAAAGAAATGATCATAAAAAAAGGAATCTAACCAAATAATTTTAAAACGACATTCTTTGAGTTATTCCATTATTGAACTCAGCCATCGCCATATTGATTAATGAAACTGATTATGTTAGTAGAAATAATTATATTGTTTACAATGTACATAAAACTTAACAATTATGTACTTGTAGATTTAATTTTTAATCTACAAACATTGCTTTCTCTGTGTGTCACTGTTGGCATCAACATACAAAAACTTACTCAGAATATCTGGAGGCAATAGATTCAGATGGCATTTCAGATGATAAGAATGTGATGAACAAATGATGCAGAGACAGTGAAACAAAAAACACTTTTTTCATATTTGCTTAAAGGTATTGTAAACAAATACACCTCAAAAATATCTAGCTTTACCAGAGATTTTTTGTAGATATATATTCAATAAAACTACATGATGGAACATAAAATATGATCATAAAGTTCCTGAAAATTTAGGTAATTTTAACCAATAGAATTTGAAGATATTTGCATTTAAATGAAACTGACGAAAATGGCCAGTTTCTGGAGATAAACCAAACACTACTGAACACAGCTGTGAATAGGTACAACATATTCCATATTATATAGGATTTGTAGTGTACGTACTTTGTTTCTTCTTTGATGTTCGGCAACAGCTGAACATCAGTATGTTCTTCTATGAATATTTCCTCCTTAATATCTTCGGAAGGCTATAAGTAAGAAACAAAACAGTAGAATAAAGAAGTAAGGGAATAAAAATATATAGGCCTAAACAAGAAACACCTGAGAAAATAAATTTCATAGTGGCACAAGAAGAGTATAATTAATTTATCTCCCATTTAAGAAAAACACAATGGAAAGGAACTGATTGTTCAAAATCAGTTTAAATGCAAGATAGGTGTCTACCTTGGTGGCAAATGGTACACAACAATACATTATTATCAAGCACTAAATTTTAAATGAACAGAGAAGAAGACAATATCCTAAAATACAGTATTATACAATTTACGCAATTTTTTTCTATTAAACACACAGCTCATCCTTAATAAATGTATATAATTTACAAAATTTTACTCATAATATCTTCTGTATTACAAACATAATCAACACATATACAACTTGTGCAACTACTTCAAATTATAGTATACAACTTCTATTAGATTAAAAAATACATTGCATTTATTTATTTATTTATTTATTTATTTATTTTATTTTTAACCCTTTTTGGAACCTATGTTGCATAATGTGTGACGGAATTAAAGTGAAAAAACCTCTCTTGTATTATCCCTTTCAACTTCGTACTTCTAACCTAGAAATTTGTAAAATTGAACCTTCGCCAAGGCATTGACTAAATTTATATTTTTAATCACGTTTGGAGGCCTAATTGCCGCTGCATGGTATCGGAGCAGGCATGAACTTGCCGTCAAGTCTCTTATTCTAAGCGCGGTATGCGCGCGCATCTTCCCTGACTGTACCAGGTGATTTAAGCGTGCCTTGGTAAGGAGAAGGGTTGTTGATCTCCGACTAGAGAAGATGGAGGTTGGTTTTACTTTGTACTCACGCTTTCACATGAACTCAAGAACCACGACGGACAAAGGATAGAAGGAACTATCCTCCCGGGGCATTTCCTGGAGTGTTTGTTTTTATTTCTAGAATATTTTGGTAACTGATACATCCTCCGAAATTTATTTTTTTATACGTTTGAACGTGTGATTATCTTATAGCCTACCGAGCTCGATAGCTGCAATCGCTTAAGTGCGGCCAGTATCCAGTATTCGGGAGATAGTAGGTTCGAACCCCACTGTCGGCAGCCCTGAAAATGGTTTTCCGTGGTTTCCCATTTTCACACCAGGCAAATGCTGTACCTTAATTAAGGCCATGGCTGCTTCCTTCCCACTCCCAGCCCTTTCCTGTCACATCGTCGCCATAAGACCTATCTGTGTCGGTGCGACGAAAAACAACTAGCAAAAATAATCTCATAGCCTCGTGGTCTCCTGTATTGGGTATCTCATCGGAAACCTCAAGACTGTAAGTTATGCATAATTTGTTACTCTGGGAGTTGCTTTGAGCTGGGAACCTCGCCTCTTCAACTGCAATTGATCTCGTTTTAAAAGAATTGATTTAAGTTTGGATTTCAAGAAGTTCCAAAACAGTGCTTTGATTCTGGGAGAAATGACTTTCGTTTAATCACTAATGTTTACGGGGTTCTGGTGTAGAAGCTACGTCTAACATGTTGCCAACCTGTTAAAGGCTTTTTAAAAGTTAATAAATTTTATGTTATTCTTCGGATATATCTTAACTACATTATGATTTTTTCTGGGTATTTGAAATTCAAATAATAATAATAATAATGATAATTTCGCTGAGAGGTAAAATAGCGAGGAAGTTTTCACAAGGACTTTAGTAATTGCACTTTTCCTTGTTCCTTTCAGTGTTTAATGGTTTTATTTCCTTATTTTTGCCCCTTTTGGGGTTTCTTACTCTTCCGTTTTTCTTTTGTTTTTCCTTATTTGCATTGTCGTGCTTGTGTCTTGTGATTGGGTTATCTTTGTAGGCCTAGGAGTTCTTTCATTTTCTGTTTGATTCCTTGGGGGCGTTATTACCTACCTGTGCTTTTTGGCTATTTCTGTGGTTATTTGGGATGAGTTTCCTTGTGAAAACTCCTCGAAAAATAAGTCTTTAATCTAGTAAATTTTCATTTATTGTAAAATGTTAAACTGGTATACCAATAATAAGAGACCTTCAAAAGGTATTAAATATGCAAGACCGAGGTCTGTGAATTTGAACAAATTGTTTAAAAGGGTTGTAAGATTTAAAATTTTCTTCTTAAATCTTGTAGGGGTATCGGCCAATTCCTGCGCACGCCTGTTAATTACTTTTTTTTAATTTGATGTTTTCAGGATGTTCAGTTTTAAATTTAACTCTATTATTTTCCTAAATAAAATCTCGTTATTTATTTAAATGGTATTATTTTGTTCTTTGAGTAGTTAATCAAATTTTATACAGTAACCACGTTCCATGGTAAGTTGCTTTTAATTTATATTTTTCCTTCTTGTTGTGCTGTTATGGTGATATGTGCTTCTACCTTTGTTTTATTTATTGGCTCACCGGTCTGGGCGATTTGGGGAGGTCGTAGGACTGGGGCCAATGACCTGCTGCGTTTTAACTCGATTCCCTTTTGCCACAGCTTTTCAGACAACTGATAAGAGAGATAAGAGCATGAAAAGGAACACACCGTTGGATAGCAGTAGACAAGGTAGCATAGAAAAGGAGGTACATTTGTAAATATGTACATTTAAAATTACCTACATATTTGTGAATATTCAGCAGAGTATATTACGCATACATGTGTAGGTATACTTCCGAGTATATGTACAATTTAAGGAAAATAAATAATAATAAACACTATTTTCCAAATCGTTACCCAATACCATTCCTTGCTTCTGTTTCTCTTTCTGCTGGTCCCTATTTCCACAAAGACTAGCTATTTTGTTCATTCTCTTATATTCACATTCCCCTGTTCCCAGCTTTCTATACATGAATTGACTTCTCACCTCTGTCATTTCCATGTTCCTATATCCTTTCTTTCCGAAAACACTTCACTGTAATATCAAATAATTGCACATTATACCCACCACTTTTGTAACAAGTGGACAATGCTTAAATCATAAGCATACAAATATCCATCATCCTTCCCTGTACATCACATTGAGACCAAAAAACAAAAAAAAGTCAATGTCCCAATCAGTGAATGAATCAATCATACAACAGCAGTTAGGGCTGTTGGTTGTTTATGTAGAAAAAGATTGTAGAAATATATGAAACAACTCCCTTGGTAAATTATTTCCTATAAGTGAACATTTGCCAAAATTTGTCCCCATGAATTCCAACTTATTATCATGTTTTGAACTTTCCTACACTTACAGAAAATGACTTAAATGTATTCATCAACTAATGCCATTCCAAGCTATCTCCCCAATGACATCTCAGAATACACTGCTTAATCTAACAGCTTGTCTCCTTTCTCCAAGTCTTCCCAGCTGAAAATTTGCAACATCTCTGTAACACAACTCTTTCGTTATAAATCACCCACAAGAAATAGAGCTATTTCTGTGGATTATTTCCTGTTCTTCACTCAAGTAATACTGGTGACCGACTCATACTCTCATTATGGCTTTGCTGGAGATTTATATGCCCTCTCATTTACGACCCCTAAATAACCTCATAATCATATTAAGAGATCTATGAATTTTATTTTCAGTATGTTTATATGATTACCACAATGAAGATCTATTCTTATTATGAATACCTAGGTACTTACAGAGATCCCCATGAAGAACATTCACCCCATCAACACAATAATTAAATCAGAGAGGACCCTTTCTATTTTTCGAAACAGAGAACCTGACTTTTCATCCCGTTTACCAAGATAGCGTTGCCAAATGTCCATCTTACAATATTGTCAAGGTCTTTTTGCAGTTACAATCCTGAAACATACTTATTACAAAGAACCTCATCACTTATTTCAGTTCATTATTCATATTGTTTATATATATATCAGAAAATAAAGGTCTCATAATACTGCCTTGTGGGAGTCAATCCAATAAGTGTTACAGGATCAAATAAAGCTTCACCTACTCTAATGCTCTGAGTTATATACTTTAATACACGAGATATATAAAATTAATCGAAAATAGTGTTGAATACATAGTTTTCGGTGTCGCCGAGGTGAATTGTACACTTTGGATTTTTAGTATCAGGAGACAAACCACGTGGGGGTAGGACGCCGCAGGAATGCTTGGGGTGGGGGGAGATATAAATATCATCGAAAGTAGTGTCGAATCAATACTTTTCGGGCTCGCTGAAATGAATAGCAACACTCCAGAATTTTTTAATGTTTAAGTTCAGGCCCCTGCGTTGGGGGGGATGGGGGAGTGATATATAGAAATAATAGAAAATACTGTCGAATATATATATACGTAATATTCGGGGTCGCTGAGATGAAAAGGGGCGGGAGGCGAGGGGGCTGAGATATACACACCATCAAATGTAGTGTCGAATCCATACTTTTGGGGGTCGCTGAGATGAATAGTGACACTCCAGAATATTATTAAGTGCAATTTCAGTCCAAGTTCATCCCCCTTTCTGGTGGGGGTGAGGGGATTCAGATTTTAAAATAATAGAAAATAGTGTCGAAGCCATAGTTTTCTGTGTCGCTGAGATGAATAGTAACACTCTCGATTTTTAAAAACTCAAAGTTTAACCCCCTTTAGGGAGAGGGGGGAGTGAGATATAATAATAATAGAATATACTGCCTAATCCATCGTTTTCCGGGTCGCTGAGATGAATAGTAACATTCCTGATTTTAAAGTCCAACTTCAGCCCCCTTTGGCATAGAGGGTGAGGAAGGATGAAAAAATAAATTGTCAAAAATGCTCAAGGTGATAGACGTGGGTATGTTCCAGTATGACTTAATACCAGGAAAACATACTGTGGGAGTAAGACGCCCCTAGAACCACTACGGAAGTGGGTGAAATATAATCCATATTAATAAATAGAAGTCAGTTTGGCGTGATCTATATATACTAATGAGACCAATCTAGGCATCCTAGAAACTTAAAACTTGGTATGAGGCAACCTGATGACTTCAGGATCTCTACAAAAATCTAAAATTCTCTTAATTGTCTGAGAGGGACATGCTGGGAGTTTCAAATCTGCATAAGAACACAGTCGGTGGTATTTATCCAGAACGATAACCTATAGGTTTCATGGGCTTCAAAGTTTCCTGAAAGTCCTAATTTTTAACCCCCTCCCTCATATCAAGATGGCAGCACTATCTCCCAGACGAGTTAGAAAATTGAAATTTGGCAAAATTGTAGCTTTTAGCTCGTAACCGACAGAAAATTTATGAGATGTTTAAACATTTTATTTTTTACTCCCAGAAAATATCGAAATATGGAGGCAATTTGAATGACGGTGCAGACTTCCTTTCGAGGTATTTGGTGGCTAAACGGTAAGTTGTATCACAAAACAGATGGCACAATCTCGGATCAATTTGGAGCGAAGTACAACTTTGGTCCTATGACTTTTTGTCGTATCTCTATCCCTTACGTTAAATTTGGCTCTATTTCTGGATTTACTTAAATTTTCCACTTTGTACTCGTATAATTGATGGTTTGATTCACTTATAGGAAAGATGGGATCATCAAATTCTACACGAATATTGGCCCACCCAGCCAAATTCTATGTTTGAAGCTGTCCCATAAGTATCTGAAAAGTAATTCACTGTGTGAAAACCTTACACAAATTTCACCCTATTCAACGTTTCTAAAATAATCTTGCCTTTAAACAGATGAGATTCGAGGATATATCATAGGCCAGCCATTTGGATCGCTAAATGAGGCCAGAGGCGTCTTTTCATACCATCCGTTTTTCAATATGAATGCACCGTTCAGCAGCACTTATTCTGTAAATGAAGGTGAACATGCATATACTTCCCTATATCGACCTACATTTATTAATTTAAGTCGATTTGTAGCGATCTAGAAGGGGGTGTGTCTTACATTGTAATTAATACTTTACAAATCAATAGTGACTGTCAGCAGGAGGGCGTCTGCTGTTGTAATCAGTACTCCTCACATCGACTTTAACTAGCAATAGGAATGGTGTCCCGCTCCAATGCCTGTGTACCATAGTAATGCATAATTCCCTTCTTGATTTGACTAGCAGAAGGCAAGGGAGCGTGCATTTTTTTAAACTCTTTTACCTGATTCTCTTTATCATTAGGTATAGGTGTCCCTGATTATAAACAAATTTACCCATGAAAATGTGACTGACGTTACGCATAGTGAATTGCGGCCGACAAGTGGACCTGTCATTGTCATCACAACTCTGCAACTCGCACTTTACATTGGAAACAACGTCTGCGGACCTCCCTACGCTTTTTTTCGGATAACGCCAAGAGACATGCAATTAAAAAATTCTTATTCACTTCATGTACAGCGAATTACTTCGATATCCGTACACATTGTAGAATACCGTAGCGAAGCACGGGTACATCTGCTAGTGAAGTATAAATTGTCACCTAAATGTTATTCATGTGCATTAGGGACTAAACTTATGATATAAAAATAAGTTATGTTAAAAGTAATGTATGTGGATGTAAATGATCGAGTGTTAATAATAGGCCTTAATGACCTAGGATGCTCTATTTATGAAGGCAGATAGTGCTCAATGGAAATAGCCTAGCAATGTCAAGTGACAGAATGGTACCATAGCTCATATTTTTGTTCACTGAGGAAGTAGCAACGAATACTGAATTATGGAGTGTATATTATTGAGCACATGAAGCGACAAGCGCAGTTTAAGATAATAATCACTCTCTGTGCTCACTCAACAACCCCAAGCCTGTCTAATAAAAAAAGTATCTAATTAATGCAAATTTTAAACCATTATTAGTCTCTCTTGTACAATGTGTGAAGATAGATTGACAAATCTTCTTAATGTCCTAAAGTAATCGTTCATCTAGTTGTTCTATCATGATCCTTATAGTGAGGTTGGCATAAATAGTAGAATGTTCATGAAGTTAAATTTTCAGTAAATGATGAAGATACATAATGTAATAAGTATGCCTAAATAAAATGATTAACCTCACATGACCTTATATTGGTGGTGGGGGGGGGGGAGAATTTGAAAGTAGGGCTTGGCCAAAAGTGTAAGCTTAACCTGACGGGCACGGATTTGACTTGGGGCCTGACGTCACAGGCCCTGGATTCAACCCTAGGCTTAACCTCACAAGGTCATTAGCTTTACAGACTCAAGTTTGATGTCCAATAGTACTGGCTGAAGCTAACAGGCATGGATTTGTTGCCCAGTTTAACCTTTACGAGGGCGTTGTAGACTCGAGGTTGAGATTCCATCTTAGGCTTAACCTAGCTAGACAAGATGAGATATGGTCCATGGGCTTTAGGAGATGAGCTTGGAACTGGATGACGGCCATTCGCATTACTTTAATAGGACAAAGGAGATGGTGTAAAGATTAATACATGTGCTTTCTTCTTAGGGGCATAATGCTGAAAGGTGACATCAGGTCATAGAGCTGAGTGACTGCAAAAGGCCAAAGTACGAAAAGGATACAAATCAATATGCCAAAAGGACAAATGTGCAAAAGTGTTAAATAGTTAAAGGACAAGATTGCAAAAGGGCTAAAACTAAAGGGCAAAAGGGAATGAGCTGTGGTCTAGGGCTCAGAGCTGAACGTGGAACAAGGTGGTGGTATGGGACTACGGAGATGGTGAAAGTTTAATGCATGTGCATTATTCACAGGAACATACCTTTATAAAGCTACCTCAAGGTCCTCAAGCTGAGCTACTGCAGGTTCAAGGATGCTAGCATGTAGGGTGATGCGCAATGTGCTGTTGGTATTTAGTGCTTGGAACCCCAATTTTCTTATTGTAACAATTCAAGCTCAGAGATTTGAATTCTGGATATTTAGAGTAGCTTATAATACTGGTGATATCACTCAGCAGATTAAAACTTAAATGTTCAGAACTGAGGAAATGTTTAAATTTAAAAATTTCATTGTTCTGTATTGAAGAATATCACAATTAAAATTGAAATAATTGATAAGGAGATACCATCTATTCAATACCAAAGAATAAGAAATGTAGTGAATTACATTCTCATTTAATAATAATTAGGAATGGTACCGGTTTCGACCCTAGTCCAGGTCATCATCAGCCGATTATGAAATGGAAAACAATGCATAGGATCAGTATAAGAGGCAATGTGAAAAGGAAATGAATGGGGGTAGACACTGTAAAACTTAGAAGAAGTAAAATACAAGTACTGAAATTAAAAGATCCCCACACCAACTGGGAATAGAACTCGGCACTCTTTCCCTTGGAATGATGGCTACCATAGCAACTAAATGATTGCGCGATAAACTCAAAATCACCTCAAATTTGAAGTACAAGAAATTAACATTTTGCCTACCCGACTAGGATTCAAACCCGGGACTCATTTACTTGGGAAGCAAACAAGCATGCTAAACTAAATGACTGTATATTAACAGCTTATGTGTTTCTTTGAAACACCTAGCTCAGTGTTACAAGATTCAAAGTTAAAAATCACTGACAGAACTAGGACTTGAACCTGGAGCCTGCTTGGACCGAAAGCTAAACTGCTATTCAGATATCTAATACTAAAAATTCAAACTTCTAATTCTGAGCAAAGAAAACAATCGCTGATTTTGGGTCTCAAAACTGGAGCTCACTTCTAGTCAGATCTAAAGATATTAATCCTTAACCCGACACGGAATCAATGACAAACTCTCCTTCCACTGAAGAGTAAGTGTGAACGATTAGCACAAACTATGTTAACTGAATGTGGAGAGAGAATGAGGTCGTGACATATGTGTAGCAAAAAGAAAAAAATACAGCAGGAACATACTGATTAGACTTGGAAATATTTGCTATGACATGAAATATAAAGTTCATTGTTTTTGCAATTAGCCTAGTATGCACATTTCAGCAGAAGAATATTGGTGGTATGAACAAATTTACTAGACTTGGAAGTAACTTATTTGCTAAGACAGGGAATACAAAGTTTATTGTTCCCGCATTGAGCTCTGGGCTGCTGATTTGAACCCTGGAGACATGTAATTGCCTGCTGTAGTGTTTACATCACTTGGTACCTAAAATTAGAGCTGCGAACAATTAAAAAATCCCCAGGCTGCCTGGGAATCAAACTCGGCAAACTTTCCCTTGGACTGCTGGCTATTATAATAACTAAAGGATTGTACATTCAATTCAAAACACACAACCTTCGAGCTAAAAGGAATTCAAAAATCACTGACCAGACTAAGAATCGAACTGGTGGATTCTTAACATGGGAAAGAAACATGCATACTCACTAAATGACTGTACATTAATAGCTTGTGTGTTTAATTGAAACACATCAAGTTTGACTTTCTTTCGAAGTGGGGACAATAATAATACTCACTCTACGTCTTACTAACTACAATTGAACATTTTAAAAGTTCGCAATAATAATTTTGAAGATCCAGGCTGCTTTCATGCTGAGTACTCAACATTCATTGCTATTAATTTGTTAATTTGCTAGGTGCGGAAATGTCAATCCCCTTCCCAAACAGTCTTTTAAGATGCCGACGTGTCAGAATTTAGTCCTGCAAGTTTTATGTTCCAGTAAATCTAATGACACAAGGCTGACGTATCTGAACACCTTCAAATACCATCGGGCTGAGCCTTAACCGTCTGAGCTACTCAGCCCGACAATTCAACTATTAAGTTCAAAAAAACACAGACACACTAGTAATGATGATAACAATAGTAACCTGGAGGATCCAACCCACCTCCGTACTGAATACTCAACATGCATACCAAATAAGTTAGTCCCGCAGGAGCTTACATCTTATCGGAATCGCCTACCTGGTAATAAATAATAAACTATCTGGTCCAGCTGGGAATTACACAATCAAAATATATTTAAAACAGCGTGGATTACACACACACACATGCAACAATAATAATATGGAAGAACCAAACCACGTTTGTATGGAATACTCTACATGCTTACCTAATAAGAAAAATAAACCTCGTGCCGGGATTTAGTCCAGCAGAAGTTCACGTCTTATCAGACTTAAACAATAAAGAAAAACCCAACCTAACTGGGAACTACAAAATCTAGAATATTTAAATCAGCATGGATTGCACCTACATGTACATTATTTCTGTAGCATTCAATCGTTACCAAGCAAAGTGCTAGTCCTGAACCATAGACGTGTTCTACACTAAGTTGTCAGAGACCAAAGGGGTTACTCTATTGTAGATTCTAACAACTAGGCTCACAATAATAATGCTGAAAGGTAAACAGGAAGTTTCGTGTTATTGCATTCTTTGGACCCCGCAAGCTAGGTGTGCACAAAAATCATCAGAACTCTTAGAGCTTGTCAGCATTATTATTGAGACACTAGCAGTTAGAAATCCCTTTGGTCTCTGACAACTGAGTGTGGAACACGTGTTTGCTTTTTAACAATTGAATATTACGGAAATAATGTGCATGTAGGTGTAATCCAGGCTGATTTAAATATTCTAGATTTCGTAATTCCCGGCAGAGTCGGTGATTTTACACTTTACTGAGTAATTCTGATAAGATGCAAACTGAAGCGGGACTACATTCTAGCACCAGATTACTTTTCCTTATTGGGTAAGCATATGGAGTATTCGGTACGAAGGTGGGTTGGATCCCCAAATTATGATTATTATTGAGTGTGTGTGTGAGCATGTGTAATCCTGGCTGATTTTCCTGGCTGTGATGGGGATGTTATTCTTTATCAGATGATTATGATAAGACGATAACTCCTGCTAGACTAACATTCAGCACCAGATAACATTTTGTTTTGGGGTAAACACGTATAGTATTCAGTAAGAAGGTTGATTGGATCGTCAAAATGATTATCATTATTAGCTTGTCACCTTCCGCAGCATAATGGTTAGTGTTATTAGCTGCCGTTCTCGAACACCCAGGTTCGATTCCGGTACTGCCAGAAATTTCAGAATAGCAGGAGGGCTGGCATGTGGTTAAAATGGTGCATGCAGCTCACCTGCATTGGGGGTGTGCCTGAAAAGAGCTGCACCAACTGAGGATAAGGACACGAGTTTACTTATTATTAGTGTTTGTTTTCGGCACTTAATAGTTGGACTGTCGGGCTGAGTAGTGTAGACGGATAAGGCGCTAGCCTTCTAACCCCAACTTGGCAGGTTCGATTCTGGTTCAGCCCGATGGTATTTGTAGCTGTTCAAATACGTCAGCCTAGTGTTGGTAAATTTACTGGCATGTAAAAGGAATTTTGCAGGACAAAATTCTAGCACGTCAGCGTCTTCAAAAACTGTCTGAAGCGGGGATTGCAATATCAGCACTTAGCAAATTAATTGCCAAGCTGAGTAGGACAGACAGTCAAAGTGCTGCTCTTTTCTTTCTTAGTGTGCATATATGTTAAGTATTCGGCATGAAAGAAGCCTCGATCTTCAAAATTACAATTATTATTGTACCGGGCGGTACACCTCCACGCCGCTAATTCAAATATTGCGCCTGTTGAAACTCATCTACAGGAGAAAGCCTGAATTTTAACAAACTGCATTAACCTAATGGTTTCTCGGAAGATGTCATCCCTGTAAATTTGGTAATTTTGGAGTGTTCTGAACTGTGTCTATTTCGAACTGTGTTTGTTTTGCCCTATATCAAGAAGTGTGGACATTCTCTTCTAGATGTCTCTTCAGAGAAAAGACTACGATTGTGCACTCTGGTGCGAAGTGATGGAACTGTTATTTGAAGAAACCTTGTATCCATAAGTTTGTTCTTTGTTAAATTTCTTTCTTTCAGTTTTTGGGTTGGCAATATTGATCTCTGTTTCCGCCAGTTTTGAATTCAGCCAATCCCAAATTTTCTAAATTAATTTTTCTCCAATCCTAGGTTTCTTGTTCATGTTGTGTGTAACTTTTGATGTTAGCCAATAAAGGGAAGGGGTGTGGCGTTTTTATTTCATGAAAGGTCTCGAAGCTTCGTTGTGGGTATAAAACTGCTGAGGTTCATGGCTCGTGGGCACTCCATCGACATCTTGCTTACTGTGTGAATATGTAGCAGGGGGCGGGTAGCGCCTCTTTCTTCGGGCAGCAGTTCATCAACAAGGTAATGGCCGTTTAATAACTTTATTTCTTGCTAGCTCAGCAGTTTAACCCACGGGGCAGGTTCGAAACTTTTCTCATGTAACCTACCTTTAAAATGTAAAAGACATTTGGTAAAATTCCATCTCTTTAACTACAAACTGGGATAGAGAGTGCCTAACCCTCTCGAGCTCCCACTCATATTGTTTTGAGGTGACTACGTTTTCATTACCGATTTTCTTCTTTTCTTAATGTAATAAAGTTTTCTTATATGAGTCACCTCATTAGTATGGGATTAGCCCTTGTGTAAAAGGCTTAGTGCCACTTAGGATTTTATGAAGTGTCATTCAGTAGTGAAGTATTCGCCTCCATCCATTTGGTATTGTGGGCCATGTAATTAACCGGTTCTTTTCTGATTAGGCCCGGTAGATTGGGTACTAGTTACCCCTGCTTCTTGTGTGTAAGTTGTGCCGTGAGGGCAAAATTCAGCGTCTAGTTGGGTATGCCTTGTATAGGCGTGAAAAGGGAGAGCATTGTAGCTCTTTCTTATATCATTAGGGTAAGGTATGCCTCGAGAAGGCTTGACTATGCCATTGTGAGAGCCTGTGCTCCTTGATCAGGGGATTTCTGCCCCACCAATAAGTGTATGTGGGTAAAGTTGAGCTTGGAGCTCATGATATATTAACCTAGGGCATGAAGCCCAGCGATTGTTATTCCACCAGATTGTAAAGTCTTTACCTGTTCATGCTACTTGTACCTGTTAAACTGTTACTTGTTGCTTTCGAGAAAGAAAATATAACCTTTTATTAGTTTTTAATTAATTTTGATTTTGGTAGTTAGACCCATTCACCAGCCCGCACCTTCTTTCACCTCTGCTGATCCACCAAACCACGGTAACAAGTGGTAGCAGAGCGTGGTTGAATGGGTCTCAATTTGGCCCCTTTTCACGGCTAAATATTGCTTTTGGTTCGAACTCTAACAATTTTCTCCGTCGCTGGGATTTTTCGATTTTTCTAAATTTGTAAGGTTCTGTCATGTCTGGCCCTTGCGATGTCCTACATACCGGCCACTTGCGCATGGAGGAATTTTTCTATAAACTCCCCATTACGAAGGTCGAATCTGGTGGCATGGTTGTTCAAGGGATTGTGATACTTAAGGTTCCGTCTGGTTGCCCCTTTCATGTGCCATCTTTTTAGTGATGATCATTGTTTGGTCGTGTGACATCAACCTTGTCATTCGTTTCGAGTGCTTCGTAACTGCACTTTTCCTATCGGTTGCCCTTTTAAGATGTATTTTTTGGGCGAGGTTGTTGGGCATGTTCATGGACTAAATTCTTTGCGGAGGACCTACTCTCATTGTATACGCACTATACCCTCAGGCCGCCTTGCTGGATGTCACGTCTAATGGTTGTCTGCTATGGTAAAATGTATATATTTTATTTGCACATCTTATTTTTCTTCCTGAGTCGGGCATTTCTCTGCCCAATTCTTCCCATATATCTAATAAGCTTTGTGGGGTTCAGGTGTCGCTTACGTCCTAGTTCTTTCTCTGTAATGGAAGCCCACTATGTTGTGTGGAATCTAAGTACCTTGGGACCTGTAGACTTCTCAAGGCAGGATCTGTATGTCGTCTATTCCCTAGGCTTGATCGTAGGGTACTCTAATTTTGCGGCACGTATTGGTTGGTAAGGTTGCGTGATTGCGAGGTATGCAAACGAAGTATGTGTTCCTTTCGGCCAACATTCTGTTGTATCTTCACTTTATATATATATCCCTCCCATCGGTGATGTGTCAGATGGGGTAAAGCTTCCAACATACTTAAAGTGGTCTCCGTCATGTTTATTGATCTTCCCTGTTTTCGTCCTCACGACATACACATTTCCCGGTCTCATTTCTGTATTTTTGACAGTGCCTACCCATTTGAGGAATTTTGCTTTCATTTGAGATGTGTTTCTACTCTTTCGACCCGCTATCCGGTCCTCCTGCTCAAGTTCACCCATGATGTCTTTTGTATTTTGATGCTTTGTAGGGTCATATTATTGTGTAATAGGGGATCTTGTATGGGAGTTATAGGCTCCTTTAGATATATATTTTTCTCTTTTGTGAATTAGGGTATTTATGATGTAAGAGAATGGGAGGATGTATTTTGAGTATGTTGCTCCTTTTGGGTGTTGATGCATCTTCCCATGGTATTTCTTGTCTGTATTGTGAGGTCATGGTGTTACCTCTTTTCATGTGTAATTTGTATAGGGTAATTTGTCTTTTAACATTGGTGTAACGAAGTCACCCCAGAGTGATTATCCCCGGTAGGACATTTATATTGGTATGAGGCGTGTTTCGGCCTTTGGATTTATCGATGAGGTTCTACACATTAATTGCTCCTGGGAGTTGGTTTTTTCTGTAGGGCAGGCTCTTATACGGTAGTAAACCATCTGCGTCGTTAATTTGAGGTTCATCCCTACGAAGTTCTCGAAATTTTTTATATATTTTTTATTTCTACCATATCAGGAATTCCTCCCGGGAAGTAGGTGCCATTCTCTTCTGTTAAATTCTTTCGGGTGTGTATCATAACAGTCTTCCCTGATAGAATGTTACTGAATTTCCGTGTCCCCCTATTTTTGGATTCGGTGTTTTTATATCGTAAAGTGAGTTGCTCTTTCTTCTTTTTGGTATCCTGGTAATGAACTAGATATGAGCATGGACGGAGGTCCACCCATTTAAATGTCGGAAATATTTTATGTTTAAAAGGTTGTTCCCGCGGGCAAGCTTGCCCCCAGATTTCATGGGCCGTGTGTCATTTTAGCTTTTGACACTTGTTACATTCTTAGTAAGTAACCCAGCCACCGAGAGGATCTTTAGGGTTCACCTGTCTCAGGTGAAATCCGTGTAAATTACTTGCTCATTGGATCTTTAACTCCTTGTAAGAACTCTACAGGTTATATTTTTGGGTTTTATTTTTCAGGCCTTCTGCCCTGTGTTTGTCCATCTATCTACCTTGTGCAACTATGTAAAACCTTCCCCATGGTTACTCTGCTGTCCTTACCCAATGGCCATTACCAAGCTCCCGCCTCCTGCTAAACTGCACCAATGGCAAATTAAATTTCCATGCCACTGGCCCCTCAGCCTCACCAATATGATAGTACCCTAAAGCAAAATTTCCAACAAAAAGTCTGTCGCGGAGATCTTACTGTTTCAGTGCCCCCTCAGCCATCAACCGCCGCGCAGCAACTTGAATGGAAACTGGGCCCCCTTCGTTCCTGTGAAGACTCTCTAAGAACGGCGTGCCGGAGTTCAGCTCCCGGCAAAGGCTGATGTGCGGCGCACCAGCCACGAGCTACTGGAGGACTGCTACCAAACTTCGCATCTGCGGTGTGCTTCACCACAACCACCCCTCTCATAATGTGGGAGAGTGGTATCTCTGGGTACGGGAGGAGTCCGGGCGACTCGCATGAACATCGGCTGCCGCGGCGGGTCTGGCCGTCAAGCATTAGCAGCGTGTAGTGGTTTCACCTATCTCTAAATTGTAATTTAAATTAATAACCACAGAAAGACATTGAATTTTTTTTCTTTCATCAAGATTCGTCGCCTATTCAGCAAAAAGTACTTTTTCATCTATTAATGTTCCGTCAATATTTTCTCACCCATCAATATCTAACAAATTAAGAGACCTTTGACTACTGAAAAGTTATATTTGCCTCATCGATTTTTTTTTTAACTTATCAGCAACAAACTTGGACTTTGCCTAAAAAAAAGAAGATTTTTCTTCTGTGTCACCCCTTGGAAGGACTTTTGGGGGGGAGGTCTGTACCGGGCGGTACACCTCCACGCCGCTAATTCAAATATTGCGCCTGTTGAAACTCATCTACAGGAGAAAGCCTGAATTTTAACAAACTGAATTATCCCAATGGTTTCTCGGAAGATGTCACCCCTGTAAATTTGGTAACTTTGGAGTGTTCTGAACTGTGTCTATTTCGAATTGTGTTTGTTTTGCCCTGTATCAAGAAGTGTGGACATTCTCTTCTAGATGTCTCTTCAGAGAAAAGACTACGATTGTGCACTCTGGTGCGAAGTGTTGGAACAGTTTTTTGAAGAAACCTTGTATCCATAAGTTTGTTCTTTGTTAAATTTCTTTCTTTCAGTTTTTGGGTTGGCAATATTGATCTCTGTTTCTGCCAGTTTTGAATTCAGCCAATCCCGAATTTTCTAAATTAATTTTCCTCCAATCCTAGGTTTCTTGTTCATGTTGTGTGTAACTTTTGATGTTAGCCAATAAAGGGAAGGGGTGTGGCGCTTTTATTTCATAAAAGGTCTTGAAGCTTCTTTGTGGGTATAAAACTGCTGAGGTTAATGGCTCGTGGGCACTCCATCGACATCTTGCTTAGTGTGTGAATATGTAGCAGGGGGCGGGTAGTGCTCTTTCTTCGAGCAGAAGTTCATCAACAAGGTAATGGCCGTTAAATAACTTTATTTCTTGCTAGCTCAGCAGTTTAACCCACGGGGCAGGTTCGAAACTTTTCTCATGTAACCTACCTTTAAAATGTAAAAGACATTTGGTAAAATTCCGTCTCTTTAACTACAAATTGGGATAGAGTGCCTAACCCTCTCGAGCTCCCACTCATATTGTTTTGAGGTGACTACGTTTTCATTACCGATTTTCTTCATTTCTTAATGTAATAAAGTTTTCTTATACGAGTCACCTCATTAGTATGGGATTTTTTTTTGCTAGGGGCTTTACGTCGCACCGACACAGATAGGTCTTATGGCGACGATGGGATAGGAAAGGCCTAGGAGTTGGAAGGAAGCGGCAGTGGCCTTAATTAAGGTACAGCCCCAGCATTTGCCTGGTGTGAAAATGGGAAACCACGGAAAACCATTTTCAGGGCTGCCGATAGTGGGATTCGAACCTACTATCTCCCGGATGCAAGCTCACAGCCGCGCGCCTCTACGCGCACGGCCAACTCGCCCGGTAGTATGGGATTAGCCCTTGTTTAAAAGGCTTAGTGCCACTTAGGATTTTATGAAGTGTCATTCAGGAGTGCAAGTATTTGCCTCCATCCATTTGGTATTGTGGGCCATGTAATTAACCGGTTCCTTTCTGATTAGGCCCGGTAGATTGGGTACTAGTTACCCCTGCTTCTTGTGTGTAAGTTGTGCCGTGAGGGCAAAATTCAGCGTCGAGTTGGGTATGCCTTGCATAGGCGTGAAAACGGGAGAGCATTGTAGCTCTTTCTTGTATCATTAGAGTAAGGTGTGCCTTGAGAAGGCTTGACTATGCCATTGTGAGAGCATGTGCTCTTTGATCAGGGGATTTCTGCCCCACCAGTAAGTGTATGTGGGTAAAGTTGAGCTTGGAGCTCATGATATATTAACCTAGGGCATGAAGCCCAGCGATTGTTATTCCACTAGATTGTAAATTCTTTACCTGTTCATGCTACTTGTACCTCTTAAACTGTTACTTGTTGTTTTTGAGAAAGAAAATATAACCTTTTATTAGTTTGTAATTAATTTTAATTTTGGTAGTTAGACCCATTCACCAGCCCGCACCTTCTTTCACCTCTGCTGATCCCCCAAACCACGGTAACAATTATTATTTGCGAACTTTTCAGATGTTGGAGTGTAGTTAGTAAGACGTAAAGTGAACATTGTTATTATCCCCACTTCGAAAGAAAGTCGAGCTAGAGGTGATTCGATTGAGCACAAGGTCTTTAATGTACAGTCATTTAGTTAGCATGCATGCTTGTTTCCCATATAAAGGACCCATGGTTCGATTCCTAGTTGGGTTGCAATGTATTTAATTTCTTGTATCTCGAAGGATGAGTGTCTTTGAATTTAATGCACAAACATTTATTTACTATGGTAGCCAGCAGTCCAAGAGGAAAAGTGTCGAATTCAATTCCCAGTTGGGGTGGGATTATTTAATTTATCGCAGCTCAAACATCATGTGTTTTGAATTAAATGGATACTTTCAATGCACAGTATTTCCTTGGCATGATACTCAGCAGTGAAAAAGGGAAGAGCCCTGGGTTCCATTCCAGTCATGTGGAGAGTGAATCCTATTTTGATTCGGAACACAATGTTTTATTCCCTAAATGATGTCAACAATATTGTAAGCTATATAAGTCATGTAGAATTCAAATCTATAAGCTCGAAATGTTACAATAAAAAGTTCAGAGTTCCAAACACTAAAAACCAACAGCGAGTTACGCTGCAGCTAACATGCGTGCATCTCTGACTCTGCAGCCACTCAGCTTCAAGAACTTGTAGTAGATTATTATAGGTATGTCCCTACGAATAATGCACATATATTTTATCCTTCACCTTCTCCCTAGTCCCATACAGCCATCCTGTCCCAATTTGGCTCTGAGCCCTACACCATATTTCATTCCATTTAGCCCTTCTGCCCTTCAGCCATTTAGCCCCTTTGCGGTTTCTCAGCTCCATGATCTAAGGCCACATTTCAATGTTATGGCCCTATGAATAAATCATACATATTAAGCCTTATGCCATTTCCCTAGCCTAATAAAGCAATTGTGTAACCGCCATCTTGTTCGGAGAACAGATCCAAAAGCCACTGGACCTTGTCTCTACTTGTATGGATAAGTTAAGCCTGGGATCAAAACTGAAAGTCGAGTCTGTAATGTCCTTGTAAGGTTAAGATGGGCATTAAATTCATGTATGTTACCTTAAACTAGCACTCATGACCCTATTCACATTGGCAGTTGTGTTTAGCCAGGACTCTTGGGCATCAAACTTGAGTCTGTAAAGCTGACACCATTGTAAGGTTAAGCCTAGGGTTGAATCCATGGCATGTGAAGTTAGGCATAAAGACGAATCTGTCCCTGTTAGGTGAAGCATGCACTCTTAAAACAGCACATTCTGTGTGGCGGAGGCATGTCACAGGGGCGTATGGTGGCAGTGGCCGGCAAACCTGTGAATAGTATCTACTAATATGTTCTTCCTTCAGTGTTACTTAAACCATGTTCCATACCTTCCAAGGACAGTGAAGAATATCTTCAAAGTATTATATACTTATATTGTAAAACATTTCTGTGTGTTGATTTTCAATTCAAAAAGACTTTAATATTTAACAACATCAAGAAGACTTAATTTCTGTAATTCTCATGATTTATGAGCAGTTACGTTTTAAAATAAATGTAGTCTCCTGTTGTACTTTGTTTCACTAACCAGTCGTGTTCCCATTTCCCCCAAACTACTCTGCACCCAATTGGTGAACACAGCGAATCCAGAGGTGGACCGTTTGTATTAGCATATCATTGAAACTCCAGGTAACAGTTAAAAGTCAGTATTTTTAAGAACTTGCAGGATTACTGTCTTCATTGATAATCCTAACAGTTTCCATTGCATTTGGTCTGGTCTAACCCAAGCAGTTCCTTGTCAGATGACCACATGGATAGGGATGTCATCGTATGTACCGATTAGTACAAGCTGCGAGGCCTTGGTCTGCATTGTGGCGTTGCAGTCTCCTCACAGAGGTTGCAGCCGTGGGTGCGAGGATTCTCTTTGGCTGCCATTCAACAGTCGGCTCAGAACTGGTACGGACCAGGGGAATCGGACTGTCTAATTAAAATAAAGCATTGCGATGGCCCAAGCGGGTGTTAATGCAATGTGATTTCTGCCCAGTGCTCTGAATGTCAATGTGAAGAAATTCAAGCAAGCGCAGGTAAACGGCGGGAATAACTATGACTCTCTTGAGGTGTCGGGCATGTAATTCCTAGTATCCGAGACGAAGCATACGTTATTTGCTCATCGTTTGAAATGTCAGGCATATAAGACCTAGTATCCAAGACGAAGCCTCTGGGGCAGCTCGAGTATCTCCCAGTTACCTGCGACGGGTGTGTGTCTTCAGCACCTATTGGCCGAAGTGGTCAATGGTCAGGGCAGGCACAATGTGCCTTGTCATCTGCACAAGCCTGCTGCTGGAAAGTCACCCCAACTCCCTACCTGTGGGTCCGGTCCTTGAGCAAGACCACCCGGGCGTGGATAAAATCCCATTCATTGCTCGGGATGAACTAAACAGGAGGGTAAACACCCAGTCATGGGGAAGGGCTCTTTGGGGCTAATCCCTCCTTAGAGTGGAGAGAATGATTGCGTGCAATCAAATGAGTCCTCAAAGAGCCTCGGATTCGGTCGCGTCAGGTCCTACGCACCGTCTAAGTAGGCAGGGGACCATCGATGACAACCAGGGCGATACACCAGTCTACGTCGATGTTCCCCTCAAGATAACCGATTGTCCCGTTAGTCTCCATGAGATGAAGGGAACATATAAGGATCTGAGCATCGATGATTATGTGGCTCACCTTAAAACTAAAAATGCTTCCTTGAAGATTTTATTTTGTTGCACGTCTTGCCTGAAGATGTATGTTGGTAAGCATGCCGCTCAGACCCATATTCCCATGTGCTCGGGCCCGCCCAAACCCTTGACACTATCATACACATGTTCAGCGTGTACGATGGAATTTGCTATGCAAATAGGTCTGTCCCAACACGGGCGCCATACTCATCCAGCCCTCAGAAATTTGAGGCGTAAGGATCCCGTTCCCAGCACAAAGCCCCGCCTTGCTGCAGGTAGTGGGAAAGAGAGCAAGTTCACTGCTAAGGAACTTGTGAATATGTACACACTCTAGCAGGATCAAAGAGGGAACCCGGATTCAAATAGACTCATATTTGAGTCGTTGGGAACTAAGACCAAAAAGCAAATAAGTGATAAGTGATGTCAGCCCGCCTATCAAAGGGCTAGGGATTATTTCCTTCTTAGAAATCAGGCCATCCCTCCAGTCGCTTGGGGGGGAACGCACGAGCGCAGCCAGTCGCCATGCACAACACCCGGACGGGCGTTCAACCTATCACTTCGCCAGGAGGGAGGAATGTACAGACTCCCACTGGTGTCCCCACTGGGGATGATCAAGGCGAAGGACAATCTCAGCACGTTCCAGTAATAGCTACCATCTGGGGTGGAAGAGAATCAGGGTTGTCACGATTTTGTTGTCATAGGGGAGCCTTTTACACCCCCTATGGATTTGACGAGTGTCCATGTTGAAGATGAGCCCCAGATCTCCGTTGAGTATCCTCGCCCCTGGTTAGAGGCATCTTGGTAGAAGATGCTTCTAGATCAGATTAAGGAAGGGGACCTTAAATCTGGTCCGTGACTGCTGGGAGCACGGGAACCAACATATCTGCTGAGAGAGGTGGCCAGCGGTGTGAATATCACACAGGAAATTGTAGAAACTGTATACACCGCGGTCATCGAATTCCTCTCAAATGAAAGTAAGCAGAATGATCCCATCCGGGATGGAGCTTCTTCCTGTAATAGGAAGAAAAAGAAATCCACCATGAAAAAGGTGTGAGTTAAAAGATAATCATGATACCTGACCTCTACCACAACAACATTTCTCTCTGCACTTTATCGACTTGGTTCTCATAGAGGTCGACCCCTGAACATTTACAGCAATAACGGCACAAACTTCTTTGGAGCAGCTACAGAAATCAAGGCCTTTCTGCAAAACAACCCTCAGAAAATCAACTTTTCACAGAACTGCAGGCATGGGACTGACATGGCATTTCATCCCTTCTGCAGCATCACACTTGGTGGAATCAGGGAAGCAGCTGTCAAGAGTCTGATATATCACCACAGACAAGTGATAGATTCTTATCGCTTCACCAACAAAGAATGGACCATTATTACAACACATCCTTTCACCAAAGCTAAATGATGACCCTATTGAAACTTCTTACCTAACTACATCCCATTTCCTTATAGGAGAGCCAATTACTACACTCTCTGATGATGAGTATATATCCTCTCTCATCACAACCTTGCCCACATGGATATATTTTCAGCAGCTAACATAGAAATCCCGGAACAGATGGTGAAATGAATACCTCAATAAATGGGCAATGAAATACCCCATAGCAATAGTCACACTGAACGATGATGACGCGCATGCTATGAAGTGGACGATTAGTGTGATCAAATTTATATCCTGGTAATGACGAATTCATTCATGTAATGAATGTTCAGGTCAGTAACATTGAATTTACAAGGCCTATTCCCAAACACTATCCCTTACGAAGTATGAAACAGAAAGGCCAGATAACTCTTGAATGGCTTATTTATTCACTGCATGTTTAAGTAATATTATAAGTCACAATGGACTAGTAACACCACAGACCATAAAGGAAGAATAAAAATTAACTTTCACTTGCCATGAGATGGCTACAATGTGTGCAGTATATAAGCGAACGCACACAGTACACAAGCATATCACCTGCAACTTGTATCAACAAATTACTGTATTATCTAGAAATCAATAATTAATATAATAAATAAGATAACAAAGTGTTACATTTGGAAGCAACTAGTAAAATATCCTATAACAGTAACAAAGTAATCTATCTTATAGCTACTTTTTGTTCGAAACTATTTATGAATTCAAAAGTATTAGTAGGAATGATACCAGCTCCCAAAACGATATAGAGTAAAGGTCTTTGGAATAATACTAGCTGCAGCACAATTGATAACGTAAGATCGTGGAACAACTTGAAGGAAAAGTGAAAATTAGGTAAGTAAACAGACAATCTCATAAAAAAAGTATATTTTCTGTAGGAATTTTAATCCTGTGCACTGAAATGAAGGATCATGCCTTGATATCTGTTGGGCCATTTTCTAACCGTTTCCATCAACTGACAATGGCTTACCAAATTATGTACATTACCTCAACATAGTTTTCATGTGATGACCCTGGCTCGGTTAACTCTGATTTAACTTCATCTTTCAGAGCTATCACTTCTGATACATGTTCAAAATTTTCCTGTGGAAAATAAGATATATTAGGTATGCTCATAACACACATCTACAAATATAGCAACCAACATGTGATCATGTACATTCATTAATTTCCGGTATTACATTACTCTCAGAATTTTAGTAATGTTTGAGGAAGATTTCTGCTAGCAGAGGATTTTTATAAACAAAAGGCTGTACTGAAAATGGTGTTACTATTCTTCCTCACTCCTGATATCACAGAAAGTATGAGAACAAAACGTAAAATGCAAAACATATTCTAGCCATATCAGAAGATATAATACAAAGGAATGGAATTGGGGTCATCTCACACAGAATTTGGAAGGAAGCAACCATAGGCATAAAAACTAAATTGTATGAACTGTTTTCATATGTACAATCACATCAATCAAATCTTAAAAGTTGTTTGAACCAATTAGAAGAGTTAAAACTATTCTAAATATTTTTTGTTCTCAGCATAGAGTTTGTTTACAGACAGATAAAAATAACTTGAAATAATGGAAACACATTCTCTACTCTGGTTTTGCTGAGATCACAGGGGCTACATTAAGCATTAAGACAGTTAAGTGTAAAATAAAAAAGATGAAAGAAGCAGACTTATCACAGTCATATACCAGCAAAAGATGTGATGTAGCCCAAAGTCAAAGCAACCACAAATGAAATACTTTACTCCTACAAGCATTTTATGTAGTGTTTTTTGAAGAACTGTGGGGATGAGAACACTGTCAGTGAAGAGTCAGAAAAGATCTTTTATGATATACTACGAGACATTCACATTTCTCACATGGATTTATAAAACCCCATCAGCACTTAAGTTGGGGGAGGGGGGAATGTGAATATTAAATGTGAATTACAATATCAAGTTCTAGAATATACTGACTTAACCCATTCAATATAGAAGGGAACAGTAGCTGAACTAAGGAATGGATGAAAAGGATGCACAAAAAGGACAGGGAAATAATGAGAAAGAGGAAAGAAAATATTCTGTTTAATGTGCCTTAAGACCTTAAAATGTCAGAGCCCACTAAGAAGGAGCATTTTAAAGAAATTATTCTCAGATATCATGCATTCTAGAGCGCATAGACATGGTTCTCTATATAACATAGAATCTAACCTGTATTTGAGGAATAAAATGAGCTAAGCACTATTCCAACTTTCTAAATTAATTCAACATCTGAGCAAAGTACTTACTTTGAGAGAATGTACATTCAGATTTTGAGCTATTTTATCCCTCGTATGCCATAGGCAAATCTGCTGCTTTCCTTAACACACATAATATCTACCAGCACATTGTGGATGTGAGGATAACCCAGAATAATCACACCTGTGTTGATGTTTTGTTTAGCAAACCGGTGTATCCAGTCTCCAAAAACACCAACAAAAGATTTGTGATTTAACTTCTTCTACACGAATTATGGTACGAGTAATAATTTTTAACACGTGGTGCTAATGGTGTTGCAGTAGTGTTGGAGGATTTTAGTTTTGTTTATGTACAATGGGCCAACCATCCTCTATTATAACAAGAGAGGAAAAATAGAAGAAGTGCAACCCCTAAACCAAAGTAATATTGATAGTGACAGTAAAAAGTACAGACTAATCCAACCCCAACCTTAAGATCCTAAGAGTTGGCAGCTTTTTTAGAGCGTTGTAGTGCATTATCAGACAAAGAAGTAGAACAGGGTCATACTATGCCTAGATGCTCATTCAGCAATTGGTGACTGCTGGTGTTAATACTCAGGAAGCACAGAGAAAATTATGCCCCTTCCAAACTTATTCAGCTATTAAGGTTTAATTTCTGAGCTCTATCAAGTTATCTGGAATATGACTTACAAGTGATGCAGTTGTTGTTCCTTCAAGCCAGGCTGGTTCCTCTTTGATCTTTATTTCCAGGTCCATTTTGCACTGCAACTTAAGTATTTAGAAGGTACTAGGGTCGTTGATCACTTCCAATGACCTTACACTGAAATATAAGCCAGAAAAGTATATAATATTATTGATGTAATTGCTACTTATGTTGTTTGTCAACAGACTAAGCAACAAGCTTTCAATTTTACATGACTGTTAATATTAATCATACCGAAAAACTCAAAATTGTACATGACTCTTGATATTGTGATCATACCCAGAGAACCTCCGTTTTCTATGACTGATACTTCGATCAACACTAAGGACCTCAAGTTTTACATGACTTCTAAAACAGTGATCACTTCCATAGGAAATATAAGTTAACATATCTGTCGATATCAAGATCTTAGTCAAAGGACCTCTAATACCACATGACTCCTTATATCATATAAATAACTGTATAACATACAGTTCTATACAGAACTGAAACCGCGTTCAAAATCCAACGTACATCGCTTGTGATTGAAATGCACAAAACTTCTTGAAAATTCAGTGACTATTCCGTTGGTATATCACTCTGATCACCTGGGTTTATATCTTGGATTCTTCCTATCATTTTTATCCTTTGCAATAAGCTTCAAAACTAACTGAACAAGTTCACAGTTTTGTCAGATTTGTTCTATAATTTTCCTTCCCGGGATCAAATTCTCTCAAATAATTCTGCTCTCATCAAGCTGACTCACTACCTCTTTATTTGAGACATATATTATCAATCTGATTTTCAAGAACTTCTGATAACACGGCCTTTCAAAGGCTTCCACACTGTTTTTCTTGGCACCAGTTATTGTCTATGTTTCACTTCCATATGGTGTCGTACCCCATACTCAGTGTAAACATAATTTTTAAATTTTTCAATCCGTTGAACCTAAAGAACGTGATTGAGAATAGATGGGAATTTAGGCTGGATTCAGTGATGATATTTATCGATATTGAAAAGGCATATGTGAGTGTACCATGGCAAGTGATCTCGGATGCATTGATAAAAAAGAAGGCCGATAGAGCAGAAGAAACAAGTATAAAAGCCATGAAAGAAAAGAGGGTAAGTATTATGAATACTATGATAGGACGAACAAACTGGTTCAAAGTAGAAACAGGACTTCAAAAAGGATGTGTTTATCCCCTCTAATCTTCATTACTGTCATGGATGTAATCCACAAAAGTATACAATAAAAAATGGCAACCAAGGACCCATCTTTGCAGATGAGACAGTAATATGTGGAGAAGATGAAATGGAAGCACAAGAACAAGATACTGCATGGAATCAGGAGATAGAGGAATATGGAATGAAAATAAGTGTGGTAAAGTGCATGATAGTAGTGGTGACGAGATGTAATAGAGAAGTTTTTTTTTTTTTTTTTTTGCTACTTGCTTTACGTCGCATTGACGCAGATAGGTCTTATGGCGACGATGGGACAGGAGAGGGCTGGGAGTGAGAAGGAAGCGGTTGTGGCTTTAATTAATTGCCTGGTGTGAAAATTGGAAACCACGGAAAACCATTTTCAGGGCTGCCGACAGTGCGGTTCGAACCTACTATCTCCCGAATACTGGATACTGGCCGCACTTGAGCTACTGCAGCTATCGAGCTCGGTAATAATAGGAAGGAAGTGGGAATATTGAAGTAAAGGAGGACAATTATAAGTTGAGGAATGCTTCAAGTATTCGGGGAGAATAATTGCAGAAGATGGGAAAATACATTACAAAATTTGAAAGAGAATTGAACAAGCCAATGAGTTTTACCAATGTGTGAGATGTATAGTCTGTAACTGGGATGTCCCAACGAAACATATACATACATACTGTGCCATTTCACCGTTCTATAGTTACTATATTTGGAACAAAAATGGCGCTTCGGCTATTAGCGGATCAGAATAAAAACAATTAACAGCTGTATGAACTGAAGAGATGATAAATTCAACCGGCAATCACAGAAGGAATTCTTTTTTTTAGAAGGCAGTGCGAAAGAATGACGAGAGCGGATTATTTAAATCCATTATTGAAAAAAAATCTTCCATTAAAGAAAGGATTCTTAATTGAGCACTACACCAAGAAAGACGGAATCGCGTAAAGAAACCCAGTAATAATTGGAGAGTTTAGTCTACTGTTAGAGATAAGATCAAGTCAACGATAACCCGCCGAACACCAGCTGTATTTGACATATACGTGAGATAAAAGACCAGCTGATAAGAAACGTCAAGTTGGAGCTTCACTACGTCACGGTTGGGCTCGGAACATTTTATTTGCCCGATGCTGCATAACATCAAGAGAACTGAAGTAGACGGAACAGAGTGCAATCCTTAAAGCACATAAAATTCATAACGTTTCGGCGAGCAAGGCAGTTTGAAACAAGACGATATTTAGAGTCTTATAGGCAAATTAAGCGGAACAGAAAACAAATATACTGACCACATTAGCATTACTAAGCAGATTACCATGTATAAATCCACTAATGCCTTGTATTATTCTGTCCTTGATGCAATGGAGGCCGTCATGATGTTCTAAGAAGCTGAGGCGAGGACTACTCTGGCTATGGTAACGCTTGACGAGATGGATGATCCAGGAGGATAGTAGTCAGCTGTGATGACGAGATGATTCCTTGTTACTTAAGCCGAACCAGGGAGCAAGACCTACCATCCCATGACGATCAACAGCGAAATGGAAGCCAGATCCAATAAGCAAAGATAAGTCCCCATTTAAGTCGTATCGTAAGTAGAAAACCTTATTCTTTGGGTTAATGTATAATATATGTAGTAACATTTTGTGTGCGTAATTAATATACGTGTGTGTGTTCACAAGGAAATAGGTATTCATCCAAAGTTACCGTAAATTCCAAACATAGGCGTTAAAGTACCAGTGAAATGCCGTTCGTAAATCTGTCAATATGAGAGTGGAGAAGTGATTGATATTTTTCATAATTTGTTGTCAGTGAAATATTAGAGTATTATGAGGAACCTAATATTTATATGCATGATGGTTTTAACTAAGAGCAAGCGTAAAGATCGTATTTAGGGAATATTACAAGGAAATTTGATGGCACAATTTTAAGGTTACAGTGTACTATTTATTTGATACTATGACAGTAATGGTAATGAATATATATATATGTGCAGGTGATAGTACATATGTTGTGTTTTGATGGAATGAGTGCTTCAATTATAAATGCTACGCGATAATGGAAGTGTTAAATAATGAATATAGTTAGCATATGAGTTGCTAGTGTATTTTGATGGTGATAGTTACTGTTATTTAAGGTGTCGGTCATAGTATTTCTTCGAGAAATGGTAGTATGTGTGGGTTGCACATGCTAAGGTGTCGGTAGTGAAACGTACTGTTTCTGATTGCTATTTTATTCCCTAATATATATATATATGATACAATTTAGGATACGATCTTAATGCCATCACTAAAGAATTAATTGAATAAGTAGGATCTTCGAAGAGCCGAGAGATCACTTACGTAAATATTTAGACCTTCACTGACATAACTACGACTGTTTTCATATATTCTCACTTACGGCAAGTCAGTTTACGATTTATTTATTTTTCTTTTGGAGCAATATTAGACATCACTGGTAACTTAGACTTTCATATGTGGATTTTAGATGAGGATAGAGTCTTCCTATGTGTCAGTTTTTCCACACATGGTATTTCGTTGGAATATTAATCGTAATATACTTGGAAATGTTATGGTAAGTCATATACGCACTTTAGCTGAAATTTAACCATGAATTAAAGGAATAATTGAGCAATGTAATCCTTACGATGGGAATAATTTGAAGATGCTTACGACTTAAAGTGGACTTAGTTTTGCTTATATGGAGGCTAGTTGGTACAAAATATGAAACATTGAACAAATTGAAACTTCGAATAGAGTAAATACCTAAGGATCAAATAGTAATCTTTTCACACGATTTTTCTACTGTGCGTGGACATTGAGATGAACTGTTTTCAACCGAGTGATATACATTTCTGTAATTGTATGTGAATTTAATTCAGGCAATTGAATCTTGATGATTTCGAGAAGCAACTTAGCTAAATATTCAGAGATTCCAGATCTTAATTAATTAATTAATTAATTGAGTGATTAATTATTGGCCATTTTCCTCGCGTTTTCCTCATTTTCCAATTGAACTTTAATTTGAATTGTATATAGTAGGAATATAGTTTATTTTACTTAGAACTTTCGGATGCATCCAAATAATTCTTTCATTACAAACATTATAATAATTATAATTATTGCAATTATCCAACTTTTACAATTATGATGAGTAATTTTACTTATTATATAATTTAATTATTTTTCTTTTCATTTGAGTCCCTTGGTAATTACTTAGTTATATTACAATTTTTCGATAGGCTAAGATTATGAGTCAGATGAATAAGGCCTAAGTTCATTTATTTATTTATTTATCAGAGGTTTTCCCAAACCTATTTCTTCAAGACAACATCTATATTATTGAGAAACTGAGTGAATAGGAAACCTGCTATACTGTATAAATGATTTTCAAGGTAATCAACGTTTATTCCAATTCATCCATAAATCAATTTATGAATAAAAACTGAGTAGAGTAATATTGGATTCTTTCAATGTCTGCTTAGAGTAAGTACTAGATATAGGCTTAGAATGATTAATTTTCATTGCGATCATGATGACATCATGTACGGTGTTCTTGGCAAGCCACGATAATCTGATTTTTGCGATAAATTTTGGTATCAAAAATATACGGTAACCGACTAATAGCGTGTTGAAGACGTTCATTTACGTAGGTTGGTATTTACCGTAGGCCGTCGGTGTTTCTTTCTCACGCGGAACTCACAACCCAAGAATATTCGGCAGATGAAAGTATTATCAAGAGCTAGTCTGGAAACTCGTGTAGTCAACCTGGACGCGGGATGGTGCATGTAGTTAATTGGCTGCCCAACTGCGGGGCAATTCTAGAGAAAGACACCGTGGGAGTAATCTGTAGCAAATATAGGAGGACACTGTGGAGCAAAATGTTGCTAAAACATGTAGTAATTGATGCCGCAATAGTGGAGTAATTCAAGAGAAAAACACCGTGGGAGAGAGATGTTGGTTATCAAACCATATTCATATGATGCTATGTCATATTCAGAATGAAGAGAAAGATATTAAGGTCAAGAAATGGAGTTGTTTAGTATTGTAGAATTACACAAACATGTGGCAATTTCAAATTTTACTGAGAGAGCCTTGATAAGAAGGAAAGGTATATTTTAGGAGTTGATTCACAGAGGATTTTGAATGTATGGACCAGATAATGGAGTGAAAATGGAGGTATCATGCAAAATTTAGTCATATCTGATTAAAAAAAATTGTCGTTTGACCAGATATTATATTGGGATCGAAGGAAGCACAGCAGAACAGTGGACTGTGAAATCGAATAGATGCCCAATAATAATAATAATCAGAAGTAAAAGGGGAGAGAAACGGATGGATGAGAGGAAGAAAATATTTCAGGATGGCTAGAAAAAATCGAATTTCTGTCCAGAGGAAGCTAAAGTAGAATATGAGGACTTTATAATTGTAAATATAAAACATTGTAAGTGAATGTAAGGGATGTTACTAACATGTTGGTCACCATTTATTATGAAATAACTTAGATATAGGAAGTAGATGATAAGTTGAGTTATTTGAATTTTTTTTTAATTATTTAGGCCAGAATTAGGATTTGGAATCTTAGTCATTAAGGTAAATGTTTCATATTTTGTGGAGTAATTGGGTCATCCTCGTAAGCAAAGCCTAGTCAGAGTAGTTAAGCCTATATTTAAGCATTGTATCAGTACAGTTGAGTGAGTAAGGATAAGAATATTTGTGAATATTGAACTATAGAGGAATTAGGGCAGAATTAGAGTATTTTCTGAAATAATAGAGAATTCGGAGATAATACGTAAAAGTAAAGATGTCAACATTGAGTCAATTAAAAGCACAATTTGAAGAGTACCAGAGAGTACAGGAGGAGAAGCAAGAAAAATACCAGAAAGAGCAGAAAGAAGAGCGACAGGGAATGTTGCAAGCCATAAAGCAAATGATGGAAGAAAACCGAAAGCGCGATAAGGAAGAACAGGAAGAGAAGGAGAGAAAACAGAAGGAGGAACAGGAAGAAAAGGAGAAGAGACAAGAAGAGAAGGAGAGAAAACAGAAGGAAGAACAGGAAGAGAAGGAGAGGAAGCAAGAAGAAAAACATAAACAAATGATGGAAGAAATTATTCATAAACAGGAAGAAAAGGAGAAGAGGCAAGAAGAGAAGCAGAAGCAGATGATGGAGGAGATGAAGCGAATGAAGGAAGAAATCATTGGTAAACAAGAAGAGAAGCAGAAGCAGATGATGGAAGAGATGAAACAAGAAATGAAGCAGGAGATGAAGGAAGAGATGAAGAAAGGTCATCAAGAACAGAAGGAAGAATTGATCAAATATCAGAAGAAGATGGAAGAGGTAACTAGGGAGCAAGAAGAAAGACGCGAAATAATAATGACGGAAATGAAAGAAGAGATCTTAAAAATAGGATCAGAAATGGGCAAGATCAAGAGCCACATGGAGGAATGGAAAGCAGAGATTAGTGGAAAAGTGGAAGAGAAAAACCAGAAAATACAAGATGAAATAAATGACATCAAGAAAGAGATGATAGGGAACAATAACTATTTACAATCTTTGAAGGAGAATGAGATAAAGAGCCTAACAGACAACGTGGAGAAATTGCATGTAGATTCCCAAGAGAAATGGAAACAATGTGAGGAGAAGATTGGGGAATTAAGCAGCGAAATACAGACAACGAATGCTGAGTTGGAAAAGAAATACGAACAAGCTGCAGATCAGATTGGAAATAAAATAGCGGAAATAAAAGACGAGATCGAGCACAACAAAGAAGAGCTAAATCAGAGAATAAGTAAATCTGAGGAAGGATTTCGGCTGATACAAGCTCAAATACAAGAAATAAGGGATGAAGAACATGGAAGGACCGTTCCATTATCCAATGACGAAGGTCGTAAGAATGTGGAATTTCAGATGAATGAGAGGGAAAATGCAGGTATACCGGTTACACGTTCGAATCATAGTATTGCGGAAAGGAATACAGAGAATGGAAGTAGTGGGAGCCCTACTATAATAAATGTAATAAAGACATTCGATGATAGGCCCAAACATTTTAATAACACCACGAGTATGTCACCGAAACGTTTCCTTCGGGAAATGGATGATTATTTCAGAGAGCATGGTATCCCAGAGGAGAAAAAACTAAAAATAGTAGAAAAACACTTGGACGCAAATCCTAGTTTGTGGTTCCAAGCATTCAAATATACTTTCCACGAGTACAGCGATTTTAAAACAGCATTCTTGCAACGCTTCTGGAATCCAGACATTCAGCACAACTTACGCTTAGAACTCTATTCTCGTAAATATGCTTCAAATGGTCAAACAGGGTTCAGCGATTTCTTTGCCCACCAATTTTATCGTTTTCAGGACCTGGATTCACCACCCAGCGAACTCGAAGCAATTAAAACTATACAACGTCAATTTCCGTTAGATGTTCAACGATTACTAGCTACTGCTAACCCGGTAACGGCTGTACAAATGGAGACAACACTAAGACAGATTGACATGACTACGGTACCACATCCTCACAGGATAGCTAGGAATGGTTACAGTGAAGAAACTGTTAACATACTTACGCAAGATGACACAAGTAGAAGTACCCTAGAAGAACACAGTAACATAAATAGAAAAAGACAATGGGGCAATCCAGAAAATGGAAGAAAGGAAGAAGAAAAATGTCATTGCAGGAGAGGAACCTATGGTCAAGGGACATATATGGGAAATAGAAGGTATAAGCCCAATATGCGACCGAGGAACCAGTACCGAGATGGCAGAGGAAGAAATAATTTCAGAGAGAGACCCCGATATGAAAGAAGGAATGTTAGGGATACACAAGAAAAGCAAAGTTACAACCGAAGATACATTCAAGAACTGAATGAGGCTCGAAATGATAAAATTAAATGGGAAAAGGCTATCAGAGATCAGGACGTAAATACTGACGTGGAAGGAGCTGAGAGTCTTGAATTACAAAGATTCAAGAAGCGAAGACAAGAAGAACAGGCGCTCAATCCCAACACAAAAGAATTTGAATATAGGGGAGAGAGTGAAAGGCCAACAAGCAAAAAAAAAACGCCGATTTCGAATTAGAAGGTGAAATTGAAAATGTAGAAAACGCGGGGAATTTCAAAATTAATAGTTATTTTGTAACGCAGGTAGATTCGTGGGAGATTGATTCTGAAGAATTGGTTAAGGACTTAACACAGCATCACATCAAGAAAAGATATAATTTACCTATTATAGTCGCAAGAATAGGAGAGCTTAAAGTACATTGCCTTGTGGATTCTGGAGCCAGTATTAGTGTGTTATCCAAAGAGCTTTTCCAAGACATGAATAAAAGAATGAAACTGCTTACGATCCCAGTGTCAAAAATTAAGATACGGGGTATTGTACCTGACAAGACAGTGGAGTGTGATGTACAAACATATCTGGAGATTAATATAGGAAACAGAAATTTTGAACACCCATTCGTAGTCATGAACCGAATCAAGTATAACGTCATACTAGGAATAGATTTTATGACAGTCACAGGAATGACCATTGACATGGAGAAACAAGAGATAAGATTTCCTATTTGCGATGGGAATACCGAAGAAAAACAGGAAAGAATTAAGATCAATAAGGACGACGGTGTAGTCAATAATGTGAAAGTCGAGGAAGAAGGAGAGGACTTACACTCAGAAAGGGATTCGAAATTGCAAATAGAAGGGAATGAAATATCAATACCATGTGAGAATATGCTAGAAATTATTGAGAAGGTCATGATTACAGTGGAAGAAGAAAATACACCAAACATCTCAGAGGCGGTTGCAAACGCTAAAATTTCACCACTCGAAAAATCCAAACTTCACGGAATTTTGCAGGAATATTCAGATTTATTCAGGAACAAGCCAGGACAGATTCCTAATTTTAGATATAAGTTGTTGGTAAATGATTGGACACCTTTTAAAGGAAAATTGTATGGGGTACCAGAGAAATATTTCTCAGAAGTAAAGGAAATTATAAAAGGCATGGAGGATGATGGAATTATCATGAAAACATCTAGTCCATATTTGAACCCGTTAGTAATAGTTGTGAAAAGCAACGGGAAACTGAGAATTTGCCTAGATGCGAGATCCTTAAATACCCGATTAATTCCTGAATATAATACTGTACCAAAGATTAAGGACATTGTACAAAAATTCCGAGACATGAGGTATTTTTCGACGATGGACTTCACGTCTTCCTACCATCATATTGTCCTTGAAGAAAAATCTCGACTGCTAATGGGATTCATGTTTGACAGTCAGACTTATTGCTACTGTCGATTGCCTTTCGGACTGAAAAATAGTTGTGCCGTTTTGGTGAGAGCCCTGGATAGGAACTTAACTCCAGAGGTGAAGGAATTTCTAACTTGTTATGTAGACGACCTCATCTTGGCAACCAAGACATTCGAGGATCATTGTGGTAAGCTGGAGAAGTTATTTCAGAATCTAAGGACAGCTGGATTCAAAATCAACATAGCCAAGTCCAAGTTCTGTCAGGAAGAAGTATTATTTGTCGGTCACATGATAGATGGCACAGGGGTACGACCAAACCCAGTAAAAATCCAGGCGATATGCGACTTTCCTCGACCAAAACGCATTAAACATGTACGACAATTCCTCGGAATGGCCAAGTTCTTTTCTAACCACTGTAAAGGTTACACTCAGACTGCAGCACCTTTACAGGATCTTTTGAAAACAAATAACAGATGGAAGTGGGATGAAAAGGCAGAAAGGGCATTCCAAGAATTAAAAACTTTGCTGACCAAAAGTATAAAGCTAGGCTATCCTAATTACGAAAAGGAATTTATTATTCAGTCAGATGCCTCAAATGTCGGTATAGGCGCATGTTTATACCAAGAGGAAGAGGGAACACCCCCTAAAAGAATATATTTAGCTTTCACCAGTCGAAAGTTGAGGAGTCATGAAATTCATTACACCACCACGGAACAAGAGCTACTAGCAATAGTCTATGCTTTACAGCAGTGGAAGAAAACTATCTATGGATATCCGATAACTGTCAGGTCTGATCACAAAGCGTTGACTTTCGGACTTAAAGCAGCAATGACAAACGAAAGAATAACAAGATGGATGTTGTTCACTCAACAGTTCCAAATAAAGATAGAATACTGCAGTGGAAAGGAAAATATCCTAGCCGATGCTTTGAGTCGAAATCCCATGGACAACATGGAGGAAGTCCATAAAATAGAGCTAATTCCGGAAGATGAGGATATTCTAGAAAAATTACGGAATATTGTACAGTTGCAACGTCAGGATGAGAAGTTGAAGAATATCATAGATAAGTTAGAAAGTAGAGATTGCGATTCTGAGGCAAGGTCGAAAATATCAAGAGTATACAGCATCGAACAGGGTATGCTCATGGCTAAAACAAGTAAAGATCAAGAGAAAATACGCATTGTATTACCTTCAGTATTATATAGAGAAGTGGTCTGGCACGTACATCGAATCACAGGACATGGCGGTATGGAGAAAGTAACTCAAGTCATTTTAGAAAAATTCACTTGGAAAGGAAATAGAAGAACTATAAGGAGTATTGTAAGAACTTGTGATATTTGCCAGAAAGTGAAACAAGGTAATTGTCTGATAAGGCATGAACCAAGGGCCATAATACCACACAAAGCCAGAGAGCTATATGCTATCGACATATTTGGCAAGCTTCCTACCGCTAAGAAAGGAAATAAATTCATCGTGGTAGTTATGGACGTTTTCTCAAAGTATGTATCACTTCAACCAATACAGCGTGCTAATTCGAAACAAGTAATACGACGTCTAGTTAAACATATTTTGCCTAACATGGGAAAACCCGAGAGACTGTTGTCCGACAGAGGAACTCAGTTTACATCACTTAAATTTAAAGAGGCTATGGAAGAGATGGGAATTAAACATGTTCTATGTTCAATAAGACATCCAGCATCCAACCCAGTCGAAAGATATATGAAAGAAATAGCCAAATTTTGCCGGATATACTGTTCCAAGCAACACTGGAAGTGGATAGATGTGCTTGAGAAAATTGAAGAAAGTATTAATAACACTGTCCACGAATCCAGCGGCCAAATTCCAAAGGTTATTCATTACAACATTAAACCTGAGAGACCATGGGACAAAATAATCCAGTTACCTACCGAACCAAGCTTAGACCAAGATAAGCTGAACCAACTAGTTCGAGAGAGGTTATATAAACAATCCCAAAGGAGACTGAGGAGGATACAACACAAGAAGTTCCATCCTGAATTGAGGAAAGGCGACCTTATATTAGTAAGGAAGCCAGCAATCTCGAACGTATCCACTAAAATATTTGCAAAGTTCATACATTTATTCGATGGACCATTTGTTATACATCGGTCATTTGGAAACAACGCTTATGAAGTTCACGATCTGAATGGTAGAAGTAAAGGAATACACAATGCGGCAAATATTAAGTTATATTACAAGGAACAAAGGGATTAGGATCCATCAAATGACGTAGTTAAATAAGGAATGAAAAGTGGAATGGCTTATGAGAAGAACGAACTAATCCAATTAAAAAAAAAACTTACAGTAATGCTCTCAAAATTTTAACTATGAACAGTGAAAAGTCCCATTTATGATCTTAGAAATATATAGGATAAATATATAGCAAGCCATATATTTAAGTCAACGTGGGAGGAGTAAATGTGCCATTTCACCGTTCTATAGTTACTATATTTGGAACAAAAATGGCGCTTCGGCTATTAGCGGGTCAGAATAAAAACAATTAACAGCTGTATGAACTGAAGAGATGATAAATTCAACCGGCAATCACAGAAGGAATTCTTTTTTTAGAAGGCAGTGCGAAAGAATGACGAGAGCGGATTATTTAAATCCATTATTGAAAAAAAATCTTCCATTAAAGAAAGGATTCTTAATTGAGCACTACACCAAGAAAGACGGAATCGCGTAAAGAAACCCAGTAATAATTGGAGAGTTTAGTCTACTGTTAGAGATAAGATCAAGTCAACGATAACCCGCCGAACACCAGCTGTATTTGACATATACGTGAGATAAAAGACCAGCTGATAAGAAACGTCAAGTTGGAGCTTCACTACGTCACGGTTGGGCTCGGAACATTTTATTTGCCCGATGCTGCATAACATCAAGAGAACTGAAGTAGACGGAACAGAGTGCAATCCTTAAAGCACATAAAATTCATAACGTTTCGGCGAGCAAGGCAGTTTGAAACAAGACGATATTTAGAGTCTTATAGGCAAATTAAGCGGAACAGAAAACAAATATACTGACCACATTAGCATTACTAAGCAGATTACCATGTATAAATCCACTAATGCCTTGTATTATTCTGTCCTTGATGCAATGGAGGCCGTCATGATGTTCTAAGAAGCTGAGGCGAGGACTACTCTGGCTATGGTAACGCTTGACGAGATGGATGATCCAGGAGGATAGTAGTCAGCTGTGATGACGAGATGATTCCTTGTTACTTAAGCCGAACCAGGGAGCAAGACCTACCATCCCATGACGATCAACAGCGAAATGGAAGCCAGATCCAATAAGCAAAGATAAGTCCCCATTTAAGTCGTATCGTAAGTAGAAAACCTTATTCTTTGGGTTAATGTATAATATATGTAGTAACATTTTGTGTGCGTAATTAATATACGTGTGTGTGTTCACAAGGAAATAGGTATTCATCCAAAGTTACCGTAAATTCCAAACATAGGCGTTAAAGTACCAGTGAAATGCCGTTCGTAAATCTGTCAATATGAGAGTGGAGAAGTGATTGATATTTTTCATAATTTGTTGTCAGTGAAATATTAGAGTATTATGAGGAACCTAATATTTATATGCATGATGGTTTTAACTAAGAGCAAGCGTAAAGATCGTATTTAGGGAGTATTACAAGGAAATTTGATGGCACAATTTTAAGGTTACAGTGTACTATTTATTTGATACTATGACAGTAATGGTAATGAATATATATATATGTGCAGGTGATAGTACATATGTTGTGTTTTGATGGAATGAGTGCTTCAATTATAAATGCTACGCGATAATGGAAGTGTTAAATAATGAATATAGTTAGCATATGAGTTGCTAGTGTATTTTGATGGTGATAGTTACTGTTATTTAAGGTGTCGGTCATAGTATTTCTTCGAGAAATGGTAGTATGTGTGGGTTGCACATGCTAAGGTGTCGGTAGTGAAACGTACTGTTTCTGATTGCTATTTTATTCCCTAATATATATATATATGATACAATTTAGGATACGATCTTAATGCCATCACTAAAGAATTAATTGAATAAGTAGGATCTTCGAAGAGCCGAGAGATCACTTACGTAAATATTTAGACCTTCACTGACATAACTACGACTGTTTTCATATATTCTCACTTACGGCAAGTCAGTTTACGATTTATTTATTTTTCTTTTGGAGCAATATTAGACATCACTGGTAACTTAGACTTTCATATGTGGATTTTAGATGAGGATAGAGTCTTCCTATGTGTCAGTTTTTCCACACATGGTATTTCGTTGGAATATTAATCGTAATATACTTGGAAATGTTATGGTAAGTCATATACGCACTTTAGCTGAAATTTAACCATGAATTAAAGGAATAATTGAGCAATGTAATCCTTACGATGGGAATAATTTGAAGATGCTTACGACTTAAAGTGGACTTAGTTTTGCTTATATGGAGGCTAGTTGGTACAAAATATGAAACATTGAACAAATTGAAACTTCGAATAGAGTAAATACCTAAGGATCAAATAGTAATCTTTTCACACGATTTTTCTACTGTGCGTGGACATTGAGATGAACTGTTTTCAACCGAGTGATATACATTTCTGTAATTGTATGTGAATTTAATTCAGGCAATTGAATCTTGATGATTTCGAGAAGCAACTTAGCTAAATATTCAGAGATTCCAGATCTTAATTAATTAATTAATTAATTGAGTGATTAATTATTGGCCATTTTCCTCGCGTTTTCCTCATTTTCCAATTGAACTTTAATTTGAATTGTATATAGTAGGAATATAGTTTATTTTACTTAGAACTTTCGGATGCATCCAAATAATTCTTTCATTACAAACATTATAATAATTATAATTATTGCAATTATCCAACTTTTACAATTATGATGAGTAATTTTACTTATTATATAATTTAATTATTTTTCTTTTCATTTGAGTCCCTTGGTAATTACTTAGTTATATTACAATTTTTCGATAGGCTAAGATTATGAGTCAGATGAATAAGGCCTAAGTTCATTTATTTATTTATTTATCAGAGGTTTTCCCAAACCTATTTCTTCAAGACAACATCTATATTATTGAGAAACTGAGTGAATAGGAAACCTGCTATACTGTATAAATGATTTTCAAGGTAATCAACGTTTATTCCAATTCATCCATAAATCAATTTATGAATAAAAACTGAGTAGAGTAATATTGGATTCTTTCAATGTCTGCTTAGAGTAAGTACTAGATATAGGCTTAGAATGATTAATTTTCATTGCGATCATGATGACATCATGTACGGTGTTCTTGGCAAGCCACGATAATCTGATTTTTGCGATAAATTTTGGTATCAAAAATATACGGTAACCGACTAATAGCGTGTTGAAGACGTTCATTTACGTAGGTTGGTATTTACCGTAGGCCGTCGGTGTTTCTTTCTCACGCGGAACTCACAACCCAAGAATATTCGGCAGATGAAAGTATTATCAAGAGCTAGTCTGGAAACTCGTGTAGTCAACCTGGACGCGGGATGGTGCAATACATTATCATTATAGACTGTTAAGCCTTTCAGCATTCAGTCTGCAAGCTTCTGAGAATTTACTAAACGACGCCACAATCCTCGATTTGCAACTAGTGTTGTGGCCTCATTTATTTCTGCAAGGAAATGCAAGAAAATTTTGCACCCAATGTATTACACATCAATTTTGACGTATGCATCAGGCACATGGACAAGAACACATGATGAAAGCAGAATGCAAGAGGCCAAGGTGAAATTCCTTACAGAAATAACAGGGAGGGCATGAAGCGATAAAGTCAGAAACATAGAAATCAGGGAGAGAATTGGATCCCCTGAACTGAAAGGCAAGATAGAGACCTGTAAGCTGAAATGGTATAGACACATGATGAGAATGGTTGGGGATAGAGTTCCAAAGTAAGTATATACAGGGAAAGTCATAGGAGAAAGACATCGGGAAATGCCCAGAAAGGGGTGAATGGATACGGTAAGGAGAGTAAAGAGAAAAGAGGAGTAAAAGTAAAAAAAATATTCAGGAAGATAGGGAGTGGTTGAAAGAGAAAAACTGAGGAGTTTCTTGATTCACATTTCAACCCAGTAGACTGGAAATGGAAAATGAAGAAAATTCTGTTCAAATGAATACAAAAAATTATCCAATACTGCTATAGCTCGTCTCATTGAACAATGCCACCAACCTTTACTTAAGTGTCCTTTCTTTTTTTTCGGTTCATGTCATATCTAATGACACAAACAAGTGGTGCTTACCAGAGCGTCCCTAGAAGCGAGTTTCATGCCAAACAATTGGTTTAAATGTTTAGCAGTTTCTATTGTTCCCCAGGTGGTACAAAAATTGTCTATATTGAATACCTCGAGTAATGCTTCAGAAAATTCATTTCAACCAATAGCAGTGTTCATTAGCCACTTTGTGATATTTTACTGTAAATGTTAACATACTGCACTAACAATTAATACTATAATTTCTCCTACAGGTAATACAAGCTTCGTACCCGTGGCTAATTGAGTCAATCCTTACGCATTGCCAATACTGTAATGTACCATGTTTACTTGTTCTGACCATCACATGTTATTCTATTAATATGTTATTGGCTTTACTTTCAAGCAACTACCTTTTACAGTTTCCACAGCCAGAATTTCTTCCTGAAGATTGTTCTTCCATTCCTGCTAGCAGTTTAATGTTGCACTAAAAACTCCAAAGGAAAGGGATAAGATTAGGTACACATCAGCATTAATTAAGGTTAATTAATGACAAAATGGAGAAACCACGGAAACGTTTTTCAGTGCTGCAGATCCTAGGATTCGAACCCATGCAAACTAACCGCCACTCGCCCCTGAAAATCTTTTACAAACCAATAAATCAGAGAGGCAGGCAACTGTTACCTAAATCATCACGAATAAATACCGGATATAGCTGCTGTGGGGTAATGATGTGATACAGAAGAATCTCCATAACAACACTGATATAACAACAGATATCCTAAATGGAAACCTCTCAAGATTTTGAACCCTACTACCATATGTTGCAGGATACAGTGTAAAGAACAACTTAACATTCACAGCGTCACTATAAAATTGCACAGAAAGGTAAATAACACAGCAAAACAATAATTAAAATTCATCCGCATTGCTCTTCAGAAAAAAATCCTCATTCCACTAATTTAGGATATACGATATATTGCTACTTGACACAACTTGCAGGCACATTCAACGCAAAGGCTGGGAGTTTTCTAAAAAGCAAGCTAGTTATATGCAAATTAATTTTTAATGCTTAATTTAAAATAAAAATTTAAGAAAATTAATAACATTAGTATTATAAATATGCAGAATGCTGAAACTGAGAAAGATTACTATTAACGTATTCTCAGTTGCGATCTATACATTTAGCAAATGAAAATTATTGAACTTGAATATTATCGACAATATGTTAGAGGTGTAAAATGATAGAAACCAATCTTCAATGAAGCAAATCCGTAACTCACTTAACGGAAGAAGCTGTACGATTGGCTAATACGCTCCTTACATAACAACATGCAAGCCACTTCGAAACGAAACCGGATATTTGAATGTTGTTTAATCACTTAAAACAACCCTTAACAAACTCTAGAAGAACAAATTTGATTCGTAACAGTCAGTTGAACAGGCTGAAGGTGGAAAGGGTGGGTGACGTGAACGCTACTGATCCACGAAATATCACTGTAATATTTGTCACAATGTGAAAGGTTATCATTGATTTACTCAAATAAAGTCTCAAATCCCAGGTAGATTAAGAAATACCGTCGTTACTAGCAAGAAATATGAATACGTACTTACGAGCTGTAAACAGGAGTCCATCATGTTGCATATCGCTGCTCGCGCCGTCTTTTGTTTGTTTCTTGAGGTCCAGGGCTGGCACCGATGAATGGAAGTGCCATGTCTGTGGATTCTCATTATCTTTGTACATTTGTCTAGCGCGGACAGTTCAAAAAGCAAAATGGAGGTGAACAACATTAAGGATGTTATCGCTTTTTTTGAGGACGAAAATCACCATTTAATAAGGAAATTACAAGACCTAAATCTCGTGCCGAAGCAACCGGAAAATAGCATGATCCCTGGACCAATAGATATATTACTTTATTAAAGGAACAGCACTATTAGACAATTGACAGTTGAAGTGACACGACACCAAAGCATTACCGTGAGCAAAGACATGACACACGAAAGTGTTGTGTTACACACAAACAAAACACGGAAGCCCTGCGACGCAGAAAAAATTGTATATAGCTGTAAGGCAGTAAAGTATGTATTCTGTAAAATTAAATATTTCCATTATTTCTTAATCTACCTGGGATTTTAGACTTTATTTGAGTAAATCAATGATTACCTTTCATATGTGACAAATATTACAGTGATATTTCGTGGATCAGTAGCGTTCACGTAACCGAAAGGGTGTATTACTAGTGACAACTACAGAGTAGGAGACACTTACTGAAAAGAGCAGTTTCTAGTTATGTTTGCGCTTAGTAGTGACATACGGTACCGGTTTTGTAATTAGGAAACGTATTAATGTGGCTTAAAATTATTGTAGTGTACTGTACAGTACTATACGAGTAATATCTTATTAGTAATAGGTGTCCTTACTTTATTATTGTAGAATTTTTGTGTAGTATAGTAGAGATATCTGTAGAAACCCTCTTACCAAAATGCTGTTGTTGCAATTAGGAGAGGCTTAACTGCAGTATAGAATTGTGTAATTTTTGTGTATTCCTTTCGGTATTCAGTAATTAACAGTAGTTTTTATCTGTTAGGGTGTTGTAGGATACACATAGAATACGACTAAGTAGTATTATAGTGTAGTAGTATATTAAGTACCTAATTGTTGTGTGATTTTTGAGTACTATCCTAGACAACATTTTTTTCTTTTTCTTTTTTGCACAAAACAAGTTATTTATATTTCCGTTCCTTTTCATTTTTTCTGTAATGAATGGCTAAAGAATGCAAGTGTATGTACTGTGGGTGTGGCAAGGCATTGAGGGGTATGAGAGAGGAGTTGGAGGGTTTGAGGGAGATAATTAGGATTCTCACAGAAGACAGGAAGGAAGATAGGACTCCCTCAAACAACGTACAAGGTACAGTAAGTGTACAAGAGGGAGAGGAAGGAAAGGAGGGAACTGTAGAAGACAGGTGTTCTAATGTTTTAAGGGGAAGGAGATTGCAGACTAAGGACTCTATTCAGGATAAGAACTCAGGACAGGTGTCTATGAGAAATCAGTACAAGCCACTGCAGGTAGAGCAACGGAGGGAAGATGAGGAACAGGGGACTGTTGCTGAGACGTGTGGAAGTAGGAGGAAGGTGAAAGGTGGGAAAGGAAAATGTAGAGTAGAAAATAGGAAAAGACAGGTGGAGCAGGGCCATAGGAGGGAGAAAAGGGAGGGGGAAGTAGCTTCTGCAGCTATCAGGAAAGATAGGGCTGACCAGGAGGGGAGGGGATCAAAGGAGGTGGGGAGGGTTGAGGCTCTGGTCATGGGGGATTCCATTTTTAGCCACATGGGGAAAGTGTCTGGAGAAAAGGGAACCAGGATAGAATGTTATCCAGAAATTAGGTTGAGGCAGATGCTGAGAAAAGTAGAAGAGAAGAAAGAAGGGAAAGTAGAAGGTGGTAATTTTTCACTTGGTACCAACAACGTAAGGCAAGCTAATATAAGTACCAACATATTTGGAGATATGTGGGACCTGGTAAATGCTGTGTGGGTGAAGTTTAAGAAAGCAGAGATTGTTATCTGTGGAATACTGTGTAGGAGGGATACTGATTGGAGAGTGATTGGGGTTTTAAATGAGACTATGGAGTGGGTATGTGGGGAAACTGTGAATTAATTTTCTAGATCTTAATGGGTGGATAGGAGGTAGGGATCTGCACTCAGATGGCCTTCAATTAAATCGCAGTGGTACGTATAAGTTAGGAAATTTGTTTAGAAGGGTAATAGGGAGGTACATTCAGGAAAATGGTGTTGTCTACGGAGCGGTGATGAGGGTACAGAGATTCAGAAATCAAGTAGGGATGAAATAAAATTGTTAGTGTTGAACTGTAGAAGTATTGTAAAGAAAGGAAAAGAATTAAGTAACTTAATAGATATATATATTTACCAGATGTTGTAATATGAGTTGAATCATGGCTGAGAAATTATGTAATGGATGCAGAAATTTTCTCACAGAACAGGAGTGTGTGATAAATATCATTGTTAATCCGTATTGAAGATACTGAATAGAGGATGCTACAGGCTTTATTTTGTCACCTATTCAATACATATACATTTTTAAACATTAAGGAATTTATTATTAATTCCATTTGACTGATGATGCCCTCAATGAAGGGCAAAACATGTCTCAAATGGAATTAATAATAAATTCCTAAATGTTTAAAAATGTATATGTATTGAATAGGTGACACAATAAACCCTTTAGCATCCTACATACAGGAGTGTGTATTTTAGAGATAGGATAGGATTTATTCTGATGATAGAAGAATTTGTAAGCTACAAAAAAAGTTGAACATGAGAAACATGAAATTCTAGGTGTAAGGCTCATTTCAAAAGATAATAGGCAACCTGATGTCTTTGGAGTGTACATACTGGGAAAGGATAGTGCTGACCCAAATTCAGAATTATTTGATAAAATAATCAGCTATGTGGGAAACGACATGGAAAGGAATGCGATTGCAGTGGGAGATCTTAATTTACCAAATGTCAATTGGAAGGAAGTGGGAATAACAGGAAGCATGACCAACAAATTGCAAATAAGCTAATATAGGAAGGACAGCTGATACAGAAAGTGATGGAATCAACTAGAGGGAAAAATATCCTGGACGAGGTGCTGATAAAACCAGACAAGCTCTATAGAGAAACCGAAGTAATAGATGGTATTAGTGATCACGGAGCTGTTTTTGTCGTAGTTAAAAATAAATGTGATAGAAAGGATGGTTTTAAAAGTAGGACTATTAGGCAGGATTATATGGCTGATAAAGCAGGCATGAGGCAATTTTTAAAAAGTAATTATGATTGGTAGGAAATGGTAAATAAGAATGTAAACAGAATCTGGGATAGGTTTAAGGAAATTGTTAAGGAATGTGAAAACAGGTTTGTTCCTTTAAAGCTGGTAGGAATGGTAAAGACCCACATTATTATAATAAAGAAATAAAGAGACTAAGAAGGAGGTGCAGATTGGAAGGAAATAGAGTTAGAAATGGCCATGGAAGTAAGGAGAAGTTGAAGGAACTTACTAGGAAATTAAATCTAGCAAAGAAAGCAGCTAAGGATAACATGAGGTCAAGCATAATTGGCAGTCATACAAATTTTATTGGAAAATAGAATGGTATGTGTAGGTATTTTAAGGAAGAAATAGGTTCCAAGAAGGACATTCCAGGAATAGTTAATGAACAAAGGGAGTGTGTATGTGATGATCTTCAAAAGGCAGAAGTATTCAGCCAGCAGTATGTAAAAATTATTGTTTATAAGAAAAATGTCCAGATAGAGCAGGTGACTGACACTAAAGAAGTATTAAAATTTACATATGATAAAAATTATATTTACAATAAGATACAAAAGTTGAAAAGTGGGTGGAATTGATAAGATTTCTGGGGATATAATAAAGACAATGGGTTGGGATATAGTACCATATCTGAAGTACTTATTTGATTAATGTTTGTTTGAAGGAGCTATACCAAATGAATGGAGAGTTGCAGTAGTAGCCCCTGAATATAAAGGAAACGGTGATAGACATAAACCTGAAAATTACAGGCCCGTAAGTTAGACATGCATTGCATGTAAGCTTTGGGAAGGCATTCCTTCTGATTACAGTAGAAATGTGTGAAAAATTAATAACTGGTTCGATAGAAGGCAATTTGGTGTTAGGAAAAGTTATTCCACTGTAGCTCAACTTGTAGGATTTCAGCAAGTTATAGCAGATTTTTTGGATTCTGGAGGTCAAACCTGTCTAAAGCATTTATAGGATGGATCACGGGAGATTACTGGCCAAACTGAGTGCAATTGGACTAGACAAAAGAATAACTGAATGGGTTGCTACATTTCTAGAAAATAGATCTCAGAAAATTAGAGAAGGCGAAGCATTATCTAACCGGTAATAATTAAGAGGGGAATTCCTCAAGGCAGTATTATTGGACCTTTATATTTTCCTGGAACAGCTTACCAAGGGAGATGTTCAATAAATTTCCAATGTCATTGAAATCATTTACGAAAAGGCCAGGAAAGCAACAGATAGGGAATCTGCCACCTGGTTGACTGCCCTAATTGCAGATCAGAATTGATTGATTGATTGATTGATTGATTGATTGATTGATTGATTGATTGATTGATTGATTGATTGATTGATTGATTGATTGATTGATTGATTGATTGATTGATTGATTGATTGATTGATTGATTGATTGATTGATTGATTGATTGATTGATTGATTGATTGATTGATTGATTGATTGATTGATTGATTGATTGATTGATTGATTGATTGATTGATTGATTGATTGATTGATTGATTGATTGATTGATTGATTGATTGATTGATTGATTGATTGATTGATTGATTGATTGATTGATTGATTGATTGATTGATTGATTGATTGATTGATTGATTGATTGATTGATTGATTGATTGATTGATTGATTGATTGATTGATTGATTGATTGATTGATTGATTGATTGATTGATTGATTGATTGATTGATTGATTGATTGATTGATTGATTGATTGATTGATTGATTGATTGATTGATTGATTGATTGATTGATTGATTGATTGATTGATTGATTGATTGATTGATTGATTGATTGATTGATTGATTGATTGATTGATTGATTGATTGATTGATTGATTGATTGATTGATTGATTGATTGATTGATTGATTGATTGATTGATTGATTGATTGATTGATTGATTGATTGATTGATTGATTGATTGATTGATTGATTGATTGATTGATTGATTGATTGATTGATTGATTGATTGATTGATTGATTGATTGATTGATTGATTGATTGATTGATTGATTGATTGATTGATTGATTGATTGATTGATTGATTGATTGATTGATTGATTGATTGATTGATTGATTGATTGATTGATTGATTGATTGATTGATTGATTGATTGATTGATTGATTGATTGATTGATTGATTGATTGATTGATTGATTGATTGATTGATTGATTGATTGATTGATTGATTGATTGATTGATTGATTGATTGATTGATTGATTGATTGATTGATTGATTGATTGATTGATTGATTGATTGATTGATTGATTGATTGATTGATTGATTGATTGATTGATTGATTGATTGATTGATTGATTGATTGATTGATTGATTGATTGATTGATTGATTGATTGATTGATTGATTGATTGATTGATTGATTGATTGATTGATTGATTGATTGATTGATTGATTGATTGATTGATTGATTGATTGATTGATTGATTGATTGATTGATTGATTGATTGATTGATTGATTGATTGATTGATTGATTGATTGATTGATTGATTGATTGATTGATTGATTGATTGATTGATTGATTGATTGATTGATTGATTGATTGATTGATTGATTGATTGATTGATTGATTGATTGATTGATTGATTGATTGATTGATTGATTGATTGATTGATTGATTGTGGCACTGGGTGCAATGTCCTGCTATGTCTGGCTCAAAGAGGATGTATAAGAGAGAAAGAACTTCTACCGTTGAAAGAAAGAATACGAAAGCAGGTCCATAAAGGGGGATCAACTGACTGAACTTTACGATCCAATTCTTCGCACACTAACGGAAATAAATTCGTGCTTCTTTTTTTTTTATACATAGGGCCTGCGTGCATTATCATTATAGTCCATTATGCCTTTCAGCGTTCAGTCTGCAAGCCTCTGTGAATTTAACGAAACGGCACGTCGCGACATTGCTCGATTTGCAACTAGTGCCGTGGCCTCATTTAGTTCTGTACCTCTTCTTTAAATCGTTAGAAACTGAGTCAAACCATTGTCCCCGCCACCGAAGACGTTTTACGCTTACAGCTTCATCCATCGAGTTCATTCCTAAATTAGCCTTCATCTGCTTGTTCCGAGTACTCTCCTGCCATTGTTCCCACCTGTTTGCAGAAGCAATAATTCACGCTACTTTCGTGTCTGTTACTTCTAATTTATGAATAAGATATCCTGAGTCCACAAAGCTTTCGCTCTCGTAAAGCAAAGATGGTCTGGAGACACACCGATGTCAAAACAGTTTCGTCCGGGAGCTGACTTCCTTCTTACAAAACACTGTTGATCGCAACTCTCAGCTCACTACATTAGCTTTACTACATCTTGATTCAGTCTCACTGTATAACCATCCTGGTGGAACACACAACAAATATACTTAAAATTTTCTACCTGTTCCAGCTTTGTATCACCAATCTGACATTCAATTCTGTTGACTTTCTTACCTACTGACATAAATTTAGTCTTGGAGAGGCTAATTGTCATTCCGTACTCATTACGCCTCTTTTCAAGTTCGAAGACATTAGACTGCAGGCTTTCGGCATAATCTACCATTAAGACGAAGTCGTCAGCAGAGGCCAGACCCCTTACTAAATTTCCAACTGCCTGAATCACTCCCTGCCAATTTATACCTTCCATCAGATGATCCACGTAAACTACGAAGGGCAAAGGTGAAAGATTACAGCCTTGTCTAACCCCTGTAAATATCCTGAACCAAGAACTCATTCTACCATCAATTCTCACTGCAGCCTAATTGTCACCATGAATGCCTTTGATTGATTTTAATAATGTACCCTTAATTTCATCCCCCCGCTAGAGTGAACATCATTTCCCTCATATGCTTTCTGTAGGTCTACGAAATATAAGCACAACTGTTCATTCAAATCGTAACATTTTACATTTACCTGGCGCGTACTGAAAATCGGACCTTGACAGCCCCTCCGTGCTCAGTAATCACACTGGTTCCCGTCCAACGTCCTCTCAACCACTGATCGCACCCTCCCTTCCAAGATGCCAGCGAATACCTTGCTTGGTATAGTATACAATTAGATACCTCGATAGTTGTTGCAATCCTTCCTGTTCCCTTGCTTATAGATAGGTGCAGTTACTGCTCCTCTCCGATCTGAAGGTACCTTACCAACACTCCATTCTAATCTTACTACTTTATGAAGCCATTTCATCCCTGCCTTCCCTCTATACTTCACCATCTCAGGTCTAATTTCATCTATTCCTGCTGCTTTATGACAATGGAGTTTATTTACCATCCTTTCAACTTCCTCAAGCGTAATTTCACCAGCATCACTTTCTTCCTGCACATGAGCTTGGTTGTTCGCGACACCACCAGGGTGATTTCCTTTTACAATGGGAAGATTTTCAAAATATTCCCTCCACCTGTCCAGTGGTTCGCTGGGATCTATTATGAGTTCACCTGTATTACCCAAAGCACAGCTTATTTCCTTTTCCTTTCATTCCCATGATTCTTTATTACTATCCAGAAAGGTTTCGCTGCTGCTTGACATAGCCTTTCCAGGTTATTACCAAAATCTTCCCATGGTTTCTTTTTGGATTCAGCAACTATTTGTATCGCTCTGTTTAATTCATCTACGTACAATTCCCTGTCTGCATCGGCCTTGTTTGGAGTCATTTCTGGTAAGCCTTCTTTTTGCGTTTACAAGCTGCTGCCGCCTCATCATTCCACCGAGATGTTAGCTTTTCTCCACCTTTACACATAGGCTACCGTAGTCATTCCTAGGCATTCCCTTGGTGTTTCTATTACAGCATCCCTGTATGCCACCTATTCTCTTTCTATATCCTGAACCTGCTTACTGTCCACTTTCAAAACTTCTCAATAATCATATCCATGTACTTCTGTCTAACTTCCTCGTCCTGGAGATTTTCTACTCTTATTCGTTTGCTGACAGATTTCACTTTCTCTGTCCTATGCCTAGAGATACTTAGTTCACTACACATCAGATAGTGGTCTGTATCACCGAAAAATCCCCGAAAAATCATACATTCCTAACAGACTTCCTGAATTTAATGTCGGTTGAGATATGGTCTATTTTATGGATCTGGTATCCGTAGCCCCCATGTGAAAAGCCTCATGCTTAAGGAATGTATTCGTAACTGCTAAACACAAACTAGCACAGAAGTCCAACAAACGCTTCCCATTCCCGTTAGCTTCCACTTATTCCCCACATTTACCAATCACCCTTTCGAATACATCAGTTCTGTTTGCAACTCTCGCATTGGTATCGCCCATCAGCACCTTCCTCATCCTTGTTGTTGACCCTGACTACGATATCATTCGATGTTTCATAAAACTTGTGAACTTCATCCTCATCTGAACCGTCACACGGTGAATACACTCAGACAAATCTCGTCCTAATTCCTCCAACTGCCAAATATATCCACATCGTTCGCTCATTTACGTGCCTAAAAGAAACCATGCTCGTATAATAGTATTCCTCATTAACATTCCTGCCACATACTGTGCCCTTCCCTCTTTAACACCAGTCAAGTACCCTTTACAATCTCCTGTCTCTTCCTCGTTATCTCTTCTTGCCCGAATATCAGTTACCCCTGGTACATCCGGATGCGTCCTCTTTGCTGAAGTACCCAGTTCTACTTTCTCTATTCGAATAGCCCCATTAATAGTGATAGTTCACCATCGATTTCCATTTCGTTCGCCAAGTCGTTTCCAAGGAGTCCATCGCCTGTTAATGGGAGTGGGACTCCATTACTCCCATAGGTCCGAGGCTTGCTTTAAACGTTCTGAACTCGGTAAATACATGAAGCAGGATGCTACCCTACTTATACATAGTCCAAGTGAGGATCTCTCCTCTAACGGGTTAGGGACCACCGGTGGATTTTGTAGTCTCAGCCACCTGAGCACAAGAAGGGCCATTGCACAGAATATGTCCGAAAACCCATTCCCGTGCCATAGCAAGTGGTATCCCGACCCTCAGGACCGCTTACTAGCCCACTCAGCCGTTGTCCATGGTTCCCGAAAAAGAACGTGACTACCGAGCTCGATAGCTGCAGTCGCTTAAGTGCGGCCAGTATCCAGTAATCGGGGGATCGTGGGTTCGAGCCCCACTGTCGGCAGCCCTGAAGATGGTTTTCCGTTGTTTCCCACACCAGACAAATGCCGGGGCTGTACCTTAATTAAGGCCACGGCCGCTTCCTTCCACTTCCTAGGCCTTTCCTATCCCATCGTCGCTATAAGACGTATCTGTGTCGGCGCGACGTAAAACAAATAGCAAAAAAAAAAGAACGTGACTACAGTAACCCACACCATGAACCGACAATTATTATTATTATTATTATTATTATTATTTCGGGGATATCCATGGAGCAGAAAGAGGCTAAAGACGGTGCCAGGGTGAATGGTTCTATCTACAATATCAAAATTAATTTAAAACTTGAACTGAAGGTTATATTTCTTTAGAATTTCAAAAATCAACAAATAACTGTATAACAGGTACAATTAGCAATCTTGAAACAGGACTAGGAAAATCCAATATTAGAGATTTTTCGGGATTCTGGGCTTCAAGCCCCTAATGTTACAATTCTAGATATATCGGATCCAGTTTACAATTTTAATTCAAACAAGGAATCATTTACTCAAGGGCAGAAATCCCCTAATTCAAGAGCGCTTGCTCCCAAAATACAATATCTTGCCTTCCACAGGTACACATTACTCTTACTAAGAGGCAACAGGCTCTCAGTTCCTTCTAGCCTGCTCAAGGCAACACGCTCTCAGTTCCTTCTAGCCTGCTCAAGGCAACACGCTCTCAGTTCCTTCCAGCCTGCTCAAGGCAACAGGCTCTCAGTTCCTTCCAGCCTGCTCAAGGCAACAGGCTCTCAGTTCCTTCTAGCCTGCTCAAGGCAACACGCTCTCAGTTCCTTCCAGCCTGCTCAAGGCAACACGCTCTCAGTTCCTTCTAGCCTGCTCAAGGCAACACGCTCTCAGTTCCTTCTAGCCTGCTCAAGGCAACACGCTCTCAGTTCCTTCTAGCCTGCTCAAGGCAACAGGCTCTCAGTTCCTTCCAGCCTGCTCAAGGCAACACGCTCACAGTTCCTTCCAGCCTGCTCAAGGCAACACGCTCTCAGTTCCTTCTAGCCTGCTCAAGGCAACACGCTCTCAGTTCCTTCCAGCCTGCTCAAGGCAACAGGCTCTCAGTTCCTTCTAGCCTGCTCAAGGCAACACGCTCTCAGTTCCTTCCAGCCTGCTCAAGGCAACATCAAAAACTTACAATCTCTGGCCTCTCAAGGCACAACTTACAAATTGAAAATAATTTTATACAGGGGTGTCCAGTACCCAACCTAAAGGGCCTTTGCGAAAAAGAACAGGTTAAATAAACGGCCCGAACACAAACTGAATAGAGGCGTACAGTGCACTCCTAGATAATGAAAAATTAAAACCTACAGGGCTCTCTGCCGATGAAACAGGGGCTAATCCCAAGCTACATGAGGTGGTGCGTATAGAAATAACGGCAATACATTACAGAAAAAGGTTGCTAAATCGCAGACACCTCAAACCAAGAAGAACGGGAGCTCGAGAGGGTAACTCACTCTCTATCCCCCAATTACAATTAAAGATTTTATGAAGTTTTTACATTAGCCGAAAGAAAAGTTACATTTTAGAAATGTATTGTTACATAATTAGAGACTCGGACCTTCCCCTCGAATAAAGCTGCGGAGGTAGCAATAAAGATAATGTTTACGTGGCCATTACGTTATAGATGTTCAGCTGACCGAAGAAAGGGGCGGCCTCCTGCCTTAACACACACACAGAAAGAGGATGATCAATTGACAAGGAAACATGTAAAGCCGCAGTTTATGTACCCTCAGGGGGGTTCGAGAGAATTCAAGACTAATCAGGACACACCCTCTTAATTTTTATTGGTGGATTCAAAATGAACTAGAAATGCGGGATTGGTTGAAAATTAATTACCAAAATTTATGATTGGTCCGATTCAAGACTGGCGGAAAAAAACGGAAATATTGCCAATCGCAAAATAAATGAACATAGATTCAGTTATAAAAACCTAGAAATACGAAACTTCTTTAAGTTATAAGTTCTTACACCTTGCACCAGAGTGCATGATCAGAGGTTTTGTGGTAATGTCATCTGTGGAAAAATGTCCAAACTTCTTGATGTATGGCGAACAAAACCAGGAGAAATTCAATCAGATTAGAAAACCTTACAATAACACAGTTACTTAATATTTCAGTGGTGACAGCTTCTGATTAAAGTTCCAACTTGTTGTGTTATTAGTTTCACTTTTTGATCGATAGGGGAGATTATTAAGGCGCTGATTTTGAATGAGCGGAGTTGGGGTGAACCTCCCGGTACTATTATTATAATTATTATTATTATTATTATTATTATTATTATTATTATTATTATTATTATTATTCCGCAAATATCGTGGATCACAGAGGTGTAAGAAGGTGCTGGGCTCAATGCATGGACAAGGATGTGACAAGCACATAATATAATGCACTAAATTTGGAAATGTTATTCCTTCTTGTTTCTCTTATTTAAAATTAGGTAAATAGAAGACGCGAATAAACAATAGCAATATAATAATAACCTCGTTTGCTCCAAGAACAACGACATAAACTCCAAAAGTAGAGAGAATTATCAGCACGATGGATGAGTACTTTTATCTCTGAAACATTCACACTATTGTATAAGAGCAGGTTTGCTTCGTTAAGAGTCTCAGCTCCAAACTCGAATACAGTCCAGTTTCTCATTTCTTATAGCGCACAAGGATATACAACAGCAATACTCAATGAGGTATTTACACTCACTTCTGCTCAATTATTTTCATATTACCTTTCGGAAACAAAATGAGGCAAAATGAGTGCCCAAATTAAATGGCTACAATGTAAACGGGAAAAAGTTGATAATCATCGGCCAAAAACAAATCGCAGTTAGGCGAAAATCCTGCACTTCTTCTAGAAAACTGTTAAAACCTTAAGTGAGCTCATGGCCCCAAGGTACAGAGGCTAAGGCTATTCTACGCCAGGGTGACTAAACAATATGTATTAAATACCAGAAACTGTTAATGATTATGGAGGATAAGAAACTTCAGTCACCCCATACCAGTTGAATGGTAGTCAACAGAGGGAAATCACTCTTGTCCCCTTATGTTACATATTTCCCAGTAGGGAATAAAACAGAGCCCTTAGATTGGCGAAAATTATACTTTTAAACCAACAGGTTTAGAAAAGTACACGAAATATAAGAGCTTTGAAACATTCTCCTCGTGCTATCTCCGGAAGCTATCATATGTTAAAAAATTTCTGTCATTACCTTGTGTGGCTGGCCTTCCGAACGCCGATCCGCGACCTCTGCCACTTTAGTATACGCAGCACACAATAAACTGTAGCCATGCCAATGACAATACGGCCTTAACGCGCCCAGCTTTTATAGTATCTGGAGGGAAAGTTAGTGAACACTTTACGGATAGGCTGGATGCTTGTACACACCCCAAATATTATTCGGCTACAGACAATATTCACAAAATTTCTAATTGTTAGATAGATGCTGGAGGTTGAAGGGGGGGGGGTTTAGGCAGATGTGTTGGCAACCTTGACACAAGAACAAAATAATTTTCAAAACTAAAATAATCTACCTTTCAAAATTAGCTTTCCCATAAGAATTAATTGTCACATGTGTTGCAGGTAAAGTTGGCGACTTTGTAGGACGAATGCACGAATTTTCTGACACACGTTTGGAGACAGTGTCCTTAGTGGTGGAATGGTAATGAAATAATTGAAGTCAAGGCTTTCAAAAAAGTATTTAAGCAAAAAATGGAAGTTAACTTAGGATTAACTTAAATACATAGAATATTTCACAACCCGCAGGGGCAGAAGGCTTCCTTATTCTAACTTGCTTGTATAAAAGTTAAACTAATAAGATACTAAGGAAATAAATATAATTAAATCAGCAATATTATCACTTGGTGGCAAATAATGAAAAGCGAAGGCCTTCACATAGGTTTTACTTGAGACAGGTGGACCCCTAAAATCCTTTCGTTTCTCGAGTTACTTACCAAAAGGGTGACAGGAGTAAGGAAATCGAGTATGATGCAAGTTCCATGAAATCTGGGGGCAAGCTTGCCCGAGGGAACAAAATTTTTAACCATAATCTGATCTCCAATTTTCTAAATTGGTTTGTCTTTGTCCAGGGTCATACCCAATCTTTACTCTCCTGTGAGAGGCCCTAAGGTTATTTGTAGCTTTTCCACATAAATCCCGGATATCCTCTGGATCTATTGTCTCTGGCAATAGCTCATTGATTGACAACACATTTGACAAAGGAACATTTGGGACAAACTTAAACATAAGAGAAAGTGGGGAAAACTCGTGGGACTCATCAACGGCCCAGTTAAAGACTATTGATAACCAGTTTAAGGAGTGTCCCAACGAGAATGATAGTCGTGGTGGAAGGCAATAAGGGCAGTTCGGGGATGATGATTAACCCTCTGGGTTGGAGTTGGCTGTGGGTGGTACGCAGACGCCGTGACACTGTGAATAGAGAGGTCGAAACAGAAATTACGAAATAAATTAGAGGGGAACACAATAGCCTTATCAGAAATAATATATTGACAGGGTCCAAAAGGTGGAAAAATAATATTCAGACAAGAAACATTGGACTGATCAATGTTAATCCTAGTCGGAAACAGCAATGAGAACCATGTGGAACCATCCACACACACAAGAATGAATTTATTCCCATTCCCTTTAGATTGAGGGAAGGGTCCGATGCATTCGATGTACTATCCCTAATTAAACAAGACTTACATGCTTTAACGAGTTCCCTAATCTCGCCGTCCATTCTCTTCCAGATAAACATGTCCCTTATCTTTTCTCTGGTTTTGAAGACGCCTAGATGTCCATCTAATTGGGCCTCATGGTAATACATGAAAATCATAGGCGCTAGAACAGCTGGAACCACAATTTGCATATTCTGATCATGCCTCGAAAGGCAACACAGAATCCCATTCATCAAAATATAATAGACAACATGTTCGCCAGAAGAAAGGGTTTCCGTAATAGGAGCCAGCACTGATCTTCACGTTGGTATTTCGCTATGTCATGAAATAACAAAGGGGCATCAGTTAGAATGGCACATATAATAGGTGGTGTGGAAATAGAAGGCAAAGGCCTTTTCTTCGAGTCAATAACATCAGAACCGCCGGCAAACATTCGGTATAATCCATCTGGGACCATATTTTCACATCACCCAATGTCTCGCACACCGGGCGAGTTGGCCGTGCGCGTAGAGGCGCGCGGCTGTGAGCTTGCATCCGGGAGATAGTAGGTTCGAATCCCACTATCGGCAGCCCTGAAGATGGTTTTCCGTGGTTTCCCATTTTCACACCAGGCAAATGCTAGGGCTGTACCTTAATTAAGGCCACGACCGCTTCCTTCCAACTCCTAGGCCTTTCCTATCCCATCGTCGCCATAAGACCTATCTGTGTCGGTGCGACGTAAAGCTCCTAGCAAAAAATGTCTCGCGCGTCAAACTAAAACGCTCATATCCGAGTCTCCCGGTACGACGGGGCATAGGAAGAACCCACCTCAGAGAATGATTGTCAGTCTCTAATTGAAATTTAACATGCTCGAGGTAAAGACGGAAAGTTTATAAGGGGAATGTGACTGACAGTCCTTCTAACTCGTACGTAGAGTACTTGGCCTCTCGATGTGACAAGGTTCTAGACGCATGGGCGATTGGCCGCCATTCCAGTTCAGATTCCTGAAGAAGAACCGCAGCAACCGCGGATGGAGAGGCGTCTGTGTTTACAATTAACTTCTTGGAGAAATCTTGCACAGCCAAGACCGGGGCGGTACACAGAGGCAATTTCAGATCCTCTAACGCTGCTTGCTGCAACAGCCCCTATTCAAACTTGACAGCCTTCCTGCGGAGACGGATTAGGGGTGCCGCCATATTGTCGAAGTTGGGGATGAATTTCCTAAAGATATCTAGCAACCCCCTTAACATCCTTACTAGGCGTGAAGTTACGGATTGCATGCGTTCTGGAATGATCGACTGAAACTCCATCAGGTGACACAGTATGCCCCAAGTAGGACATAGATGGTTAATCAAACGATACCTTTTACAACTTGACCGTCAATCCAGCTTTACGAAGGCGATTAGAGCTTCATCTAGATGACCTAAGGGTTCTTCAAAGGTCTCAGAGGAAATATCAACATCATCTAGATAATGGTACAGATATTCAAATTTAATATCGCAGAAGACCCTACCTAGCAGCCTAGTAAGAACCGCCGTGCCGGTGCGGGGGGGGGGGGGGGGGGGGGCCGAAAGGCACGCGGTTGTCTTCATACAGATTCCAGTCGGTGGCGAAGGCAGTCAGATGTTTTGATTCTTCCACCAGACGTATATCATTATAGGCTTTGTTGAGATCTAAGATGGTGATGAACTTAGCCTCCCGAAACCAACAGAAACATGACTGCAAGTCGGGAAGTGGTAACGATTGTAGAAAAATCTTACGATTTAACGCCCTGTAATCAATTACTGGCCTGAAGCCACCTTGAGGTTCCGACAACAGAAGAAAAGGGGGAAGAATACGGCGACTTGGAGGGTCGAATGATACCCTCCCTCAGCATTTGGTCTATGATTTCATTGAGGACATTCATTTTCGGCGGAGATAACCTGTAGGGAGGAAATATTACAGGGATCGAATCCATAACCTCAATCTTGTATTCAGTTAAGTCAGTCACACCTAGATTTTCCGGATCGTCTCCATAAGAACTCTCTGTGTCAGTGCGACGTTCAGCCAATACGAAAAAAAGCACGTCGGGAAATGACTGACATAATTTACGCATGCAACTAGCCTGATCCTCAGGCAGACGCACTCTGAGGAGGCGAAATAATAGAAGATGCTAGAGAAATGCAATTCAAGAGAAGTACCGTATATGAAAATTACTCCTAAATTTGAATGCGCAGGATCGAGCACGATAGTGGAACGTGACAGGAAATCTGCTATTAATATCACACGGCATGGCAAATATTTAGCAAAAATTATCTTAGATATCCACATAAATTTTGAAGTATGTATTTTGGCATGGATAAGTCCTAAAATTTCTAGGGGAGAAAAGTTAGCCGAAACACATTTTACAGAAGAATAAACATATTCAGGATATTCAAAACACTACTTCAGCTTGGAATGCCATTCTACCGAAATGATGAACACAGTACTTCCTGAATGTAAAGGGGCCGTAACCAGTGCGTTACCTCGATTTTGAGGAAGGGGACGAGGCCTGAAGTATTGGACGCAACCAAGCACCCTAATTATAGTAATCGCCAATTAAGGCCCTACACTAATAGTTAAATATCACCGCCCTATTCTCTTTTCTCAAGGCGCATCACTCCTGCCAACATGACTAGTTACACATTAAAAATCACCAGACATAATGATAACAAACTAACCTCAATGTGCGCATCCATAATGAACGTTCTCTTGGACAGTAAATGATAAAATTTAAGATGAAATAATACAAGATATTCATAATTAAGCCATTTTCTTTGTTCAGAGAGGGATTAAGGAAATAAACGCACTTTCTCACACCTACTCAAATTGATGTTACATATTTCTGCCTTTAATTTGATTATGCATTCCTAAAACGATATCCATGAAAATAATGGTGTCTTAAACGATGCATTTTATTTAGTCTTTGCAGTGTGATTTTCGAAAGTTTCACAAATTACTTAGTGCCTTTCTTTTGTGTGAGCGTCAATCAATCAATCAATCAATCAATCAATCAATCAATACTGATCTGCATTTAGGGCAGTCGCCCAGGTGGAAAATTCTAAATCTGTTATTCTCCTAGTCTTTTCTTAAATGATTATTAAGAAATTGGAAATTTATTGAACATCTCCCGTGGTGAGTTTTTCCTATCCCTAACTCCCCATCCTATAAACGAACATTTGCCCCAATCTGTCCTCTTGAATTCCAGCTTTATTCCATATTGTAATCTTTCCTACTTTTAAAGACACCGCTCAAACTTATTCGTCTACTGATATCATTCCACGCCATCTCTCCACTGACAGCTCGGAACAGTCGAGCAGCCCAAACTTTGCAACATTTTGTAACTCTACATATTATCTTCTCGGATATCACCCAGAAAAATTCAAGCTGCTTTTCTTTCGAATTTTCATTTTTTTCTCTCATCAGTAACCTGTAATTATTCGGCATATTTTCAATTGTCATGCTGGTAATATATTCAAGCTTATCCAGGGAACATAGAGGAGAACTAACGTGTACAGAAATTAGGTCAGCTTTCAAACTCACTGTTGAATTGAGAATAATAATGTTAACAGTTCTACTAACTACTTCTAGGGTTTCCATAAACGACGAGCAGCCAGAATTTCGTCCCGCAAGAATTCTTTCACTTACCGGTAGGTCTGCAGATATTAGAATGGTGTATTTGAGCACCCTCAAATACCACCGGACTCGAATCCGCGAACCCGAGCTAGACATACATTCTCTTCTTCACTAGCTTAAATTAAATTAAATTTAATTAGTTCCTGCCTTTATTTTGATGTACGCATTAGTATAACCGTATTCTCAGCGGGAGGTTGAGGGAGAGAGAGAGACAATGATCTAGATTGTGTATTTTATTGCAAATTCCGTAAGTTCAAGGACTTACCACGTAGGACCTACAGTATGTGTCTTCCTATTGCCTGGATGTTGTTTTATTCTTCTTCATCCTTCAATAAGCAGTAGGGGATGGGAGGGTCATTTTAAACAATTTTTAGCTTGCAAGTTGGTTTATCTCAAGCTTACCACATTAGGGAAACCCAGGAAATATACAGGGGCACTAATGAGTCAAACAGAATTACCAGATTTCTATATATTGGCTTAAATCACACTGATTGAAGACAGTTTGTAAGGCAAGAATGGGATAGGAAGGAGGGCTATGAATAATAAAGGGGTACATCTAAAAGTAATAGTGAGGGAACCACGGAAAAAACAAAAAGAACTTCAGATCTACCGACTGAGGGGTTCGAACCCACCACCACAGCAGTGTGATCAAACTGCACAGCCAGTTCACTCAGTTTCTTGTGATGTGCAATACCACATGGGCTTACTCTCTCCCAAATTACACAGTTACCAGTTATACCTGTATATGGATCTTCAGTTCTTCAATTATACATATAAGTAAGAGCATTATGTACTATAATAAAAGGTACTTCCTTAGACTGTAGTCTGACTGGTGCAGGTATAATAAACCTGACGATGATGATGATGATACTTGTTGTTTGAAGGGGCCTAACATCTAGGTCATAAGTCCCTAATGGTATGAAATGAGACGAAATGTATTGTCAATTTAAAAGTTCAAAATCATCCACTGACCAGAATGAAAACGTGATGATGTAGAATAATTTGGTGGATATGAATTTTAAAGAATCGGTGGATCCTACCCAGAAACTATCATAAACGATAGTATTACTGATCAAAGGATTGCTTCTAAAGCATAATCCTGAATCGAGGATGCTTGCTGTCTAAAGGGGTCCAAAATGCTGGTCAACGGCCCATCATAATGACATTTATCGCTAGCAAAGTAGAATCATAGTATTTGTCATGTTGCTGTACTAATCAAAAATAGCGTAGACTCACGGTGTTTCACACATTATGGTATTATTCAGAAGTATTTTATTTCGCAGAGGTAACGCAGACCTATGGTGTTTCTCACATTATAACGCTACTTATAGGCAACGCAAATCCATGATGTTCATCACCTAGGTGTACTAATCACGGGCGTCGGTATTCCCTTGGTGTTCTTCATATAGTGGGTACTAATCACAGACAACGCCCAGACCGGTGGTGTTTCTCACAATTGTATTAATCACGAGTAGTGGAAAACCCATACAGACTCACCTTATATTGCTACTAATCACAAAACTCATGTGTACCTAACATAGTGGTACTACTCGCAAGTAACGGCGACCCATGGAGTTCCCCGCATTATGGTACTAATCACAATTAGTTCCATGGCTCTAACACTATCATCCCTTAGTCGCCCCTTATAGTCGCCTCTTACAACAGGGAGGACATACCATGGGTGTATTCTTCGTCTGGGTCCCTCACACACAGGGATGTATAACACATCTATTTGGGATGAAATGCTTTTATACTGTATCTACATCAAAAAGAAGTCATGTTGCCATAGCGTTAACAGTATGCAATGAAATAAACGAATCCAAAGAAATAAGCATAATTTACTATATTAAATATTAGTTTATTTACATTTTAAGGGATGTGTAATAATAATAATAATAATAATAATAATAATAATAATAATAATAATAATACCCACAACAATAGTATGCGATAAAAAGTAAATTTACGGTAATTTACAACATCAAGAGCCATTCCATGGTCACTGAATTACAAAGCAGGGAGTATGATTAAACAGACTTAATAAACATGAATACTAGTATTTAAAAAGCAAAGTCATCCCCATTCAAGCCTTGAATTCCATTAGAATGGTGAAAGGTAAAGGCTTCCACTATCCATAACTTTTGGCACTTGGTGGGGTAGAGTGTTAGCTCTACATTCAGCATGAACATTGGAACTTACTCACTGACTTGAAGCTCACTGACCTCAAGTTCTTCCCGCCAGGTGACATTGACTTGTTAATAGGCGCAGAACATTTCTTTTATTATTTTATGAACTCGGCCACCAGATCATCCTATTCTTCAAGACACTGGACTAGGTATGATTATTGCTGGACGCTACCATCAGAGGGTTTCTTGAAGTCAGTAGACAGATTAGACACCCAGCTACTACAGTTCTGGGAAATAGAAGAGCTTACGTTCCCAGTCATGAGAAGAGAAGAGAAGAGAAGAGAAGAGAAGAGAAGAGAAGAGAAGAGAAGAGAAGAGAAGAGAAGGGAAGAGAGAGCAACAGAAAGGCACTTTACAGAGAATACCACTAGGGATGCTACATGTAGATACCCCTCAAGCAGAAACCTGAGGTTTAGGGAAACCAGAACGGCGTTTCAGTAGGCAGCCCTCACTTAAGCACGAGTACTGTAACCTTCATCACGAGCACGAGGCCATGGGGCATATGGTCAAGTTCAGGGAATTAAGGTGGAAGCTATTATCTACCCCATCATTCAGGTTCTAAGCTTAGTAGCTCAACCACAAAAACGAGGCTTTTATTTGATGCACCTGCTAAAACTTCCAACAATACTTCATTTAATGATATATTAATGGTTGGAGCAAAAATACAAGAGGATCTTTATACTATTATTCTAAGATTTCAATGCATAACTTTGCGTTCACTGCAGTTATTGCTGAAATGTATCGGCAAGTCATGGTTCATGCAGATGATAGGAACGATCAGTGGATTATCTTGAGGGAATCACCTAGGGACCCACCCTGTCAATATGAACTGGCAACTGTAACATATTGCACAGCAGCAGCAGCCTTCCTAGCTACCAGATCGCAGAAGCAACTTGCTGAAGATGAAGAATCGAGGTTCCCCAGAGACGCATAAGTTGTTCGCAGAGATCTTTATGCTGATGACCTAGTAAGCGGCTGTGACAATATACAGGATGCTCTTCAGTTGCAGTCTGAAACTATTAATTTAGTAGAGAGTGGAGGTTTTCACCTCTGGAAATGGTGTGCAAACCACCCAGCATTACTGGAAGCTTTTAGGACAGTCGTCCAGGTGGCAGATGTTACCTAGTAAGGAGAATAGAAATCTAAATGAAACTTTGCTCTAATAATACACACGAGCAAATATATTACATACACATATGCCGTAAGTCAATAACAATGCACAAAGGCCAGGTCTGCAACCGTATCGAAGTCGAGACAAGACATGTTTAGGTTAGGTTAGGTTCATAACGAAATATTTTTCCACTTCAACTGATTCTCATTGTCAGAAACTTTTCGCAGAAACAAAATTAAAAATAACTCTTACCCCAATTAATTGTGAAACTCTTGTCAAAAGGTACAAATCACTACGAGTGACAACTCATCGCCTTTCTTTTTCAATACCTCGTAGCAATGTCTGAATTTATTTTTGTAAACCAGGTAACGTTGGTTTCATTTTCGTAGGAGTTTTTGATGATTTTTCGTGCTCCTTAGACATCCTAATTGAATTCTGTACCTAAATATTGGACGAAATAAAACCAAAACTAATAAAATGCTGCGTTCACACAAACTACGTAATCAAATGCCACCTGGTATTAACCAAACAGATTTACAATTAAACCCGCAAATGTAAGACTAGTGACTGCAATGGCAATACGTAATTCTGGCAATTCACGAAATAAATCCGGACTGTATAGTGCCAACGTGCCGGACGTCGTATCGGAAAGTAGGGTCCCTAAACTATATGGTTAGCGACGTCGAATAGAAACCCAACAGTTAGAAAAGTAACTATAATCACTATCTATACATTACAGGGGATAAAGTGTAAGGTTGCACCCTTAGTGTATGGGCTTACGTGCTCAGGAGGTATAACAATGCTCATTTGAGTTTGACAGTGTTGCAGCCAATGGCCAGATATGAAAATGAAGAAGTGAATGACAACAGGGAAACGATCCAGATTTTATGCCTGTGTAAGTGGAAAGCTCAAGTGGAGAAGGTATTAATGTTTTCCATCTGTTTTCTCGCCAGAGGAATGCTGTTCTCGGGTTAAAAACAACGGACATAGAAAATCTTATACCACTTTAGAGCCAGAGTAATAGAACCACTTAGAGACTGTCGAGCAGAGTGTAAAGAGAGACTTCGTGAAGACGTACGAGAAAGATTATTGGAAGAGTATTGGTCTCTTGGCAGCAGAGATAAGAGAACACCACGTGTTGATACTGAACAGGCGATCCTGATAAGAGGACATTTAGAATTATGTTATCTTATATCTTAAGACAGATATAGTATGAGTAAAAGTTTGCAGGGGATGTTTTATGAACACAAGTGCTTCCACATGTGGGATAACACAAGAAGAAAACAGGGAAAAAATCCACAGTTATAGGCCTGCAGGCAGGCAACTCACTGCTGAAATCATCCTAGGGATATGAGCCACGAATTTTAAGTAAACAAGGTATAATGAACTATGAGGATGTATTCTATGTTTATTCCCAAAATTTGCTATCCTTTGTTTAGTTATCGTTATCCGGTCGATTATATTAGTAGTTTGCCTTTTTCTACCACTACGAACGCTAATAAGAGTCTATACAGAGTTTTACTTAAGACTTCGGTGAGATTATCTTTCAAAAAATCAAAAATCCCCGAGCGTATTGAACTAAGGAACGCATTACAGAAAGAATAATTTGGCTAGGATTTGAATAAGAAAGAAAACGCGTAATGAACCAAGAGATTTTAGGCATTTGGACTGGAAGTGATTTTCGAAATTTGCTTCTTTAGTTTGACAGAGCTCTGCAGTGCTCACAATATAACACGTTATCTGCTCAACTCTCGGCACAATTGAGGAAATTGCATACTTTTACGGTTTTCGCTGTATTGGGATCCTGCGTTGTCAGCTAAGAAATGTCTTCAACATTAAAGTTACCTGGTGATGCGATGTGTGGCTGAGGTTCGCTCGTTTGATCCTCATGAAGCAACAAGAACAACAAGAAGTATATTGATTTGAACACTATGAATTCCCTGTGGGTCGCACTCTATATCCTAGGGAAAATCCTTCAATCATGTCACAAGTGTGGAACTCTACAAATGAAATTATTATTTTAGCGTATGATGCTACCTTTCACAATCGTTTGAAATGTATTTTACATATAAGTGTTATTAGAAAAATATAAACATATTTATATACATGGATATAGAGTATTTACAGACTAACTAGGAGGTAAACACACACACATACACACACAACTGCAGGTTCTGAGATTTCATCACAAGCTGATGTCAAGTCTTTCCAGCCAAGTGAGTGCCGTGGGGGTTACTTGATGTAGCTCCTCCATAGGCCCAGTGAATGCTTGGAGAGGACATTCTTTCAAGATATGGCTGATAGTTTGCACTTCAGCACCACATTTGCAGGAAGGAGACTCCAACCGCCCCCATTATCCACTTCTCTCTTCTAGCATTATCTAGAGATTTCAGAAGTTCATTTGCTTTCTCCTGACTGTTTTCTTCTAAATATTCAGCAAACAAGCGACTTGTTTCCTCGTTCCAACCAGGTATGTAATCCTTCCGATAGCCACGAGGAATGGTTCTTTCTGCAGCTGATTTTATTAGCCCAACAAACCTTCAGTAATTTTCTGGCGTTGGAGCTATCCACCTAATGTTGGCATCTGTGTGCAAAGCATATGACTTCCAGTAAGCTTTACGGAAGTTCCATCTAGGTATGGGTACATACAGTACCTAATAACAGGGATCTGCAGACCAACTCTAAAGATGAAATGAAATGTCGTATGGCTTTTAGTGCCGGGATATCCCAGGACGGGTTCGGCTCGCCAGGTGCAGGTCTTTCTATTTGACACCCGTAGGTGACCTGCGCGTCGTGAAGAGGATGAAATGATGATGAAGACTACACATACACCCAGCACCCGTGCCATTGGAATTAACTAATTAAGGTTAAAATCCACGACCCGGCCGGGAATCGAACCCGGGACCCTCTGAACCGAAGGCCAGTACGCTGACCGTTCAGCCAACGAGTCGGACAACTCTAAAGATTATGGGTCTGTGTTGGCTCCGAGGGAAATTGTTCAGTACCTGTCTGTGTATTGAGCTAGTTGTCATAAGGTTATGGGAGGCAAAACAGAGATCTGGCGAATATTCTTTTTTCCAACGACCAGAGGGGAAAGTTCCTTTGTCCTTGGCATCGAACACTAGCTTAAGATCGCTTGCATCCATCCATTTAAAGCACTCATCGTATCCCCACAGCGTGTGGTGGCTGCTGAAGTCTCCAAGAATGATGCTGTTTTCTGGAGAGTTCATGAAGGATCTTTATAAATATTCACTTCTATGTTAAGTTGGCAGATGGTTAATACCGAGCCGAAAGTTCGGGTGTGTGAATGTGAATGTGAGTCCTCAGAAGGACTATTATATAAGTTCGTTGCACGATTGTGATACCTGTGAGGCCCTGTAGAGCAGTACGGCGGCATCTTGCTGTTGTTGCTCGATTAGCTCCACCCGGAGGACACGTGTAGGGTACCTACGGACGTTGAGCAACGCTGTCCCCCGTACACACCAATTATGACGTGTGATGTGAAAACAGTGTTTTCGGAAAGTTATTTTAAGCAAAAATAGCCGCAAGTTTGTGTTTCGACACGTATTTCATCACGCAATCATTAAGTATAATCAACACGTTTGAATCTCATTGACAAACTGCAGCTTTGTATTTTGGTAATATAAGTAATAATTTTTAATTTGGCGATGGTTAAAGCGCTTCTTACAATATAAACCGCTAATTGATAACTAGATAGTCTATATGATCGTTTCAATGCATATTTTAACACTTTCTACTACACATTTGTATGCATATTTTGGCATTTTAACTGTAAAATGTTCCGAAGCCTGACTATTACCATAGGAAAGCAGCCTGGAAGCACGGATCAACGGACAGAGATCGAATCCAGGATCTTCAACTCAGTGGCCAGCGCAGCCGTTATGGAGCTCTGAATAACTTCCTGGACCTCCCGAAGGCTCGAATGATTTAATACACACCAACATGTTTATTAAGTAGCTAGTGAATTCGGAGTTACTTTCTTTTTGAAAAATATGCATAATGTAATGTAGATTTAACGTTGGCCAGATCCTGGCTTACACAAGTTGCGTTATACATTGTTTTATTTAGTAGAGATATTTTCTTCGGAGCTTTAAATAGTGTATTTTTATTAATCCTTAAAATGTTTATTTTGGGAATAAATGGTGTGTTTCAAGGAGGGGATAATTTAGCTAGATGCATCCTAAAGCTTCAGATGGGAGGAAACGAGCCAGCCCTGTTAACATTGTCTCACTAGAGAGCTTTAAGGGTGATTTATTTCGCTATGTGATGCATGCGGATAGTGTATTCGATAACGCACGCATCCGGACGTGTAAAATTGATGGAAAACGAGGGCACTGTAACATAGTTTAATTGGTTGTACAAGTGCTGTCTGACGTGCCATGGACTCGACCCCAGACCTCCTACTAGCTAGAGTTCTCGATGAGTGGACGATATGTCTTGCGCTGAAGGGATCGGGTATGCTGATAACAGAATCGCTAACAGCAACGAGAAAGGACATACTAAACGCCGCGCGTGACCACTTCGGTCAGAAATCTGTATGGACTAAGGATGGACGTATCATTATTCTAAGCACTGATGGGAAGAAAATTCAAGTGACCACACGAGCTGACCTTAACAATGTTATTCAAACAGCTAGGGGGTGAAAGAGTGTGAAGTGACGACAATGTGGATTAGTTTAAGTTTGTATTATAGTGTTTTATTATTGAGTGTGAATGTGATTGAGTGTATGAAAAGCCGGCGCGATATCAGAGGAAATACGCAGGTAAGAAGCATGTATTCTTCTTGGTATTCTGCTTTGTTATAACCACTGCTAGCTGTGGACCTGACTGTCCCCCTATCCCTAACCTCTCCTATCCGAGAACGGAAATACCCCACTGCCAGAGCTCACTACTGAAAGTATTTCAGGTCAACGAACGTTCATTGAACTGCATTCATTTAAATTCTCAATCCCTACCTGCTCACCATGAGGAGCTAACAGCTCTCCTTGAAAACGGTCATGTACACGTAGCTTGTATCAGTGAGAGCTGGTTACGCGCAACTATCCCTAGTAGTATGGTACACATAACGGGCTATAATATTTACAGGCATGACCGAATAGGTAAAAGAGGTGGAGGAGTAGCCTTGTACTGTAGAGATGATATTAAATGTAAAATCGTATGCACATCTGCCCACTGTGCTGACCCGAGACCTGAGTTCATTTTTTCCGAGATCATTGTGACAACAGTTAAAGCCCTAATAGGAGTTTTTTTATCGGCCACCACGGGTAGGTCACATCTCAGACATTGAAGACATCTTGCAGAGAATATCACCTGCTTATGAACATATTTTAATATTTGGAGACTTCAATACTAATTTACTGGAACAGGCTGGAGATACAAAGCAACTCTTAAGTATTTTCCAGACGTGGGACATGACAATACTTCCACTAAAACCGACAAATCATACCTCATCTTCACATACACTAATTGACTTGATGGTCACTAACAACCCACAGAAAATAGTATCACATGGACAAATTCCTACCCCTAGCATATCGACACATGACTTAATATACTTGTCTTACTTGCTCAAAGTACCGAAGTATAAGTCTAGAGACATCACATTCAGGGATATTAAACATATAAACTTAGATCATCTGAGAGTTGACGCCTTGAATAGTCCTTGGGATGTCGTAAAAATATAAACGGTATCGATAAGAAAGTTGAAACTTTAAGTTCACTTATATTTGGTCTCCTTGATAAACATGCACCTAAGCGTACAGCCAAAGTCTCCCGACCTCCTTCTCCATGGCTGACCGATGACATTAAACAAATGATTTCTCACCGTGACGCGTTACACTGGCTCTACAGACGCACACACTCTTCCAGTGCGCTTGAACAGTATCGGACACTTCGGAATAGAATTAAAGTAATAATTCGAAATAAGAAATTTTCTTTTTACAATCACCTGGCTGGAAATTTAAATGTGTCAAACACTTGGAAACAACTTCGTTCCATTGGAATTGGGAAAGCTTTGCCCCAGCCATGTAATCCAGACATCTCTCTGGAGAGACCGAATGCTCATCTTTCTGCAATAAAAATTAAACCGGATATACACACCATATCACAGGCTATAAAATCTCTTCTGAACCAGCCACCACCAAATAGGCCATTCTTTGAATTTCGCGAAATCACAGAGATTGACGTGAAACGCGAAGTATTATCAATCACATCATCCGCTGTAGGACCTGATGAAATACCCATACTCATAATACAACACATCATTTGCATTATTCTTCCCGCCATTACTCATATATATAACACGTGCCTCACAAGTGGCCTCTTTCCAAAAATGTGGAAAAATGCTGTTATAAATCCTGTTCCCAAAACTTCCTCACCTGTAATTATAACAGATTATCGACCTGTTTGCATACTTTCATCTCTCCAAGCCTCTTGAACGCATAGTACACGTGCAATTAACCGAATATTTAAATAAATACAAACTACTTGACCCTTTACAATCGGGTTTCAAAAAGGGACACAGTACGGCCACTGCCCTGCTGAAAGTTACAGACGACATGAGACGTGCTATGGACGAAAGGCAGGTGACGTTACTTACACTTCTTGATTTTAGCAGCGCTTTTGACACGGTAAATATAGACGTACTGGTTGCTAAATTGAAATCGCTTCACCTTGGACAGACAGCTCTAGAATTCTTTCTCTCATATCTTACGGAACGAAAACAACGCGTAATTCTTCATAATAGGTCATCCGAATGGGTAATGAAATATTCAGGAGTACCACAAGCCTCTGTACTTGGACCACTTCTTTTTGTTATCTATATTAACGATATATCGACACGGCTAAGACACTGTAAATACCACTTGTATGCTGATGATCTACAGATCTATTATCATTCCAAAATTTCAGACATCAATCAAGCAATAGGTTATATGAACTCTGACTTAAATAATATCTGTGCATACGCTCATGAAAACTATATTTTGATTACTCCATCAAAATCTAAAGCTATTATTGTTGGGCAGACGACAAATCAGTGCGGCAAAAAAAACATTCCTCCACTAACTTTATCTGGTAAAATTATTCAGTACGAAAACTCGGTAAGAAATCTCGGTGTAATTATAAACTAGAATCTTAACTGGGGAGAGCACATTACAAATATCTGTAGAAAAATGTATGCGTCCCTGCACACACTAAAATATCAAAATATGCTGCCACTAAACATGAGAATTAGGCTTATAAATACTCTTATCCTCCCAATATTTTCCTACTGTGACGTAGTACTAATTGATGCCACGAGAGAACAACTAAACCGATTACAACGTGCTATGAACTCATGTATTAGATTTATCTTTTCCTTACGATATGATGTTCACGTTACCCCTTATTATCGACAACTTTCCCTCTAAAATTTGAACAATATAGAAACCTCCACATGGCGGTATTAATCTTTCGAGTATTAAAAGAGATTATCCCATACTACTTATCTTCACAACTCAATTTCCTATCCTCTTTCCACCAGCATAACACACGCTCCGGCAGTACACTTGCTATCCCTCTCAGCAGGTCAGCAGCATTTAGCCGTTCCTTTGTTGCAAATGGAGCTAGAATATGGAATTCTCTCCCCCACAACATTAGAGCCATAAAATCCTTAAATTCCGTCAAGTTGTCTTGCCGTGAGCATCTCCTCGATGTGTGCTGCCAGGCTGAATGACTGGTTGAGTGAATGTGTGTGAATATACGTTTACTGTGCTTATGGTATTTTGTGTCATTCAACTTTTAATTTGTAACGATAGTTTTAAGACATGACTAAGAATATTTATAGAGTTTATGTTATTTTGTTTCATAGTTTGTAATGGTAGTTTTAAGATAAGAATATGAATATTGCTCTCAGATGTACAATGTTAATGAAGTGTGGTTAAGTGTAAGAGAGGACCACGAGTCCTAACTTTGCCACTACATATAAAGGCAAATATAACATAATAATATAAATATAGTATCCTCAGTAAGAAATCCATCAATAATAATAATAATAATAATAATAATAATAATAATAATAATAATAATAATAATAATAATAATAATAACAGGTTAAGGTGTTTTAGAGGTTCAAGGGAAGTTTTTCTGCGCGCGTTCTTCAGATCTGAATCCAGGGCTTGAGATGGAACAAGTGGTTATAAGAAAAAATGACTTGATAAAGAAGAATCGTGCTAGAAACTAAGAGAGAATATTCCGAAGTATTAATGAGAGGCTACAATAAGCCGTCTTTGTACCGAGTTTGGAATTATGAGGTTACCAGAGTTCGTAAACCGCCCTGAAAGAAGCTAGACTATGATATATCTGCTGACAGACTACCGCTGGATTGAATGAGGAAGAAGTAACCCACCTTCGCCTGAAAGATCAAACAATGTAAAAGAGGCTAAACCCTCCTCACTCACGAATCGAAAGACTTTTGAGTGCAAGTAATTAAATCCTTCTTTTACTACAATTATATATGCATGGATCAGTAATGGAAATTAGCCAATAAATCATCGCTGGAATGATAAGGAGTCTTTCTGTAAAATAGATTAAGTAGGGATTTTTAGAGGGCCGTTTATGACAATCAGAAGGTTGTCAGTTCGAGACCAAGACAATCCAGAACATCATCACACACAGGTTTTCCTGCGAAAGAGGCATGTTTCTTCAGCCAAGGATTTGATTATGTGTTTATGATGTGTGTGTTTGTTCATTTCGTCATGTTTCAATGTGGATACTGTCCTGAAAATGTCTTTGTTGACTTGTTCAAATTGGGTTCAAATCCCAAACCAATTTGATGTCTTGTTTTCATCGATGTGTGTTTACGTTTATTTCTGTTTATTGTGTTAAAATTTAGGTAACCACTCAACATTGGCTTCACTGTTTTTTCTTGTTGTTCTCCGAGTGTCGGAGGGAGATTTTAAATATAACTCGTCGCACTCATTTTAACTACATTTGTCAGGGCATATTCATGAGTAAATAAATTATAAATCATCCCGATGTAAATTCATAATAGACTTCAGCGAAGTTTCGCCTTCGAATTTAGGTCCATTTGACCAAATTTACAGTGTAGTATTATGTTCATGGTTTTTCATGTATGATTTGTTCTCTTTTACCAACGTAAATTACATTTATTTTAGCATTTATGGCAATTTTCATTTGCCGTAGAATAAGCATTCATTGTTTCCTCCACTCTTGTAATCTTGTAAGCTACATGCACAGTAGTTTATTTTAGACACGAACGTACCACCCCCCGGAAATCGGAAGTCGAGACCACGGAACGGAGGGGTGCATGGTTGGTCCTCGGTCGGTTTTTGGAGCATTTTCTTACCGATCATAGGTTTCTTGGACTTTCCAGATGAGGTGACATTTGACTCGTGACCGAAAATGTACCAATACAAACATACCCCAACTAATTAGAGAAGGCTGCTGCCATACACAATGGGAAACTCTGTAATTTAATGTGGCACAGAAGACTGGAGATTCCTAGCCAGAAAATTCCGATGGTAGACTTTAATTTCACGTTTCTATTTCTCTCAGCGTATAATATCACGTTAATTTCAGTAGCTTTTGAGCTACAAAAGGGTGGATAGGGACTAGACTACAACTTTTGTCTTGACTGTGCTTCAGCTCTGGTCCTTTATATCACAGTGACTACATAAGGCAAATTTTATTTTAAAACACGTATTATTTGTTCCCAAGAGAATCAAAACTCCTACTTTCAACTGGAATAAAGTTCGGAACGTCGACATCCACTTGTACTGAATTGTGCGTTCATGAGAGCTAGGCCTACTTTCTACAGAGTCCTTGCGGTTATGCAACTAGGTTTTACACTTGCTACCGTATTTTAACTTTTACATTAATAATAGTAGTTCCTAGAGCAGGTCACTGTAGTCACGTCCTTCAACAGCTGAGTGACCTCAGGCGCTACAGAACATGAGTAGGCATCTCGGCAAAAGCTACTGCAGTGAGCTCGCAGTATTCTGTGAGAGAGAATTCCTGCACCAAGCTACCTGTTTGTTTCCAGGCCAACTTTGCTGCACAGGAGATAAAGATGGGTGGACGTGGGATACCTTATTCATGAGTTAGGTGTAACAGACATAAAGGTAGTGAGAGTGATTACTGGTAGTCTACATACAGGTGGGAGCAATGATAGGAGGGTACTCGGAATGAGAGGAGATAAAGGCAAGTTAGGAATGAACTCTATGAATGAAACTGCATATGTAAACCGACTTTGGTGGTGGGGTCATGTGAAGCGAATGGAGGATGATGGGTTACTAAAGAGAATAATGGATCTGCCATAGAGTGTAAAAGAAGTAGGGAAAGACCAAGAAGGCGATGTTTAGACTCAGTTTATAATTAGTTAGAGATGAAAGGTGTGGAAATAAATGCCACAGGAGCTTACAGACTGAAAGCAGAAGAGCGTCGGGAATTAGGAAGTCCGTATAAATATAAAAACAAGCCACACTTCATCACAGATTTTGTGTTTGGATAACGTCGTCCTATTCAGACCACAACAAATACACTTACCGTATTCATTGTCACGAGATGCAGATAGCTCCGGGATGTTTTGGCCGATACACAGCTTCTCTCTCAGTGCATTTTGCATTCAAAAGTACGGACACCTGAGTTTAAAACCCTACAAAGAATGGACGTGTGGAACAGCCTCAATCCATTGGTAAATACCACGCGAGCAGAAATGAACAATCAGATTCAATTTGGGAGAAAGCACATCGTTCGAGTCGTTGTTTATAATACTTCTCTAGAGCATCCACAGTTAAGAAAAGACTACAGGCCTTTCGGGCAGGTTGCCTTCCACTGTTGCCATACTCGCTCACTCACCGCGGCCTCGGACACTGCTTGTGAAATACAGTGATGGCAGCTTGGTACAGCTGTTGCAAGACTAATAATAATATAAATGCCGGATTATCTCCAGTCATTAATCAAATTACAGTCATGACATTTCGTTTTACCAAAACGTTTTTTAAGGATAATAGCCCACTGACTGCATCATCCGAAATAGAGTAGGAGTTTCAACATGTAGGCATGCGAACTAAATAATAATAATAATAATAATAATAATAATAATAATAATAATAATAATAATAATAATAATAATAATAATAATAATAATAATAATAATAATAATAACATGCGTGTCCAGAAACCGAAATGTTTATGTCTTGTTTCTTATATATGAGAAAGTTTCATTATGTTGTTGCTGTAAGGGAGCGCAGTGCTGAGTCTATTAGCCCCCAGAAACATTTCACTGTGTAGTTACAACACAGGAAGATGACGGCGAGACATCTCTATCTCGGTGATGTACCCTTCAGCTCACTTCAGATAAATTTAGTCGTGATAACTGATGCAAGGGCTTCATGTTTATCACAAAATACGATAACTTAAATATTCTTCCGCAACATAAAATACAGAGTGCTGAATGACTTATTCGTATGATTTCTTAAAATCAAGTAGTTCGGGGTTGGCGGTTCATCACTAAAGTAGAGTTCATGAACGATGCACTGTATTCCGCTTCTGACAAAATCATCGTATTTAAAGAGTCTGGAATTATTGCGAATTGACTTTTTCCTTTCCCGCTTCTTGCTGGGAATCTGTAGTGTCCCTTCGCTGGCTTCCTTCCTTACAGTATTTCGAAGACGGAAGACCTCGAAATTCCTAACAAGTTTGCGGCTCCATCTACTACCCAGCTTACACTTTGTCCTGGATGTTTTGTTTTCAAATATCAAACTTTATTAAGCACGATTTGCCTTTCCATTCTCCTGACAACTTCACCACTTCTCCTTTTCACATGTTCAGCCATACTTTACTATATAAAATACTGAACAGACAAAAACAATACACGATACTCACAACCAAAAGCAATGCTATACATGAAAAACGAAACACATTGTATTTATAAAAAACACTATGCGCCCCGGAAAGACGATCTCTTCAATCTGCCAGATATCTCCCTTACACAAGCAATCACTGTAATGCGTGACACACACAAAACAGGAAACATGCCGCGCTGACCTCACCAATGATGCTTCGCAGTAGTTAAGCTGAGTCATTACACGTGTTGACTGTTGTACACACTTCCGCACTACAGGCGCGATGCAACAAGCATGGCCGGCTGTTCCGTGTACTGAACCGCATATACGATATTTAAATGGATGGTCTCAAAATGAGTTTACGTCTTCTTCAATATTGTATGGCACAACCAATGCTTGTTTCATAAGAAAAAGTATACCTTGTTAAAGGAATTTATTACTTACTTACTTACTTATCCGGCGCTACAGCCCTCTGTGAGCCTTGGGCTCTTCTACGATAGGCCGCCATCTACATCGATCCTGAGCGGCTGGTCTCCATGGGCGGATGTTCATTGCCCTCAAGTCAGCTTCAACTTCATCACTCCATCTACTACGGGGCCTTACTTGTCGCTGTCTTTTGTCTACTCGGGATTTAACTACTTTTCTTGGCATTCGGTCTTCCTCCATTCTTTCCACATGGCCAAGCCATCGCAGTCTCTGTGCCTTAATAAATCTAACTATATCCTCCTGGTCTAATATGTTTTGTATTTCAGCATTCGTCCTTATCCTCCAACCATACTGGTCTTGAATTGGGCCATATATTCGTCTAATAATCTTTCTTTCAAATATCTTTAAATTGTTTGCGTCATCAACTAAAAGGTTCAGGGCTTCTGAGCCATATATCACTGCAGGTCTAATAAGGGTCTTATATATTTTGAATTTTGTAGGTTTAGACAATAGGTGAAATTTAAATAATGTAAGATTAGCAAAATAGGCCCTGTTTCCAGCTATTATTCTACGATGTATCTCCTCACTTATTCTATTATTATTTGTCAACATGGTTCCCAAATACTCAAAACTTCGTACATTCTCAAAATTATGGCCGTTTATTGTCAGATTATCTTGACTTCTTCTGCCATCTGTAACAGTCACATGCATATACTTAGATTTACTGTCATCCACCTCCAATCCCATCCGTTTTCATACTTCCTCCATTTCAAGAAACATTTCCTTCAAATATCTATCATTCCTGGCCATTAACACTACATCATCTGCATATGCACAAATTTGTTTAGATTTATATACAATATTTCCTGTATCCATTATTTTTTCAAGGACTTGGTTAATTGCCAGATTAAACAAAGTAGCTGAGAGTGCATCACCTTGTCTGACTCCTGTATTAAGACCAAACGCATTTCCAATTCTTCCATCCACCATCACCTTTGCCCTTACTTCTCTTAAAGTGATTCTGAACATCCTAATCTGTTTCTGTGGTATTCCTATTGTCTCCATGTATTCATATAGCTTATCCTTGTATATACTGTCAAATGCTTGTCTAAAATCTACAAACAACATATGTAGATCTATATTATGCTCATAGCATTTTTCCATCGTTTGACGTACCACGAACATTTGATCTACTGTGCTTCTATTTCGCCTGAAGCCACACTGTACTTCATCCAATCTTTCTTCAGCATATGGAGTCAGATATTGTAATAGGATATTTGAAAATACTTTATAGATGATATTCTGTAATGTGATTCCCCTATAATTAGTGCATTCATATTTATTTCCCTTCTTATATATTGGGAAAATTATTCCTGTATTCCACTCATCAGGTATCCGCTCTTCCTCCCAAATCTTAATAATCAGTTCATGTCTCTCTCCTAGCATTTCTTTGCTACTACTTTTAATCAGTTCACTTGTTATTCCGTCTTCTCCTGCTGCTTTATGGTTATTTAATTTTGCAATAGCATTTTCTACATCTTTCAATGTGGGGGCATTTATCCATTGTTCTGGTCCATTCTGCTCCATTTGCCGTTCACTTTCTTCCACATCTTCTCTTTCCTTGTTAAGGAGCTCTCGGAAATATTCGGTCCATCTTTCACTTATTTCCTCTTCATTCTGTAATAGCTTACCTTCTTTATTCTTACAGCCATTCAATCTTGGCTTATACACCTTCCTGAAATAATTAATTTCATTATAGAATTCCTTTGTCCTTTTCTGGAACCTTTGTGTCTCTATACTCTCTAGTTTCTTCTTAATCATCTCTCTTTTCTTTTTCTTACGGATGTTATTAGCTTCATGTCTGCATTTCTCATAATTTTCCCTATTTGACCTTGTATCTCTTTGTAACATTTTTGCTCTTGCTGCATTCTTCTTTCCAATCGCTTCCTCACACTCCATATCGTACCAAATATTTCTTTTCTTTTTGGCTATACCCAGTGTTTCTTGTGCCGCATTTTGTATGCAATTTTGAACTTTTGCCCACCTTTCCTCTATTCCAGAAACTTGTCCAATCGTCTGTAAAGTATTATTCATTTTTGACTGGAATTCTTGTTTTCCTTATGGTTGTTGTAGATTTTCCAAATCCCATTTCTTTCTTTCCGTAGGTTGTCTCCTCTGTCCTATTGCCAATTTTTGCCTCACTGTGGCTTTTACTAAAAAATGATCAGAATCACAGTTTGGCCCTCTGCATGTCCTTACGTCAATAATCGATGCTGCATGCCTCGTTGTCACTAGTACATGATCTATTTGATTTACCACATTGTTTCCTGGCATCTTCCACGTTCCTTTATGTATTTTCTTATGATCAAAGCAGGTGCTTTTAATTATAAGACCACTCGTAGTTGCAAACTGTCCCAAGTAAAAACCATTCTCATTTGATTCTTCATGTAGTGTATATTTCCCGGCTATTGGTCTCATACACTCTTCCTTTCCCACTTTGGCATTAAAATCTCCTAAAATAATAGTCATGTCATATCTTGGTCCCTCTTCAACGGTTTGTACTAACTCATCATAAAATTGTTCCTTCCTTTCCTCATCCGCATCTTCAATTGGTGCATGTGCTGATATAACAGTAATGTTCCTAAATTTCCCCTTAATCCGGAGCTTACATATTCTATCTGAGATCGGTTCAAATCCTATTACACTCTTCTTCAATTTCCCATGTACTATAAATCCCGTACAGAACTCTCCTGTTCTTTCTTCCGGCCCACTGTAATATAGGTTATAATCTTTCTTTTCAATACATCCTTGCCCTTCCCATCTTATTTCCTGAATCGCTACTGAGTCGTATCCAAATCTTTTTGTTTCATTTACAATTTCTTGCATTTTCCCGGTTTCAACATTGTTCTTACATTCCGTGTCGCCATGTTTATATCCGCTTTCCTTACTCGTGTCCTTTTCCTAAGCTTTTGTCGTCTTCGATTTCCATCCGGTTTTCTCGTAGAAGTCTTCTGAACAATGCTTTTTTGCAAGATGAGGCCGTTAACCCCACGCTCAACCCTATCCACTGGCTGGGGACATTGATTTTGGAGCATCCTACTCCTAGACAGGTTGTCTTCACCACGACTGGGCAAGGGTTCCACGTTATACCCCGTGGGACTGGGTCCCCACCTGAACTTAGCCCTCCTTTTACACCGGCCTACTGGAGTAGAGGATGCCCACCCCCGCAACGTGGATGCGCCAGGCAGGAGTTACTCAAGTGGAGAATAGGGAAGGTGGCCCTATCTCCCTTGAGTCGGGTTAATGGTTGTGTATGGTACCATAACCAAAGGCAAAGGAATTCATTATAATCCTTATATACATGTAGAAGTAAAGTGGGTAACACCAATAGAAGTAAAAGCCCATAAGGCCAATAGTTTTATCTTAACGCTGGATGCTCGAGTTAACTTACAGAGACTTCCAGCAATAGGGAAACCAGGTAATGACTAGCTGCGAAAGGCTTCCGAAGAATTCTTACTACCGAAGACCTAAAATCGTACAATGCCTGGCCCCATTTGTCGCCCTTGGATGGGACTTTCTTGTTTCGCTAGAAGGCGAACAAGCGGTTGGGAGACAATTTCATCACATGACCATAGAAAGCCAGTCTCCTTTTTTCGTGGCACGGTATGAGAGCAGCTCTATTGTGGAGTTGATTTCCAGTATTTCCCACCTTCCAATACTGAACCTGGGATCTTTCCAAGAATTCTCTCTTCTGCGACTTACAGTATTTCAGTCAAGTCTTTTCTATTTAGTGAGAGAGACACAGTTTCCTGGGGGATGGCTGTTGTGTAGCTTGTTATGGATGTCAATAAACCAGTTCCAGCTTGTCAACTCTCGCTACTTTCTCTATCAATGTAGCCGCCGAGGTACCTGCTAGTGACATCTCCTGGATCACGCGAAATGTATCCAAACTATAGCCAGATGACATTATTATTATTATTATTATTATTATTATTATTATTATTATTATTATTATTATTATTATTATTATTATTATTATTATTATTATTGTTCCGGGGTTACCCGTGGAGCAGAAAGAGGTGAAAGAAGGTGCCGGGATGAATGGGTCTAACTACAATGTCAAAAAAGAATTTAAAACTTAAACTGAAGGTTGTATTTTCTTAAATTCAACCTTAGCAAATTTTCATAACAATGTAGCGTCAGGTAAAATGACAAATTTTAGACAAGACAGGAAAATTCAAAATTTAGTGACAGTTTAAAAATCTGGGCTTCGAGCCCCTCGCTTTACAATTCTTGAGCTCCTAGCTCAAATTTACACAAGAGCACAAATTTATTCAAGGGCAGAAATCCCTCAATACATGGAGCACTTGCTCCCAACTTACAATATCAAGCCTCCCAGAGGCGCTTTTACAACACTTGAAAAGAGCTGACGTGCTCTCAGATTTCCAAGCCTATTCCAGGCAATATCAGAAACTCACAATCACTCGCCATCAAGCCACGAAATTTGAAACAGGGGTATCTATTACCCAACCTATTGGGCCTTTGCGGAAAAGAACAGGTTAAGAAAAATGCCCCGAAACACAAATTGAATGGAGGCGTGTACTTGCACTCCTAGATATGAACTCTTAAAACCTAAGGGGCACTAGGCCGATGAAACGGGGCTATTCCCAAACTATGGAGGTGACTCGTATAAGAATAAATTAAGACATTACGGAAAGGAAGAAAGCCAGTTACAAAACGTAGTCACCTCAAACCAATATGAAGGTGATCTGAGAGGGTATCACTCTCTATCCCGATTTGCAGTTAAAGATTTAATGAAGTTATTACATTAGCCGGCCGAAAGTTATATTTTAGGAAAACTAGGTTGCATAGTTAATGATTCGGACCTTTCCCTCTGGTTAAACTGCGGAGCTAGCAAAATATAAAAATGTTATGTGGCCATTACCTTGTCGGTGTACTGCTGCCTGATGAAAGAGGCGCCGCCCGCCTCCTGCTTTAACACACACGCTAGGTCAGATGACGATCAATTGGCCAAGAAACGTGAAAATCCGCAGTTTATAAACCCTCGGGGAAAGTTCGAGATAATTCATGAATAATCAAGACACACCTACAAAATTTTATTGGTAGATTTAAAAGGTAACACTCAGGATCGAAGAAGAAGACTGTGATTGGTAGGAAATTAATTACAAATATTAGGGATTGGCTAGATTCAAAACTGGCGGAAAGAAAAGATAAATATTGCCAATCCAAAAATAAATGAACATCAATTAGTAAAAAAAACCTTATGAATAGAAAACTTCTTTAAATCAAAGTTCTTTCACATCGCACCACGGTGCATGATCATCGTTCTTTGGTAGTGTCATCTATAAGAGAATGTTCAAACTTCTTGATGAATGGAAAACAAAACAAGTAGAAATTCGCACAGTTCAGGAAACTTCACAATAAAGAAATATATCAGATTTTATTGGTGACACCTTCAGAGTAAAGTTCTAACTTGTTGTATTATTGTTTTCACATTTGATAGATAGAGGAGTTCTTTTAGGCGCTCATTTGTAGGCGCGGCGTAGAGGAGTACCTCTCGGTACAATTATTATCATTATTACTATTATTATTAATATTTTTATTGAAGCCGCCGTAGCTCAGGCGGCAGCACGTCGGCTTCTGACCCTTGGGTTCCGTAGTTCAAATCCCGGTCACTCCATGTGAGACTTGTGCTGGACAAAGCGGTGGCGGAACAGGTTATTCTCCCGGTACTTCGGTTGTTCCTGTCATCTTTCATTCCAGCAACACTCTCCGGTATCATTTTATTTCATTTGTCAGTCATTAATCACTGCCCCAGTGGAGTGCGAAAGGCTTCGGCAGCCGGCACAATTCCTATCCTCGTCGCTAGACGGGGCTTCATTCATTCATTCATTCATTCCTGACCCTGTCAAATTACTGGAAACAGGGTGTGGATTTTCATTTTTATTATTATTATTATTATTATTATTATTATTATTATTATTATTATTATTATTATTATTTCTACATTTTATGCTTTCGTGCAAGCGTCTGCAAATTAACTAATTGCCTCCACAACCTCCGTTTGTTAAGTTTTCAGCCCACAGGCTGATTGGATCATTAAATAGCACCACAAATTATTACAGGAAACTCGCAAAAACAAATAACGCTGCCATAATGAGGCCATTGTATTTAATTCTACCTTAAATCTTATGTTTTTGAATACAGGAATAAAATAGGCAAATCGGCAAAATTGCATCCCTAATTACGGATGACCCCACTTTCTTTTTCCCTTCCCTTTCTCCAGCCTTCCCACAGTGGCCTTGATTTACTGCGCAACGTGTTGTTTGGTTCTTCTGACCTTGCACCCCAATCCTCCTCTCAAGACACTCGCAGCTGCGATAAAGTGCACGCCCATCGCTCCTGGAGATAAAGACATCAAACGATATGTACATACAGTCGAACCTCGATAACTCGAACCTCGAATACTCGAAATTTCAATATCTCGAAGTGACTTCAATTTCCCGGCCGTTTGGCCTATTCCTCAAATGCATTCATTTCTCTGTTACACGAACCAAACGATTCCTGCCTTGAAGCGAAAAATACTCTGTAACTCGGATTTTGTACAACACTGACTGTGCAATACAGCATTTGTAGTTTGCGAGGAACAGTTCACAATAAATAAGCCAATATGACGGGAATCGAAAAACAAACTTCTAGTGATCGGAAAATCGGCGAAGCTTCGTTGTTATTCGGGTGTGAATTCATTACCGGTCACGATAGAAAGCAGCCCCGGAAGTCGTGGATGACGAGCTCCTTTGGCAGGTTTCGAACCTACATTCAGAGTCAGTGACAGTGTTTCTCAGAGCAATAAATGTTGTTGAAATGTACGTGGAAGAAAAGATGGTCAACACAGAAGGGACTAACGAAAGGTGTTTCTTGTTTCACTGCTGTATTCTCTCTATAATTAGGGTGACGCCTTAGTTTGTTAGTGTAGCAGCGGTGTTCTCGATATCGCGAAATTTCGATAACTCGAAACGAAATTTGGCTCCCGAGGTGAGTCGAGATATCGAGGTTCATTTAGCGCTGTCGTCCAGGTGGCAGATTCAAACAACTTAGAAATTTACCGAACATTTCCCAATCGCTTACTCCTCTTCCTATAAATGAACATTTCCCCAGTTTGAATTTCAACTTTATCTTGATGTTGTGAACTTTCCAGCTTTTAACAGCTCCACTCAAGCATATCCGCCTACTAATGTCATTCCACGCCAATTCTCCATTGAAAGCTCAAAATATGCCACATAGTCGAGCATCTCGTCTCCTTACTCCCTGGTCTTCCCAGACCTACGTTTGCAAAATATTTGTAACACTACTCCTTTGTCGGAAATCACTGCCAACAAATCGTGCTGCTTCCCTTTGGATCCTTTCCAGTTCTCGTGTGGAGTAGTCGTGGTGTGCACTGGAACCATACTGTAACTGCGGTCTTACCAGAGACGTATGTACCCTCTCCTTTACATACTTTTTTTTTTTTTTGCTACTTGCTTTACGTCGCACCGACACAGATAGGTCTTATGGCGACGAAGGGATGGCAAAGGCCTAGGAGTTGGAAGGAAGCGGCCGTGGCCTTAATTAAGGTACAACCCCAGCATTTGCCTGGTGTGAAAATGGGAAACCACGGAAAACCATTTTCAGGGCTGCCGACAGTGGGGCTCGAACCCACGATCTCCCGGATGCAAGCTCACAGCCGCGCGCCTCTACGCGCACGGCCAACTCGCCCGGTCTTTACATACTTACTACAGTCCCTAAATACTACCATAAATATGCGAAGAGATCTGTAACCTTTGCTAACAACCTCGTTAATATGATTATTCAAATGAAGATCATTCCTTTTATTAATAACTACTTATTTAGAGTGTTCCCCATAAGGTTCTACCAACAGATGAACGCAATAATTACAACTGAGAGGACTCTTCCTCTTCGTCAAACATGGAGCTTGATTTTTCGTCCCATTTACCACCATACAATTAACCTCTGTCCCTCTCACGTTGAAGTTCCCTGTAACACATTTACTACTCTATAAAGTACAAATAGCCCTATTTGTTTTTGCGGTACTTCACTGATATATTTTATATTTATAATAAAAATAAATGTCGTATTATACTTCTCTGCGGGATCTCCCTTGTAATCATTACAGGATCAGATAACACTTCACCTACTCCAATTCTCTGAGTTCTATTTTCTACACGTTTAGCGACCAATTCAACCACATTTGGTCTAGTCCAATAGCCCTCATTTTCGTCAGTTATCTCCCATTATCTACCCTTTCAAAAGCCTTCGATTTGTCGATGGCGATACAGTCGATTTGACCTTCGGTATCTAAAATATGTGCTATGCCTTCCTACAAGTTGAACTTCACTGGAATAACCTTTCCTAAACCCGAACTGTCCACGCCCACATGTCTGACATATTCAGAAAGAAAGAGCTCACAAACAACACATGTCAAGCTTTCCCTTGTACCATGGAGCTACTATTGCAACTCTCCATTCATTCGGTATCGCTCCTTCACGCAAACAGTAATCAAATAAGTATATCAGATCTTTTTCTTCTTATGGCGCCGTCTCCCTCCGAAGGTTGGCGATCCAATTGATTATGATTACACGCGAAACGGCAGCACGGAAGATTTCTATCGACGTATACCACCGCCGCAAGTCTTTCAGCAAGGAATTTCTCCGTCTTCCTGCAGATCTTTTCGCATAAATCTTCCCTTGAATGATCAGTCGGAGAAGTTCATATCGTTCACATCTCATGATGTGCCCGAGGTAGCTGAGCTCACGCTCCTTGATGGTTATGCAAGCTCTTTCTTCTTGTTCAAGATGTTGAGGACATTTTCATTTGAATTCTTTTCTACCCAAGATATTCCGAGAATTCTTCTGTATAAGTACAGTTCAAAAGATTGAGTCCGCTTTCGCAATAAAGGGCTGAGCGTCCACCCTTCGAACTCTGAGCTGGAGGTTGAGTTCTCGGCTGGTGAATAAGGTCCTCATTATATTGAACATTTTTTGTGCTTGTCCAATCCTGGATAAGATTTCACCTTTTGAATCACAATGCTGGTTCACTAGAGTTCCAAGATATTTGATGGAAGATACTTGTTCGACGATGTTGTTGTTGATTTACAGGGAGGCCTGTTTTGGTGTTTTCGAGAATACAATCAGCTTGGTCTTGTTAATATTCAAGGATGAACCGTAGGTTTCACTGGTCCTCACGATGTTGTTTATAATGATTTGAAGAGCACTAGGGTTGCTGGCTAACACAATCGTGTCATCGGCAAATCGGATGTTATTAATACCATAGCCATTGATTTTGATATTTAGTTTAACATCTTCCATAGCCTCTCTGAACACAGCTTCAGAGTAGATGTTGAAAAGGAGTGGGGACAAGACACATCCCTGGGGGACGCCTCTTCGTATAGCTATGTCCTCAATAGTAGTTCCTTCTATTAAGACCTCTGCCGTTTGATTCGAGTACAAATGGGTAACGATACGAAGATCACCAACATCTACACCAGTAGATTTTAAAATCTTAACAAGTTTTGCATGAGATACACAATCGAAAGCTTTTCGGTAGTCGATGGAGCAAGCATGCACATCTACATTCATATCTAGGCATCTCTGGGTCAAAACATTCAAGGAAAAAAGAGCCTCGCGCGTACCCGTTCCCTTCCTAAAGCCAAACTGAGTATGTCCAACTTGGCGTTCGCATTTGAGGTAGACTGGCGTGCGTATGATACGCAGAAGTACCTTTAGCACATGGGACATTAGGCTGATCATATGATAATCATCACAATGTTATGCACTAGCCTTTTTAGGTATGGTGAAAAAAGATCTTAGCCAGTCAGATGGAATTCTGCCAGATTTATATATTGCGTTGAATAATGTAGTTAGCAGCTCTAACCCTCTGCCATTGCCTTGAGCTACGAGTTTGAGAGTTTCTGCACGAATCTTGTCCTGACCTACAGCTTCTCCATTCTCCTGGAGTTTGATTGCATACACTACTTCCTCGTGGGTTGTATTTGGACTTGTTTCGCTGCCTTCGCCAATAAAAGGTGGTTTGTCTGGCCTTGCATCGCTATATTCCAACATTTAATATGTCCCCCTCAAAATTATATATCTCAGCATCGTTTCTAGTTTTCTACTTTCTACTTTTGTAACTTTTTGTAAATGTCATTATTATCGTAGGAAAATTTAGGTAGTTCGCCAGTATGAGTCGCCCTTCTATCTGGACATTATCTTTAAAATCTATAAATCCTCGCATATTCACCCCTGTGTCCCTTAATGATCCCCGGAATGTCCTTCCAGGTACCTGTTTCTGCCTCAGAGTATATTTACATATCCTGTTTGAACTTTGTGGTAACAATTTATAAAGTGAATCCCTAAAAGAACTGTAAATCCTCCCGAGGACATCAACACTCTTCCAATCATTAGTACGAGTAGGTCTGCCGCTACTGAAAGAAGTAACAGCGAGCAGGACTGGTGCTGGTGGATATTTCTCTCTGGAATTCATTTGGCTGCCTAACCTAACCTAACCTAACCTAGCCTAACCTAACCTAACCTAACGTAACCTAACGTAATCTAACCTAACCTAACCTGACCTGACCTGACCTAACCTAACCTAACCTAACCTGACCTGACCTGACCTGACCTGACCTAACCTAACCTAACCTAACCTACCCTAACATAACCTAACCTAACCTAACCTAATAGCTGTTTTTTGCTAAATTCAATTTCCTAGTGAGCTCCTTCAATCTCTCCTTACTCCCGAAGCAATTCCTAACTTCATTTCTTCTAATGTGCACCTCCTACCTAATCTCTTTACTTCCCTGTTAAAATGTAGTGGGCCCTGACCACTTTTAAAAGACATAGTTAGTTACCTTGATAGGCAGTTTTATCCAAAGGTTAGTCTCGGGTAGAGAATTCTGAGAAGCTCAACATATTGCGTGACCAATTTGGAGTAAGATTTCTGAAAAAACCGAGTACAGTGTTACAAGAGATTTGAATGCATTTCTAATTTACATGCAGGCTCTAAAATTTTATCAGGCTAAACCAAACCCCATGGCGCAAGTGCCCCGTTGGGACTTGGCCTACTAAGCGACCGCTGCTCAGTCCGAAGGCCTGCAGATTACGAGTTGCGTGTGGTCAGCGCGATGAGTACTCTCGGCCGTTATTCTTCGTTTCTATATCGGTTATCAGGCTATAAGTTCATTGCACCATCCAGGACATCTGCAAAAATATCATCATCTAGTATATCTGTGTTTCAAGAAGGATGGTTTACTCATACTGCGTCACTAAAAGGGCCCCTAGGTCGCTCTGATCAGCTCGTGGTTGGGTCCGTTTTGGCGGTTTGACACATGAACCAGCAAACCCGACCGGTCCACCAACCCGGCATTGTGTGTTTGTCCCGCCGTGCTTTTGTCTGTAGCCTCATCTAGTTTACAAGTATTTCTGAGCGAGTCAAGAGGCGGCCGGAGCTGGAACGGCCGGCCACCAGCTCAGTAGTTGTTGTAACATGGGTCATAAGTTTGTAAAAGTTTTTTTTGAATAAGGAAACGTAACAAGGTAAAATTATTTTGTTTTTATAGTGCCGTATTATAAGAATAAATACGAACTGGACGATGTAGAAGTGAGGGGTCTCATGATCGGTGCGAGAGGGACAGTCCCTAAGAAGACGATAGAGCTGATGAAGGTCTTCAACATCAGTACCAAGGAGTTCATCGACTGGGGGCTGAAAGCACTCAGGGGTTCTCTTTTGATACTCAGACACCACTTGTATTCGCTAGACTGAGACATAAAGTACTTATTTTTTATATTTTTTGAATGAAATTGTATGCGTATTCTTTGTCTTAGGCAGCCTCGGAGTGGAGGAAGATTTTGAAAATAAAAAAATGATACACTTTCCATTGGTGTAAAAGCATTTCGAAAAGAAATGCAAATATAGTTATAAAGTGGTAGTTTAAATAACGAATCTCCACATAAAATTGAGCTCTGAACCATTTTCGTAAACTTATTTTAAGTCAAGATTGTGTTCAAATTAGAAGCAAACTATACCGTAGGGAAGTTTATATTTTTTTCTAATTGGCTACTTTAACATACTTTAAAATTAGGGATTCTTTATATATTTAATTGTGATTTTAATAAAGCACTGCTTATTGACTTACGAGTGTCGGCCGAATTCTAGTGCTGGTAGTTCAGCCAGTTTCCGTCAGATGCCGCAGCGTCACAAATTCTTGTCCTTGAAGAGGGATGATGACAGATTAGCTCTTACCCATGCAGGGATGTGGTGAGTGAGATCTTCAGCTGCTATCGGTCGCTTCCTCACCCTTGCTTCATAACAAGCGGCAGTTGACACGCTGACAATACTTTGTTACTCGCTAGTTGTGGTTTGACCTTTCAATTGCACGTTATATTTTGTCGTGTTTTATTATACCGTGGTACTATGATTAGTGGATGTGTTAATCCACTGGCGGCAGCCCTGAAGATGGTTTTCCGTGGTTTCTCATTTTCACACTAGGCAAACGCTGGGGCTGTACCTTAATTAAGGCCGCGGCCGCTTCCTTCCAACTCCTAGGCCTTTCTTATCCCATCGTCTCCATAAGATCTATCTGTGTCGGTGCGACGTAAAACCACTAGCAAAAAAAAAAACATTCATCGACATTATTCTCTAAAACACGCCGAAGAATATGACAAATATGTTGGTGAAGAACACCATGAAATTACGAATGAACTTAAAAGAGCTGCCTTATCTGAGGTAGGTGTTATCCGACATTATTGAATTTTCTTTCTTATGTTAGTGACGCAAGGATGCTTACTATTCAGACTAAGAAAATTAACTTATTTTTACTGGTAATTGTAGGTCGGAGGTGAATCGTCAGTTCGAATAAGCTACAACATATCTCAGTAAAAGAATGGCTAAATGACGTAGAGTTACAAAAAGAGATGCAGTAATGGTTGAGAATCCGCATACTGAATAGTAGTTGCTACTAATGATTCTCTGTTATCTCTGGTGTGTACATTTACAAAAGTATTTTAAGGTTTAGTAGAATAAGAATAAAAATGGAATTAATTGCTATAAATATATGTTGTTCCTCTTTCAGTTGTAGCCCATTACAATACGGGCAGTGGCGGTTTTAGATACTTAAAACGGAGGGGTGTTTGGAATTGAAAGTCTTGGTAACAGAATTCAAAAGAAAAGTAACCATGGTTTTGAAAATACAATGGGCAACATTAGCACAACCATTAACATGTTTATTTCAAATACATTATATCTGTAAATTAGAATTTCTTTATTAATCAAGGAATTTTAAAACAATTATTTCACTAAAACTGAGCCCCACCCTGCCAGGGCTAGAATCGCCTCTGGACATGGGTTTAAATATACGTTTGTTACTAGTGTGCACGGTAACTCACCGCTGCACTGCTTCCCTTGCTCGCGATACAAGGTTTGCAGGCGGAACTGCCCTGTTTCTGCATTACAATCCTCTTTGAGGCTCCGTGCATGTGTCACTGTTTGTAATACCCATTAGGCCGGGCGCACATTGAGAAGCAGACGGCCGCAGAGCAGGGCAGATCAGGTCAGGACAGCGTAGCTCTGACGAAACTGCGAAGTGTATGTGAGCGCACATTGCCACGCAGTCTCGCGTCAGTTCTCAGAAGGAAGGAGCAATGGCTAGCAACAATGATCTTAGTTCCAAATGAACAAAATTTGAAAATCCCGCTTCCAGCATTTTTGAATAATTTTATAGAACCGTTGCCGTTCGTTTTTGTTGGTAATGAGGCCTTTCCAATGTCTGAAAAATTGAGGCCGTATCCCAAACAAAGTGTAACCGGAAACTATGAAAATAAGATTTTCAATTACTGGCTGTCACGAGCAAGGCAAACTGTTGAATGTTCTTCTGGCATACTGGCGTCTAGGTTCCGTGTTTTTCGAAAACCATTCGAGATCAAATTTGACAGTGTTGATAAAGTCATAAAGGCGGCTTGTGTGTTGCATAATTTTCTGAGATATAACACTTAGCCTGAAAATAATGTAGATGAAGACATTGTCAAAATGCCTGAGAACCAGTTGCTTCCATAGGTACGCAAGAGAAGTGCATCCAGTGCTTTTATAGTGAGACAGAAGTTTACCAATTATTTCAACACGGTAGGAAGTGTGCCGTGGCAAGCGGATAAAGTTTCAAGAGAGAACTACTGACTTACTACGATGACAAGAAATTCCAAGTAACTGGCATTGTTCCCCTTTTTCAGTCTTCTATGCAACGTCAAAAATATACCTGGGGAAGCCGAACTATTGCCTGGTGTGCTGGCATATTCTTCAGATTGTTTAATTTCTTTTTAATGTTCGTATTTATGATTTACTTATTTACTTAATGTTTACTTATTTACTTATTATTTTAACGTATTACGACTATTCGTTTTCTACATATTTATTATTTTCCTAAAGAGTATTTGTGAATAAATTGTTTTGATAGTAGCCTTCTTACCATCGTTAACATTCACGTCCTTGGCAATTTCGCTCCAGATATCTAGTTTTAATGTATTATTCAATAGTCCACATGATTCCCATCGTATAAAACAGGGTACGACCGCACGGCTTCGAAATGTTTTTCCTCCATGTCTCACCTACTCGACTAACTACGCGACACGTGCGAAGGAAACTGTGTTTCGAAGACTGCGCGTGGTAGGCGGAAGTAGGTGCAGAACCGGCCTGCTCTGCTCTGTCCTGCCCTGTCTGTCAACTTGCGGTGGTGCAATGATTTGTGTGGATTACAAAAATCTGCTCTGCGCTGCGCTGCTTTAGCTGCTTCGCCTGCGTCCCAATGTGCGCCCGGCCTTACAGCTGGGGCAGATAGAACGCAACCGTTTCGGGAACACAACTGTTGTTGAATGAAACAGTTACAAGAATATAACCGTTTTTCAGTTGCTGTGTGGTGGTGGTGATGATTATTGTTTTAAGAGGAAGTACAACTAGGCAACCTTCCTCTATATAACTCTAATCAGAGAGAAAAAATGGAAGGGATCCGACACTTCGAAAATGAAGGTATCGGCCAAGGAAAGACAAAGGCCACGAAGGGTGTGAAAATGAAAGACACCATAGGCCTCCTTACGTAGAGTAATACCGTCGGGGTCGGAAAAGAACAAGAGTTGACCAAATGTGGTCGGATAGGATAGATGAGAGAAGAGAATATCGTCTACTGCAGCTGGTTATTCAAGGAAAGGTACAAGGAAAAAGAAGACCAGGAAGAAAGCGCATTGATAATTTGTAAACATGGTTCAACTGTTCCACTACTGAGCAACATGCAAAGCAAGAATCTCTATTATGGTAGCCGATCTTCTGAAAGGAGATGCACCGAGCTCGATAGCTTCAGTCACTTAAGTGCGGCCAGTATCCAGTATTTGGGAGATAGTAGGTTCGAACCCCACTGTCGGCAGCCCTGAAAATGGTTTTCCGTGGTTTCCCATTTTCACACCAGGCAAATGCTGGGGCCGTACATTCATTAAGGCAATGACCGCTTCCTTCCCACTCCTAGCCTTTTCCTGTCCCATCGTCGCCATAAGACCTATCTATGTCGGTGCGACGTAAAGCAACTAGCAAAAAAAGGAGATAACACTTGAAGAAGAATAGATGAAAGTGAGGAGCCCGGCACAAGTAAGTGGAAATAAAGCTAGGACTCAGCTAAGGACTCCGTGGTCGCCAACCCAGACTCCCAATTTCAGAACTCATGGGGCCCAATTTAGTCGCCTCTTACGACAGGCAGGGAATACTGTGGGTGTTATTCTAATACCCTCACCTACAGAGGGAAGTTGCAGTGACCCTCAGCACCGTTTCAGAGTTTCATAACGGGTAGGTAAGCTATACAAAACCGTCGTTTAAAATCCTTGTATTTCTTGGAAACGGGGTTTTCCAACGTAACTACAATATCTCACAGGTCAGATAGAGCAGCGCTGCTATTGGCTAAAGCGCCTGACGTCACCGAGAGCGAGAATGAAGTGGTATTTTTTTTTTACCTTAGTAGTTACTCTAATTACGTTCCACTCAAGTCATGAAATACAGAACTAATGGACCTTTAGATGCTGTAACATTTATTATTTAAAACTTATACGAAAACATACGACTTCAAATCCGTCTTTGTAAAGACAAAGAGACTCTCACAACGGCTCGAAGGATGGAACGCAGGCCTTCTTCCCCTTGGCAGGTTCGAACATGGCTCAGTGCGGTGGTATTGAAAGGTGCTCAAATATGTCAGCCTCGTGTCGACACGTTAAAGAACTCTTGCGGGACAACATTCCGGCACCTCTGCGTCTCCGAAAACACGTTACTTGATCGAATCCAAATTTTAGCACAATATCCAATGGGATGTTTTTTATACATTGTTTATATATTTCAGAACTGTTCGTTTCCAAGGAAGAAACTGTTATAAATTTGTAAGTTAAGGCTTTTTTTTACTCGAGGTTGTTGGAAAATTCCTTTCTTGGTCGCGTTACAATCTTTATATTATGTCCAATGTATCACTGTGTGACTAATAAATGCGTAAATTAATTCACTTATTTTGTATCAGTTTGTATTTTTTTTTTTTTTCAATTTGCTTTACGTCGCACCGACACAGATAGGTCTTATGGCGACGATGGGATAGGAAAGGCCTAGGAATTGGAAGGAAGCGGCCGTGGCCTTAACTAAGGTACAGCCCCGGCATTTGCCTGGTGTGAAATGGGAAACGACGGAAAACCATCTTCAGGGCTGTCGACAGTGGGGCTCGAACCCACTATCTCCCGATTACTGGATACTGTCCGCACTTAAGCCACTGCAGCTATCGAGCTCGGTGTTTGTATTTTCATTGGATAGAATAATTATAATATGTAACACTGACTGGCCGGTACGTGAGGCGGGGACGGGGTTGATGCACTACTTCATTTCAACATCGGAAACAGTGTCCGGTGTGCTGGCCATAATTGGTTAATTTCTCTTGCATGGGGGCTGGGTGTATGTGTCGTCTCCATCATCATTTCATCTTGATCACGACGCGCAGGTCGCCTACGGACATCAAATCAGAGGACCTGCATTTGGCAAGCCGAACTTGTCTTCCGACACTCCCAGCACTAAAAGCCATACGCCATTATATTTATTTTTGTCGGAAACAGTACGTTATTTTAACTCCTGACGGTTCACTGTTTTGCTCAGCACTAACCCATGCTCAATAATATCCTGGAATGTTTCGCATTCCGTACAAATGTCAACATCATCAGCTCCGTGCAAGTACTGTATCACAACTTCCCGGTGACACACTATGTAACGCTGGAGGGTGAGAAGGGAATCGCCCGCTCGGCCTTGGCCTTTCTCACTGCCATCTATGCACCCGCAATGTAACTATCAGTGGAGTTAGCTGTCGACAGGAACGAGACTAGTGGCGATATTTTTAAATAAAAGGTGGATCTAGACTTGACTCCACCCGCCTCTTAAGGTCACAATTACTTCCTTCTCAGGCCCATTCCATCGTTGCCATAAATCGGTGCAATATAAAACTCATAGCCAAAAAATGAGACATTATGAAGCACATAATATCATTATAATTGTTCATAAAGGTAGAAAACAAGTGTGTTCAGTTCATGTTCAGTATTGTAATTCAAAATATGTCAAACATATGCATGTTCCAGACTCCATTTGTCTTAATTGCATATCTGCTGAATGGGAAGTGAAAATTGAAAAGTGGAGTTATTTTCCAGAAGAACCTTTCAAACATGTGGTTTGGTGCCCTCATAGTCTGTTCCTTTATATGAGCTCATCATTTCTGTAGAATTGTGTGATAAAATTTAAATACTGAAGTGGAAGTGTCATGTGATATTGTGTGGATGAATTTTGTTAAGAAGTCATAGTTTTGGTTAATCATCCATTTCTACCAAAGTGGTTTCACTGAAAATTGTGTATTTTGGAAACAATTTCTCATCAGAACACAGGAAATATGTTAAGCTCTCTCCTCTCTTATTTGCAATTTGTATGCACATCCTCTTCTACAGAAGTATGTACTGGCATGTATTCAATGTCCAAGTAACTAAATTAATATTTGTTAATTTTGTGTTGTTGGTAACTGATACATTTGATGTGATGGTAACAGTTGTACAAACTTTCCTGATAATAGTTGTCCCCCTGTGGGTGGGGGCAGTAGAATAACACCCAAGACATACCCTGCCTGATGTAAGAGGCGACTAAAAAGGGTCCCATGGGCTCTGAACTTAGGAGCTTGGGTGAATCCTGGCATTGCTTCCGCTTACTTGTGCCAGGCTCCTCAATCAATCAATACTGATCTGCATTTAGGGCAGTCGCCCAGGTGGCAGATTCCCTATCTGTTGTTTTCCTAGCCTTTTCCTAAATGATTTCAAAGTAATTGGAAATTTATTGAACATAGACGACAGTGCAAGAGATGCCTAGAAGTCTGTTCGTCTCCACATTTGCACAATGAGTCCCCATCATGCACGATGCCCCATCTCATATACACCATCTCTCTTCGTGACCATGTGGCAACTTTTTTTCAATTTCAACACAATCAATCAATCAATACTGATCTGCATTTAGATTTCATCTATCCTATCCGATCTACCTCGGTCACCACCTGTTCTTTTCTAACCCTGACTGTATTACATATGGAGGCTTAGGGAGTCTTATTTCCACGCCATAATACTGTATATAAATTAGTGACCAATTCCTTGGACGCAGCTATCTTGTGGCGTGCCATGGGAACTTTTTTTGTGCTGGATCAGCTGCCATATAGTAGTACGTAGATCCTGATGCTACGTATTTCTTTCCATTTATTGGGACTCCTCTCCTGTGGATGGACTGAAAGGAAGCATTATTTGTACCTCCTGCATGTCGTAACAGGGAACAATCACAGAATCTGTAATCGCTCTCTTGTCTTTTAAGCCCATAAACATATTCATAATGCTATCCTTATCCGCTTAGCAGAGAAATTTAGATATATCCAACTGATACATGAAATAAAACATTTTAAAGTACTGTAAATAGTGCAGAACAATAAATACAAGGGATGCATACAATTTGTAGCTTGACATTATTTATCATCTAAATGCAGATGATTGATTGAATGATATGGTGTGTTTTGGTGCAATATGTAGGAACAGGGATTCGTGCTACCATGCCTTGGTTTCTTTAAACACTACTCTGCCAGAGACTTGCCATCCTCTGGCAGATACAAAAGAAGTACAAATCTCCATATTTCTCAGTGTGTGACCCTACGTGCCTCATTTGACAGACTGAAAGATGTACCATATAGTAAGTTCCTTGAGAAAATACAAATGGTGTTGCTGAAAACTTTTGACGTGTCAGTGCAACGTTAGACTGCAAAAATGTAATGGAGTTTGAATAACTACTCGTCATGGTACTATGTTGTCTCTATTACATTCATGCTTTCTCATCATTTGTCTGCATCTCCGCGTGTTGAATATCGTAACTGTATGGGCTTTTCATTAAATTGCTGATGGTGAGCCATCTAGTGGTGGATTTAGTACTAACAATTTGAAGGTGAGTTGTTGGTGCTGCTATCTGGCCGCCAAGAAGATAAGCTTGCTTGGCCGTGAACCGTGCTCTAACAATCAACGTGAAAAGTTGTTCTGCTTCTTGGCTTTTTAACTGGAAGACGCGTTGAGCTAATCTCTGCTGGTTGTGCCTTAAAGATACAAATTATCTTACAAGAAGGAAAGATGGTGTGGATATTTGATCCCGGCTGATGGATTCTCCATCTGGCATATGTGCCGAAGATGTGGTTTTTTTTTTTTTTGAAAGGATTTTATTTCTTGTAAACACCGACCTCGTAAGTAGCTTCATTGGATGTCATGACTGTTTTAACTGAAGAACTAATCCTGTTATTTAATGGTGTTAAAACGCTGAGTACTTAAGTCTACGATATGTGAGAATTTCTAAAGGTGATGTTCGGATCATTTGTGGGTTAAAAAAAATTTTAGAGTCGAAAACAGGTCATTGTCGTTAACTTGTAATGTGAAACTTTTTGAGGTTTCAATTTAATTTAAGAAGATAATTATATGTTAATTTTTGTTTCTGCATTCAATTATATTAGGTTTCGTGCACGAAAGGAATAATTATGTTCAAGGAGCTCCGACAAGATGGTGTACGAATTAATTGTATAACCTTAAAGGGCTGGTTTTATTTCATTTCTTGTTTTAAAACATAATCAAATATTTTTAATTTTAAAAAATTTCCAAGCCATTTCGGGCTGTAAAAAAGAAAACTAGTTCTTAAAATGAAAGCTGATCTAATGACTTACTCGGTACATCGTGTTCTCATTTGATCATGGCGGTTGTCCTGTGTAAGACAGCAAGTCGGCTGTGAACACAGCTGTGTAATAGAATGCAAACGCAATGGGGGGCGTTGCTGTGTTGAATCTGACATGTGAGTGTCGGCTTATTATTGTGGTCTTGACGTTTATCTGTATTGTGAATAGTTGCGTGCATTGGATCATTTCTGCTGTATTTGACTTTCTCCTTCGATTTTGTTATCGTCTCTGGGGAATATTGGATTATTTATCCTACTTCTGTATTTGATTGCATATTCGTGAATTATTTCTTCGATTTCTGATATTGTGTGTTTGGTTGGTTCTTAGTATTTTCACCCAACCTCCGAAAACCGAGATAGTCTATTAGATAGGTTTTCATTCTCCATTCTATAATGGTGGATTTAATTATTTAATTTTCAATTGAACCTCGTTCATTTATTATTCTAAAGATCTTATGTTTTCATTCAATAATTATTGATGTAAGGATTTTATTTTCTACTGGGTTGTTCTTTGATTGATCTAAATAGAATTCAGTATTTATCGTCATTTTTAAATCCATTTAAAGAAATATATTAATTTTGAGGTCGGTAAATTATAGTGTTTTGGTATTATTAAAGTTTTCTTAAATGGATGAAGGAATTATTATTTCAGCCAATTAGTTAAGCTTATTTTAAGTTGATTCGCTTGACCTCTTGTGTCCTGTTCTTCCACAATCAGCGACGGCCTTTTGGTTGGGATAATTGTAAGTATTTCCTTTAATTTGGATTATTTATCCCTGGTCGTGCTAACACTCTTGACCTTAACTTATGTGGTGAGAGTGTGTTTGGTAACAGAGCGTGGTTGCCATTGCAGCTACGTTCTGTTATTCTCATTATTTGTGTTTGGTATCAGATTGCGTGGTTTTCTGTACAGCTACGTCCTGATATCTTGTGGAAGCATATTTTTCTTTCTTGTTTTTTGTAACTGTTGGCTATGTTGTCAGGCCATTGATATCACCTTGGCTGAAATAATAAATCAATTGAGACTAGTTAATTAAACTTGTGGAGGGAAAGACAGGCTTGGGTTGAGTGCTAAACTAGGCGTTTTCTGTTTCATATCAAAATGAGTGCACGTGCCGTGTTGTTGCCAAGAATGCTGAGGAAGGGTGAGCTGTTGTACGAGCTCGATATTCGGGGTTTGGTGTCCACTGGTTCTATGGAAGGCGATGTTACCTTGCTTCTGGCCTCCCTTGATTCCCCTGTAGATCCAGGTAACATGAGCATCGACTTGGGTAAGTCAGTGCAGGCAATGTCCAGTTCTATTAACGAATTATTAGTGTTTATAAAACAGTTAAAAGAGTGTAGTCCATCAGATTACCAATTGAAAAGATTAAAAGCTCGTACCAATCACTTTATTAACAGGGTGCAAGATTTGATTTCTCTTGGACCTGAAGGTGAATTGATGTCTCAATGCACTTCGTTGTTGACTTCAGTAATTAATGTTTCGGTTGAACTCGATTTTATGATTAATATGAAGAAGGTTGGTCAGTTGTCATTAAGTGATGAGATTGAAACTAATGAAGGTAACAACCTTGGTGCCACTAATGAGTTAATTACTCCTCAGACCGTCAATAATCCATCCTCGTCTCATTGCTGCGGACTTAGTCCTGCGGTTGAGAATTTGTTGATTAGGTCATGTTCGGCTCCCAATTCTATTAAGGATCTTTTCAAAAATGTAATGACCTTTTCTGTAGATTCCATTGACGAAACCATTAGATTCCTGAGGTTTCTAGTAGAATTATCTGAGTCGGCTAATGTGTATTGCATGGATGCTCTGGGAATTTTTAGAGTGTTATTTCCCAACTGTCAAGGTGTACTTCAAAGAGAAATTTCTAAGGCTATTAGCAGTAATTTAAGTGTAAATGAATTTCACGAGTCAATCTTGGCAAGGTTTATTCCGTCCCTTGCGTTACAAAGTCTGGTTCCAAAACATTGTTATAGAACGCAGTTCTTGCATGAAAATCTATTGGCCTATGTCTTGGATTTGAAATTTTATTGCGAGGTTTTTAAAATCATGGTACCGGAAGAAGAGATGGTCGCTTGTGTAATCAAAGGCATTACTCCTCAATATCGGTCCCTTTTATCTTTGACTAAGTGCCCTAGTAATTTTGGAGAACTTGAGGAAGCCTGTACATTTGCAGAGGATGTAAAACATGGAGATGAGTCTAGGCACTCCAGGTATCCTCCTCCCTCTGTTTCGTGTAGGGCTAATAATTTTACTACTCATCGTGTCATCTCTTCTTCATCCAATAAGGGGTATGCTTATGGATCTAAGGAGCACACGAGAAAATATTCAACCTAACCTCTGAGCATGGCCTTCTATCTCTATTTACTTGTGTAAAACGTTAGGTGTGAAATGGTGTGCTGTGATGGGTTGCGCTCTTTCATTATTATTAGCTGAGGTCTGTTACCTTGACATTGATGATGGTATATAGTTATTTGCCCTTATTACCTTTTACTAACCTCTGTTATTTTCATGTCAGTAACTGTACCTTGATTGTTGATATTTGATGATAGGATGCGCACATCACGATTTCTTGAAAATTTATTTAATCAGTGATATGGCTGTGCGCCTTGCTGTGTTCTAATTTTGAAATTAATTAACCTTATCTGATTTATAAGTGTTATTTTTTAAATTTGTTAATTTACTTACTTCTATTGTGTAGTGAGCTTGATGTGTGCCGTTATATGCATCCACTCTTGGGTGATTAGGTCTGGGTTATGTCACAATCAATTAGTGATATGTTTTCGCCCTTGTGTGGAATTCGATATGAATACCATCTACCTTGTATGACTATCGTTACTGACCTGGTTAACGTTTTGGTTTTCTCTATATGTCAACTGTTTATTGGGCAGTTACCATCATGGTTGAGCCATGTGGATTAGTATCTGATTGGGATGACTTGTTGGTCTCGTGCCTAAACTTTGGAGTTTTTACTGGTTTTCCCTGTCTTAATTATTGCTTGCATGTGTTCTGCTATTCTGATGTGTCGAAGCCCTCTTACTTTGGTTGTGAGGTATTCACCAGGTGTCTGGGCCACTTCAAGTTTCTCTAATCGTGATCTCCTTGGTTGAGTATTGATTAATCTACCTGGCCTTTCTTAATTTCTGTTTGTTTTCATCCTGGGGTAAACCTTATTTGGTGTTTGATGTTTCTCATGCCTGACTGATCCTTGCGTTGTTGTTATTGTGCACCCTCGTGGTAATTATGTATCTGATTCATGTGATCTGGTTCCTTCCTTCCTTTCTTCATGCATTGCCTGTTGATCCGATGTCCTCTAGTGTTTAACCTTTTTCTGTAAAGCCCATTTAATGTTTACCTGCCACTCAAAGGCATTTTCTCTCAGTGGTTCTTATAATGTCTCTTGACATGGTTATTGTCATCTTGCCGTGTTATTGAATTTGATACTTAGGTATGGGAATAAATAGCAAATCCTCTAGCCGGTACTGGAATCCTACTAATGATGGTTTATGGGGGCCATTTGAGGTGTAACTGTCTTCTTCAAGGACTCTTGGGCATTTCCATCGACTCGACTTCTATTCCACTACTTATATTTTATTTACCTCGTCCCCTGGGGAAATATTGGGGGAGGTACCTGTTTTGCTGGGGAGCGACAGTGTGATCTTGACATCACATATTTATAGACCGGGTAATGCCGAGGTTCTGCAAAGGACAACTGTGGTATATGTAGTATGGGTTCTTGCTCGTTATTTCCCTGTTGGTTCTTCTAATCGAAGGATTTAATTTGCCTTTTTTTAAATTGGTTGGATGTTCCATGGTGGGATGAATTGTATCTGTGATTCTGTGAAGTAGGCTAGTTACCTGATTCCAGATTGTGTTACCTCCTGAGTTTCTTCTATCCCTAATTTTATCCTGTTTCATCTGATGTTTGATAGCTTGGCGTTAATTGTTGATCTGTTGTGATGACAAACCTATTGAGCCCTTTTCATCTAATAGTACTAGTGGTCTCAAACTGATCGTGCCTATTTTGCCTCGCTATCAATTGTTTACCACTTCTGTCTTGGATTTTACTTGTTTGATATCCTGTTCTAGGTTACTTGAAACATAATTATTAATTATGGATTGATTGCTTGTCCTTCTTCTTATTCGACTAGGTGATGTAGTTGTGGAGGAAAGTTGAACCTGTGGTAGTTGAAAAATTATTTTATGTTCTGGTCTGTCAATTATGTTCTAGTGTTTTAAAGTTGTTTTCTGCTCATGGGAATCTGGTTAGGTTTACGGGTGGTATTGACCTTGATTTGGTGTTTATGCCATCTTGAAAAGGGGAAGTAGCCTATAAGGAAAGTTGTGTTAAGTGATTTCATACTGTGGAAATATTCAATATTCGTGTGGACTTCACGTGGTAAGGTGATCTGGTACTCTGCCTATTCATCGCTGTTATCATCATTTTCTAAGGTGTTTCGGGGGAAATTGCGACTTGTTTTATTGTATATTGTTTAATTAGAGTTGTAGATTCATGTAATGTACTTAGAGTTTTACTTCTTCCGTCCGTTATGGTGAAGTGATGTTGAGATAGTTAAAGGATTCATGACCTAAGGAGTGTACCTCCTTTTGACCTTATGGTATGGTTTCTGATCCTTGTGAATCGGTGAAGTTTTGAATTATGGGTTTGATTTTGGGAATTATGTTGGGGTGGCATTATGGTTTCGTTGAGAGGTGACTGTGTTCCTCTGAAGTCATGATGGTGGTTATTGCGGTTGTTGTGATGATATTGGGTGGGCACTCTGTGATTTGTGAGATGCTGTCGAGGATTTGTATGTCCTTTACCTTCGTGGCTGACACATCGGCACTGGTGGTCATTTGAGTGGTGATGTATTGTTGTTATTTGAGTTACTTATTATGTGGGTTGTTGTAGTATGGACACCTTGAGGAGGTTGTACATTGCCTTTTTATTTTTCTCTTTGGTGTCAAGGTGGATTTGGTGAAAACTCATTTTATGTATCTACAACTCATTTGGGAGAAATTCTTAACTATGTGTTTATTTCGGGTCTGTCACCTGATTTGTGGTTCAACTTCTTATATTCTCTGCCATAACTGGTTCATCTGTGGTCATCTTGCTTAAGCTTGTGGATTTAAACGTTCATTTTAATTAACCTGCCTGGCTAAGGCATTTAATAATGGGAGTTTCATCTGAATGATGTCGTTGGTATGGTAAGTTATCGTTCTGTCATGAAGAAGAATGAGTATGGGATTATTCGCTTCGTGCAGTCGGTACTGCAGTCATCGATCCTCTACCTGCATATGGGGGCTTGTAGAAGGAGTATATGATTTCTGAATAGTGTTGTCTCCCGTGTTTCTCCCGGTCATTTTCTGTCCCGGTGTAGGTGTTGATATTGTGTGTTGATTGCCTGGTAATTGCTGATAGTTCGGTTGTTGATGACCCACCTTACGCGTACCCTACATCTGAATTATACATATGTCTCCAACTGTAATTAACCTTTTACCATTGCTCTAAACATTCATATCTTCTACTCTTGCTTAGCTGCAAGTTCTAAACGGTTATTCAGTATCCTTCTATTTATTATTGTTTCTTGTTTTCACCTTCTGCTTGGAACGAGTATATGTGTAGTAAGCCTATGGAAGTTGAAGCTGTGTGAATGGAATATTAATTTAAGCCAAGAAATGATTTGAAAATAAAAACAAAGGTTATCATCTATTGATTGGGGGGTTTTGATTTCACAGGTATGTCTGTTAAAATTTTTACTTAATTGATATATTGATTTATTCGCTACACTTAAACTTGATGTGATAATTATCGTGAATGATCTGATATTCAGGTTTCGGCTCTTGCTGTGGTATTCTGATCGGATTGGAGGAAACTGATGATAAAGTGATTAGTGTGATAAGTTACTTAAAGAATTATCTAATGTTTGTTGCACTGACTTACTTCTTGTAGAGGCTTATGTTTTCCTATTTATCTTGGTCCTTTTCTTCTTCTTCTTCTTCTTCTTCTTGTTGTGTTTTCTTTTGGGGGTATTTATGTGGTAATATGGTTATCACTCATGAAGTCTTGTCATTCCCTATAATTGAAGCCCTGAATTATGTTCGAATGAGAATTATGCTATGTTTTAAACATTGTAAGACCTGTTTTCTTGTGTAGGTTATGTGTCTGAAAATTTATTGTGATTAAGCAAACTCCGATTACCTTAGTAATCTTAGTATTATCTGAACATTTCAAGGAAAATTGGCGTGCTAACGATATTGCGCGTGAAAACATGGACTTAATTGAACACTAAACAACTGCGAGTGGTCTGTATCACTCTTATATATCACCCAAGTATATCTCTGTTCACATTGAGAAGTGTTTATGTTAAATTATTGAAGATGGAACCTTTCTTACACATATTCTTGAGACGACAGATGCTTTTCAACTATGACTGCTTGTTATACGCCACCCCAGGTTGATGGTTTCGGGGGGGAGGCTGTAATGGAGTTTGAATAACTACTCGTCATGGTACTATGTTGTCTCTATTACATTCACGCTTTCTCATCATTTGTCTGCATCTCCGCGTGTTGAATATCGTAACTGTATGGGCTTTTCATTAAATTGCTGATGGTGAGCCATCTAGTGGTGGATTTAGTACTAACAATTTGAAGGTGAGTTGTTGGTGCTGCTATCTGGCCGCCAAGAAGATAAGCTTGCTTGGCCGTGAACCGTGCTCTAACAATCAACGTGAAAAGTTGTTCTGCTTCTTGGCTTTTTAACTGGAAGACGCGTTGAGCTAATCTCTGCTGGTTGTGCCTTAAAGATACAAATTATCTTACAAGAAGGAAAGATGGTGTGGATATTTGATCCCGGCTGATGGATTCTCCATCTGGCATATGTGCCGAAGATGTGGTTTTTTTTTTTTGAAAGGATTTTATTTCTTGTAAACACCGACCTCGTAAGTAGCTTCATTGGATGTCATGACTGTTTTAACTGAAGAACTAATCCTGTTATTTAATGGTGTTAAAACGCTGAGTACTTAAGTCTACGATATGTGAGAATTTCTAAAGGTGATGTTCGGATCATTTGTGGGTTAAAAAAAAATTTAGAGTCGAAAACAGGTCATTGTCGTTAACTTGTAATGTGAAAATTTTTGAGGTTTCAATTTAATTTAAGAAGATAATTATATGTTAATTTTTGTTTCTGCATTCAATTATATTAGGTTTCGTGCACGAAAGGAATAATTGTGTTCAAGGAGCTCCGACAAGATGGTGTACGAATTAATTGTATAACCTTAAAGGGCTGGTTTTATTTCATTTCTTGTTTTAAAACATAATCAAATATTTTTAATTTTAAAAAAAATTTCAAGCCATTTCGGGCTGTTAAAAAGAAAACTAGTTCTTAAAATGAAAGCTGATCTAATGACTTACTCGGTACATCGTGTTCTCATTTGATCATGGCGGTTGTCCTGTGTAAGACAGCAAGTCGGCTGTGAACACAGCTGTGTAATAGAATGCAAACGCAATGGGGGGCGTTGCTGTGTTGAATCTGACATGTGAGTGTCGGCTTATTATTGTGGTCTTGACGTTTATCTGTATTGTGAATAGTTGCGTGCATTGGATCATTTCTGCTGTATTTGACTTTCTCCTTCGATTTTGTTATCGTCTCTGGGGAATATTGGATTATTTATCCTACTTCTGTATTTGATTGCATATTCGTGAATTATTTCTTCGATTTCTGATATTGTGTGTTTGGTTGGTTCTTAGTATTTTCACCCAACCTCCGAAAACCGAGATAGTCTATTAGATAGGTTTTCATTCTCCATTCTATAATGGTGGATTTAATTATTTAATTTTCAATTGAACCTCGTTCATTTATTATTCTAAAGATCTTATGTTTTCATTCAATAATTATTGATGTAAGGATTTTATTTTCTACTGGGTTGTTCTTTGATTGATCTAAATAGAATTCAGTATTTATCGTCATTTTTAAATCCATTTAAAGAAATATATTAATTTTGAGGTCGGTAAATTATAGTGTTTTGGTATTATTAAAGTTTTCTTAAATGGATGAAGGAATTATTATTTCAGCCAATTAGTTAAGCTTATTTTAAGTTGATTCGCTTGACCTCTTGTGTCCTGTTCTTCCACAATCAGCGACGGCCTTTTGGTTGGGATAATTGTAAGTATTTCCTTTAATTTGGATTATTTATCCCTGGTCGTGCTAACACTCTTGACCTTAACTTATGTGGTGAGAAAAAAGACAGGAAAGTATTATGTTGCAACTTGTCAGTTCCACTCTTTCTTTCATAAATGAATGATTTTGTATTTGTATTGTATTGTTTTCTGACTGATGATTATTAATTGGTGATTAATACTACTGAATCTAATGTCATGAAATTATGATATACCATGATCACTAAAACTTTTGTGGAAATTTCTACACAATTTTTATACCTGTAATACTGTGGATAGTAGGTAGAATATAGCTCCATTAATCACACGATCATGTACCATTTCTGCTTACGTTTGAATCCTACAAACTTCCTCCTTAGCATATGAGTTTCCTTTAATCATTTTGGTTCCTGTGTGTGGCATTCTTTCTTACATTGTATTTCAATTTTATTTCCTGCATAAGTGGCATATCTTGATACTATTGACTGTTGAGGTTGGCTTGGATAGTGTTAAGAGGACTGACGTACGAGGTGATGTTAGCGTCTATTTCTGTCGTAGTTCTTAATTCAAGATAAGGATTGTCAATCCCACTCACCTTCTGGTCACTTCTTTCCTTCCTTCCTCCCTTTGTCAGTTGGCTTCTTTTTCCCTCAGCACAAAAAAAAAAAAAGAGCTGCAGAGGCCAGACCGGTCACTCCCTTCCTTCATGGCTTTGTAAATTAATAAAAGTAATATTATAATAAGCAGCACAGGCTGGTAAACTTCTTTTCTCCAGCAAAATAATAATGAAGCACAGGCAAACTTCCAGGTGTTTTCAATGTTCAGAATGATGTATTTCAGAAAAAGGTAACAGAAAGAAAGAGAAGAAAAAAGATATGAAAGAAATGAATATATTGAAGAGTGGGGGGAGAATGAGAACCTGGGGACCTGACGCGCTAAACGATTTAACTCGCCCGCCCGATAATTTTAGTTACGGCCTACGACGGTCAGAGGCGCTAGCGTGGAAATCCCAGCAATCTTTGTGGCAGCCGATGAATACAGAAGTGAAAAATAACGTTCAGAATGGACTCTTACTCATTCTCTATGGCGCACAGTGAACTTTTCAATAACTGTCATATATTCGGGAGTTGTCACTGGTAATACATCCTTTCCTAAATTCAGCCTCTTCTACTGACTGATACAAATCAAATCCGTTCTTCAAAAGTTTGTTTTAAGTGATTAGCAATGGCAAACTACCTCACTCCTCATCCTGCCTAGTACGCCTAATTTAGGCTCTGCCATTGGTTTTTGCGGTTTCCCTATAACTGCAAAGCCTTTGGTAGTGCTATTTGAGGGTCTAACCAGCCTCTTGGCTGATGACCTAACAAACTGTAGAATACATTAAAATGGTATTACCGTTAATAAAGTATTATTATTATTATCATCAGTTTTGTCTCCAAGTGTGAGGTATGTTGTTGTATCAGGCGCGTGTTAACCAGTTGTACAGCTTATGCCGTTAATTGTGTTTCAGATTTTCTTCTTTGAGGAATTTCTATCACTTTACACTTATAGTCGGTAATGTTCAAGTTTCAGTCATTTACTTTTGCCAAACTTATAGATCTCAATTGAGAACCGTTAAACGTTAATGCTAAAGTTTCTCAGTTTCAGCATTATACATATTTTTAATTTTCTTAATTTTATTTTTACTTAAGCATTAAAAATGTATAAGCATATAAATAGCTTTCTTTTTGAAACCTCCTGGCCTTTGCGTTACAAGTACCGGCAAATCGTGTGTTGTAGCAATATATCGGATATCTAAATTTATTGGAATGAGGTGAAGAATTGCGGATATTAGTTTCAGAAAGAAGTTACAAGATAGTGTATCGGTATAATTTTAATTATTGTGTTGATGTGTTATTTGCCTCTGTTTGCGATTTGAAAGTGGCGCTATGAATGTTTGGTTGTTCTTTACAGTGTAGGCTGCGAAAGATTTTAGTACCGGTAGTGTTCGAAATCTTGAGAGTTGTTCCGTGTAGGATATCTGTGAAAATATCTCCATATGTACATTTCTTGGTATATCAGTGTTGTTATGGAGATTCTTCTGTATCACATCCTTATCCCACAACAGCTATGTCCGGTATTTACTCCTGATGTTTTAGTTAACAGTAGACTGCCTCTCTTTCGTAAGATACTTCCTGATTTATTGGTGTGTAAGAGATCTTCTTCATAGGCGTGTGGCGGTGAGTTTGCATGGGTTCGAATCCCAGGATAGACAGCCCTGAAAATCGTTTCCGTGGTTTCCCCATTTTCTCGTTAATTAACCTTACCGTATTTAACGCCGCTACCTTCTTAATCCTAGCACTTTCGCTTCGACTTGTTAGGGCAATATTAAACCAGTAGCAGGAATGGAAGAAAAATCTTCAAGAACATATTGTGGCTCTGGAAACTGTAAAAGGTAGTTACTTCAAAGTGAAATCAGGAATATATTAATAGAATAACCAGTGAAGGCCAGAACAAGTAGGCCTAGTGTCCCCTACGTTGCAATATACAAAATACAATTAATCATAGTTTCCTGAATAGATATGTGTTTCCATAGAAATCTGTTACCTGGCAATGAGTAAGAATCAACGCAATTGGCCACAGGAACGAGCTCATGTTACATGTGTACATTATGTTTACTTTTACAGTAAAATATCACAAAGTGAATAACAAGCACTGTTATTGGCTGAAATGAATTCAGTTAGGCACCACTCGATGTATTCAACACAGACTAGTTTCATACCATGTGGGGAACAAACTGCTAAACATTTAAACCAGTTGTATGACACAGAACTCCCTTCAAGGGGTGCTGTGTTAACCAACCCTCGGTTGTGTCATAAGACATGACATGCACAGACAAATAAAGAAAGTGCACTTAAGTAAAGGTTCAATGAAATGAGCTGGTAGAAGTGTTGAATAAATTTTTGTCTTCATTTCAACAGATTCTTCTTCATTTTCCATTTCCAGTCCTTTGGGTAGAGTTGTGAATTAAGGACCTCCTCATTTTTTTGTTTCTCCACAACTCCCTTCTTTTTTCCAATTTTTTTTCTACTTTTACTCCTCTCTTGTCTGTACTCTCTTTCCCCGTATCCATCCACCTATTTCTGGGCATTCCCTGATGTCTTTCTCCTATTATTTTCTCTGTAATCACTCTGTGGAACTCTACCCTGTCCTATTCTCATCATGTGTCCATACCATTTCAGCTTATTGGTCTCTATCATGTCTTGCAGTTTGTAATGTGCTCCCGATATATATGTTTTCTTACCTTGTGCATATTCATCCCTTCTTCTAGTGACATTGGACCGGTACACTTTCCATCCATCTGTTGCCTTGTCTGCCTCATGACTGTGTGTGTGCTTGCTATCCATTCCCCGCCACCCCCTGACGTCATCATTGTTCCCGCACATTCCACGCCTGGCTCTCCGGCCTATATAAACTTGCCGTTTCACCTTGATCGGCAATCAAGTGTGTGCATTATGCTATTGTAAGTAGTGGGAGTTTTATATCGTCCGCGGCTGGTCTGTGCTGACTTATTTAACATGTGTGCAAACCTTCTAGGCCTATGTCTCGCTGGGTGAGCAGACTCATGTTTTATTTTACATATTCATGTTGATATTCTTTCTAGCTCCTCACAGACTTTGTTACAAATATCAAGCTTGTAAAATTTTGGCCCTTTTTTGGACTTTACTTCACTATGGAGCACTTCCTTCATTTCTGTGAACATTGACAACTGTGATTGGGGAGTTTTCCTTGGCGGACCAATAAGCGAGCTGGAACCTTACATCGTGTGTTGAAATGAACTTAACCTTCAACGGGTTTTTGCAGCCTGATCCCTGCCTGTTCCCTTAATGCCCTCACCTGTGTTTTTTTTTTCTTTATCCATTTTCCCTACATCTCCTTCTACCGGTGTATGCCCTTGTTACTTCCTATTCTTCTTCTTGTATGAGAAATTAAAAATGCACTAGAAAGATTAGTAATGGTCTGCAAATTTTCATAGGTGTTCTTTCTCTTTAATGGTTTTAAAATTAATGTCAACTTATTCTTCTAGTTAAATGAAATTCGTATTCGGGGGATTAAATATTGTGAAATATCAATGTGGTGGTTTCTATGCATTGCTATCCCAATGTTTACTGAATGTATCATTCCACTAGTAATATTTTTTTGATGTATATTCGGGGTACGCCCTTGCTACGATATTGGTACCATTGTAACTATTTGAATGTAGTCATCTGTCCATATTCTCACAAAGTACTTGTACATACACCTTATTTTCTTAACTTAATCTTCTAACATGTCTACTATTCCAGTACCTGACCAATACCAAAGATTATGAGTTTCATTGCCATGTATCATGTTTATAAGCTTTCTTTTGATGTTGCTACAATATATGTCATGATTCTTAAAACCTGATCCCTTGGGCTTTTTATTTGTTTGGTGTCCCCTTTTTATTCCTTTGCTCCTACTACGGAATACCTCTCGGGAAGGGCCTTGATTTGTGTTCTGCGCGACTAACTGCGCATTGCCTCGTGCACGCTTCCACTCTGTTTGGCCTGACACGTAAACATTGTGCTCTGTCATATGATTGAGGGAGACTCTCCTCTCCTTTTTTTGAGAAATCGTGTTTTAGAACTGATCTATGCTAAAAACATAAAAGGTAACAAGTTTAGGGAATCCAATTCTCTCCCTGATTTCTATGTTTCTGACTTTATTCCTTCATATCCTCCCTATTATTCCTCTAAGGAATTTCATCTTGGCCTCTTGGATTCTGCTTTCATCATAGTTTGCTGTTGTCCATGTGCCTGATGCATATGTCAAAATTGGTGTGTAATACATAGGGTGCAACATTTTCTTTCATTCCTTAGGGACGTCCGAGTTCCAGACTATAGACCTCGCACATCGATAGAACTCAATGGCTTGTTCAATTCTCTTTCCAATTTCTTAATTTATTTTCCCATCTTCTGCAATTACTCTCCCCAAATACTTGAAGCTTTCCACAACTTCTAATGGTCTTCCATTTACTTCAATATTCCCACTTCCTTCTCTATTACCTCTCATCACCACTGCTATCATATACCTCTCCACACTTATGTGCATTCCATATACCTCTAGCTCCTACTTCTATACAATATCTTGTTCTTGTACTTCCATTTCATCTTCTCTCCATACTACTATGTCATCTGCAAAGAGTAAGGCCTTTGTCTCTTTGCTTTCCATTTTTTGTTTCATCCATCGTTGTAATGTAGAGTAGAGGGGATGATACACATCCTTGTTTAAGTCCTGTTTCTACTTCGAACCAGTTTGTTTGTCCTGTCATAGTCGTCTTACTACTTACTCACTTTTCGTTTATGGCTTTTATAATTGGTTCTCCTCCTCTCCCTCCCTTCTTCTTTATCAATCTATCGAAGACCGCTTGCCCTGGTACACTTTCGTATGCCTTCTCAATATCTAAAAATGTCATCACTAAATCCTACCTAAACTCGTATCTTTCCTCCATCGTGTTCTTTAGATTCAATGCATTGAAGAACTTAAAATTGATGTTAGACTGAGTGTGGAGTACGGCACTGCATGGAAGTGAAACATGGATAATAACTGGTGCTGAGAAAAACAGAGTTGAAGCCTTTCAAATGCCGTGTTATCAGAAGTTGTTGAAGATCAGATGGATAGAACATGTTAGAAATAAAGAGATAGTGAATCAGCTTGATGAGAGGAGAACAGTTTGAGAGAATTTGATGCGAAGAAGGAAAATTTTGATAGAACAGATCTCAAGGCACTCTGATCTTGTTCAGTTAGTTGTGAATCAAAGTGCAGAAGATAACAATGGTACGAAGATTCTAAGATATGGACCCGGGTGATCAGAATGATATGCTAATGGAATAGTCACTGAATTTTCAAGAAGTTTTGTGCATTTTGATCACAATCAATGTATGTTTGATTTTTAACAAGAAAACCCATCTTGCTGTGGTTTCACTTCCATGTAAAACTGTATGTTATATAGCTATGAATACGATATAAGGTGTCATGTAAAACTAGGGATCCTTTGACTATGAAGTCGATATTGACAGACATGTTAACTTATATTTTGTATGGAAGTGATAACTGTATTTGAAGTCATGTAAAACTGGAGGTCCTTAGCTCTGATCATAGTATCAGTCATAGAAAACTTGTGGTCCTATAGGTATATTCACGAAATCCACAGGCATGTTAAATTTTTGGGCTTTTTTGTGTGATCATGATATTGAGAGTCATGTAAAATTACAAGCTTGTTGTTTAGTCTGTTGAAAAATTACCTAAGTAACAACAAGGTAATACATTTTTCTGGTCTGTGTTCCAGTGTAACATCATTGGAAGAAATCATAAACCCCAGAACCTTCTAACTGCTTCAGTTGCAGTGTGAAATGGACTTGCAAATAAAGATCAAGGAGGAACCAGCCTGGCTTGAAGGAACAACAAATGCATCACTTGTAAGTCTCATTCCACATAACTTTATGGAGGTCAGAATTTAACCCTTACCGGCTGAATAAGGTTGGCAGGGGCATAATTTACTATGTGCTTCCCCAATATTAACATCAGCAGTCATCTTTTGCTGCTTGGGCATGTAAGCGTGGTATGTCTCTGTTTTGTTTCCTTGTCTGAGAGTATGCCACAGTGTGCTACACAAAGCTGCCAACTCTTACGAACTAGAAACAACAGTATTGATGTACATCTATGGGTCCAGCTAGTGACAAAATTATTGTTCGTGGGACAAGGAAAGGGCTTCTAGTGGCATAAGCTCCCAGATAATTGCTGCCGAGTGGACAATTGGCCTCTAGCATTTAAGAGGGAGGTGGCAGTGCATTCTATATTTGATAGTGGCAAAAAGCTGAATTAATGTTGTGGGCTTGATAGTGAAGGAACCATGGTTAGGTCCATCTAGTGATGAAGTTGTGATAGGCTGTGTCTCAAGATTGAGGCTTCAGGGCATTTCATGTGTTAAGTACCCTTTGACTGACTGTCTATTGTCTGTTGGTTATTTAAATTGATTTATGGAGGGTGTGTGGTAATGTCCTTATTCTGCTTGGTTTGGTAATGGAATCTTTGTTGGATTGACATCATTTCCTATCATATGTCAGCCAATTGCAGTGCTAGTAGTTGCTGAAGTGATGGAAAATGGTGGGTGCTAGATTGAATTAGGTTATGGCCAGTAGGTCCATGGCTCTCATGGTGAACATATTTTTCCTTCAAAAGAAATTCCAGGTAAGATTTACATCATTTAAACTTTTTTATATTGTCACTAATGTTGGGTGAGCACGTATTAAAATTCTGCCTTGGCAGTTTACTGTGAGTGTAGCTTGTCTAAAGCAAACACCCTGATGAAGGTGGAGATGCAGTGAAAATTATTTAGAAGAAGCATGATTTTCATCATCTTTCCTTGCTCTATCTGTTCAAATCAAATCAAATGAAAATCTCTTTATTTGCAAATGAGGTGTCTACCTCGGTGGCAAATGGTACACAAAAATACATTATTGTCAAGCACTAAATTTTAAATTAACAGGAGACGAAGAAAATTTTCCTAGAATACAATTTACGCTAATAATTTTTTCTATTAAACACACACATCATCCTTAATAAATTTATATTGTTTACAAAATTCTACTTATAATATCTTACAAACATAGTCAACTCATATTCAGTACGGTATGTGAAATTACTTCTAATAATACCTTACAACTGATATAAGATTAAAATTAACATTGAATTTATTTACATATTTATATTTTACCCATTTTGGAACCTAAGGAGCATAACGACCTTGTGCGTCTTAACCAGAGCCCCTTTTGCCACCACTTTTCAGAGTTCCTGAAGGGCCTTCACAGCTACCGTAGCGGTCCCAGGGCCCTCGAAGTCCCCACTGTACTTCACCCCTACAGGCAGTCCCCTACTTATGCTGTCCAAACACCTTAGACCAGGGGATGGAATTAATTTAATCACACACATTTATTATTTACAATATCCTGCACTGGTAGAATGCCCTCTAACATTTAATTTATTATCTCTGTTGTTGTTTATTCTCTTCTTGAATATCTGTACAGATTTTGGAAAAGGATCAAACACTACCCCTGGTAAACTGTTCCACTCCTTCACGCCCTTCCCAATGAAAGAAAATTTACCCCAATCGCTTCTGCTAAAATTCCTTCTAATTTTGTACTTGTGGTCAGTTCTACCAATATAATTATTTTCCAACCGTAGCCTCTCACGGATATCTCCCCATGCTTCTTCTCCTGTATAGGCTCTATATAATCCTATAAGTCTACTTTTCTCCCTTCTCTTACTTAAAGTTTCCCACCCAAGTTCCTTTAACATTTCTGATGCACTACTCTTTCTCCTGAAATCCCCTGTTACAAACCTTGCTGCTTTCCTCTGCACACCATCTAGTTCTTTTATTAGGTATTCTTGGTGAGGATCCCAAACACTGTTTGCATATTCCAATAATGGACGAACCATACTTAAGTAACTTTTTTCTTTTAATTCTTTGTTGCATCCTTTAAGTAGCCTCATTATGACATGTAACGATCTGTATGCTTTCCCAACAACGTCATCAACATGACCCTTCCAGTGCAAATTACTTTCAAATCTCACACCTAAGTATTTGCACTTGCCATCTTTTGGGATAACTACCTCATCCAAAGTATATTCAAATTCAGTTTTAAAGCTCCTGTTTGTAAATGTTGTAACAGTTGATTTGCCTCCATTAATCTTCATATTATTTTCTTCAACCCATTCCTGGATACTGACAAGGTCCCTTAGTAATTCTGAACAATCCTCAATGTTATTTATTTCCCTATAAACAATTATGTCATCTGCATACAATCTTATTTTCGATGTTATATTGTTCCCTAAGTCATTTGCGTATATTAAGAAAAGTAACGGACCGATTATACTACCCTGTGCAATTCCCTTCCAGACTTTCTCTTCCTGTGATATATTATTTCCTACTTTGACTTTCTGAACCCTTGAATTTAGAAATGTTCTTATCCAACGTATAACCCTTACGTCCAATCCTATTCCCTCCAATTTCGTTAATAATATTCCATATGTTGCTACTCAAGTCACAGTCCATTGCAATCTTCTGAGTGTGTAACTTTCAGTTCTGTGGCTCTTCATCTGATAGCTCAGAGGGTAAACTGATGACATTCTAATTTCGTGTTAGTGAGTGTGATTCACGTTCGGTCTAGAGGTATTTGAAGAAGCTGAGTTATCCCAGCACATGTATGTAGTTATACTGGCAAGAAAGTGAATTCCTACACATCATTGTGGCACCTCAGAGTCTTTGAAAACCTTGAATGTTGGAAGAGAGATATTCAATGAATAACTGTGACTTGACAGTAATAATCTATTGCAAACAGTGTGAACTGCTAATTTATAGACTGTATATTGCCCAAGAGTTGCTTAAAGCTAAAATTCTGCAACTAATGCACGCTGCTCTCAGAATAATTGTGTGCTTGTTGAGGTTTTCTTTTCTCTCTCTACCCCCTGTGGGTTGGGATGCAGACGAAGAATAGATCCACAGTATCCCCTGCCTGTCGTAAGAGGTGACTAAAAGGGGCAACCAAGGGATGATTGAATTAGAACCATGAAACTACTTGTGATTAGTACCATCACCTGGGTAAGCCAAAGGTCGCCTTTACTTGCAAGTAGTACCACTATGTAAGGTACACAATAGGTTTGTGATTAGTAGCAGCAGAGCGCGGCTCACTGTGGGTTTCCAGTGCCTGTGATTAGTACCACTATATGCGGAACATAACGGGCTTATGTTGCCTGTGATTTGTACCATTATGTGAGAAACACCACGGATCTGGGCATCGCCTATGATTAGTATCATTTTATGAGCGTCACTTTTGGTCAACATTGCTTGTGATTTGTACCCATTATTTGAGGAACACCACGGGATAGTACTAGTCCTTGTGATTAGTACACCTACGTGAGGTGCACCATGGGTTTGCTTTGCCTATGAGTGTCACCATTATGTGAGAAACCCCGTAGGTCTATTTTACCTGTACGATGTACATTACTTGTAAGTAGTACCATAAGTTGTTGGAACACCGTGAGTTTACGCTACCTTTGATTAGTACCGCAACTTGAGAAATGACATGGTTCTACTTTACTAGCATTAAATGCCATTATGAGGGACCGTTGACCTGGATATAGAAACCCTTTATACAACAAGCATCATTGATTCAGGATCGTGCTTTGGTAGGAGTCCCTTGGTCGGTAATATAGTTTCTGGGAAGGTGAGGCATTGCAGGTCGGATCCACTAATTGTTTTAAATTCATATTCATCCATTCGTTCTTCATCACGTTTTGAATTCTGGTCATTGGGTGATTATTGTACTTTTAAATGGTAATTTCATTTCGTCTCATTTCGTACCATTAGGGGCCGATGACCTAGATGTTATGCCCTTTAAACAACAAGCATCATCATCATCATCATCAAACCAGTCTACTAAACAGAGTTTTGGGCCGATGACCTTCGATGTTAGGCCCCTTAAAGCAAGAAGCATCATCAAACAGGATGTCAACACAGGTGTGATTACTCTGGGTTACTCTCACATCCACAATCTGCTGGAAGATATATGTGTTAAGGAAAGAGCAGATTTGTGTATGGCATATGAGAGATAAAATAGCTTAAAATCTGAATGTAATTTCTCTCATAATAAGTATTTTGCTCAGACTTTGAATTCATTTAGGAAGGCAGAATAGTGATTAGCTTATTTTATTTCTCACATACAGGTCTGTGTCTATGTTACTTATAGAACCCTGCATAACTCTAGAATACATGATTTTTTGAGAAAATTTTCTTTAATATGCCTCTTCTTCGAGAGCTCCAACACTCTCAGGATGTAAGGAACATAAAAAATTAACTTTTCTTTCCCTTTGTCATTATTTCATTTTGTCATTTTGTGCATCATTTTTGTTTCTTTTCTTAGTTCAGCCACTGTTCTCTTTCTTCTATATTGAATGGGTTAAGTCGGTATATTCTAGAATTGTGTAACTTACTATAATTTGTTTTTATTAGTAAATGAACTTATATTAGAACGTCCCTCGCCCACATCTTTATTGCCAACATGGTTTTATGAATCCAAGTGAGAAATTTCAATATCTTATTGTAGATCATGAAAGAGCTCCTGAAACTGCAGATGTACACTCCAACATTGTTGACTCTCTACTGATGGTGTTCTCATCCCCACATTTCTTCATGGAACACTACATAACATCCCCTTAGTAGTACAACATTTTGTGTGTAGTGTCATTGAATTTGGGCTACAACTTTCCCTGGTATATGACTGTGATAAGCCTCCTTCTTTCATGTTTGTTTTCTTCTTTTTACACTTGGAAGCATTGTAATATGCTGTTTGAAACAAAACTATCTCAATGATTTATGTAGCCCCTGTGAGCTCAGCAAAACCAGAGTAGAGAATGTGATTCAAATATTTCAATTTTTTTTAAAATCTTTCTGTAAACAGACTCTATGCTGAGAAGAAAAATGATTTAGAACAGTTTTAACACCTGGAAGTGGTTCAAACAATCTCTAAGATTTGATTGATATGATTGGACTTACGACAACAGTTCATGCAATTTACTTTTTATGTCTGTGGCAGCTTACTCCCAAATTCTGTGCGAGACGGCCTCAATTCCATGGCCAGTAAGATATCTTCTGTAATGGCTAGGAAGCGTTTCTCATTTTATATTTGGTTCTCAGTCTGATCCTTTTTTCTAACATAAGGAGTGATCAAGGATATCAACACCATTCTCAGTACAACCTTTGGTTTTAACAATCCTCTGCTGGTAAAAACCTTCCTTAAACATTAGTGAAATTTTGAAAGTAACTGTCAGGTAATGCTTTATCATACTCATTTGTTGGTGACTAGATTTGTAGATGTCTGTTATGTGCATACCTAATATATCTAACTTTCCACAGGAAAATATTGAACATGTATCAGGAGTGATAGCTCTGAAGAAAGAAGCCAAATCAGAGTTAACAGAGCCAGGGCCAACACAGGAAAGCTCACTTGAGGTAATGTGCATAATTTGATAACCGGTAGTCAAGTAACAAAAATACCGTATTACGCGAATAATCCCTGCCACCGAATAATCCCCGCACCTTCATTTTAGGAAGGATCATTTTGAAAAAATGAAATGAACTAAAATTACTTGCATTGAAGGAGTAACATAGGCACAAACAAAATTGTATGTGACTCCTCGAGTTCCGCCTGGTCTTTTTTTTTTTTTTTTTGCTACTAGCTTAACGTCGCACCGACACAGATAGGTCTTATGGCGATGATGACACGTTGTCTTTGTGCAAATATGAACATGACGGATGTAGCTACTTTGCCTGAACATATTAGAGTGGATAAAAATGCATAATCACTGCTATAAAATATATGTCATGAAAATTAGCATGTAGTCCTTCTTACGTGACAAGTATTTAATTAATCTGAACTTGCAATGGGGTTGATTTGCTGTAGATTGGAAGATTCCTTGTCTCTTTCATTACTAGAATCCTTTCCTAAATTACTTAAAAATTCATCACACTCCACGTCTAAAACACTGTATGAAAACTACGTGACCCCGTAGTGTGTTGAAAATCTTGACGTAAGTAAAACCTGCACCCAAATTTTGTGCCTAAAATTTAAAAAATAAAAATATCCTGGATTTATTCGCGTAAATACGGTAGATAGAAAATGGCTCAACAGATATCATTGTTTGACTCTTCATTTCAATGCATACAATTGATAGGCCTACGGAAAATATACTTTTTTCATGAGATTGACTGTTTACTTACCTAATTTTTACTTTTCCTTCAAGTTGTTCCACGATCTTGCGTTATGTATTGTGTAGCAGTTAGGATTGCTCCAAAGACCTCTACTGTATATCATTTGGGAGCTGGTATGATTCCTACTGATACTTTTCACTACTTAAATATTTCAAAGACAGATTTTCTATAAGATACATTCTTTTGTTACTGGATATTTTATTAGTTGTTTCCAATTGAAACACCTTCGTAATCTTATTGATTATATTAATTATTAATTTCTAGATAATACAATTATTTGTAGATAAAAGTTGAAGGTGATGCTTGCTTATTGTGAGCATTCACTTATATGCTACACACATTGTAGCCATCATGTGGCAAGTGAAAAACATTGTTATTTTTCTAAATGTTGTCAGCTTACCAGGTGAGTTGGCAGTGCAGTTAGGGTCGCGCAGGTGTGAGCTTGCAGTGGGTTCGAACCCCACTGTTGGCGGCCCTGAGGATGGTTTTCCGTGGTTTCCCATTTTTACACCAGGCAAATGCTGGGTCTTTACCTTACTGACCGCCACGGCCGCTTCCTTCCCACGCCTAGCCCCTTCCTTTCCCATCGTCGCCATAAGACCGATCTGTGTTGGTGCGACGTTAAGCCAGTTGTAAAAAAAAAATGTGGTCTGTGGTGTTACTCGTCCATTGTGACTTATAATATTACTTAAACTTGCAGTGAATAAATAAGCTCTTCAAGAGTGATCTTGCCTTTCTCTTTCATACGTCGTAAGGGATAGTGTTTGTGAATAGGCATTGTATGTTCACCATTACTCACCTGAACATTCGTTTCATGAATTAATCCATCACTACCAGGATACACATTTGATCACTGCCATAATCCATTGCAAAGCATGCGTGTCGGCTTCTTTCAGTGTGAGCATGTTGCTATGGGGTATTTCATTGCTCATTTATTGAGATATTCCTTTGACAAGCTCTTCCAGGAGTTCTGGGTTAGCCCATCTGGGCTAGTTACTGATGAGAGAGGAAGTATAATCATGATCAGGGGAGTAGTAATTGGCTTTCCTATAAGGAAATGGGATGTAGTTAGGTAAGAAGTGTCAAAAGGGTCTTCATTTAACCCGTAGAGTGGGGCTCGCTTCAGGTGACGCGGCTTGAGCGAGCCCGATGGTGGGCGCGCGTCATGTGAAGCGCAGAAAGTTTTTATTTTTTATCTCCGTTACGAAACAAGCGGTAGGTTTGAAACTTTCTCTGTATGTTCCGAGAGGTGCTGCCATCTGACAGATTTTTTTTCACCTTCGTGTATCTAAGCAGTTCACGTCTTGGAATCCCCTTATTATCTGCTACATAGCTGCGTAGCGCAAGAACAACCTATGTGGCGCTTGGCGAGAAGCTCAGTCAGTGTGCCGCGACGAGCGTAGTATTTCGTGTCCCGGTGTGAATGTTTTCAGCTCTCATAAGTTGTTTTGTTGGTATATAAATTTATCTTGTGATTCATTGTTTTAATTCTACATGTAGCGTTTCCTATTTGTAGTCAACATGTCCAAAAGAATTGTAGATCTTCCGAGTGATGATATACGGGATATTCTCGAGCTCAGTGAGGAAGATAGTTGCAGTGATTCTAGTTTAGATAGTAATGGTGAAACTATCCCGCTATTAGATGCTCCAAGCACGAGTGCTTCCGTCGGAGTAGGCCTGTTGCCTAGATGCCGTGGACAGGTGTCGAGTTCGAGCTCCGATGAGAGTAGCGTGTCAGAAAGTGAGAGTGATTTGCCTCCTACTCCGCCTAATGACTGGGATGTAAGGGGATGTAGGAGAGCCCGATTTCCAGCTACATACCAAAGTGGAATTCAGGGCGAACATTTAAATAAAAAAGAACCGGACGAAATATTTGAGCATTTCATTGACGATGAACTGTGCGAACTTATTGCAGAGCAAACTAATCTGTACGCTCAGCAGTCAATACAAGCTAGTATATGAACTGCTAAAATGAAAAGGAGAAGCAGGGAGAGGGATTGGGTTCCTACTAACAAGGAAGAAATAAAACTTTTATTTGGGATCTTTCTTCTTCAGGGTATAATTCAAAAGCCGAAGCTGTCTCATTATTTTTCACGTAATAGATTGTTTGCTACGCCCGTGTTTTACGAGACCATGTCCGAGAAACGTTTTTTCCTTCTACTGAAATTTTTACATTTCTCAGATAATGAGGCTTACGATCGGCAAGTATCCCCAAAACTCTACTAAGTGAAGCCAGTTCTAGACATTCTTGTATCAAAATTTAAAATGTCCTATTTACCAGATGATCGTCTATCAATTGACGAAAGTTTACTCCTTTGGAAAGGTCGCTTGGGGTGGAAAATATACATTCCGAAGAAGAAAGCTCGTTTCGGGATGGAATCTTTTAAATTATGTGAGGCTAAAACAGGATATGTGTGGAATATCCTGTGGTACACAGGCAAGGAAACTGAGCTAGTAAATGAGGTTTGTGGGGTAAATATTTCTCAGTATACCAAGCCCTCGAAAGTACTGTTTGCTCTAGCCGAACCTCTTCTAAATAAGGGATATCTCATAGCTCTTGACAATTATTACAGTAGCCCGGAACTCTTCGATCAGCTCAATGAGTTTCAGACAGACGCTGTCGGCACTGTAAAATCTAACAGAAAAAATCTTCCGAAGGACGTCATGGGGAAAAGGCTGAAAAAAGGGGAGGTGGCTTTTGCCTATAAAAACAAACTCATGGCCATGAAGTGGAAAGACAAGAGAGACGTCTGCATGCTGAGTAGTATTCATGACGCGGAAATGCGCACTGTTGTAAACAAGAAAGGAGAAACCAAAGAGAAGCTGGTCGTATGTATTGAGTACAATGACTCAATGGGAGGGGTGGACTTATCGGACCAATGTATCGTGCCATACAGTATGGCGAGAAAAAGAATGAAGAAATATTACCACAAGATTTTTAGACACCTACTGGATATAACAGTGTTCAATGCTTTTGTGATATACAAGAAACACGGCGGTAAATTCACTCAGCTGGAGTTTCGTATTCAAATTGTGCAGAAACTATTTCAGAAGTATGCGAACGCTACCCCTAACGCAGCCTTGCCAATTCGATCAGTGAGACCCGCACCCGTTGAATTGTCAACTCGATTCTCGGGAAGGCATTTTCCAGATTTCAATCCAGCCTCGAAATCAAGACTGCACACAAATAAGAGATGCGTTGTTTGCGTGGCGAAAGGCCAGCGGCGGGACACTCGGTATTGTTGTGTAGTATGCAATGTCGCTTTGTGCCCCTCTCCTTGCTTCAGGCTATACCATACAGTTGAAGTATGAGCATTGAAAATATGCCAGCGAGTCTCAGGTTCCATACTCGGGGAATGTGAGAAGATCGTAGTCTACACTCGGTGACCGCTGTACATTCTGTGTGCCGGCAACTATCAGTGACCATCCTGAAATTGTTCTTTTCAATTTTTCTCCAGTCATTTGTTATAGCTATTGTGTGTAAATAATTAGTGTAAATAGTGTTGAACAGTGTAGTGTAATTTTGTGTAATTTGGTGACAAAATTGTGATGAATGAACTCATGGATTACTCGCTGCCCTCTTCAATGGCAAGTTATAGGCCTACGTGGTGAGTAAATTTTTCTATTTTATTTCAGGAAAATGTGATATTTGAGTGAATGTGTCTGTATTATTTGGAGTATATGATACTTTTTTATTTGTGCGTTACGCATTTCAACTTTGAATTAATATAAGCAACACAAATAATACTCCGAATCGGAGTAAATATGAAATGGCACATAAGCAATTTTTGCACTGACACTGGATGAATTGAAAAATCCTTTTAATTGTAAATAATAACACAATTTACACCGCAACGTATAATTTTATGCTAATTTTAACATAATATAATATTTAAGCGGGTGTAGGTTGGCAAAAACTATTTCTTTTCTAAAGAAAAAATTTACTGAAAATGATTCCCCACTATGCAGGAATTCCTCTTTTATGACCTCCCCACTTGACGGGTTAACTATAGCGAGGGGATGTATGTTTCGTAAGAGTGGTCTGTTCTTTATTGATGAAGCAATAAGAATCCATCACCCTTCTGGGGCGATGTATAAGACTCTTAACAGCTGCTTCACAGATTCCACCAAAGTGTGGTGCTGTAGGAGGGATGATATGCCATTTCAGTCCCATGCCTGCAGTTGCGCTGAAGAGTTTTCTTTTTTCCGGGGTTTCAATCACTCACTACTGATCTGGATTTAGGGCAGTCGGCCAGGTGGCAGATATCATATCTGTTGTTCTCCTAACCTTTGCTTAAATGATCACAAAGGAATTGGAAATTTATTGAACATTTCCCTTGGTTAGTTATTCCTTTCCCCAACTACCCTTCGTATAAACGAATATTTGCACGAATTCGTCCTCTTGAATTCCAGCTTTGTCTTCATATTGTGATCATTCCTAATTTAAAGACATCACTCAGACATATTCGTCTACTGATGTCAATCCACACCATCCCTCCACTGACAGCTCAGAACTTACCACTTATGATATAGATGTTGATTCCATAGGGAACCTGAAATGTTTGTCCAAATGAGTAAATTTATAAAACCAACATTAATGTTCCTTTATTGGACATTACAACTGACTCATTCCTGGTTGTCAGCATTTTACCGCATGTGCTCTGTTGGGCTCATTTACTCATTCAGACAAATATTTCAGGTTCCTTATGGGAATCAACATCTATATCAACTGATGGCCAAGCAGGCATCAATTTTTTGGTAATGAGACAGTCTCTCATAGTGCATTGGCACTGCCGGTGGCTCTAAGTAGCCTACGCAGTAGCCTCCATGGTATGCACAAGCCATGCGTCTTGGTGGGTGTGCTATGTACCAACTCATCAGCCCAACATAGCACACGGGCATATGAGTAAACAACACAGTAAAGGTTTCCACCTATTCAATACAAAATATATTCACAATATTTTAAAGTTACATGGAACTAGTTTCGACCCATCTAGGGGTCATTATCAGCCACATCAAATCAAAAATCTGAATAGGTTGAAACCTTTACTGTGTTGTTTACTCATATGTTATTCTCAGTTCAATACAGACCAACAACATGAAATTTATAACCCTTAATAGCACACGGGGCCGAAACGCTTGCAACCAGGAATGAGTTAGCACTAAAATTAGTAATGTCCAATAACGGACAATTTATGTTGGTATTGTGTATCACTTAGTCGAGCAGCTCGTCTCCTTTCTCCCAAATCTTCTCAGCCCGAACTTTACAAAATTTTTGTAATGCTACTCTTTTGTCAGAAATCACCCAGAAAAAATTGAGCTGCTTTTCTTTGGATTTCTTCCAGTTTTTGAATCAAGTAATCCTGTTGAGGGTCCCATTCACTGGAACCATACTCTAGTTGGGGTCTTACCAGAGACGTATCTGCCCTCTCCTTTACATCCTTACTACAACCCCTATATATCCTCATAACCATGTGCAGAGGTCTGTACCCATTATAAACTATCATATTTATGTGATCACCCCAATGAAGATCTTTCCTTATATTAACACCTGGCTACTTACAATGATCCCCAAAAGGAACATTCACACCATCAATGCAGTAATTAGAACAGAGAGGACTTTCCCTGTTTGTGAAATTCACAACCTGACTTTTAACCCTGTTTATCATCATACCATTGCCTACTGTCTATCTCACAACATTATCAAAGTCATTTTGCAGTTGCTCACAGTCTTATTACTTATTTATTATTCTGTATAGAATAACATCATCTGCAAACAGCCTTATCTCTGATTCCACTCCTTTACACATATTGTTGATATATATATCAGAAAACATAAAGGTCCAATGATACTGCCTTGAGGAATTCCCCTCTTAATTATTACAGGGTCAGGTGGAGCTTCACCTACTCTAATTCTCTGAGTTCTATTTTCTAGAAATATAGCCATCCTTTCAGTCAATCTTTTTTCTAGTCCAATTGCACTCATTTTTGCCAGTAGTGCCCCATGATCTACCCTATCAAATGCCTTTGATAGGTCAATCACAATACAGTTCATTTGACCTCTTGAATCTATGATATGTGCTATATCTTGCTGGAATCCTACAAGTTGAGCTTCAGTGGAATAACCTTTCCTAAACCCAAACTGTCTTCCGTCAAACCAGTTATCAATTTTGCAAACATGTCTAATATAATCAGAAAGAATGCTTTCCCAAAGCTTACATGCAATGCATGTAAAACTGACTGGCCTGTAATTTTCAGCTTTATGTCTATCTCCCTTCCCTTTATACACAGGAGCTACTATAGCAACTCTCCATTCATTTGGTAGAGCTCCTTCATGCAGACAATAATCAAATAAGTACTTCAGATATGGTACTATATCCCAACCCATTGCCTTCAGTATATCCCCAGAAATCTTATCAATTCCAGCCGCTTATCTAGTTTTCAACTTTTGTATCTTACTGTAAATGTCATTTCCATCATAGGTAAATTTTAATACTTCTTTAATATTAGTCACCTCCTCTATCTGGACATTATCCTTTTAAACAACAATCTTTACATACTTCTGACTGAATACTTCTGCCTGTTGAAGACCTTCAAATACACACTCCCCCTTTTCATTAATTATTCCTGGAATGTCCTTCTTGGAACCAGTTTCTGCCTTAAAGTACCTATTCATACTCATCCATTTTTCATTAAAATTTGTTTGACCGCCAATTATGCTTGCCATCATGTTATCTTTAGCTGACTTCTTTGCTAGATTCAATTTCCTAGTAAGTTCCTTCAATTTCTCCCTAATTCCACAGCCATTTCTAACTATTTCTTTCTAACCTGCACCTCCTTCTTAGTGTCTTTACTTCTCTGTTATAATACAGTGGATCTTTTCCATTCCTTACCACCATTACAGGTACAAACCTACTTTCACATTCCTCAACAATTGCTTTAAACCCATCCCAGAGTCTGGTCACATTTTTAATTACCGTTTTCCACCGATCATAGTTACTTTAAAAAAAACTCCCTCCTGCCTGTTTTGTCAGCCATATGGTACTGCCTTATAGTCCTAATTTTAATAGCTTCCTTTCTTTCACATTTATTTTTATCTACAACAAAAACAGCTTCATGATCACTATTACCAACTATTACTTCGATTTCTCTATAGAGCTCATCTGGTTTTACCAGCACCACATCTAGGATATTTTTCCCTCTAGTTGGTTCCATCTCTTTCTGAATCAGCTTCTCTTCCCATATTAACTTACTTAGCATTTGTTGTTCATGCTTCCTGTCATTCGGCTTACCTTCCCAATTGACATTTGGTAAATTGAGATCACCTGCTACTATCATATTCCTTTCCTTATCGTTTCCAACATAGGTGATTATTTTATCAAATAATTCTGTATCAGTGTCAGCACTACCCTTTCCCAGTCTGTACACTCCAAAGACATCAAGTTGCCTTTTATCTTTAGAGATGGGCCTTACACAAAGAATTTCATGTTTGTCGTCTTTAACTTCTGCATAGCTTACAAATTCATCTTTCACCAGAATGAATACTCCCCCTCCTACCATTCCTATCTTGTCTCTACAATACACACTTCAGTTCCATGAGAATATATATGCATCCATTATATCATTTCTCAGCCGTGATTCAACTCCTATTACAAAATCTGTTATGTATATGCTGTATCTATTAAATTACTTAATTCGATTCCTTTCTTTACAATACTTCTACAATTAAATTGAAAACTAGAAATGAAGTGGTTCAACCTATTCAGTAGTAGTAAGTAAGAAATGTGGTGTTACATTCTTATTTGTTTAAAAGCGGTAGCAGTTTCGAGCACCAATCTGGGTCATCATCAGCTGATTAAAAATACAAAAGCAATGCATAAAAAAACAAAAAATTAAAGGATAAATCATTCACAAAAGCAATTCCACAAGCAATATAAGACAATAGGGATTAGCACTGCGTGATTTAAAATAAAAACCAGATGAATTCGAAGATCAGTCACTTTTATGTAGCAAGGCACATGTCCTTGAGGAGTAGCACAACACCCGCAATGTCTGGCACTGTGCTCTAAAATGTTTACGAAAAGAGGTGAACAGGCATGCAAACACTGCCAGGCACAAAGTCACAACACAATTTAATAAATTTAAAGTCCCAAAATTGTGTAGACGTCGAAGACAAGTCATTTAAATAAAGGAAGATGCTAATTCCTGAAGATCAGCACAACATGCACAACGTCCGGCACTGTGCTTATAAATACCGATGAAACTCGGTGAATAGCTTAAAGAACAAGCCTGTAAAAGGTTCAGTCGCAAAAATATATAATACAAGTTAATATAATTGAAGTGTATATCAATGCTAGTAGGATCTTGTAGATCCTTTAGAGATGCAGAACAGTTGACGTAAAAAGCAATTGTCATAAATTTGTCAAAATGAAGAACAAACTGTAACTACAGTAGAGTGTGTGGGGTAGATATCTCCTTCTGTTATTGCTGTCATTGTGTAAGTAATTTATGTTAATACAGGCAAGGATCTCTGGAATGTGTGTGCTTCCTACTGAAACCTCGATTTCGAGTAAACCCTCATTTAAGGTTAAAAAAATCAGGTCCCTCTAAAAACGTTACATAGTGGTTCCACTGTTTATGTTGAACATACCTTATACGTTATTGTCAGTAGGGTTGTTTTTTCCATTTGGAGATATGTACACTTCTTCTTGTACAGAGTAAATCTCATCGTGTAGTTCATTATCGGATACTTGGAGCCTGTCGTTTTCCTCTATCAAGAGAAACATGATCCTCATCATCAGATTTTTTGGGAAACACAAAATAAGGATCAGTCATGTGTCATCAGCTTCCTCTTATGTTCACTCTCACTAATTTCATACAATATATTTCGTTTAGATTTCTCACATAACCGCTGATGACCAGCCATATTTGAACATGGAAACAATGAACAAATTATTACATTCCTTACTGCAGCACTCCCTAGTCGTGGAGGTAGTCGAATATTGTTTCTGTAGTGACTGCCACGTAGGGCAACATTGAAATTAAAGGATAGGTCCATTCGACACATCATATATGTAATTTATTGAGCAGCTAGAGTAGTGAGCAAGTAAAAAATATTTTTAAATCATGTCAGTAACTACTTAACGAGATGAACAAATACACAAGGTTTTGGGCATATACAGTCCATATTTTATCACTTAAAGCAATTGAAAATTAAATCTGGCCCGATTAGCCCATTCAGTGTAGAAGGGGTAAACGAGGTAGAGACGAATCCTAGTGAACTTGTCCAGATGAAGATAATATTTCCTGACTTCATTATAATGCAAAGGGTGGAGCACAGCTCATTTGTGGATTCAAGGATATGCTTCACATACTCTGATGCAATCAGTTTAGGGCAGTGGTAGCGGTTATGAATTAAGTTGTATAGTATGGTGACACTGGGTTTGATTGTGGCAATGTGTATTTATGGTATTCTTTGTCTAAACTTTCAGGGACAAAGTGATATATTGAAATTTTTTATTCCATTTAGACCTTAAATTTTAGTGATCATATTTGTAAAAGTGCTCTTGAAATATAGTCACAACATTATGTCTCCATCAAAACTTGGTAATTTCATTTTTGGAGGCCAGATCTTTGTCATATTCACTTATGCTGTTGATTTTAATAATTCTTTGCTTTGGTTCATGTTTGTGGGTTACTGTAGTCACGTCCTAGTTCGTGAACTATGGGCAACGGCTGAGTGGCCTAGTAAGTGGTCCTGAGAGTCGGGATACCAGTTGCTATGGAATGGGAGTGGGCCTCTCGGACACATTCTGAGTCGTGGCCCTCCTTGTGCTCAGGCGGCTAGGACTATACAATTCACCGTTGGTCCATAACCCGTTAGAGGATAGATCCTCACTTGGACTAAGTGCAAGTAGGGTAGCATCCTGCTTCATGAATTTACCGAGCTCGGAACATTTTAAGCAAGCCTCGGATCTATGGGAGTAACGGAGTCCCACTCCCATTTGACAGGCGAGGGACTCCTTGGATACAACTTGGCGAACAAAATGGAATTCGATGGGGAGCTATTAATATTAATGGGGCTTATGGAAGAAAGAAGGTAGAACTGGCTGAGTCAGCAAAGAGGATGCATCTGGATGTGCTAGGAGTAAGTGATATTCGGGTAAGGGGTGATAATGAGGAAGAGATAGGAGATTATAAAGTGTACTTGACGGGTGCTAGAAAGGGAAGGGCAGAGTCTGGGGTAGGGCTCTTTATCAGGAATACCATTGCACGCAACATAGTTTCTGTTAGGCATGAAAATGAGTGAATGATGTGGGTAGACTTGTCAGTTGGAGGAATTAGGACAAGAATTGTGTCCGTGTATTCACCATGTGAGGGTGCAGATGAGGATGAAGTTAACAAGTTTTATGAAGCATTGAGTGACATCGTGGTCAGGGTCAACAGCAAGGATAGAATAGTGCTAATGGGCGATTTCAATGCGAGATTTGGGAATAGAACTGAAGGATACGAAGGGGTGATTGGTAAATGTGGGGATGATATGGAAGCTAATGGGAATGGGAAGCGTTTGCTGGACTTCTGTGCTAGTATGGGTTTAGCTGTTACGAATACATTCTTCAAGCATAAGGCTATTCACCACTACACATGGGAGGCTAGCGGTACCAGATCCATAATAGACTATATCTTAACAGACTTTGAATTCAGGAAATCTGTTAGGAATGTACGATTTTTCGCGGATTTTTCGATGATACAGACAACTATCTGATCTGTAGTGAACTAAGTACCCTATCTCTAGGCCTAGGGTAGAGAAAGTGAAATCTGTCTCCAAATGAATAAGGGTAGAAAATCTCCAGGATGAGGAAATTAGACAGAAGTACATGGATATGATTAGTGAGAAGTTTCGAACAGTAGACAGTAAGCAGGTTCAGGATATAGAAAGTGAATGGGTGGCATACAGGGATGCTGTTGTAGAAACAGCAAGGGAATGCCTAGGAACAATTGTGTGTAAAGATGGGAAAAGGCGAACATCTTGGTGGAATGATGAAGTGAGAGCAGCCTGTAAACGTAAAAGGAAGGCTTATCAGAAATGGCTCCAAACAAGGGCCGAGGCTGACAGGGATTTGTACATAGATGAGAGAAATAGAGCGAAACAAATAGTTGTTGAATCCAAAAAGAAGTCGTGGGAAGATTTTGGTAATAACCTGGAAAGGCTAGGTCAAGTGGCAGGGAAACCTTTCTGGACAGTAATAAAGAATCTTAGGAAGGGAGGGAAAAAGGAAATGAACAGTGTTTTGAGTAATTCAGGTGAACTCATAATAGATCCCAGGGAATCACTGGAGAGGTGGAGGGAATATTTTGAACATCTTCTCAATGTAAAAGGAAATCATCCTGGCGGTGTTACAAACAGCCAAGCTCATGGGGAGGAGGAAAATGATGTTGGTGAAATTATGCTTGAGGAAGTGGAAAAGATGGTAAAAAACTCCATTGTCATAAGGCAGCAGGAATAGATGAAATTAGACCTGAATTGGTGAAGTATAGTGGGAAGGTCAGGATGAAATGGCTTCATAGAGTAGTAAAATTAGCGTGGAGTGTTGGTAAGGTACCTTCAGATTGGACAAAAGCAGTAATTGCACCTATATACAAGCAGGGGAACAGGAAGGATTGCAACAATTATCGAGGTATCTCATTGATTAGTATACCGGGCAAAGTATTCACTGGCATCTTGGAAGGGAGGGTGCGATCAGTTGTTGAGAGGAAGTTGGATGAAAACCAGTGTGGTTTCAGACCACAGAGAGGCTGTCAGGATCAGATTTTCAGTATGCGCCAGGTAATTGAAAAATGCTACGAGATTAATAGGCAGTTGTGTTTATGTTTCGTAGATCTAGAGAAAGCATATGACAGGGTACCGAGGGAAAAGATGTTCACTATACTGACTATACTAAAGGACTATGGAATTAAGGGTAGATTATTAACATTAATCAAAGGCATTTATTTTGACAATTGGGCTTCAGTGAGAATTGATGGTAGAATTAGTTCTTGATTCAGGGTACTTACAGGGGTTAGACAAGGCTGTAATCTTTCACATTAGCTGTTCGTAGTTTACATGGATCATCTGCTGAAAGGTATAACATGGCAGGGAGCGATTCACTTAGGTAGAAATGTAGTAAGCAGTTTGGCCTATGCTGACGACTTGGTCTTAATGGTAGACTGTGCCGAAAGCCTGCAGTCTAATATCTGGGAACATGGAAATAGGTGCAATGAGTGTGGTATGAAAATTAGCCTCTCGAAGACTAAATTGATGTCAGTAGGTAAGAAATTCAATAGGATTTATTGTCAGATTGGTGATACAAAGCTAGAACAGGTCAATAATTTCACGTATTTGGGTTGTGTGTTCTCTCAGGATGGTAATATAGTGAGATTGAATCAAAGTGTAGTAAAGCTAATGCAGTGAGCTCGCAGTTGCGATCAGCAGTATTCTGTAAGAAGGAAGTCAGCTCCCAGATGAAACTATCTTTACATCGGTCTGTTTTCAGACCAACTTTGCTTCACGGGAGCGAAAGCTGGGTGGACTTGGGATATATTATTCATAAGTTAGAAGTAACAGACATGAAAGTAGCAAGAATGATTGCTGGTACAAACATGTGGGAACATTGGCAGGAGGGTACTCGGAGTGAGGAGATAAAGGCTAATTTAGGAATGAACTCGATGGATGAAGCTGTACGCATAAACCGCCTTCGGTGATGGGGTCATGTGATGTGAATGGTGGATGATAGGTTACCTAGGAGAATAATGGATTCTGTTATGGAGGGTAATAGAAGTAGAGGGAGACCAAGACGACGATGGTTAGACTCGGTTTCTAACGATTTAAAGATAAGAGGTATAGAACTGAATGAGGCCACTGCACTAGTTGCAAATCGAGGATTGTGGCGACGTTTAGTAAATTCTCAGATGCTTGCAGATTGAACGCTGAAAGGCATAACAGTCTATAATGATTGTACCGGGCGGTACACCTCCACGCCGCTAATTCAAACTTTACGCCAGGTGAAAACCCTCTGCTGGAGGAAGTCCGAACTCTATCTAATGTATTAATTTTCAAGTTACCCAGAAGATGTCACTACTTGGAAATTTTGAAGTTTCTGAACTGGGTCGTTTTCGATGTATTTTTGTTTTACCTGTAGTAAGAAGTGTGAACTTTCTCTTCTAGAGGACACTACTGAAGAACTACAATAGTGCACCCTAGTGCAAGGTGAAAGAACTGTTTTTTGGAGAAATTTTTATTTCAAAAGTTTGTTTCTTGTTAAATTTATTTCTGGTATTGTTTAAGTTGACTGTATTCCCCTTTCTTTCCCCTTGTTTTGAATTTAGCCAATCCCGAATTTCTTTAATTAATTTACGACCAATAAGGGGTTTCTTCTTCAAATTGGATATGCTGCTTAACCCTAACCAATAAATGATTGTGGGCGGGTGTTTTCTTTCCTGAAACGCCTCGAACTTTCCGCGAGAGTATATAAACTGCTGATTTTAGGGTCTCTGCGCCACTTCAGTACCATCGTTCAGTGTGTAAAGTACATAGCAGGGGGCGGGAAGCGCCTCTTTCTTCGGACAGCAGTTCAACAACCAGGTAATGGCCGTATAATAACTTCTTTTCTTGCTAGCTCAGCAGTTTAACTCTCGGGGCGGGTCCGAAGCTTTTCCTCCATGTAACTTTTCCCTAAAATGTAAAGACTCTTTGTATCTATTCTCTTTTAAGCTACATATTGGGATAGAGACTGCTTAACCCTCTCGAGCTCCCACTCATATTGTTTTGAGGTGAACTTACTTCTCACAACCGATTCTTCCTTAATGTAATGTAAATTGTTCTTTTCTAAAGTCACCTCTGTAGTATGGGATTAGCCCTTGCATTAGCGGCCTAGAGCCAGATTAGTTTTTAAACAAAATGTATTAGGAGTGCAGATCGCCTCCTCTCAAATTGTTATTTTAGAGGTCATGTAATTAACCTTTTTCTCACTTAATAGGCCTCAGTAGGTTGGGTATTTTACCCCTGTGTCTATGTCCTTAGAGGACAACTTGAAGGTGGAGTTTGGTGTGGCCTTTGATAGGCTTAAAGTTGAGAGCGAGTGGCTCTTTCTCAAAAATTGAGTGTTGTATGCCTCGAGGAGGCTTTTCTGTGTAATTTAGAGCAAGTGCTCCTGGGCATGAATGGGGTTTTCTGCCCCTCTGTTAAATCTTGTTTTGAGGTAAAGTTGGGCTAGTTGCCCAAGAATTGCGAGTTCGGGGCTCGAAGCCCAAATCCTGTAAATACTGTAATTGTACTTTTGCTGCCTTGCTACTCTGTACCTGCCATTCGTGTTATTTCTGAATTTTGGAAAGAAAATATAACCTTGTTAAATTTTACATTAACTTTAATTTCGTAGGTTGAGACCCGTTCACCCCCGCACCTTCTTTCACCTCTACCTACCACAAAAACTTGGTAACAAGTGGTAGCAGAGCGTGGTTGAATGGGTCTCAATTTAGCCCCTTTTGACGGCTAAACATTGCCTTGATCCGAACTCTAACAATTTTCTCAGTTGCTGGAATTTTTGATTTGTCCTGTTTCAAAATTGTTCTGTCATCATGCCCGGCCCTCGCGATGTTCTCCATCTTAACTATTTGCGCAAGGAGGAGTTGATCTATGAGTTAACTATCAGAAATGTGCAATCTGGAGGCACGGTTGCAGTAGACACAAACAAGCTTAGAGAGTCCCTTGATTTGCCCATTTCCATCCCCACTTTGGGAGAGAAAGAAATTGACGACTCTCTTTCCACGATCATCGAGAATATTACTGGGCTAGCATCTGTAGTTAGTTTTTTTGACGAAAATGATCCTTCTCCTAATCAAATTAAGCGTGTGCAAGCCAGGCTATTTCATTTTTCAAATAGAGTTAACGATCTGTTGTCCCTAAAGTTGAATGACGTTCAGAGGAACGAAGCTAGTACGGTGCTTGAAAATATTTCTGAATTATCTAGTAAGGTCACTCAATTGTTAACTGGGGAAGTTCCTCCCAAAACTGATCAACCCGCTACGGTGAATGTAGGTAGCGAGGAAGAGCCTCCTAAGGGAGAAGTCAATAGGAAAACCGTTGGAGCTCAAACTATCTCGGCCCCATTGGACAACGAGTCTGAACGCCGTACGTCGTTGAATAATGTACGTTCTGAACTAACTTTTTTGCCACTGAAACCTTTACCTACTATGTCACCTGGGTTCAGCAGCTTGCCTCATCCATTAGCAATGTTGCTCAGAGGTATCTCTAAGTTTTCTGTTAATACCACCAGTGAAGTTATTTCATTCTTAAGGTTTTTAGTTGAATTTCAGGATCATGCCCTTGTTTTTTCTCTTTCTCCGTGTCAAATGTTACAGATAATTTATCCTTATGCAGTTGGTATTCTCTCAGATAAAATAGTAAGAGCCATTGCCGAACAGTCATCTATTGAAGATTTTCATGCACATCTACTTGCAAATTTTATTCCTGCTCGCGCGAGGTCATCTCTGATTCAGAAGTACTATTATCGAGTACAGAGATTGGATGAAAATCTGGCTGATTTCATACAAGACATTAAGTTCTATACTAGGGTGTTTGCGCTTCACTTCCCTGAGGATCAGATTGTACAAGCTATTGTGGAAGGCATTTCACCATCTTATAGGTCATATTTGTGTTTCGCGGCGTGCCCGCAAACCTTCTCTGAACTTGAAGCATTGGCCGTCTCAGCGGAAGGAGTTAGATACGCCGATTCCTTGCGTGTCGCGAAAGAACCCCCTCCTTCGTTTAGTAATACTCGGCCTCCACCTCGCCGACCAGTCACACCCCGTAAATGTTATGCTTGTGGGTCGCCTGACCATCTTCGCAATAAATGTCCATTGGTCAAAACTAGTAGGGCAAATAATGGAGCTGGTTCATCACAAGGCTGTTTTAAATGTGGGGCTTTCTCACATATCGCCAAGAATTGCCCAAATTCAAATAGCACCCCCTCCTGCTCAACCTCTGGTGCAAATTTCACCAATGCCAATAATAAAAAGTGACTAGTGGCTTCGGCTGAGTCGACTAATCCATCTTTCCGAGGCTCAACCCCTGGTAAACAGATCGAAAATTCAGGGAACGTTCAATCTGCAAATCCATCTTTTGAATGCCCCAAAGAGTGTCTTAGGATTGTGGCGGATACCCCCGCACCGGTCCCCTTTCTCAAAATTGAGTTAAATAATGAGCCTATAACAGCTCTATGAGATTCAGGCAGTGTTTGTTCTATTATTTCGGCTGAATGGTATGCAAAATTGAAATCTGTTTGTAAACTTCCTGACTATTGTTCCTCTTCGATCCAATATGTTTCGGCTAATTCATCTCCATTAGAAATTCTAGGTTCTTTACAGGTCAAAATTCGTATTTTTAAATTTACATGGAAAATCAAACAGTTTTTGGCTAAGCACTTGTCTTGCCCCATCATATTGGGAGCTGACTTCATTTCTCACACTGGTCTTGTGCTCGATCTTCAGAGTAAGTCGTGCACATTCAAATTTGCTTCCAATTGTAAAATCCCCTTGTTAAAATATAATTCTGCATCATGTTCATCTATTTCGCCTACCCAGGATGAGATGTTGTTAGACCTTAGACATCTACCTGAGGAGCAGGCTGATAGTATTCGTAAGTTGTGTCAGTCGTTTCCAGAGGTGTTTTCTGATACTCTTGGTGTTACTGACCTTATTGAATACAAAATTGAGGTCACGGATTCGATTCCTGTCCGTTTTCCGCCATATAGGCTATCTCCACCTAAAATGAAGGCTCTGAAAAAAATCATCGATCAGATGTTGAAGGATGGTATTATTAGGCCCTCTAAGTTGGCGTATTCTTCACCTATTTTTCTAGTCCCGAAACCCCAAGGGGGCTTCAGGCCTGTCATTGATTATAGGGCTCTCAATCGGAAGGTGGTGTTACAATCTGTGCCCATTCCGGACCTTCATTCTTGCTTTTCATGGTTTCGTAGGGCCAAGTTCTTTACTATCTTGGACCTGAATCAGGCCTATAATCAAATTCCCCTAGCGGAAGAGTCTAAACATCTTACAGCGTTTGCCACGGATTGGAATTTGTATGAATACAACCGCGTGCCTTTCGGGCTCCCCACGGGAGCAGCTGTACTCACTAGGCTGCTAGATAGGGTCTTCTCCGACATCAAATTTGAGTACTTGTATCACTACTTGGATGATGTCGTCGTATTTTCGGAGACCTTTGAAGAACATCTAGATCATCTGCGAGAAGTTCTCAATCGCCTTCGTAAGGCTGGGTTAACTGTCAAGTTGTCCAAGGTTGCCTTTGCTAAGCCCTCTATGTCATTCCTAGGGCATATTGTGTCACCCAATGGTGTTGCAGTCGATCATTCTAGAACACAGGCCATCCGTGATTTTAAACCTCCCAAGGACATTAAAGGTATCGCCAGGTTCATTGGTATGGTGAATTTCTTCAGGAAGTTTATTCCTAACTTCGCTAATAGAGCGGCGCCCTTAAACCTTCTTCGTAGGAAAGGCATCAAATTCGAGTGGGGACCTTCTCAACAAGCCGCTTTTGAAGATCTTAAATTAGCTCTCTGTAATGCCCCTGTCCTTGCTATGCCTGATTTCTCAAAAAAATTCATCGTCCAAACTGACGCGTCGTCGTCAGCAGTAGCAGCAGTCCTTCTTCAAGAGACTGAATTAGGGAGGCGACCCATCGCCTATGCATCTAGGACTCTATCGGCTCAAGAAGCCAAGTATTCCATCTATGAGCTCGAAGGTTTGGCAGTCTTATTTGCCTTAGAAAAGTTCCGTCTCTATCTGGAACATGTCAAATTCGACCTGGAGACAGATAATCAAGCCTTAAGCTGGGTCTTAGGTAGGCCGCGTCGTACTGGCCGTATAGCCCGTTGGGCCATCCGAATTTCTGCCTTCCAATTCGATGTCAGGCATATCAGAGGGACCGAAAATGTTGTTGCCGATGGACTCAGCCGTATGTTTTCCAACGACGTCGAGACCCATGAACCGGTCGAGAGTTCATCACCTCCCGAGTCCATACTGTCTGATGTTAATGCCATCTTAACAGATGCTCCCATGCTCTTTAGGGATATCGAGAAATACCAACGTGAAGATTCGACGCTGGCTCCGATAATGGAAACCCTTTCTTCTGGGGAACATGTTGTCCCTTATGTACTGAGGAATGGTGTTCTATGTTGCCCTTCGAGGCATGATAAGATGATGAAGGTTGTCGTTCCAGCTGTTCTTGTGCCTATGATCTTCAAGTACTATCATGAGACCCCATTAGGGGGGCATCTTGGACTCTTTAAAACTCGTGAAAAGATTCGTGAAAGGTTCATCTGGAAGGGTATGGACGGTGAAATCCGTGAACTAGTAAAAGCTTGTAAATCTTGTTTGCTTAGTAAACCCACCATGTCCACCAAGATAGGCCTTTTGTCTTCGCATCAGGCTTCGCGCCCCATGGAACGCCTGTATATTGATTATGTAGGACCCTTCCCTCAGTCAAAGGGAAATGCCAACAAGTTCATCTTTGTATGTGTAGATGGTTTTACAAGATTTTCCTGGTTATTTTCGACTAAGCTGGCTACCGCTCAGTCCACCATTACTTGCCTACATTCTATTTTTGTTTCTTTTGGTCCGTGCCAATATATTGTGTCTGATAATGCTAAGGCGTTCACATCAAATCTTTTTCGTAAATTCTGTTTTGACTTGTCCATCTCTCATGTGACGACTTCTGCTTATTACCCTCAACCATCTCTGGCTGAACGGGTTAATCGTAATCTCAGGTCCGCGCTTATTGCCTATCATCATGAAGATCATTCCAGGTGGGACACGTCCCTGCATTGGTTAGCTTTTGCTTTGAATTCGGCGGTTCATGAATCACATAAATTTACTCCAGCGTCTTTGATGTTCAAGTTTGTTCCCAACACGCCGCTCTCTAACCTCTGGTCTCTGAGTGACATTCTACCGGAGACAGTAGACTCGGACAATATTAAAGATCTTTGGAAGAAGGCCAAAGCCAATCTTAAAGTGTCTCATGAAAAGGTTAGGGAAAGATATGATCGTGGACGGAGACCCACCAATTTGAAGGTAGGCGACCAAGTGATGGTCAAGAATTTTGTTCCCGCGGGCAAGCTTGCCCCCAGATTTCATGTGCCGTGTGTCATTCTCGATTTCCTTACGCCGGTTACGTTGTTATTAAGTAATCCAGCCACCGAGAGGATATTTAGGGTTCACCTGTCGCAGGTGAAACCTGTATAATTTCTGTGCTAACTTGCTTCATATAATCTTGAAAGGAATATGAAGGTTATATTTTTTTTGAGGTTTTCACTTTGAAGGCCTTCTGCCCCTTCTATAATATTTTGTTTTATATGTAAGCATTTTTGTAAAACCTTCCCCGAACCGTTAAACTGCCATCCTGTCGTTGCCACGGCCATTACCACGCTCCCGTCTCCTGCTCCACTACACACAGTGGCTTGTACATGAAATGAATTTCTCCACGCCGCTGGCCCCTCAACCGCACTACAATGAATGTACCCTACTATCATTCTGGTCCAACAAAAATTCTGCCGTCGAGCTTTAATGTTTCAGTGCCCCCGCAGCCGCGCGGCGCCGTGCCGCGACTGGGATAGAGGAAGGGCCCCCTCTACTCCAGCGAGGTCGACATGTGCATGGCGAGCCGGAGCCCTCCTCCCGGCCAAGGCTGATGTGCGGCGCACAACCTGCTACTTGCCCGCAGCCTGTATATGTTCACCGCGGGCGCGGCGTGCTTCAACACCACTACTCCTCCCATAGTGCGGGTGAGCGGTATCTCAGGGTACTTGAGGGGTCCGAGCGGCCTCCTCTGGACACAAGCTGCAGCGGCCGGTCTGGCCATCCAACTTAATCAACCTTGAAAATATTTAATCAGCTACATGGACATTCCAGTTCAACATTACTACCTTTTTTTGGATTTCCTGCAATATCTGGTGGACTTAGTAAATTTTTCATCAACCTTAAAAAACTAAAATTTTCCTTCTGAAATCAACTTCTACAAACATAAAGACATTACTTCAACAGTTACTACAAGAATTTTGAAACTGGATCAAACCTAATTTAGTAAATTGTATAAATGCTTCCGCAATTAATGTCTATATCAAGATCATAACTTGGAACTTATTTTGAAACAAAGTTTATGTTCCTGTGTGTTACCCCTTGGAGGAACTTTTGGGGGGGGGGGGGAGGTCTGTACCGGGCGGTACACCTCCACGCCGCTAATTCAAACTTTGCGCCAGTTGAAAACCCTCTGCTGGAGGAAGTCCGAACTCTATCTAATGTATTAATTTTCAAGTTACCCAGAAGATGTCACTACTTGGAAATTTTGAAGTTTCTGAACTGGGTCGTTTTCGATGTATTTTTGTTTTACCTGTAGTAAGAAGTGTGAACTTTCTCTTCTAGAGGACACTACTGAAGAACTACAATAGTGCACCCTAGTGCAAGGTGAAAGAATTGTTTTTTGGAGAATTTTTTATTTCAAAAGTTTGTTTCTTGTTAAATTTATTTCTGGTATTGTTTAAGTTGACTGTATTCCCCTTTCTTTCCCCTTGTTTTGAATTTAGCCAATCCCGAATTTCTTTAATTAATTTACGACCAATAAGGGGTTTCTTCTTCAAATTGGATATGCTGCTTAACCCTAACCAATAAATGATTGTGGGCGGGTGTTTTCTTTCCTGAAACGCCTCGAACTTTCCGCGAGAGTATATAAACTGCTGATTTTAGGGTCTCTGCGCCACTTCAGTACCATAGTTCAGTGTGTAAAGTACATAGCAGGGGGCGGGAAGTGCCTCTTTCTTCGGACAGCAGTTCAACAACCAGGTAATGGCCGTATAATAACTTCTTTTCTTGCTAGCTCAGCAGTTTAACTCTCGGGGCGGGTCCGAAGCTTTTCCTCCATGTAACTTTTCCCTAAAATGTAAAGACTCTTTGTATCTATTCTCTTTTAAGCTACATATTGGGATAGAGACTGCTTAACCCTCTCGAGCTCCCACTCATATTGTTTTGAGGTGAACTTACTTCTCACAACCGATTCTTCCTTAATGTAATGTAAATTGTTCTTTTCTAAAGTCACCTCTGTAGTATGGGATTAGCCCTTGCATTAGCGGCCTAGAGCCAGATTAGTTTTTAAACAAAATGTATTAGGAGTGCAGATCGCCTCCTCTCAAATTGTTATTTTAGAGGTCATGTAATTAACCTTTTTCTCACTTAATAGGCCTCAGTAGGTTGGGTATTTTACCCCTGTGTCTATGTCCTTAGAGGACAACTTGAAGGTGGAGTTTGGTGTGGCCTTTGATAGGCTTAAAGTTGAGAGCGAGTGGCTCTTTCTCAAAAATTGAGTGTTGTATGCCTCGAGGAGGCTTTTCTGTGTAATTTAGAGCAAGTGCTCCTGGGCATGAATGGGGTTTTCTGCCCCTCTGTTAAATCTTGTTTTGAGGTAAAGTTGGGCTAGTTGCCCAAGAATTGCGAGTTCGGGGCTCGAAGCCCAAATCCTGTAAATACTGTAATTGTACTTTTGCTGCCTTGCTACTCTGTACCTGCCATTCGTGTTATTTCTGAATTTTGGAAAGAAAATATAACCTTGTTAAATTTTACATTAACTTTAATTTCGTAGGTTGAGACCCGTTCACCCCCGCACCTTCTTTCACCTCTACCTACCACAAAAACTTGGTAACAATGATAATGTATGTTCAGTTCCATTATTATTAGGTACTGGATTTATGGAGTTTACCATTTTTTCCTCCAGTGAATCTTTAAGGTCTTCAGATCATTTTTAATATAGTCATGTCAATGTCAGTGACACACCCCTTTTTTAGAGGCTGGTTTTGTAGTTGTACTTCCTCTTAAAAATCATTCACTACTACTAACACCACACCCCTTATTTTAAAGCATTAAATCTGAAGTTCCTTAGAAACATTGTAGTTTTTATACGAATATTCTCATTTTCTTCAAGTGGTTGCTATGTCTTCCACAGAGTACTGTAATGCACTGCAATGCACTGCTAGGTGTTGTGTTACATCTGGCTTTGTTCCAATGCCTTACAACAGCTGATACTGTTCCAAGATTGCAATATACATAATGTGTGGCAGTTGGTATCATTGCTACTTGCAGTATGTTGCAGGAATTATTCATTTCAAGCAGTGGCTTATAGCTAGGACAGTAGTGTGAATTTTGTATAAGTTGTTCTTTGTGGCTTTGCTGTTATGAATTGAGGGAGTTATTTTCACTATATAAAATTCCTTGTACTAATCGGTACATACGCGGACGTCCCTATCTATGTGGTCATCTGGAAAGGAACTGCTTGGGTTGGACGAGACCGAATGCAATGGAAACTGCTAGGATTATCACTCAAGAGAGTAATCTTGGAGGTGCCTAAAATTAGTGACTTTTAGCTGTAACCTGGAGTATCAAAGATATTGATTGTATTAAAACTTGGTAAGATACTCAATGGAGACATCAAGACATCACCTAACTCCTGTAATTGTTGCACAGTCGTTCACAGCACACAAAATGAAAGATTTTGAACACTACTTGTGTTATTTGTACTAATAAAATATTATCTTAATAGCTTGCATATTTATATATTGCCCCCAAACTACTCTGCACCCAATTGCTGAACACAGGGAATCCAGAGGTGGACCATTGTGTTGGCAATGCTTAAATATTTCAGGCATGTTTAGATGTGGTGGGACTTGGAACATGTCTGGCAAAAGAAATGAAGTACAACAGGAGACATTTATTTTAAAACATAACTGCTCAAAAATCACAAGAATTACACAAATTAAGTCTTCTTGATGTTGTTCAATATTAAAGTCTTTTTGAATTGAAAATCAACACTCACAAATTTCTACAGTATAAGTATATGATAACTTTGAAGATATTCTTCACTGTCCTTGGAAGGTATGGAACGTGGTTTAAGTAACACTGAAAAAAGAAGATAGTAGTAGATGCTAGTCACATGTTTGCCGGCCACTGTTACCACATGTCCCTGGGAAAGGCCTCCGCCACACGGAATGTGCTGTATAAGAGTGCATACTTAAACTCACAACCTTACTTGGCTGGAGATTTGAAACATAGGACTTGGCAAAGAGTTCAAACTTAACCTAACATGCACAGATTCAACTTTAGGCCTAACCTTACAGCCACTGGATTCATCCGTAGGCATAACCTTACGAGGGTGTTACCTTTACAGACTCAAGTTTGATGCCCAAGAGTGCTAGCTAAACCCAACTGCCAATGTGATCAGGGACATGGGTGCTAGCTTAAGCTAACAAGCAAGAATTTGATGTCCGGCTTAACCTTACAAAGGCATTACAGACTCGAGTTTCAGATTCGATCTCAGGCATAAGCTAACTAGACAAGCTGAGACATGGTCCAGGGGCTTTTGGATCTGTTCTTGGAACAAGATAGCAGCTACACACATTGTTTTAATAGGACTTGGGAAATGATAGAAGGCTTAATATATACGCTTTATTCATATGGCTATAACTTTGAAAGGTGGCCTTAGGTCATGGAGCTGAGAAACTGCAAAAAAGTCTAAAGGATTAAATGGCTGTAGGACAAAAGGGCTAAATGGTTTAAGGGCAGGAGGGCTAAATGGAATGAGCTATGGTGTAGGGCTCAGAGCTAAACTTGACGTAAGATGGTATTATGGGACTAGGGAGATGGTGAAGGGTTTAAAATATCTGTATTATTCATAGGGGCATACCTGTATAAAGCTACTTAAGGTCTTGAGAAGCCGATCGGCTGCAGAGTCACAGACACTAGCACATGAGCTGAAGCGAAACATGCTGTTGATTTTTAATGTTTGCTACTCTAAATTTTACATTGTAAAAATTAGAGTTTATAGATTAGAATTCTAGAGATTTATAGTACCTTATAATATTGCTGACATCACGTAGAAATCTAGAAAGATTTAAAAACTTGCTACATCATTTTAAAAGTTGATTAAGAAAGAATATCACATATAATTTCAATGGCCAATATTCCACTCAGTGCTTTGAAAAAGGTTTTGGATTAATGCTCTTAACAGTTTTATCCCATATTTCAAGACTCGGTGAACTTCCAACAAGAGGAATTTCACTTTGTATAAGGAAATGGTGCTATATTTTCTGCAAAGAAAACTTTCAAGCTAGTGTTATAAGACATTGTTTCAGGATTATGTTTTAATCACGTCAATTTCTACCAATTATCCATAAGGTTAGTGTACTCTCATATTTATTATGCATTGTTTTGTAACTTTAAGTAGGATATTGTCTGTTTTCAAGTTTATGGCTGAAGATTATGCATACATGCATCGAAGCTGGTCTCATTAATAATATTAAAATGTTATAGTTAAGCTTATAACATTGTGTTGCATTGAATAGGTGGACCCTACTATTTTGTTCCCATTTTATTATCGGTTCAATACGGATTTAAAATGAAGTTCTTAAACTTGATTTTCTAGTTAGGTTAAGCCTAGGATCGAATCTCAAACTCGAGTGTGAAAAGCCCGTATAAGGTTGAGCTGGGCAACAAATCTGTGCCTGTTGGCTTAAGCCAGCACTCTTGGACGTCAAACATGAGTCTGTAAAGCTAATGACCTTGTAAGGTTACGCCTAGGGTTGAATCCAGGGCCTGTGATGATAGGTCTCAAGTCGAATCCGTGCCTGTTAGGTTAAGCTTGCACTCATGACCAAGCCCTACTTTTCAAATCCCCCCAATAAGAATCATGATCACTTTAGGACATAAAGAAGATTTGTCATTCTATCTTCGCACATTATAGAAGACAGACTAATAATGGTTTAAAATTTCCGTCAATTAGGTACGTTTTATTAATTAGACAAGCTTGGTGTTGTTGAGTGAGCACAGAGAGTGATTATTATCTTAAACTGAGCTGGTCGCCTCATGTGCTCGGTACTATACTCTCCATAATGCAGTGTTCGTTGCTACTTCCTCAGTGTTCATAAATATGAACTATCATCCCATTCTGTCACTTTACAAGGCTGGGCTGTTCCCATTGAGCCCGATCTGCCTTCTTAAATAGAGCATCCTAGGTCATTAAATCCTATTATTAACAGTCAGTCATTTACATCGACGTTCATTACTTTTAATATAACGTATTTTTTATCATAAGTTTAGTTCCTAACGTACATGAATGACATTTAGGTGACAATTTATACTTCATTGATGAAATTAAGCAAGATGGCGTGTCATATTCTATAAAAATTTACAAAAGAATGCTCCGTATCCATCCGTATTATATTCTTTTAGGTTCTAAGTTAAACAAATTGGTTTATGGTTTTAAACACTTGATTGTTAGTACACTACGCTGTTAACGAATTTCAAATAATTGAAGACTTACAATATCAACACATTTCAACTGATAGAACTACACTCATATTCATAAAAAGAAAACGCCTTGAAAGACTAGAGATAGGAAGTTCATATTCACAAGAGATGTTCATTAGTAGGCTATGTTCTGCAGAAACGATTAGAATTTCAGTCACCCAGGTTCGGCATGTGCCCTATTGCCTAGAAGGCACTGGGTCCTCCAGGGGCACTGATAACTTATTCCATGTGTGATGGCATCGACAAGTATAAGGCGCTAGTGGTGTCCTGGGGTATAGCCATCCATGCTGCATTCACCCGGTTCCAGTTCATCTTTGGTAGTTGGCATTGGGTCACAGCGCCGCAGCCGTCCTTTCACCATATACCACACATTTTCGATTGGCGACATGTCGGGTGATCAGGTGGGGCAGGGCAACAGTCTGACATCATGTGACAACAAGAAGGCATGTGTTCGGGCAGCAACATGTGATCGCGCATTGTTCTGATGAAGTATGGCGTCTGGGATTTCGTGCAGAAAGGGTATGGTTACTGGTCGCAGGATGTCATTTACATGCATCAAACTGGAAACAGTGACCTGGATATTCACCAGCTGTGATTTGTCCTTGTACCCAATAGTACCCCACACCATATCGCCTTGAATTGGCGTCGTATGTCTTGTGCGAATGCAGTCAATGTGATGCCTCTCCCCCTGTCTGCGGCAAACCAAAATGCGGCCATCATTTTCAAACAAACGGAACCTGGATTCGTCCGTAAACATTATCTGCTGCCATTCCTGTCCCCAGTAATGTCGTTGCGTACACCATTGCAGTCTAGCATGTTCATGCACATTAGTCACGCGCCGGTAACGCAGATCGTAATATCCACTTAACTTGCGTGTTCAGATGATTTATGCATACCACACGTGTTCAATTAATATTGTAGTGGTTTTGTCTTGCAGAAGACAAAATAAAGTGTTCCCTTTGTAACACATTACGGCGAATAAATGTCGCTTGGCGTAGAATATCTTGTAGAACTGTAGTGGGAAAGCGAAGTGAAGTTGTGCTCTGAAGTAGAGCGGTATGAAAGCAGTAGTGTAAGAGCTGAGTAAGTGGAGCGTCAATTACACACTGCCTTTATCAGTTCTCAACCTAGAATGTGTGATTATTTGGAAACCAATCATAAATTTTCTTCACGTCTTCTTAAAATATCATGGTTCGAAACTGGTCTTGTGAAGAGTTCTGAAAACTTGCCAGGCGGTGCTAGCCTTGAAAATATTAACTATTCATATCTGTCGCATGCTAGGCTCCTGACGAATAAGAGAAAAGGTACAGATTCCCACATGCCCATGCAGCTATGAGCTTAAAGGCGACTTGCTCCAAGGTTATCTGATCCTGGATTTCATCACAGCTGCTATAAATGACCCACTGCCCGAATTAAATTAAATCTCAATTTTAACTCCAATTATGCCAAAATGTACAGGTACAATGTTTTGTAGATGAAATATCTTTGAACAGTATATATTACTGTATAAATGTTACATCATCATCATCATCTAAAGGCTTCGCCTTGTCGCTGCAACCATTGATCTCTTCTCTCTGCGATCCTTTTCATCTCTCCATAACCTTGGCATCCCATCATCTCAACTACCTCTTCAATGATCGTCTTCCGTGGTTTCCCTCTGCCTTTCTTTCCCATCACCTTGCCTTCGAACAAGTTCTTTATGAAGTTATTATGCCGGAGAATGTGACCGAAAACTGATGCTTTTCTCCTTTTTATCGCTGTTATTAAATGCCTCTGGGTGTTTATTTCTCTAAGCACTGCTTCATTAGTTTTCTTCTCAATCCAGCTAGTTCTAGTCATCTTCCTCCATAGCCACATTTCCACTGCCTCTAGTCGTTTCACGTCCTCCTTCAAGAGAGTCCATCCTTCACAGCCATATAGCAGCACACTCCAAATGAACGTTTTGATAAATAATTTCTTTTGTTCAGTATTTAAGGATTTATTAGTTAAGAGCTGCTTCTTCTCCTCAAAGGCTTTCTTACACAGGGAAATCCTTTTTTTTTATTTCCACAGTGCATCTCTTGTCATCGGTAATAACTGATCCTAAATAGCAGAACTTCTGCACCTGTTTTATTAAAATATTTCCAATTCTGAGCTGTGCCTCTGGCTTCATTTTAGATTTGCTTACAACCATAACATTAGTTTTATTTACATTAATGTTAAGTTGGAAATCTTTTAAGATGGATGTTAATTTGTTGAGCATGATCTGCATGTTCTTCTCATTGTCAGCCAGAAGTGCAATATCGTCGGCAAATCTAATACAGTGTACAGCTGTTCCATTTATTTTAATGCCAGGTGTTTTGGATTTAAAAATTTTCATGGCCTCTTCAATGTACAGATTAAATAGAAATGGTGATAAGGAACACCCCTGTCTTACTCCTTTCCTGATTCTCACCTTGCATACTTTATCATTACTTTCGATGTTTATTCTTTGATTGATGTAGAGGTTGAGTATTGCTTTTCTGTCTTTCCAGTCCAAATGAATGTCCTTCATAATTTTGAACAGCCTTTTCCAATGAACATTGTCAAAAGCTTTTTCCAGGTCTACAAAAGCTATATATGTATTTCTGTTAAGCTCCAGTCTTCTCTCCAAGATGGTTTTAAGTGCTATAATAGCTTCTCTTGTTCCTACTCCTTTCCTGAACCCAAACTGATCATCATCTAGATTCTGCTCAATTTTCATTTTGATTCTGTTTTTTAATATGCATGTGAATATTTTTGCTGCATGTGAAACAAGACTTAGTATTCTGTAATTGGAGCATTCTGTTGAATCTCCTTTTTTGTGCAGAAGTACTGCTTTGCTTTCAACAAAATCCTCTGGCATATCTCCGTTTTCATAGCAGTACTGGATGATTTTGAAGAGTTCATCCTTCAGCTTTTTTCCAGAGTTTTTCCACAGTTCAGCAGGCAGTTTGTCTGGTCCAGGAGCCTTGTTCTTTTTCAGCTGTTGCAGTGCTGTTTCGAATTCACTTCTCACTATGGGAGGACCTAGTTCATCTTGTGAAGCCTGGTCTTGTTTTATGATGTACTCATCTACATTGTCAATTTCTTCTCCATTATATAGATCCTCCAAATACTCTTTCCATCTCTTCATTACCTCCTCATCTTCTATTAACAGACTTCCTTCCGTATCTTTTATTACACTGGATTTCATTTTAGCCTTGAATTGTGTTCTTTTTACTTGATTGTATGCTCTGTCAACATTTCCGATTTTCATATCATGTTCTATGCTTTTACAAATGTCATTCATCCATCTTTCTTTCGCCTCTCGGCACTTCTGTGTAACTAAGTTTTTTAGTTTCTTATAGTTTATCATTCCTTCTGGGGTATTTTTCCGATGCTCTTTGTTTCTTTCCTGAATGAGATTTAGTATTTCTTCGGTCATCCAGTTCTTCCTGGGTTCAAGCGTCTTTTTTCCTAGCACTTCATCTGCTGCCGTTGTAAGTGAAGCTTTGACAGCGTCCCAATCTGTTTCGTTGCAGTTGTTGTACATGATCGTATCTGTCTTTTCTTTGAATGCTACTTGTGTTAATGGATCATTTAACTTCTCTAGATTCCATTTCTTGCTTCTTGGTTTCCTAAACTTCTTCAGCCTAATTCGACATTTTGCTAATACTGGGACATGGTCGCTGTCGATGTCTAAGCCAGGATAGTTATGGCATGAAGTTACCTGATTTCTATACCTTCTCTTAACTAGAATGTAGTCAATTTGGTATCTGTTATTATCTCCGAAATCCTTCCATGTGTAACGTCTTCTATTAGGCATGTCAAATACAGTGTTCATTATGATCATGTCCTGTTCTTCACAGAAGTCCATCATACGTTCTCCTCTATCATTTGTTCGTCCTAGACCGAATCTGCCAGCAACTTTTCTAGTAATATTGCTGCCAACCACAGCATTGAAGTCTCCCATTATGATTATGTTATCTTTGTCTTTGTTTAGTTTAATTATATCTTCTATTTTATGATACATTTCCTCAACTTCATCGTCGTCATGTCCAGTAGTAGGGAAGTATACCTGTATTATTACCATATCTGTTGGTTTGGCAGCTATTTTCGCCATCATTATTCTATCATCAACATGATATGTGTTTAGCACGTTGTTTGCCCACTTCTTTCCTAATATTACAGCTACTCCATATTGTCCACCATTTTCATTTCCACTGTACACAATTCTGAATGGGTCACTGTGGAAATCACCTTTGCCAGGCCATCTAGTTTCACATAATCCCATGATATCTATTTTGTTTTCATCCATAATTCGTTTGAGTTCTTCTAGTCTTCCTGTTTTTAGCATTGTTCTTGTATTCCATGTCCCTATTTTAATCCCTTCTCCAAACTTCTGAGATTTTCGCTTGCTGACGACCTGGGATACCTCAGTTACTCCCCTGCCGGATCTTGGTGTCCGAGTTCCATGATCAGTAGTATCTAAGTTACAATTCGTACTATCCATGGTTGCTATACTAGGAAAAATAATGTGGTGGTTTCCCGTTGCCTTCCACATCGCAGTTTTACTGCCATTCAAGTCTTCTTGACCATGCCAGTAAATTTTCAGCGACAGTCCAGTAGACACCTTAGTCCTGCACTGTGCTGATACTGATAGCGCTGCTTCCACTACCAGGAAGAGAGACTCCTCCGCCTTTCCAGCTGTTGGGACATATCCTCATCCACCCTTCAAGCCGTTGGTCCTCTTCACCTGTAACCCTAGGTGGGGGCCCTATAACAGGGTGCTACCATCCGGAGCCAGATGGACCCTGGTTTTTTAACGAGGTTTATACTCCTCCTGCTCCTCCCTTCCTCATCACTTGCGAGATGAGGCCCCGGGCTTGCAACCGGCATGGCGGAGTTATAAATGTTACAGAAGTATTAAAAATGTAATGTTTTGATGTATTGATGTTGAAGTGAATTACCATGTAATCACCTTTTGTAAGGTTTTATTAAACTTAAGATGACCAGCTGGTGCATAAACAAATTCAGTGGCAACAGTAACATCTGAGAAGAAAGTGTCAGGGAAAATATACAAATAAGGCAACTTTAAAACTGGATTAAGGAATGTCAAAGAGATCACACAAATAAGTTTTATCATTCACCTCCACCTAGATAATAGTCTTTAACGTGGGCAGGACGGCGACGGATTCTTGTTCTCCATCGGTAGCTGGTGTGGAGTGGGAGGGGCGGTTGGAACCTTCTCCTCTGACCTAGATGATTCAGGAGATTCCGTCTCGCATGGAACTGGATCTGAAGATCTGGGCGATGAGGCAGTGGTGTGGCTTCCATGGGAATGTTGTCCATCTATTACTCCTCAGGCATCTTCTTCCCCCTTTTCTTCAGAAATCCCTATTTCAGAAGGAGAAGGCAATGGTGCCCGGTTTCTAGTCGAAACAGTAGTTTCCCTTTCATCTTTGTGTTGAATATGAGTATACTCGGGATTTGCTTCAAGAAAAGTAACTACTTCCACGAGTGGCCCCTACTTAGATTGCCTGACATACTTCCTTAGGAGTTTCATTTGTAGTAGTTACATAGCAGTGATCTGACGGCATGGAGGGCATCATGTACAACTTCCTCCCATTGGATATCCATTCCCCCTGTTTTCTACGCGAGTTGTATATTTTTCAACACAACTCCAACATATTTTTCTGCTTGGCCATTGCCTCTTGTATTGTATCGAGTCGTCCTGCTTGTCGCCACACCAACAGCCGTGGAGAATATCTTCAGTTCTTGGGACATGAAAGCCTCAGTCGGAGTGAACATTTGAAGGTAATCCAAATATGGGGAAAAGTTGCTTAAGTTTAGAAATACAGTGGACGAGGTGGCATCTGTACAAGGAAGGGCGAAGGGAAATCTGGAATATTCATTAACTAATATGAGGAGATACCGGTTTCTAGATTTTGATGGTAGACGTCCCTTGAAGTCCATGCTGATGCGCTCAAAGATTCGGATAGCTTTGACGAGATTATCCTCATGCCTTATGAATCTAGGTTTCAATTCGGCACAAATTTTACAAGCTGATATGACCTTCTTTACATATCTTCTAGTGAATAAGGCACGTTCTTCTACTTAATAAAGTGATTAAGCCGTGTTATACTGGGGTGACATAAAGCTTCATGGAGGATCTTCAGTTTAGGACCGCAACACTGAATAGCCAGATGCTGGAAAAGGCATCTGCAGCTTCATTATGTTGTCCTGGTCTGTAAACTATTTCATAATCAAAACACGAGAGTTCAAGTCTCCAGCGCAGTATCTTCTCATTCTTCACCTTATCAAGATGTCTAGTATCAAACATAAAGGCTACTGACTTCTGGTCAGTGATGAGTCTAAAATATCTTCCTAGCAGATAATGTCTCCACCTTTTCACGGATTCAATGATAGCCTGCGCTTCTTTCTCCACAGATGAATGTCGATTGAGTGTGCGAGAGAAGGAAGCAACGGGGCGTCCATTTTGTGATAGTGTTGCTCCAGTGGTGTGTTCTGAAGCATCAGTCTCTACAGTGAACATAGCGTTATCATCTATAGCTGAAACTAGTGCATTTTTCACATCATCGTTCAGTGCTTTGAATGCTTCAATAGCTTTGTCATTTAATAGAAAACTACCATTTGAAGGGTTATGTATTTTCTGGGAGAATCTTGGGATGAAGTTGGCAAAATGAGCGAACTTGCCCATCGCTCTTCGAAGACAAGCAGTGTCAGTTGGTAATGGGAGCTCTTGTAAAAGTGTCAGTCGGTCGAGATCTGGGCGAATTTCATGTTTGGAGATGACATAACCCAGTAGCTCAATTTTTTGACCGGATAAACACTCTTCTTCTCGTTTATCGTGAATTCATACTTTACCATGGCTTTCAGGATCTTCTTCAAATTGAAATCATGTTCTTCCTGGTTCTTGCCACCCACAGTGATATCGTCTAGGTAAGCAGTAACCCCATTAAGTCTTTCATTTTTGATAATCGTATCTATTCTTTGGAAACGAGGTACTCCATTTGTGGGGCTAAATGGAATCCGTTTGTACTGGCATGGTTTACCGCATGCTTCGAATGCTGTATAAGGGCGATCCTCCTCACAGATTGGGATCTGGTGGTAGGCGTTTTTCAAATCAACTGAACTGAACACTTCATAATTTGCTACCTTGTTGACTATATCCTCGATACGTGGGAGTGGGTAAGCATCTAGCTCGGTATACTGATTTATTGTTCGTGAATAGTCAACTACCATACGGCGCTTGTGGCTTTCTGATTGGGTAACAAGAACCTGAGCATGCCATGGAGATAAGCTCTCTTCTATAACATCCTCATTCAAAAGTCGCTGAACTTCTTGATCAATGAATTTCGTATCAGTTGTTGTGTGGCATCGGGACTTTATGCCGATTGGCTTGCAACCTGGAGGTATATTTCGGAAAAGTCGAACAGGTTCGACCTTCGCGACTGTTAATCCGCAGATACTCATAGGTTCTCTAAAACCCCAAACTCAATCTCTACAGATGAATGACGGCCAAGGATATCATGTCCTAAAATGGCGTCAGAGCAAAGGTCTGTCAAGATGTTTAGTTCAACATCTTTGTAAATATGGTTTTCAGTTTTTATATCTACAGAACAGGCTCCTTTCACTACAGAGCTAAGCGACATTGAAGCCATAGTGACAGGTGACAGTGAGGCCACTAGCAGCAATAGGTTCTTTGAGCTTTCGGACCAGCTTCTCGGAAATAAAACGTGTTGAACTGCCCGTATCAGCAAGAGCGTTTGTCTTCATTCCATTCAAACGGATGGGTGTCATAGCTTTCGATAAACAAACCTTTGGAGGAATAGAAGCTAAAAATATGACAATGGCAAGATTGGGCAGAGCTTGAAGATTTTGAGCTCTTACACACCTTTGTGTAGTGACCGAATTTTGAGCAGGCACGGCAAGTGGCCTCCCTTGCTGGACAAGAGTTTCTGTTGTGATAATTAAGTCCACAGAAGTAGCATTTCTTTGTTGTTGCAGCGAAGCCTCACCTGATATTTCACTACCCGCCGAGCTACATTAATGTCTTTCGCCGATTGAGTGAGATGAACTAGAAAAACGTTGCTCCAGGACGGTATTGGCTAAAGCAGGCCCTTGGTATTGAATAGATTGTTCCAGTGTCGACTCTAAAGCCTTTGCTTTAATCGAAGCCTCCTCGAGAGTAAGATCAGGCCGGCAATAGAAGCATCGCGAATACAATCGTCCCTCTTCACTTCTGCCATCACAGCCTTAAAATTACAATCCTTGCTCAGAAGCTTTAAATGTTGTACATATATCGATACAGTTTCGCCAGATAGCTGCTTCCCAGTTGCCAATTTGTGTCGGGCAGGTTTAGAAAAAACACTAGCCAAGATACTAATGGCATCATTATAAGTTTTGGCTTCCTTCATGTATTCGTAAACGGTAGGTGAAACATGGTTGATGATGAACCCAACCCGCGTCCAGGTGAGACACAGCTATCACTCCGGCTAGTCAGATGTAGTCTCAGGGTATCTACAAGCAAGAAAAATGTTTAATTTTTCTATAAGTTAGGTTTTACGTGAATTCCAAGAAAGACGCAACGACCGTACGCGATACTTTGCGATGAACGTCTCCATCTTACCGCATAAATTCGCAAATTCATCTTCGACCTTAATTTCATAACAACTCACATAAAAATTACCTAACATACTAAGTCAGTCTACTATCTACTACTATAAATGATCACTCCTTGAATTATGAAAGTAATGAAGAAACATATTTATTAAACTAATAAATTGTTGAACGAAGTGATAATAATTATCATCATGAACTCCATAATTGTTGATTGAAATAAATATTATTCCGTGAAAATTAAAGTTTAAGTCAGCGCTGGGTTATTTTTAAATTATCGTGATATTATGAATCCAATATTTCTGAAATGAAGTCAAAATATCCCTAATTATCCTTGAAAAATTAAATTAATCATTCATGTGCATTAATATAACATAATTGCATTATCATTATGAAAATTCGGAATTCCTCCTCATAATTTATATATTTAAAATATTATATCTGAATTCGTTAGCGTCGATGAACAGCATTATGGAGACTGACGGTCTATGGTTTTCGACCCTACTGCCACTTAAATTACGGCTCCTAGTCTAATATCTTCTCATTCAAATTTCTAACTTAAAATATAAAACAATACTCAACATATAAAATAATCTATATTCCTATTCTACCTGTATAATTCTTAATTCATTGCATCTCGGCTCAGTATGCGTTCAGCCGTTAAGCCTAACCCAAATATATCATGTGTGCAAGAAATTCAACAAGTATCTGCGGTGTGACATCTCGGTATTATGCTTGTACGTCAGCTAAATATATCATCTTGCCTACCTCACATTTCATATTTTCTGAGAATACGTCTCGAAACTCACATATATATCTATCTATTAACAGCTGTAATTACCACCATATCATCTTCAATTCTCAACTGTATACGAATTTTATCCATCCATACCTTATTTCATGTTACTCCCGCGGCGTATTTCTTTTCAGTATTTGCATCGTCTATCTGCATCAATTCCAGTCATATTTAACGTCTATTCTTCACATATATGTCTCATAATATTCACGACGCATAATATTATACTTAAATCATCTCATAAAACTCCATATTACCATTTATAACCTTCAATTAATACAATCATTAACTTACTCAATATTTATACTCACCTTCTTTATATCATTTTCTACTATTGAGACATAATGTTTTTCTCCGCGTAAATATTCCTTTTTATTGACCAATTCTCTTTAAAAATACGATGCATAACCTTAAATACCGTATATGTACTTTTAACAATATTATTCGACAAGGAATAACTTGAACTCTAAATATTACTTCTCCATACGCGATCCACCTGTGACGTAGTCTATGACTGGATGGCTTACGAAACTCATAGATATTATTCATCATTTGACACTCTTTGAAATCAGCTGTTATATTACTTTCCTTCTTAACCGTATTCTCATTTACCTCGTTGAATCACTTGTTAATACGTAACCATACTCCACGAGATATCCGTCTAATTCTACACTGACTTAATATATCTTTAGTATAATAAATATAATTCACATCACTTCAGTGTTTCACTTGCACACTTAATTACCTCATACTTAGGCTATTCTATCGCATGTGGCAAAAATATATGAATTAAGAATTATGTTACTTATTATAAACACTTCGCTCGTCTTCCGTCATCTCGGGCGTCGGTTGCTCTCCTTCCGCTCGTCACATGGCTAGTTGATTGGCCATGGCTGGGCGACATCCTCCACTCATCTCGGGTAGTTTTAACTGCTCGGATGATATCTCCCTCCAGGTCGGTCCATCTGGATGTTTAGCAGACCATCATCTTGTTGGAAAAACTGCCGATAAGATCAAATATTTCTGAGAAGTACGTATTCATTTTAGATTTTTGTTAAAGTAATATTTATTTTAAGCTATTTTTTCTCAACCTTCTTCTGTGATATAATCGTCCAGTTCTCTAAGTTCGCGTAAGATATTTGCGCCTCGTCTTGCACAAATCTTCAAATTCAGATTATTGAATTTCTAAATATTATTTCTTCCACGACTTCTCTTTTATTGCAGTAATTCTCTGCTATCATTTCCTTTTCCTGCGGCTTCCAGTTTCTGTTTTCGTAGTATAACTGATCTTGTACTTCGGGACAATCAGTACACGTATTTGGATGAATATTCGTATTTCTCGGTGTATTTCATATCCTCTACCGTATTTTTATATGTTGATTCGCCGTTTCGAGTAAGTCATGGCCACCTATTTTGTTCAAATGCTAAGACTTTGTTATGTTATGTTCTCTTTTTAGCTTGAGTGGTCTATACCTTCCGTAGGCGCCATTTTGGAATACGGTCGGAAATGCAACGGGCACAATGAATATGCGTAATTTGTCAGTGTCACTTACTTGATACCTCAAAATGAAGTTCATGAACGTGCTGAACCAATGTTTCCATTCTTGTTGAGCGTTACTGGATTCTTGATCAATGCTTAAACGTTCCAGATGAAGTAATTCTTCATTATCTTACTGTCTTCTTTACTTAAATAAATTGAAGTAAATGAACATATAATGACCTTGTATAAGGTTTTATTAAACTTAAGACGACCAACTGGTGCATAAACAAATTCAGTTGCAACAGTAACTTCTAACTAGAAAGTGTCAGGGAAGGTATACAAATACGGCAACTTTAAAACTGGATTAAGAAATGTAAAATAGATCACACAATTAAGTTATATCAGATGTGTTGTTGTATTAGTAAAATGGGTTTGTAGAATTCCTATGTGAAGAGTTAAAGTATCATTTTCAATATGAATTGTTGTGTAGAACTTTAAAGTGAAACTATCTGTAGACTTTACCGTGCTTATGCAGTGTAATTCTACATTATTAACAGTTAACTTTTCTGATATAACCAGCTGTCTTTTAGCTGTTAATTTTAATACTATAATTGGTTTTATGGTAAAAAATGGTAATCACTGAATTAACTATTTGTTAATTGAAAATTCACTCAAGTGTCATTGAATTGTGTTTGATCCAACCCAGTCTCTTCCCTTTGGAGATAAACAGACCCATGAGCGCTTCTCTATGCCCAGATACATTTGATACATGATTCCCTTTTACAGCGAATACCGTGCAATTTACTAGTGTTTTTTCTTTACATTTCTCTGAGTATTAGCTTCCCAATATTCTATGGGATAATTCTGGACGTCGGTTTATCATCAAGCAAGTGTACAGTTTGTTTCTTAATATGGATATATATGTGTTGATATAGGACGGTCTAAGTTCATAGAACTATTTGATAAACCTATTTGTTGATTGCTGTCTCTTTTTCCCTGTCCCTCAGTCGGACAATTTGTTTGTTGAATCGTGTGATACTGAATGTTCACTTTGTCAACAAATGTTAGTTAAAGTGAATTATTTTTTAGTGTTTTACACCAACTGAAGTTCTGTTAGGATCAACTTGCGTTAGCTTGATCACCTCAAGAGTCATGTGTTGGCAGTTTTTCTGAGTAGGTTACCTTCATGCGGTTACTTCAGTCTGTGCTGCAAGAATATAAGCATGAACTTTGAAGCATGGTCTATCGTAATTACAATGTCGATATGCTTGATAAATCCCTAACTGAGCTCGAACCGGGCTGAGTGGCTCAGACGGTTAAGGCGTTGGCCTTCTAACCCCAACTTGGCAGGTTCGATCCTGGCTTAGTCCGGTGGTATTTGAAGGTGCTCAAATACGACAGCCCCGTGGTGGTAGATTTACTGGCACGTAAAAGAACTCCTGCGGGACTAAATTCCGGCACCTCGGCGTCTCCGAAGACCTTAAAAAGTAGTTAGTGGGACGTAAAACAAATAACATTATTATTAACTGAGCTCGAGAGCTGCAGTCGCTTAAGTGCGGCCAGTATCCAGCATTCGGGAGATAGTGGGTTCGAACTCCACTGTCGGCAGCCCTGAAGATGGTTTTCCGTGGTTTCCCTTTTACACACCAAGCAAACACTGGGGCTGTACCGTAATTAAGGCCACGGACGCTTCCTTCCCATCGTCGCAATAAGACCTATCTGTGTCGGTGCGACGTAAAGCAAATTGCAAAAAAAGATAAATCTCTTAAAATGATTCTTGATGAAAGACATACGGAAAAACTGCGAAGAAGTAAAGGCTACCTCAAACCTAGAACCGAAGAGGATAGGTAGGCAGCCCATATTCACTTCAAGGGAGGAAAGCATGCTCTGCATGGAATTTTGAAAGATGTGCATTTGGAGTTCTATTTTACTCTTTATTTTTCGAAAGTAAAATTTTGAACATGTGTATGAAAACTTATGTCCGAAGGTGCATGTAAGTCTGGGTAACTGTGAACACTGAATTTGTAAAATAAAAACTTACTTCTTAACATATTCTTTGAAATTACGTATTAAGATACTCTCACAGTAAGTATTGGAAGAGGAGGAATTCGAGCAATTGCTTTTTTGTGGTACTGAAGGACTGGCCGTTTAGCTATCTACCTGCATTTGGGGGATGCTGTGTTCGAACCCATCGTCGACAGCCCTGAAGTGCATGTTTTCCATGGCTTCACATTTTCACACGAAGCAAATGGTGGGGCTGTCCATTAATTAAGGCCACAGTTGCTTCCTTCCCACTCCTAGCCATTTTCTTGCTCATCATCGCCATACGACATATCTATGTCGGTGTGATGTAAAACAATAGTGAAAAACAGTTCTTTGGTGAAAGAGAAATAGCAGAAATCACAAAAATGCAATATGCCATAGATTGTGTTTAATTAACTTTCGTTAGTAAAGCTTAAAATTAAGAATTCAACTGGCCACTGTTCTTTGGCTGATAATTGCAGTCAAGCTTTTCACCTTTTGTCTCTTTCATAAACGAAGGAAACTAAATGTTATGTACATAGTCAATGAAAATTTACAGGCCCATAAGTTCCATAGATTCACAGTTTAAGAATATTTGTTGTTACAGTTAAACTATTGTAATTTGGATACATCTAAATGTGGCTTAGAATTATTGTTGTGTAATTATTTTATTAGTAAATGTTATGCTTGATTTATTATTACATAACCTTTTAATTGTAGGGGAGATATCTCCCTAGAGATTTAGTTCTCACTAAAATTGTATTGTTTCAGTTAACCTGTTGTAATGAGGATAATGTAAGTCCGGTTTGGAAATGGAGTGTAACTATGTAAATTAGATAGTAAGTTGCTTGCTTTGGAAAGGCCAGAATACTCATGATATCAGATATGTCTACGAACTTATCTACCAGGGTACATCCAGCAGAATGGTGTTGACTTGATTGTTTGCACAAGTCTGCAAGAATGATTTGCTGAGGTTCGGCGCTATTCAGACAGCCTTATGTCAATTACAGTCGACATTGCATACTCTCGAACGTGTGTTTTCTCCGTAACAGTCTGGCTGTGATGACGTAGATAAGGAACAGCATTGGCAGGACCTAGGAGATCGTGTTTCAGCGTGTCCCAGAGATGAGTTCCCACTTCTCTGTGGTGATATTAATGCGCATGTTGGTCACACTAAGGATTGTTATAGCTGCCATGGCGGTAATGCCTATCGTATATGATATGATGGAGGAACTCACATTTTAGATTTCACTGAGGCAAATGACTTGGTTTCTGGTAATACGTTCTTCAAAAGTGCATCAGTCACCTCATCACCTGCACTTGTGATTGCAAAAACCAAATTGACCTTATCGTTCGGCACCGTGATCTCCGACTAAGAAAGGATATGAATGTCATGCCATATGTGTACGACCTTAGCATAAGGTAGTCATAGCTGATTTAATGCATCGTAGAGGTGAAGGGATAAATGCCCCCGAGAAGATCAAGTGGTGGAAGCTTAAAGACTAGAAGGAGACCCTAGCAGAGAGCATAAATTTTCCTCTCGTTGCCCTGAATGCAATTGACAACATGTGGACACATTCTACAGATCTCTCACTGCAACCTTCACAATAAACTTGGGTACAACATAACCTAGTTCGTACTGTATTGAAAATCAAACGTTTTTATGGATGATTCCAGTCCAAGAAAAGGTGTAGGAAAAGACAAAGACATACTGTATGTAAACTGGGTTTCAGAAAAGACTCCAGAACACAGGGAAATAATTGTCTTTGCCGAACGTGTGGCTGAGAAATCTGTCGTTGAATCGAGGTGCGCTCACTCTAATGACCTGCGTACAAGATGTATCAGAACTATACTGACAAAGGAAGCAGACATGCTCTTCATGTGATGTTGAGAATGATGGCGCAGTCAGATTGCCGGGCAAATGTTTCATTTTGAGGAAATGAAGTGACCTTGTTACTTCAGGGCGTGCAGATCAAATTGACGAACTTGCTGTATTTGCTATGCCAGAGAGCCAGCCGCTGTGCGTCAGAAGAGGGAAGGGATGGGAAATGAAAATTGGGAGGCAGAAGTAATGCTCGATGCAAATGCACAAGTTCATTTCGCATAGTCGCTTCTGGGCGCCGGTAGGAGTGTACAGTTTGTTCTACACAAATTGACTACTATATGAACCCCTTAGGAAGAGAAGACATACTTGTACCAAGAACACAGGCAGCTTTCCAAGCCGCTCGCCACACATTACACATCCTGGACAGAGTCCAATGTCACTCACTACTACACCACTCTGAACTATGCACCAAAGTAGGAGGGGGCCATATTGAACATCTACTGTAATCAAACCACTGGGTGTATTGATTCCTTCGTTCAGTATTTCATTGAAATTGCAATGTTGTGAGTGAAGACCGGCACCGCGGTGTAGGATGCAAAGCGCCCGCCTGTCACCCGGCGGCCCCGGGTTCGATTCCCAGCCGGGTCAGGAATTTTTAATTGTAAATGATTAACAGCCCAGGCCTGGGGACTGGGTGTTTGTGTCGTCCTGAACGTTTCTTTCCTCACATTCAACACTCTACACTTCCGCAATTCCAGTTACACGCAGGTTCATATCATATGGTGCCAGTAGTGGCAAATGAACTCTAGAGGTCGGCGCCACAAAAAATATCGTTATTTAAAGAAAATGTTGTGAGTGAAGGAATACACAATCGCGACGCGTCAACGTTGCTCCTTCGAGCATGTTAATTAATATAGAATATTACTGCGACAAACAGACGAGAGGAGAAACAATCTGGTGCTTTCCTTGACTGACAAGTGTGTCTTAAATACAGCGTGTTCTTTGACTATGTGTGCGGTTACGGCTATTAAATAAATGAACTGTGAATATTGCCTGTTAGAGACAATCCTATCGAAGTCGTATGAAGAAATTACATCATACACTCCACAGCCCCTTCCTACCCTTGTCTTCCGTGAAATACCGCAGTAGCTCAACAGTTTGAATCGTGCACCCGGAAGTAACACTTTAACATCATTTTCTCAAAAAGAATCATTTTCCCCGCCAGCCTGATTGAACCGTTATTCCTAACATAACACGAAGGGCATACTTGTTTTTGTCTGTATAGTTCCGATAAACACTGTACACCACTGAACTGAAAGGAAGGAGAAAAGAACTATTTTCTAGCTGACCTAAATTGACTTAAGTATTGAGCACTCTGTGTGCATTAGAGGCAATGATGACCAGTGATTACAGGACAAACAAGAAATCCTCTAACATTGGCAAAACATTTGTAGAGATTTCCTGCATTGAATTCCCACATCACCGTATTCTAGAAGGTAAGTCCCATCTTATGCATCATGTTAAAAGAAGACGACAGTGCCATTAGGAGTATGAAACCAAAGAGCGCCAGGACCAGATGACCATCCAGCATACTTCTGGAAGTTGTAGCAATTTAAAGAACTCGTTATCAACTGGCTGACAAGCTTGTTCAGTGCCAGAGTTGACTCTGGCTCTGTTCCTCGTCATTGTGCTACAAACACCCTTGTACCTATTTTAAGCAAAATGATGATCCAGGAGAATGGGCAAATTACCGTCCAATTTGCCCCCAATTGTACATGAGAAGATCTTTGAAAGTATCCTTCAATATTTACTGGGTGAAATCGTCAGCATTATTGCTAACCAGTGCATCTTCATTAAGCCAGAATGCTAATCTTAGAGCACTGAGAGCATCAGCAAGCAGTCTACATTGCCTTCCTTGATATTAAAATGACTTTCGACCGTGTTCCACACCGTGTGATCTGGTCTGCACTCGTGACCATGGTGTACCAGAAATGCTTATAATTTGGTTCAAGATGTTATACACGAACTCCAGAGGTTGTGTATGTTACGTTGTCAACGTCTCGGAGAGCTTCTCATTGGAAGTTGGTGTGTACACCAATGTTCCACTCTGTCCCCATTGCCCTTTGTCCTCAGCATGGACACCACCACATGGGACCTGCAAAGGAGTGTTTGTAGGACTCTCTTATATGCAGATGATGTTGCACTTACTGATAGACCCAGAATGGGACTGCGGCATCAAGATGAAGATTGGTATACCTGTTTCTCACAATACAACCTTAGCATGAACAAAGAGAAGAGTGAATACCTGGCTAATGGCTCCATCCAAGTTGATTCAGGAATCTAGGATCTTGCCTACGGACTGATACTGGGGTATTTGTTGAAGTGCGAATTATGGTAATAGCAGCAAGGATGAGATAAAAGGAATTCACAGGTACATTCTATGACTGAAGAATACCACTACATCTGAAGTCCAGAATATACGGCATGGTACTATGTCTTGTTGCTGTCACTGTGTGCGTTGTTCAATATTGACAAACTGGGAAAGGTATGGAGTAGCAATTATACAACATGGGAATGTGTATACTCCCTTAGTCGATGGGCATCGCAGTCCTGCATCATATAAAGAAGACACTGTTCACAAGCAAATGAGCATCGCACCCGTCACCCATGAGGCGTAATATATGTCACAAATAGTATGGTCATGTCCTTCTGTAGTACCTGAAGCAGTTGACATTTTCACCCAATCTTTTGAAATTACGAGTACTATAATAAAAATTAGACATTGAAAATAAGATACAAAAATTTAAAACTAGAAATGCTGCTGGGATTGGTAGCATTTATGGGTGTATACGAAAGTCAGTTCGCTGAGATATAGAACTAGATCAGTAGTGCTTAATTGATTAGTGTATGTATGAAGCAGCTATACCAGATGAATTAAGGATTAGTGTACTAGCACGCTGTGTATAAAGAAAACGTGATAAACATAAAGCCAACAATTACACACTAGACATCTTGAATGGTGTTGCATGCCAACTCTTGGAATGCATTCTTTCTGATCATATTACACATATTTACGAAATTACCAACTGGTTTGATAGAAGGTAGTTCAGGTTTAGGAAGCATTACTCCACTGAAGCTCATCTTGTAGATTCCAGCAAGATATAGCAGATATATTAGATTCAGGAGGTCAAATGTATCACGATTGACATATTTAAAGCTTTTGATAGGGTAGATCTTGGGAGACTACTGACAAGAATTAGTGCAGTTTGGATAAAGAAAATAGTGACTAAACGAGTGGCTATAAAGTTGCGGCCAAATTATTAGAGTAAACGCTAAGAAATTGAGAATGGAACACATAATATGTTACCAATTTTTAAGTTTATTACTTTAGTACTTGATATGCATCGCCTTAGCTTTCATTAGTGTCTTGATTCGACTGGGCATACCCTCAATCCGTATTCTACACTGACTTAAAATCGTTATCATGAAACCAGATCTGAACGAGCTTCTCAATCAAGCCAAATGTTGTCGTTATATTTGTTTTTTATTTGCTGTCGTCCAAGTATTTTATATGGGGTTCATGACTGGACTGTTTCTAGGCCAATCAAGAACGTTTACATAGTTTTCCTTTATACATTCCATTACTTTTTTTGCTTTGTGGCAAAATAAATTCACTTTGGCCAACCCACTCTTGCACCTTAGGTAGCAGTCGGGTTCTTAATACTATACCGTTCACGTCTCATAGTTCCTTCGACAATATATTGTTGTCCACAGCTGTACCAACAAAACACACTCCAGACCGTCACTGAAGTTGGATGCTTCACACAATCTGGATAGAATGCTTCTCCTTGTTTTCTTCTGACATATTGACTTGTCTCTTCTTCGACAGTAAATACCGATTCGTCACCAACACAAACTTGCAATAAATAAAAGAAATAAGCCTAGCATTATATGCAATAAGCTGTACAGTTTCAAAGAAATAAAATTATACTTGTATCATACTGCGTTGTTTCATCAGTTAGATAGGGTTAAAATTGAATTAATGAATGACAGTTTATGAATTAACATTCTTGTCATGCACTTGCCGTTTTCCAGTCATCAGATGACCGATTCTGGAGACTCTTGGCCCACTGAAACCTCTTTGTAGCCATAGCAGGTGTAATCTCTGCTTTTATTCAAGGTCTGCTTGCTTTCATTCCAGCATTAAACAGCTCTCGTCTCATAGTCCTGGCTGATACGAATGACCCATACTCTTCTAATTTCTACGTACGTCCAAATTAGTAGCCTTGCGATTGTTTACTGACAAATTAATCAGTTTTTGCTTACTACTTCGGGTTAGTTTCTTCTTTCTCCCACAGTTTCCAACATGTTGTTGACAGTTTGTCTTCCTCTTGTCTTCACATTTTATAATTCTACTAACAGATTGCAGTGATATTTGCAATCTAGAAGTTATCTCTTGCTGTGAATAACATTACTCAACAAGTAGTTCTCTTTCTTGGCGAAAAGGCCTTTCGTCTCCCCATAACATCAAAATTTGACAGTTCTCTAGAACCACTCTTAAAAAATATCAGCTGAACTTCTAAATAGCATCAATAATGCATGTAAGTTACAGAATGCACAGTCTTAACAATACGTCACATGATTTACTTCCATACAGCAACAATATGCAGATATTGACACTAAACAACAGAACATGAGCACTAACAAGAATGACACAAAACCATCTGAATAATGAAATGATATTGTGAGAAATACATTAGTGAGGACAGGGATATCCCAAGGGGTAACCTTACAACCAAACATGTTCAAGGATTAGGCTATAAAAGCCAATAATTTACATAAAGAGGGAAATATACTTTTTACCCTAACAATTTTTCCACATCCGGTATATTTCTAGAAAATAGAACTCAGAGCATTACAGGAGGTGAAGCTTTATTTGATCCCGTAACAATTATGAATTGGGTCCCACAGGGCAGTATTATTTGACCTTTATTTTCTGATATACAATATGTAATCAAAAGTATCCGCACATCCCCAAAAAGATATGTTTTTCATCTTAGGTGCATTTTGCTGCCACCTACGGCCAGGTACTCCATAGCAGCGACTTCAGTAGTCATTATACATCGTGAGAGAGCAGAATGGGGCGCTCTGCGGAACCTACGGACTTCGAACGTGGTTAAGTGATTGGGTGTCACTTGTGTCAGAAGTCTGTACGCGAGACTTCCACACTCCTAAACAACCCTAGGTCCACTGTTGCTGATGTGATAGTGAAGTGGAAACGTGAAGGGACACGTACAGCACGAAAGCGTAAAGGCCGACCTCGTCTGTTGACTGACAGAGACCGCCGACAGTTGAAGAGGGTCGTAAAGTGTAATAGGCAGGCATCTATCCAGACCCTTACACAGGAATTCCAAACTGCATCAGGATCCACTCCAAGTACTATGACAGTTCGGCGGTTCGGCGGGAGATGCGAAAATTTGGATCAAGGTCGATCGTCTGCCCATAAGCCACACATTACGCAGGTCAATGCCAAACGACGCCTCGCTTGGTGTAAGGAGCGTAAACATTGGACAATTGAACAGTGGAAAAACGTTGTGTGGAGTGGCGAATCACGGTACACAATGTGGCGATCCGATGGCAGGGTGTGGGTATGGCGAATGCCCGGTGAACGTCATCTGCAAGCGTGAGTAGTGCCAACAGTAAAACTCGGAGGCGGTGGTGTTATGGTGTGGTCATGCTTTTCATGGAGGGGGCTTGCGCCCCTTGTTGTTTTGCGTGGCACTATCACAGCACAGCCCTACATTGATGTTTTAAGCACCTTCTTGCTTCCCACTTTTGAAGAGCACTTCAGGGATGGCGATTGCATCTTTCAACACGTTCGAGCACCTGTTTGTAATGCACGGCCTGTGGCGGAGTGGTTACACGACAATAACATCCCGACAATAACAGTCCCGATCTGAATCCTATAGAGCACCTTTGGGATGGTTTGGAACGCCGACTTTGTGCCAGGCCTCACCGACCGACACCGCTACCTCTCCTCAGTGAACACGCTGCGTAAAGAATGGCCTGCCGTTCCCCAAGCAACCTTCCAGCACCTGATTGAACGTATGCCTACGAGAGTGGAAGCTGTCATCAAGCCTAAGGGTGGGCCAACACCATATTGAATTCCAGCATTACCGATGGACGGCGCCGCGAACTTGTACGTTATGTTCAACCAGGTGTCCGGATACTTTTGATCACATAGTGTATATGGATAATATGAATAATGAACTGCAATTAGAGATAAGGCTCTTTGTAAAAAATGAGTTTGAGGATTGTGAGTGACTGCAAAAATACCTTGACAATATTATAAGATGGGAATGTTTTGATGGTAAACGGGGTGAAAAGTCAGGTTGTCTGTTTCACAAATAGGAAGAGTCCTCTCTGGTTTAATTATTGTGGTGATGGGGTGAAAGTTCCTCATGCGGATCTCTGTAAGTATCTAGGTACTCATAATAAGGATAAGGTTGTGGTAGTCACATAAACAGGATTGAAAATAAAATTTACAGTTCTCTTAATATGATTATGAGGTTATTTACGGGTTGTAAAGGAGAGGGCATATAAATATCCAGCAAGGCCACAATGAGAATATGAGACCATCACCAGTATTACTTGATTAGAGAACAGGAAAGATGAAATGTTGCGGTATAGAGATGTTGCAAAGTTTCGGCTGGGATGACTTGGAGAAAGGAGAAAAGCTGTTCGATTAAACAGTATATTCTGAGATGTCATTGGAGAGATGGCATAGAATGACATTAGTTGATGAATAAATTTACGTTATGTTCTGTATTAGATGTTGGAAAGTTCACAACATGAAGATAAGTTGGAATTCAAGGACACAAATTTAGGTAAATATTCACTTATATGAAGATGATTTAGTGAATGAAATAATTTGCCAAGGGAGTTGTTTGATACATTTCCACAATCCTTTTCAACATAAACAACCGACAGACATAAATGCTGTTGATTGATTGATTGATTGATTGATTGATTGATTGATTGATTGATTGATTGATTGATTGATTGATTGATTGATTCATTCATTCATTCATTCATTCATTTATTCATTGATTGCAACGTTGATTATTTTTTGTTTTTTGGTCTTAATGTGATGTACAGAGGGGGATGATGGGTATTTCAATGGTTATGATATAAGCATTTATACTTTTTGGGAAGGTGCTAGGAATAATGTGGGATTATTTGACATTACTTTGAAGTGTTTTGGGAAAGAAAGCATAAAGGAACATGGAAATGAGCAAAGAGGTGACAAGTCAAGTCATGTATAGAAAGATGGGAACAGGGGAATGTAAATATAAGAGAATGAGGAAAATAGCTAGTCTTTGTGGAAATAGGGATCGCAGAAAGAGAAACAGAAGCAAGGAATAGTATTGGGTAATATTTGGAGATAGTGTTTATTATTATTATTTATTTTCCTTAAACTGTACATGTACACAGACACAGTTGTGCCTCTATCCTCACATGCATGTGTACATTTATACTCTGCTGAATATTCACAAATCTGTAGGCACTTTTTAGTTTTCATATTTACAAAGGTTCCTCCTTTTCTATTGCTACATATCTACTGTTATCCTACAGTGTGTTCCTTTTCACATTCTTATCCCTGTTATCAGTTGTCTGAAAAGCGTTGGGGAAAAGGACTCGTGTTAAGATGCAGCAGGTCGTTATACAAGTTGGGTTCCAATCAGGGTAAAAAATATAATTAAAAAATGCAGTGCAAATTTTATTCTAATAGTAATTATATAGTATTATTTGAAGTAATTCCACATGTTGTATATGAGTTGATTATGTTCGTAAATACAGAAGGTATTATGCGTAGAATTGTGTAAATAACATAAATTCATAAGGAATGAGCTGGGTGTTTTGTAGAAAAAACTTAATGTTTATTGTTTAATACTCTATTTTTGGAAATTGTCATCTTCTCTGTTCATTTAATATTTAGTGCTTGATAATAAAGTATTTTTGTGTGCCATTTGCCACCAAGGTATACACCTCCTTTGCATTTAAAGTAATTTTGATTTGATTGTTTCTTTCCATTCTTATATTTTCAAAATGGGAGATTAATTAATTATACTCTTCTTGTGCCACTATGAAATTTATTTTCTCAGCTGTTTCATGTTTAGGCCTATATATTTTTATTCCCTTCTTTATTCTTACTTATAGCCTTCTGAAGATATTAAGGAGGAAATATTCATAGAAGAACATACTGATGATCAGCTGTTGCCATACATCAAAGAAGAAACAAAGTATGTACACTACAAATCCTATACAGTATGGAATAAGTTGTACCTACTCATAGTAGTGTTCAGTAGTGGTTGGTTTATCTCCAAAACGTGGCCATATTCATCAGTTTAATCCTCATTTACAAGGAACACTAATATCCTTAAATTCTACTGGTTAAAATTATCTAATTTGAAGTTCATATTTAGTGTTTCATCATGTAGTTTTATTGAATATATATCTGCAAAAAGAATCTTTGGTAATGCTATATATTTTTGAAGTGTATTTGTTTACAATACCTTTAAGCAACCATGAAAATGTGTTCCTTCTTTCACTGTCACTGCATCATTTGTTCATCACATTCTTATCATCTGAAATGCTCTCTGCATCTATTAACTCCAGATATTCTCAGTAATTTTATACGTTCATACGAACAGTGACACACAGAAAAAGCCATGTATGTAGATTATAAACTAAATCTACAAATACAAAAATGTTAGGTATTATGTACATTGTAAACAATATAATAATTTCAAACTAACATAATTAGGTTCACTGATCAGTATAATGATGGCTGAGTTTAATAGTGTGATAACTCCAAAAAATGTCATATTTAAATTATTTATTTGGTTAGATTTTTTAAAACATCTTTTCTCTTCTCTTGTGTGTTAAGTCAGATTCCTCCATTTGTGTTGTAGAAATGAAATGTTCAGATCAGTAGTGCTACATCTTACATATCATAGTTTTCAAATAAAAGTTCCACATTTTTGTAAGCATTAAAAAATATCATGGTATTGAATTTTTGTTTGTTCCATTGTTGTGGTCACACTTGCTGATTGTTGCTAATTCCCACTATTCATTTTGGTGCTCATTGTCAGTCAAGTGCTTGTAGTGTGTTGATTGCAAACACATTTACACAATTAGTATAAACTAATAAAATGGACAGCTAAAAATGTTTTAAATTTGTGCAGGTTGCCTCAAAAAATTTCAGATTTTGTCAAGTAAGTGAATTTATTATCTTGTAAGAGTAAGTAAATAAGAATGTAATGAAATGAAATGTCGTATGGCTTTTAGTGCCGGGATATCCCACGACGGGTTCGGGTCGCCTGGTGCAGGTCTTTCTGTTTGACGCCCGCTGGCGATCTGCGCGTCGTGATGAGGATGAAATGATGATAATGATAACACATACACCCAGCCCCCATGCTACTGGAATTAACCAATTAAGATTAAAATCCCCGACCCGACCGGGAATCGAACCCGGGACCCTCTGGACCGAAGGCCAGTACGTTGACCGTTCAGGCAAGGAGTCGGACATAATGTAATGATATAATATTATTTCAAAATTGTAATTTATATCACTGACATTAGAAAGGAGCACAGGTGTATGTCCTGTTTTCAAACATGTAATGTAGTAATGGTTTTTGAACTGTAGGGTGCCATTGGACTACTTGGTAATTAATTTTTTGCTCTCACACGTTTGTTGGTCACTCAGTCTAGCTCGAGCGGTCGAGGAGAGAGGTCGTGTAGATTACTGCGTGCGGTGAATATGGTTGGCATCGAGCAATACCGGGCCGCTATTGGCAAATGGCAGGCGAAACGGAAGAAGGAGAACAAGAACGGATTGGTGATAAGTAAAGATGGATTAAAAATGAGTGAAACTCTGCTGGTAGTGGCAGTGGTAGCGGTGCTACTGGTTATTGGGGGGGGGGTGGAATTAAACCCAGGCCCAAATACCAGTGGAAAGTATAACACAGAAGATTTGGCCGCACTCAGGGTGGTTGTGAGTGAAGTCATGCAGGAGAAATGCCAGTGGGAGAAAGTGCAGGAAATAAAGGACATGATGGAGGAGCAGAGAAAGGAGATAGGCAACATGAAGAAATGGCTGGAAACGAGGACGGAGGAATCAAGCAGAAGAGTAGATAATAATGAGAAAGAAATCGAGTTATTGAGAGGGGAAGTGAAATTTTTGAAAGAGGAGATGATGAGGATGAAGAAAGAAGGGGAGGAGTACAAGCAGGAGAGATGGAAGAAAGCCATATTTATATATGGAGTTGAGGAAGATGTAAGAGAGGACAAGGTGGAACTGATAGGTAAGGTGATCGAAGTTATACGTGATACAATGAAGATAAATTTCAGTAGTGTTGACATAGACGATGTAGAGAGAATTGATAAAACTAAAGGTCGGAGGCCAATTAGGGTAAAATTTTTATCTACCCTAATGGCAGTAATTGTGGTAGGTAACAGTAAGAATTTACAGGGTCAGAAAATAAGGGTGAAAAGAGACATGGGAAGAGAAGGAAGTGAAAATATGAGGATCTTGAATAGGCACCTATGGAGAGCGAGGAACCAGGGGCTAAAGGCCCGAATAAGAGGTCTGAAGTTGGAGGTGACAAACGGGCGATGGGTTAGAGTACATTCAGTGACGAAGCTAAAGGAGAAGGAGGAAAACGAGAGGGTTGAGGGTGTTGAGGTGACAAGGCAAGATGGGAAGAAGAAAGAATAAAAGAAGAGGAGGAGAGACGTGGCAGGAGAGGACAGCATCTCAGAAGAGAATGGGCAGAGCAGACGGGAGACAGAAGATCAAGATAGTGAAGTGGACGGTGAGAGTGAGCAGCAAGAAACTGGGAGAGTAGAGTGTAGTGTTGCAGTGAGCAAGAAAGGACAAGGGAAGATGGATTCAGAAGTCCAGAATAGTGAGGGGGTGAGTGGGGTTGAGCAGCAAGAATCAGTGAGAGCAGGGTGCAGTGGTGTAGTGAACAGGAAAGGACAAGAGGAGACAGATCGACAGGAAGGTAAAAAATTATGAGTAAAGTCAGAAGTAGGAGCTTAAAAGACATATGGGGAAAAGTACGTAAAGGGATGGAAGATACAGAAGACATGGAACGGTATAGGTTGGTTAAAGAAGGAGGAATGGAGATGAGGGATGAGAGGTCGATAACTACTAGAAGCAAGCATAGAGGGGGAGACCTAGAAGGGAGGGAGGGAAAGTTATAACTATATTGGAAAATAGGATGTGTGAATATTGAGGGACTAAGGAACAAATTAGGAAACAAGAAAGTTCGGGAAGTAATTGAAAGTTTTGATGTTGTGGCACTCTTGGAGACGTGGCTGGAAACAGGGAGGGAGATTTCATGGAAGGGGTTTGTGATAAAATGTAAATATAGAAGAAAAGAGAGGAATAAGGGACGAGCACCAGGAGGGATGATAGTTCTAATTAGGGAAAAAATTAGTAAAAGAGTAGAAGAGATAGAGACCGATATGATGGAAACCATATGGTTGAGATTGAATATGGGAGGGGGTGAGGGAAGGAGGAAGAAAATAAATCTAGGTTTTGTTTACTGCCACCCTAGTAATTCAGCATGTGCAAATAAATATTTTTTTGAAGAGTTACTGGTAGATATTGGTAGGATAAGGGGAATGTTTCGAGGTGAAGAGGATATGTTGTTATTCGGGGATTGGAACGCGAGAATAGGGGAACAGAGCCCAGTTTATAGTAGGGAGGATGGAATGTGTTTGTTGGAAAGTAGAAGGAGTGAGGACAAAATTACAAATAGTTATGGAGAGAAACTCCTAGAGATGTGTGCTGTGGGAAATTTGTATATTCTGAATGGGTGGATAGAGGGTGACAGGTCGGGGAAATTGACATATGTTACTGAGACGGGTGGTAGAGTGATAGATATGGTTTTAAGTTCGGAAGGGATGATTGAGGAAGTTGTAAGAATGGAAATAAGAGACTGGATTGAATCACACCATTTCTCGGTGAGGGTTATGCTGAAAAGGGGGGAAGAGAAGTGTACAATGAAGGAAGTTGAGACAAATGATAAACGAGGGAGTGGTTATAATAAGTATAAATGGACAGAGAAGGTGGGCCGGGACTGGAATAGGGTAGTAAAAGAAGAGTTACAACTTCTGAAATATGGGTGGGAAGGGGCGTTAGAAGAGAATAATACTGATAAAGCCTTGGAATTGCTGCTACATCCAATAAAGATAATAGCGCAGAAGGCGAAAGCTAGAAAGGGAAATAAGAAAGAGGGAGAAGAATGGTTTAATAGGGAGTGTGAAGGAATGCGGAGGAAGGTGATGGACGCGTTAGGAGAATATAGAAGAAAAGGTGGGAGCCAAGAAAGGGAGTTTTTCTGTAGATTGAGGAAGGAGTAAAGAAAGAAAATCTGTGAGACAAAAAAGACATGGTTAGAGGAACAAATGGAAGCCATAAATAATGACTGCAAGACAAACAATTTTGAGAGAGTTTGGGATAAGATTAATAAAATTATTAAGGGTTGAAGGAATATAGAGAAAACGAGTATTGAGGAAGTGCAATGGGTCAGACACTTTGATGAATTACTATGGAAAAAGGGGGATGAAAGATGGAGAGGTTCGGGAGAAGAAGTAATTTGGAGGAATAGGAGAGTGGCAATTTATGACCTGGATAAAGAAATCACAAGGGAGGAAATCTTGAGAGTGATAAGCAGAGCCAGAGCGAAGTCGGCCGGGGGGTGTAATGGTATAAATAACAAGTTTTGGAAGGAAATTTGCAAAAATGAGATAATGATAGAGGGCATGGTTAAACTATTCAATAGGATATTTGAGGGAGGTAATTACCCTAAGGAATGGGAAACAGGAATTATATGCCCTATATACAAGGGGAAGGGTAGTAGGAACAACGTGAACAGTTATAGAGGTATAGCTCTGTTGGATTCTTTGAGTAAAATATATACTGGGGTGTTAGCGAACAGAATAAGCGGGTGGGTGGAATAAAATGAAATTTTGACAGATTACCAAGGGGGATTTAGGAAAATGAAAAGAACAGTGGATAATATAATGATAGTAAAGACTATTCTAGAAAAGTATAAGAATATGGCTAGAAGTACGGTTTATGTAGCAGCAATAGATTTTGAGAAAGCTTTTGACAAGGTGAATAGAGAGGCCCTATTAGAGAAATTAGGCAGGCTAGGGATTTCGGAGAAGTGGAAGGAATATATAGGGTTGTCAGGTTTTGTGTAAAATTGGGAGAAGGGAGACTGAGTGGACCATTAGAGTGCAAGCTGGGTTTAAAACAAGGATGCAAGTTATCGCCAATACTGTTTATTTTATTTATCAACGATATTTTAGAGGGGTTTGGGGCAGAAAATTGGGCTGTGCCAGTAATTAATGGTTTAGAAGTACCAGGACTGATATTTGCGGATGATGTGTTATTGATGACGCTAACCTCAGGGGCGATGAATAGGGCCTTAAAGTCAGTGACGCTATTTGCGAGGAAATGGGGATTGAGGATTAATGGAAATAAGTCTAAAATATTAGTAGTCCAGGTGGACAAAAGAAGAAAGATAGAAGGTAATTGGGTAATTCAGGGAGATAGATTGGAACAGGTAAGGAAGTTGGAATATCTAGGAGTTATTTTTAATGATAAAGGAACTTGGAGTGACCAGATCAAAAGGGTGAAATATAGAGGATTGGCAGCCTTAGCCTCAGTCAGAAATTTGCTAGTCAAATACCCGGGAATCAGTTATAAAACACTGAGGCTAGTGTTCAGGTCGGTAATCGTTGGGAGGGTATTATACGGCTCAGAAGTCTGGGGGCTGGATGAGAAAAGAGAGGAACTAAGAAGGATTGTTAGTAGTTTTGCTAAGTTAGTAATGGGCTTACCGAGATGTACAGCAAATGTACGGGAGGAATTAATGTGTGGGGAGGATTTGGAATCAGGGGGTGTGAAAAGAATAGTTAGATACTGGATGAATTTAAAAAGACAGGAAGGGGGGAGGGTATTACAGGCAGCGTATGCACAGCAATGTAAGAGCATGTATAAGGGTGGATGGTTAGAAAAAATAAAGGGATATTTGGAGAGGATAGGATTAGGACACCTGTGGGGGGAGGTTTGGTCGCAGACAGAAGTGAGAGGGATGAATATACTGGAAAGGAGAATTGGGAACATGCATAATTTTCAAAAATATTTTTTTTGAAAAGTACACCAATGAAATAGTACGTAAACGTATTACATTGCGGTATGTTGCCTTGTTTTCTACCATTAAAAAAATGTTTAATAGTACCTTTCCGCAAGGCGAGTGAAACGGCCTCTGACGTAAGCGGCGCGCTGTGACGTCACGATCCAGTACCGCATGGAGCTCTACCAGCCGTTGTGCATCAGCCGTTGCTAAAAGCCGATTGTTTATTATTCATGATCGCGAGTAACTTCGAAATGACAGAAGAAAGGTTCGAAACTGCACAGTCAGACAATCTACCATGTGTAGATGTCATCATTCTTGAAAAATAGTGATTTTTGTGGCCGCAGAAATTCGCGGATAACAAGCAAGTTTGTAAGTGGCGTCTTTTATATTCGTGCAATGTACTGTAACCCATAGTATTAGGATGACAACGAACCTGGATAGATATCACATCACTTTCAACATTTCCTTCTAGACTGATTCCCCTATTAAAGAATAACATTACATTTTCGGTCTTTCAGCATTAGTAAAGTAAGAAATCGGATTTCAGCACTAACATAACCATATAGGTAGCATTATAGTACTAGTCCGCTTCTGTGGTGTAGTGGTTAATGTGTGCCACTCCCGGAGGCCCGGTTTCGATTCCCGGCTCTGCCATGAAAGTTGAAAACAAATAGTACGAGGACTGGAACGGGGTCTACTCAGCCTCGGGAGGTCAACTGAGTAGAAGGGTTTCGAATCCCACCTCAGCCATCCTCGAAGTGGTTTTTCGTATTTTCCTACTTCTCCTCCAGGCACCTAAGGCCACGGCCGTTTCCTTCCCTCTTCCTTGTCTATCCCTTCCGATCCTCCCATCCTCCAACAAGGCCCCGTTGAGCATAACAGGTGAGGCCGCCTGAGCGAGGTAATGGCCCTCCTCACCAGTTTCATCACCATACTCAAAGTCTCAACGTTCCAGGACACTGCCCTTGAAGTGGTAAAGGTGAAATCCCTCGCTGAGTCCGAGAGAAAACCAACCCTGAAGGATAAACTGATTAAGAAAGAAAGAAAGAAAGAAAGAAAGAAAGAAAGATCATAGTACTATAGGGCTATAATCTATCATTCCCCAAAAAATATATATTTATGGTTGGGACAACTGGCCTACCCACTTCCGGGGCCCATGAAAGAGAATTAAATATCTTTGTGGAGGGAAAAAGTTAAACATGATAAAGATAAATATGACTTCATCTAGTTTTCACAAGTCGGGCTGAGTGGTTCAGACTGTTGAGGTGCTGGCCTTCTGACCCCAACTTGGTTCAGTCCGGTGGTATTGAAGGTGCTCAAATACGTCAGCCTCGTGTCGGTAGATTTACTGGCACGTAAAAGAACTCCTGCAGGACTAAATTCCTGCACATCGGCGTCTCCGAAAATCGTAGAAGTAGTTAGAGGGGCGTGAAGCCAATAACATTAATTACATTTGGCTTTTAACAAGCTGAACATATCAGGAAAGAAAAGTGTCCTGGTGACATTTTAGTCGCTCAATACAGGAATGTCTTTGGGTGCTGTGACTTTTACTTTCTTTTTTTGCTTTACGTCACACCGTCACATATAGGTCTTATGGCGACGATGGGACAGGAAAGGCATAGGAATGGGAACAAAGCGGCCGTGGCCTTAGGTACAGCCTCAGCATTTGCCCGGTGTGAAAATGGGAAACCACGGAAAACCATCTTCAGGGATGCCGGCAGTGGGGTTCAAAACCCACTATCTCCCGGATGCGAGCTCACAGCTGCGCGCTCCTAACCGCACGGCCAACTCGCGCGGTATTTTTACCCTTCGGTTTATTGACTTGGCTTGTATAACCTAAAACTTAGGCTAAGTTGGATAATATTTTAAACACCTACATCACTATTTTCACCTGTGTGCAATTATGTTATTTACTTCATTAATATTATGATAATTATTATAATTGAGCATTGTTAACTTATAAGACCCCAACAGACAAGCATTGGTTTTGTGTAGAGTTATACATTTGTTAAATTCACGTTGTTTCCTTTCATAATGTACACGCCTATTCTTTGTTACATTATAGAGTATTTAGATATAGCCTAAATTTCTTTACCAAGCTCTTCAATAAAGACATACATAACTGTCCCATGTCAAGATATATGGGTAGAATTAGAGCTGTCAAAATGGTTCATAACCCCTTTGATTTATTATCTTGACATGGATCACCCAAAACATAGGTTAGGTTTGGAAAATACTTAAATAATCGGCATTATTTAATGCACTGTTTATTACTTTCATATTCCAAGATGTAATTGAAGCATTTAAATAAAGCATCATACATTAAAATTTAAAGTTTTACCACTAGAACAGCTGACATGGAAAAGTGATTTGAAAATTCAAACAAATTCATCTTACGTTAAAATATTCAAAACAAATAAACTGTAGACTTTTCCGATATATCACCAGCATTTCTCCGGCTCGCCAAAATCCATTTCTTCCTAGTTTTAGTGTCTTTGGAACATTTATAAACAATTTGTTTGGTATGGTATGCGATGTGCTATTGCACATCGGAACTCTACACCATTTATAAGTTTTCTGCCTCACTGTCTGCGCAGGATTCATTTTAAGTCTAAAATATACCACTCAGATTATTATCCAATGTATAGACCTCGAATTTAACCATACTAGACACTAACGTAAAGTAGAAATACGCGAAGTGTATCCTGCTTCTCACAGCACACTATGTGTTATTTCGTCTGCTAATTCAGTCAACCTGTACGATGACGTCAGACCAATGAGATCGCGTGCTTGCGTGACGTGACATTTTCGTAGATTTTTATCACGTTTGGAGTTATTATTTGTACATTCTGATCACATTTTTGAATTCTGCATGAAATTTTGAATCAGATTAGCATATTTTTAATTAAAACCCCGGATCATGCATGTTCCCTATTAGAGATATCCATAGGCAGAAATTATTGGGGGAAAGCAGACTAAGAAACTCGCTGACTGTTTTGACGAAAATAGAGGAGATAGCAGGGTTGAATATTAGATCCGTCGATAGGTCAAAACGGTATGGGATGATGTGGTGGCTTTTAGGTTTGCAAAGGAATACAGGGTGGATACAGGGGAGGGATAAGACAAGGTGTGTACTTTGCGGAGATGTAAATGGTGATTTTCACTTGCTAAGAGACTGTGAGGTAACGAGGGGGTTAAGACATGGATTATTGAGTGCCGAGCATCGGGAAATATTGGGGAGAGGGGATGAGAACGCAATCCTGAGATGGATTATTAAACAATGGTAAAAAGGGGGTGAATTGAACAGGTATTTATGTGCGACAAAAAAGGCCTGTGAGAGTAAAATGAAGGAGAGTGAGTTAGAGGGTGGGCAGGGGAATAGGGGGTGGAATAGTTATGTATATAAGGGAAGGGGATAGTATGATAATATTCTAATGGATTAGGGAATATAGGGACCGAGTTCTTAGTTATGTGGAGTTGGGTAATGATACAGGATTGCATGGTCTGTTTGTTTTAAAGTTAGCTGGAATGCAAGTGCTGAAATGCTGAGTGTTGTTGTTTGATTTATTGATTAGGTGTAGGTCAGGAACAATAATGTGACGCAAGTACAGAGCACAATAAGGACACTGGATGAATATGTTTGAACATTGAATGAGTGACTGTTACAGCTAAGGACTGCTAGACTATATTATTCTTATTATTATTATCCTTATTATTATTATTATTATTATTATTATTATTATTATTATTATTATTATTATTATTATTATTATTATTATTATTATTATTATTCTTTATTATTTATTTTACTCTGCATGTGAACATGTATAGGGGCGAAGTCGCCTGTTATGTTCAATAAATGTATGTATGTATGTATGTATGAATGTTTGTTGGTCACTGTGTGAAACGATCAGTGATAATCCCTGGGAAATGATTGTATAATCTCGGATTGGTGCTCTCAACCGAGCCCTTGTGTTGGCAGGTCCTGCAATGACTAGTCATAGCCTAAGGTTTGACTGCAAACCAGATTAGTGATGGAAACTATGAATTCTGAAAGGTTTATCTGATTTTGTGGGTGGTTAGAGTCTTCTCGACTGTTATCTGACGCATTGACTTGTTCCTACTGTACATTCACAACTAGTGGCAAGAAATATTCATTTCAGTCCACAGAACTGCCCAGTACCAGCTTACACTCTGTAATTAGTCAGAATAGAACCATGCACACATCTAAACATCGCCCATATACTTCAACTTTTAGAGGTTCAAATTGTGCTGTTGCTTTGTAATTCTTGTGTAGCAGGACAAAATAGGCTATGTTAGAGAACAATCTTGTGTTATGACCACCAATAAAAATGTTGCTTATGACTACTTTTCACACACAAAATGCACATTTTTTAAAACATATCTTGCACTGAGGCACTCTCGAACCAGCAAAGCAACAGGATTTCTGTGTGTTTTCTTTTTCTTTGTTATACAAGGCAGAGGACTTTCCATTGTCTTTATAGCATAGTCCGTTGTATATCATAGATTTTAGATGCTTCTGAAGGATTCAGTGGACCGGATCTTATCTACTGCTTCCCACTTTGTTTTATATCTTACCTCATGTGCTATGTTATCCGGACTCTCATTTCGACAGTCTACAAATATCATTCAGCAATTTAAATGACCTCTTATAAAATGTCAAAAAGATTTGCCATGTTAATTTGGTACTGAGTTATAGAAGAACAGGTTTTAAGATTCAGAAAACTTCCTAATCGCTGACTTGTGGAAAGACACATACTTCTGAGCTTACCAATTAGTGATGAGATTAACTTACATTACTGGAGAGGCACATCGCCCTGAGCTATATAATTAGTGATGAGGCTAACTTCTGTTTGGGTAGGGACACATGGTCATGAGCTAACCACTTAGTGATGCCGTTTCCTTCCACTTGTAGAGTGTCGAGTGTCACATGGCCCTGAGCTGACCACTTTGTGCCACTCCTCCATGGTCTTCATATTTATAGACTTGATTGGGGTGAAAATAACGAACTGATTATTCTGATCGTCTGCTCTCTACGACGGATGTATGCAGAAATATGAATGAAAAAATTCCATTCAGGCTAGAATTAACTGATGGACTCCCCTCTTGTTGGTACTCATAGAATTTCTCTTTATATTCAAACTGTCACTCCTGATTAATACGGCTAATCCTGAAATTTTGATTTTGTTGAGTTATATATATTTTTCCTTATAATGCATTTATAGGAGTCACTTATGCACAAAATGGAGAAGCGTTCGGTCATTCGAACACTACTGTATTTTGTGATAATAAGTCTTTTTAGATATTGGACATAGGCTTTAGGGGAGAGAATTAGAACATACTCAGTTGAATGATAGGATGTGTAAAATATCCATTGTATCCCATGTTTATAACAGAATATTCATCAATCTGCTTCTTGTTATTCTGCTTCTTTAGTGTTAGTCCTGCCTGGTGGCAGGGTCCGGTGTTGTGATTCATTCTCTCCAGTTCGGTTTCGGGCCATGTATATATGTAGTTTCACAGCTTCCAGGTCGTTGTGCACTTTATCTGTCCTATGCTGTCTTGTTCGTCGCTTGCACCTCTTTTCACCGAATTTCTGTGTATACGCTGACTTTCCCAATATATCGTCCTCTGCACGCAACACATGCCCAAACCTGCGCACATGCCATTCCTCAAATGCCAAAACGTTCTCTAATACTGCAGAACCTGGATAATTCGAAATCGGTTAATTCATAGTCCCGCCTAATTCAAAGCATCTCCCTTTCCCAGAAACATGAGGTGTTTTGCATGTTATTTAAACCCTTAATTCGAAATACGAAAAATTCGTAATTCGAAGAACAGTGTCGTTTTCCATTACCGAAATTCAGACTTTTAATTCAAAACTGCCTCAACATTTAAGAACGTTAGTATTTTTCAGATTATTTTAAATTCAAAATTTATCCCGGTTATGATAGAATGCGTCTTCCTGTATCTGCTGGAGTAGCTTTCCATACTTTCACTCACTTCGGTGTGTTCACAGTGTGCTTCATATTTGCTAAGTTTGAGTACAATCGTAATTCTTTTGTATTCAGCGTTTTAACGAACGGTACAATATCACGTAGCAGGCAGTGTGCGGAAAAGTAGAATCCGCGAACACTGGCGGTGCTAACAGTTGGCGAAAAAGCGTGCGTATAAGCAGTTCATACGCACCGAACAATATTGTAAATGCCAATGAAACTGCATTTTTTAATGCCGAGCTCAAATGTACTTGGTTTTAAAGGAGAGGGTGCAAGCCGGGAAATCGTACAAGGGTGGGGGTCATTGTACTGTGTTGCAACGCGCTTGTAGCGACAGACTTTCTTTCCTGGTCGTAGCAAAGTTCGATAAGCTACGATGTTTTGAGGGCGTCGGGCACTTCCCGTGCTAGTAAAAGGCATCTAAAAATGCAAACAGTACAGTAAACCTAAAAATGAAACATTTGCACAATGGAGCCAGCATAAAAAGTCCTCTTCTTTGAATCGTATGTGTTTTTCCTTTGTTTTGTAAGGTTATGTTTGCCAGTGATTTATCCAAGTGCATTATTTGAATAACCTAAATGCACCTTTTTGGATACTTTTTGGAGATAGCTTCTTCCATGGCATATGTAAGTTGTAAACTGTGAATCAAAATGATTGCATGCATTAATGGGTCTGAGAATACTTTGTGACGCGGCAATTACTGGAAGAATTTCAAGAGAGATGCCATAGCGGGAAATCGTAAAAGGATAGCGTCACTGTACTGTGTTGTAAATTTGTAATGCAGACTAAAGCGAGAAAATTTCTCCCGTCGTCATAGAAAAGTTCGATAAGCCACGGTGTTTTGAGGACATCGGGTACGTACTTTCCTTGCAAGTACAGGACATCTAAAATGCATACAGCACAGTCATTCAATGAATAGAGGACAGGGGAGCTAGCATAGATTTCTTCCCGTCTTTGAATCATACTATTTTTCCTTTCATTGCATGAGGTTATGTTTGTCAGTGAGTTGTCCAAGAGCATTATTTGAATACTGTAGGGTACATTTCAGAAATAATTATTTCAATGGGATTTGAAACGTTCAAACTCTGTATCAAAGTTAATTGCATGCAGTAACAGGTCTTAAGAATACTTGGTGTCGTGGCAAGGGTTGGCATATCTAATTCGAAATCGCATAATTTGAAGTCCGATTTTTGCATCCCAATGGCTTCGAACTAACGAGGTTTTACTGTAACATCATTTGAAATGTGATCCACTCTTGTTATGTCAGCCTTCCTCTTAAGGATCTTCGTTTCCATGATGCTTAGTTGGCGTTGTACCTATTTACCTGGCCACACATTGTTTGCCGTAGAAGAGGACAGGACGATAAGTTCGGTAGATCTTAGATTTTAGATGGTCCTTCATTCGCCGGTCGCAAGGGCACCCGTTGTCATTCTTCACTTCAGTCAGGCTTTGTATATCCTTAAGTTGACTTCATCAGTAAGTCGGCCATCATCAGAGATTGTGGAGCCAAGATACTTAAATGTCTCTGCTCGTGCTATATCTTCACCGTCAACATGCATGGTTCCAACTTCTCGACGATGTAATGACATGTATTCTGTCTTCTTTTTATTGAGGCGCAGGACATATTGCGCTAGTCGATTGTTCCAGTCTTCTGCTTGACGCTGGAGATCAAGCTTGTTCCTTGCAGCCAAAATGGCATTATTTGCATAGAGAAATATCCATGGTATCAGACTGCGCAGGTCTGATATAATGGAGTCAATCACAAGAATGAACAGCAAAGGTGGTAAGGCAGCGCCTTGGTGGAATCTTACAGTTATGCAGAATTCATTAGATGCTTCTGCGGCAGCGGGAAATAACTCCTTGTTTCTTCGTAGAGCATTTATACCCTCTCAACAAGGTGCTCTGGAATGCCCATGTTCTTGTAGCGCTGACTGATTAGGTTATGAGGTACCCGATGGAAGGCCATTTCAGGGTCCAGAAAGTCGTGATGAAGCCTCTTATTCTTTTCACAGCGTCTCTCGAGTAACAGCCCAGCAGCGTGGGTTGCTCCTGTTACGCCACAATTTTACACAAATCCAGGTTGGCTTGTTGTATGTTTGGCTAAATTGCTAATCCTTTTGTCGAAGATTTGTTCGAAATTTGCCATTATGTGGCTCAGAAGTATGATAGGGTGGTAATTAGAAAAATCGGCAGGGCTTTCCTTACTTTGAATGGCTACTCCGTCGCCAGTCTGTTGGTTTTTCTACCTTATTTGATGATCTGGTTGGAAAGCTTGCTTTAACCACACTGCTGCTTCCCCCATTTAGAGAAACAAAACTCTGCCGTAGATAATCGGGACAGATGTCTTTCCTTGAATTCATTTCTTTCAGCGGTGACGTCATATTCCTACATTGGCCCTTCAACAGCGGAGGTGATGGGGATTGGTAAATATGGAAATTCCAGGATTGAAATTTTGTCAAAATAATTCCGCCAGTGTACTCGCGCTTACCGCCAGTCGAATAGCAAATCGTCTGTTTCCTCATTGATGCCATAAAAACGTTGGACTTCTTCCATTTTGCGATGCCTCGGTTTGACTAGCTGTTAAATTTTCCGCTCGATTTCGTGCATGTCAAGTTTCTCATATAGTCCTGCTTACCGGTTTGCTTTTGTTACAGCAACAATCTCGTTCATTTTACTAGTGGCTGCTTTGTAGGCATTCCAACAAGCAAGAGACTCTTCAACTGTGCTGCACACTTAACATCGTCATTCCGAAGCCACGTGTCATAGTTAATCCTCCGTTGTCGTCGCCCTAACTTAGTTTTACCAGGAATAGAGAGTGCGGCGTCTTTCAGTTTAGTCAGGCTCATTTCATCTGCGGTGATTCCTGGCATTGTAACTTTTGCAACAACGATGGCCTCCTTCTTTAGGAACCACCATTTGATCCCATTTGGTCCATTTCCAGCGAAGTATAGGGCTGTTGGTAAGGTTATCCAATGCTTGCAGGTGACAGGTAGAGGTTGCATCACATTGGTTTCGTAAGGAACAACTGTTGTCTGTAGAACATCCTTGAGATTCCTTCCTCTGACGAGGATGTAGTCCATGTGAGTTGGATGGGAGCCACTGTAGTACGCGACTAGATGAATATACGATTTTTGAACCGTGTGTTTGCGATTATCATGTTCTGCATAACCGGGAATTTTTTGCCATCGTCGTTCCTCTGTCCATATCTATTTGCGCCATGGACGGTGCGTTCTTCTTTCCTCGGTCCGACATGTCCATTCATTTCACCAGCAACGATAAGATAAGTCAGCGGTCTTCTTTTTAGGCAGTGCTCAGAAGGCATCTTTGGTTTCCGCGCTCTGGCCAGGTTTGGAGCGTTCCACTGAAAAATTAGCATTTCCTTCTCTCCCCAATGTAGACGAGTTACATCAAGCGATTGTCATACTTTTGCACCTCGGAGTCTGAAACGTCATAATTTGCTGATATAACAATGCCAACACCATTATTTGTTCTTTGGCTTCCGTTGCACATCCGTTAGTAATCGCACCCCATTTCGCATGACTTTTCACCACTCCATCTTTTTCCTGCACCTCACAGATGCCTATATGCCTTTTGTCAAGTGCTGTGGCTAATTTGGTACTTCATCCAGGTATAGTTCAGTGATGCGATACAGAATGGGGGTACTCGCTTGCTTAGCCATCACAGCCCGTGTGACGGTAACACTTGCATACTCTTCATGCTGACTGGGCACTGCCAGCGTGCATCCCTTCAAGAGGACGCCCTAACCATGGTTCTGATTCTATGAAACATATTTCTGTAATCATGTGTCAATATTATTTTACGACCGGCTTGCCTTGAAGCATTTTAGAGCTCTTGACAGCAGGTAGTTACACCACTCCGGACATGGGTTACAGACGCTTTTGTAGCCGCACCTCTAGAGAAGAAACACTACGCTCCTTTCTGCATTAACTTCCAAAAAGGCAGAGTACCTTTTTTTCTGCCAACAGCTTCGTATCGAACGTCTCGATATCCGCCAAAGTTACCATTGAGGACTTTGTGCGTGTTTGGTCCGCGAGAGCTATTATATTTCGCTGAAGTCTGCCAGCAAGCCAGTGGGGAATCCGTATCCGCCACCTGGGACGCGCCACGTGTTTCAGCAATGTAGCTGGTTAGTGCAGAATGATTATCAGGGCAAAGTTAAATACCATTTTATTGAATAACTAACTGTGAACCTGATAAATCACTTGTAACAAAAATCACGTAGTCACGTAAAGAAAAATGGCCACAGACATTTGCACCTTTTACTTGGCGTGATATGCCAGTACAATCCAGTGTCATCTTTTCTGCCCCCCTGTTGTCTAGTGATGTAAACATCAATATCTTGTTAGGTGATCAAGAGGCCTAGCCTGTCGTATCTGGAATCATTGTCCTACTTTTATTTGTCCACTTATTTTCTCCTAAGAGTGCAGTAACAACACATGGTGAAGCCTCCCACTACTTTGCTTGTGAGGAAGCCATGCATTTGACTGGGCCATGCGAACTCAGTTCATACAGCATAAATTGGGAAGTGCCACTTCATGTTACAAAGCATTTTGCCCTGTTTGATCGACTTTTCCCATGTTCCTGATCTCACCTTTAACCAAGAAATTTGTATTTCTTGCTCTTCTTTCCTAAAGTATATAGAACCAATCTGTGGTGGGGAGACAGCCACAGGGTTAGATGCTATCCTATGATGTTATCATTCCACTCAAAGTAATCACTTTGCCCATGAACTTTTCAAATAAAAGGAATCTCTTTCCTTCTTTCACATAGCCCCAATATTCACTACGGTGAAATTCAACGTCCTGTCCTCTCGAATTTTAACTCTAGCCTTGATTTTCATGCTCCTTCTAGCTGTAGTGTTAAAGAAACACTACTAGAATATTCGGAGACATGATAGTTTGCGTTTGGGTTCCAATTCGGGATATCAGAACATTGTAATAAAACACTACTAACAAAGCCATCCTAGTTGTAGGTCCGCTCAGTTGATTGCACATCAAAGCTATATAATTAGAAATAACCACACTGTGATGTAATAGAATGCTACACTGATATGATAAAAATGTGCAAATAAAAATGTATGTTTCCGTGACTGTAAATAACATTCATAAAAGTTAGCCTTAGTTCAGCAGATCTTGCTGACTCTCGGCTAACAATGATCTCAATTTTATTAATATCTACAATACTGATTCTCTAAAACTACCTCAGCAACAAGGGTATTTACAAAAATTATTACTTGCTTGCCACAAAGCGCAGAGTGGTTGAAGAAGATCAAAACTCCAAACCAAATGCAGTACATATGCAGGATAACAGATGTATTCAGATTTCAAGAGATAAATGTGTGCCAGACAAAGAGCTTGCATTTCTCCTTTTTAGGCTGGACCACTTCTCATGCATTCTTTAATTAAGGTAGTCTATGAGCTCGCACGTTCCAAAATCGTCAGAAGTTTCTTGCGCAGGATATCGTGATTCGAGAGAAAAGACTCCACACATTCCCGTAACAAGTAAGAGCTTTCAAAATTTAAGATTATACTCTGAATTTGACCTCAGATGAGGTTTACTTTCACGAATGTGATGTTCATGAGTAAGGAACTCTCTGATGGGTTATCAGTGAGAGATGTTCAGTAGCAATTCCTTTGTGTGAGAGTTGTAGTGGAGTTGATTGTTGAACTTTTGGTCACATGGTTTTTATTTTGTCGCTGTAGATCGAGACCCGATGTGAGCAACGCAGATCATCATCCTTCTGATGGCGGAGCACGTTGTTTTAGGTGCAATGTCTGTAGCAAATCCTTTGAGCGGAAAAAACACTTAGCAGTTCACACACGGACTCACACAGGAGAGAAACCGTTCTGTTGCAATGTCTGTGGCAAATCCTTTGGGCGGAAAAACATCTTAGCAGTTCACACTCGGACTCACACAGCAGAGAAACCGTTCTGGTGCAATGTCTGTGGCAAATCCTTTTGGCGGAAAGACCACTTAGCAGTTCACACGCGGACTCACACAGGGGAGAAAACGTTCTTGTGCAATATATGTGGAAAGCTCTTCAACGATAAACGCGTACTCCCGAAACATGTGAGGACACACACACGAGAAAAGCCATACTGTTGCAGTGTCTGTGACAAGTCTTTCATCGAGAAAGGCACTCTTGTGCGTCACATGCTCACTCACACAGGTGAGAAGCCGTACTAGTGCAATGTCTGTGAAAAGTCATTCAACACGCAATCCAACTTAACACGCCACCTGCGGACTCACACGGGCGACAAGACGTCTGTTGCAAAATCTGTGGCAAGTCCTTCATCCAGAAAGACCCCCTAATATGTCACATGGGCAAGTAGCCAGACAGCTACAGTATTTGTATTAAGCACTTTTCCGGGAGAATTGCTCTCTCGAAACACAAGCAGACGCATACAGACGAGTAGCCTACTGTTAGAATGTATTGCGATATCTTCAGCCAGATCGTGTATCCATCATTGCAGACGAGTGCCAATGCACACAGTTGCTCATTAATGCGATAAAATGTTCAAGGAATGATCTAACTTACCGATGCACAAGTGAACCTCACGGGGGAGTTGGCGCACTGCTCCGTGTTTTGTGGTAAATCGTTCGCATGCAGCACCAAGCTGTCGGTACACACGGGCGAGACAGCGCACTAGCGTTACGTGACGCCGGGATGAAGGTGCACGGGTTTAAGTAATAATGTAATTTTGCTTTATGTCCCATTAACTACTGCACGAGTGTTCGGAGTTCTACGAGACCTTCATATTCTGGAGATGTAGCCAGACACATGTGATCGCAAACAATAGAGAAGTAGAAAGTTCTTCAGCGAGAACGGAACGTTTTCGGCACAACTCGTGATGTACACCGGAGAGTGGCCCTTCCCTCTTTGCCATTTTCTCTGAGAGAATCTTCAGGTAACATAATGGCAGGTCCGTGTGCGAAAGGAGCAGAGGATATTTCAGGAGTTATCTCCTCATCAATCACAGATATGTGACACCCGCTTGTTCTAAGCCATGGATGGCATTCTGTTTTCGGACGTCAGTAGAAGTGTGCTCAGTAACACACATTAAGGAACCGTCCACATGCGCGGTTAAGAAGTATTCCGGGTGAACACAGAAGAATCATATGATAAAGGCGAGTGGTAAAAGACCAGAAGTGCAGGATAAAAATTAAAATGTTTGAATAAACAATTCAAGGGAATAAATAAGTACCGAACCATTTCAAATATTGTATGCAGTTGAAGAGATTGTTGCTGAAGACTGAGCACACCTGTGCTCCCCTTCCCACATGTCACTGGTGTATTACTTTAATTATGAGTAGACCAGTAGCTCAAAACTCTACCTGCTCCTTCGGCTCTTGTTACGATAATATTGTGTCTGTCAACCTGTTCTGAATGCAAATTGAAAGTTCAACTTCAGTGTCGGTAGCTATTCATGAAGATCACGTAGTTTTCGAGGAGGCGTCTGTAAGTAAGGACTCCTATGTCGACAACTGTGGTATACTCTTGCAAAAGTTTCTCCATTTTCGTTTACTGAGTGGCCGAGATATGGCCACTCAATTTTCTCTAATCAAACCTCACATAAGTCACTAAAAATCTCTTACAACTAAACGTTGCAAGTTTTGAAGAGACATAGCGAGTCATGTCAAACTGTTATTTGCCTGTTCCAGATCTTCAGCATGAATCATTAACTCTTGTGTTTCAGGGGATGTTAATGAAACTTGGTCACTTCCAGACATGACTATCCGGTATCAAGGAAGGCTTACTTACTTAGATTAAAAGTTTACGTAATTTGACTGTGTTTATTCAGTCAAAAATAACGAAATATGATGGCGGGTGTGTTTATAAATATGGCCATAAACAGTTGTCTGCAGACCATGACATTAATAATACACTGCAGCTTGATGATTTCAGGATGAAATTAATATCCACCACAAACAAAGCCTGAAGGGCTATTTACAGAAAACCACTTTGTGGAGAAATAGAAAACAACAGCATGAGATTCAATTTACTCAGCTCTATAAACAACTGTGCAATATGCTTCCGATTTCTCGATCGCCTAAATATCAGGAAGTGATCTCCAGATCATTTTTAATGTAGGCTGTCCACTAACTGACCATCAGCATATGATGAGTTACCTGGACCCTCAATTAAATCTGAGTAACCTCCAATTCACATCAGTGAGCAATCGTGGTCATCCAATAAAGTAAATGTTTAAGGTTAAGGAAATGTGCCTGATGGCCAAAGTGACCCCACATTGAAGTTAATTGAATGTGGCTGATGACCAAATTGACCCTTCACTGAAGTTAATTGAATGTGCCTGATGACCAAAGTGTCCCTCCAAAATTGGAGGACTTCAAGTGCCACTGAATTAATGGTGTAATATTACACAGCTTAAAATAGTATTATTTATATTAAATGTATGAATTTATATCACAAACCAAAACTACAGGTTGAAGTCGGTGATTGGAATAAATTATGAAAACCTGTGAAAAGTAATCCTATACTACTAAAATTTTACCCATGCTATCATTTTGTTATAACATTCAATCAAATTTCTAAATAAACTCGACTCATGGGTGACCCTTAAACAATATTGGTCACGGAGTTCAACTACGTCCACTTATATAGTCCTACTAAAATATAAACATGCGAAATTTTACAAATTCTCTATGAACAACATGGCCATAAATCATCAATATCCCATGGACTAATGAGAGAGTGCAACTACATCTTATGGAACACCATGTGGTACTGACTCTCGAACTAGAATACTCACCTCTCATTTAGGGGCAGTTGGCTAGCTACATCATTTCGCTGCCCTAGCATGGCCGAGCAATTCCAAGAATCCCTTCCATGCACTTCACCCACCATCCTACGTTTCCACTGGAGGACACGCCATCGACAATCCTTAACACATAGCTCCACTACGAACATATCATGAAGTGGAAATCGTAAATATTTAAGGACATCCTTCTGACACCAAAATAATTATTTAAATGCTCAGTGGGAATAAGAACTATGTGTTATGGAAACATCGAAACTGGAATAAAAAAGTCAAATGTTCAGAACTCTTACTGAGAATCCACTCTATAATTTTCCTATGCAATAGAATTGAAATTCAAATAACTCCCCGTTTACTTTAACCCCCGTTTTTTCGAACAGGTTCCGCCTCATATAAATGTGGACACCTGTTATCTCATGAAACAGGTTTATACCTGCTGCACTCTACTGGCTTAGAATTGAGGAAACAAATCTCGCCACCGACGGCCTTTTATTACAGCACAAATCCACATCCAAATCCTTGTATTATCAGACAATATATCGCTCATCATCATTGCCATCACGAATGAACTCGAGTCTAATTCGATCTGTAGAATATGATATGAGTGTCACTGGTATTAATGGAGTCATTAGGTGAACAAATGATCCCTCTGGATATAGGACCCTATTCAGTGTTCAAACCATGGACCTTACCATATTTCAAAACATTCTGTCCTGACGGTTTTCCCTCGAGCATTCTTCACTATTAACTCTGGAATATATACTAGGAACATGTCTCACTAACTGGATCACATGGTTTCATAACGTCATGGAAAAATAGACCTTATCTACCTCCGACAGTTATGGACAGTTACGAAGTTTCTCACTTCACTTGGAAATACAGTACTCCAGACGCATATGACACCGACTTCAACATCGACCTCAAACCTCATTAGACCAAACAACGTGCTATCACCTTCTGCCAAATGTATTGCAGACTGACCTTTCACAAAAACAAAGCATACCACATGGATAGTAACTATTACTCATTCCATTGCTTATTATTATTTCATAATGTTGTGCCCAACTAAGGAGCGCAACTGTACTTATTTTGCAGATGAGTGTGCTTTCTTCTCTACCCAGATTCTCTTCTTCCCTTGCTGTGTTTTTCATCCGTTCTTCCATCCATGCAGTGGTGTTCTCATCTTGGGCTTTTAGCAAAAATGTATATGTTCACTAACGTTCTCAAGCTAGGCGTGTCCCATATAATTTTATCTGGTTTGCTGATTACTTGAAAGGTCTTTTTTCTGTTTTGAATACCAAGTTATTCTTGACTTTTAGTGAGGAGGCATTATTAAATATCTTTCTAGTGAGTCTTTCATTATCCATTCTATGAATATGGCCATCAAATTTCAATCGCCCTTTTCCAGTTGTGTCTGATATTATCTCAGTATGTTTGTATAATTCCGGAGACCTCCTATTCATCCACACTACTTCTATGCTTACTGGGCCAAATATTTCCCTGAGGACTTCTCTGTCTTCTTTTCGAATTATTTTAGATAGTGATCTTTCTCCAATGATGCAGGTTTCTGATGTGTGTAATGCTTCAGGATTAATTACGGTGTTATAAATTTTTAATCTTGCGTTCCAGGATATTGATTTTTTGTTGTACATTTTCCACGTGATTCTATGGCTTACATGTATTATAGACATCTCTCTCTGTTAATGCAGATGGTTGGATGATTACCCCAAGTATTTGAAATTATTTACCTGAGTAATTTTACCAAACTCAGTTACAAGATTTTGTTTACGTAAGTGTCGAGGAGATCTTCCCATGTATCAGGTTTCCTTATATGAGATTTGGATTCATTTTAGATGCAATTGCTTGAAGTTTTTCCAGGGACTGAATTCATTCTTTCCTATTGTTTGATGAAATAAGTAGACTGTCTTTCAAGGCCAAACATTTGATATGAATTTTATGATTAACTGGCTTGCCAGATAATGTCTTGAGGCAACCTCTAATGCTAAATACCTTACTTATACTGCTGCGGTAGATTAAAATCGAACTCTCTCCTGTCTTCAACTTACTAGCTGGATGGAATCAATTATTCTTGTTATTAGTATGAGATAATTTTTGTAAATATTAATTGTTTTAGTGATGTAGCCATACGCCAAATAAATAAATAATTATTTTAATTATTGACATTTACATATTACAATTTGACCATAACTTTCCAATTTGCATACACAACTGATTCTACATAAGTAGACATGAAATCTCCGAAATTAACGTGCATGAAAATCCTCTAAATTTCGCTGCTCTACTGCTAACGTGTTCCTCATTACGTCTGAAAAAAATTGATGAAAAATTTAATAAATTTAACGTCCCATCTTGAGGAAAAGTATGACAAAATTTCTGTTATTACAAATTGACACTTCTAACATACGCAAGCATCGTATATTTCGCCTCATATCTTCTCAGCACTACAATTAATATTTGGAACTGTGGTAAACTTCCCCTAAAATAATACAAGGTCAAATCAGCCCTACACATAGCAAAATACACCGGAATACGTTGTAGATGTTACTGGAATACGCAGACTTTATTTAACACTTATCAGCTCTCATTTTCTGCTCGTTGTCATCCTCTGTATTGAAACGGGAATGCTCTGGGAGCATTCGCGTTCATGTATTTCTTACGAAGAACGCACTAACACCCGACTGTATGGATTCAAAACGAGCGCCGAGTGCGCGGGCATCATGGGTGACAGCATGCAAGCAAGCGCTGCTACAGAGTGCCTGCCAAGGCCAAGCGACATCACACCGAAAGTTCTGTTCGATTCTATGGCATTTCATCACGAACGGAAGGTTAAATCGTAATTTCGAGAACGTCACCTTGCGGGCCTGGTCAGCAAATGCTATACCCAAAATTTCATTAAAATCGGCGGAAGGATGCCCGGGATATGAATTTTTTTGAAGCTCATATTTCCAGTCTCGCCCTCCGACCTTGAGTAGTATTAGGGGGTCGCTAGCCTCGAAGAGATCAGAGAGTGTCAGTGTGTCACAATGTGTCGCACAGTACTTCGTCATGAACCAGTCGTCTCGCTGATGTGATACAGCTCGTTACTCTGTCCGGTTAAGGACAGGGGTTTGAAAGTACGCAATACGAGTGTTTCTAACTTCGCGTGTAAGCGAAAGATTATTCACTGATAATATCGGTCTGTCGAGCCGAGAGACTACAGTAATCACTTGATATTTTGAAACTGTTCTTAAAGGACTTAGGGCATAAAGACTGTGCTTTAGTTGTTGCCTCTACAAGAGACTGTGTTAGGTTATTTCGCAAAATTGTTCCCTAATAAAAGAACGATACTTTTTACGGACAGTGTCACTTTGTTTCGTAAAGGAGAGTGCCTACATTTCTTTCAAAGACTGTGTCAATTACTCCGTGAGAAAACAGTGTCGACATATTCCTTTCCTAAAACTGTGCCAACCTTCTTTTTCAAAAGACTGTGTCAATCCATTTCACAGAACTGTGCGAACATTTACTTTCATAAGACTGTGCCGATATTTCCTTTCAAGGATAGAGCTGATTCGTGGAATACGGTACCTTTATTTCTTGTCAAGGGACTATGTTAATTCCCCTCATAAAGACTGTGTCTATATTTACGTGTGATATTGTGCCTCAGTAGAAAAGTTATCTCTGAGAAATTACGTGATTTTTGTTAAGACTGCGTCGTAATAGAACTTGGTTCTCTTTCGCAAGACTGTGTCATAAATTGTTTTATTTCTGTCTTCGCAGAAACTTTAACTTATTTCTACGTGTGCGTGTGCTAGAACATTGGATGTGCTCATTACAAACAGTACAAAGACTGTGTCCGTGAGGACTTAATTTATTTCCTTTTGCACTGAGATTACGTGAAGCGGTAAACGGTTGTATCTCAGAAAATTCCAGTTTATTTTCATTATCTATCTATTTACGTTCGACAGTGACTATTGCACGAACAATATTAATCATTTTCATTGAACTGTGGTTTTTTCAAATGTGCGTCCAACACCATTCCCGGTGGAACAGTAAACAGTGTCTCGCCATAATTTGCAGTGCAGTGCGGTAGAGAAGTGTCGTGTCAGATTCCAATAACATTCTGTGCGAAAGTTTTACATTTCTCTGCTCCTTTAATAGGACTTAGTAGAATACAAAACTCAACAAATATTCCACGCTGCACTATCATCAGACGACCGCCCCAGGTTCGAGTCTCCAACATCAAGGGCTAACAACCGCCGAGGGACGACGCCGACGCCGCAGAACGACGCCTTCTCGACTTCTTCCAAGACATTCAAACTATTCGTCTGTAAAAGGTGATATAATTTCTATGCATTTTTTAATAAACTGCAAGTTCCACTTGAAATATGAACTCATTTCACTACCCTTCTCTCGTACTCTCTAAAGCATGAACCGTACGCGCCTTGGCGTTATCCATGCTCTCCAGAAAACTGAAGTACGGGCGTTCCTGTTTCAGTATGTATGGGTTTAGTGGTTTATTTTACGCAAGTTTGCATAATAATATTTTGCATTTGATTATTTTATTTCTATTATTGACTTAAAAAACCAAACCAAAACCCATGGCACTATAGCCCTTGAAGGACCTTGGCCTACCAAGCGACCGCTGCTCAGCCTGAAGGCCTGCAGATTACGAGGTGTCGTGTGGTCAGCACGACGAATCCTTTCGGCCGTTATTCTTGGCTTTCTAGACCGTATTATTGACTTAATTCTAAGAATATGAGAGACAACAAGAAATATATACACTCACAATTTTCTCCATACGCTAATAAAATGCATTCAGGAAACTCACCGAAACTAGAATCTTCGCCGTCCAAAAATCAAGTGCATGCGTTTAGTGGTTGAACACCCTCAGTGCTTTCCAATATCCAGATCCTCTCCCGTGATGACATTGAAACTCTCACAGTAGAGCGCAATTAATTAGCCACCAGGTACTGTATTTAGACTGGTGAAGCCTTCCACCATCATTATGTGAAGTTTGTGGTGGTGATTTCAACAGTCATAATACAACACCCGGCTACTCAGTACCGACAAGAGCGGAGAGGCTGAGGTAGAATGTGCAGATTCGTGTGATCTATTTCTACAGCATGATAACAAACGTCCAGCGTCATTCAACAGTGCGATACGGAGGCATGGATATAATCCAGATATTAACTTACAGTATCTGCGTAAGCAAACACATATCTCAGTTATCATCGAAATCAGTGCGACAAGCAATCCAGCATCGTCCTGGTTTATGCCAGATATATGCTGCAATCTGACGGGAGACAGTTCCTTTTCATACATACGTCTTCATTACAGACTGTTATGCCTTTCAGCGTTCAGTCTGCGACCCACTGGGAATTTACTAAACACCGCCACAATCTTCTATCTGCAAGTAGTTTTGTGGCCTCGTCTTGGTATTATACGTCTTATCGTTAAATCGTTAAAATCTGAGTTCCTGTTCGAATAATATATCATTTTAAGAAGGCAGACTGTGACTTCACTTGACGAGAACATTCTGAATATAGAGCCTTTTCCTGAATCATATTATGATTATGTAAATATCGTGAAGCATTGTTCTCGTATCACAAATCCCTGAGGCTGCACACAATATACAGAATGTAGGGAAATATTGAGAAACACTCGCGATCTATTTGACAACGATTCTTTGAGCTCCAACACCGTCAAAGCTGGGGAAGATTTCTTAAAATCGACATGTAATAACAGGAGCGATTGCGCAGGCAGATCTAATGTAACAGCTAAACAGATTTCTCGCCAGCTCGTGGAAAATGGTAAATCTCGCCATCAGTCTTCAAAATTTTACTGTCAGAAGAATTAGAGTCTATTCATCTTATGCGGCTCTTCTGCATGGCAGCCATTGACTGTTGTAAGAGCGGTAAGCTAGGAGGGATAGACGCATCACATTACAGCAGATTAACCACGAACCTATTTCGCTGTCGTAGCGGAGGGAGAGATGTTACTCCCACGTGCTGCGTCCCAGGAGGCGGGTAGGTGGGTCCTACCTGATTTGCCGGCCGACATGAGTGAAATAAAATAGCTCTCGCGGACCAATCACGCAAAGCTCTGTGGGTGGGGGACAAGGCCGATGAATGCTGAATTTTGAACCAAATTACATGTGTTTAGTTCCATTATCCTTGTAATTAGTACCATAAACTGAGAATACCATTTGTCTGTTGGAGGATCACTATGTGTTTAAAGTACCCATGTATAGTACCCACCACTATTACAGAGGCCAACCCTTTGCCCCGATTCGGTTGGAGAATCCCAGGGAGAAACAATGAGGCTAACCTCGCTCGGGTGTTTCAGCATCTCGTTGTGGACATCATAGGTCTGCGTTCCGAGGAACACCACGGGATAGAACCGGGTGCTGTGATTTGTACAACTATGTGAGGAACACAACGAGATAGTACGGGTCCCTGTGATTAGTACCACTATACGAGGAACACCATGGCTTTGCGTTCCGAGGAACAGCACGGTTCTGGGTTTTACCTGTGATTAGTACTCACTATGAGTGGAACACCACGGTATAGTATGGGTCCCTGAGACTTGTACAACTACTTGAAGAACACCATGTGTTTGCTCTGCGAGTAACACCATGGGATAGTAGAGGTCCCTGTGTTTAGTACCACTATGTGAGGAAACTACGGGTCTGGGTTTACCTGTCATTAGTACCATTATGTGAGGTACACCTGTACGGGTTCCTCAGACTTGTACAACTACGTGACGAACACCGTGGGCTTTCGCTGAAAGGAACAGAACGGGTCTGGGGTTTACCTGACATTAGTACCCACTATGTGGGGAACATCACGGGATAGTATGGATCCCAGTGATAAGTGCCCTTATATGAGGAACACCGCGGTAGATTACGGGTCCCTCTGATTAGTACCACTATGTGAGGAACATCATGGGTCCGCGTTCCATGGAATACCATGGGCCTGGGTTTTACCTGTGATTGGGACCAACTATGTGAGGAACTCCACGGTATAGTATGGGTCCCCGAGATTTTTACAACGATGTGAAGAACACCATGGGTTTGCATTTCGAGGAACACCGCGGGATTGTATGGGTCCCTCTGATTAGTACCACTATGTGTTGAACACAATGGGCTTGCATCCGAGGAGCCCCATGGGTATTACCTGTCATTAGTACCGCTATGTGAGGAACACCACGACAGTACTGGTCTCTGTGATTAGTACCACTGTGTGAGGAACACCATTGGTTTGCGTTCCAAGGAACAGCATGGATCTGGGGTTTAACTGTCGTTATTGTTCCGGGGATTGTGTGGATCACGGAGCTGAAGGAAGGTGCGGGCGTGAATGGGTGGATATACGGAAATCGAAAGCATGATTTTAAACTTTAAAATTGTCAGTTTTATTTATTTTCTTAAGCCTTCTATCACAAGCTTAATACTTTGCCAAGTAATTAACAATAGATGAGGTACAATTCTAGCTCGAGAGCTTGCGTAAAATAATTAGAGAGAAAATCAATTTACATCATGAGCCAGAAGTCCCTTTTTTTTCACATCAGTACAGCTGCTCCCTTTAACAAACGCTCAAGGGGACAGATCTCCCCGTTTTTACATCAGAAGGAAAGGCATCTTTTCTCTACAAATTTACCGTAAAGGCTGGTCTCCACTGATTAACATTTAACAACATGTTAAATGTTAACAGGTGACACCATCAACATATTAAATGGTAAGTGTTAAATACTGTTTCATTTAACATTGTGTCCACACTTAATAAACATGTTAAACTTGAGTTCCTTTGTCTATGTACAGGTAGTTCATTATACATATTTGTGGTAATACCATTTTCACACCAGGCAAATGCTGGGGCTGTACCGTAATTAAAGCCACGGTCGCTTCCTTCCACATCGTAGGCCTTCCCATTCTCATCGTTTCCATAAGTGTTAGGGACCTATGCCTACCCGGTATAGGTATAACCAATTGATCACATAATAAACACTCACAACTGCTATAAAATAAACACTATATTACGAAAATAAAATTTCATACATTACAGTCCGTCCGCCATACTTGTTTTTTTTCCAAAGATCACCATAACAACAGCCAAACACTCATAGTGTAAACATGACATACTCCCACTTTTTGATACCAATCAAAACACAATGTTTACAGACAGAGGCGAGAAGGTATTTTAACTCTTCTTCCACTCCTGGTGAAGTTTAGGCTGCCGAGACTTAATGTCTCAGGAACCGTACCACTGGGTATGGCCATCTCCTCACTCCCACCTTCAACTTCAAATGGATAAAGGTGCCTCGTAGGACGGATGAGTTCTCCTGAGGATATCTTCATCCGAACTACCCTGATCACTTTTTCTTTACCTGGAAATATAGCTGTCACTCTCCCCAGGGGCCAGTCGATTCTTCTCTTGTCATCACTACCAATGATGACCACATCTCCTACCTTCCAATGCCGATCAGACTCCTTGCCCGATGGACAGCACAGAAGGCTACCCAGATATTCCAGGCGGAATCTTCTCCTCAGTTCATTCCTCAGCTGTTGAAGGTACTGAAATCTTCTTGAGAGACTGACCTGATCTATTTTGTCTAAATCTGGAGTACCAACCGTGGGAATGTCCTGAAGAAACATTGACGGAGTTAGAGGTACCAATTCATCACGACTTTCTGAAATGTAGGTGAGGGGTCTAGAGTTAATTACGGATTCACAATCAGCAATAACAGTCAACAGTTCCTCATATGTCAAGATAGCCTTGCCTAAAACACGCCTTAATAGTTTCTTGACCATTTGCACAATGCGCTCCCAGAATCCACCCCACCATGGAGCTGAAGAAGGACTAAACTTCCACTCGATTCTAGTAACCGATGTTTCCGCACCTATTTTTTTCCAATCAGTGTTGCCGAACAATTTGTTAGCCCCAGCAAAGTTTGTCCCATTGTCACTATAAATCACACGAGGCCTGCCTCGTCGGGCTATGAAGCGCCTAAGGGCTAGTAAAAACCCTGTAGTCGACAAAGTCATTACTAGTTCAAAATGGACTGCTCTAACAACTGCACGTGTAAAAATCACAATCCAAGCCTTGTCTTTGGATTTTAGAAATAGTGCTCCAGCAAGATCGACTCCTACCACTTCAAATACACCTGCATCTCTCACACGATCTTCTGGAAGGGCTGGCATTTCAGGAACTGATATTTTCATTTCGAATCTTCTACATTGTATACATTTCCTGATGACTTTGCGAATTGTTCTTCTTCCCTTTGGTATCCAGTAGTGCTCCCGCAGTATGGCGAATAAAATCTGAACACCAGCATGGGAAGCTCTCAAATGGTGGTCTCTGATTATCACCTCAGTCAGAGGATGATTTGATGGCAATAAAACAGGTGTACGGAAATCGTATTCATCCTTCCTGTTGGTGATTTTTGTCTTAACCCTGACGAGGCCCAGCTGGTCTTTGAAAAGGCACAATGTTTGTTGGTTGTCCCTTTCAGTAAAGTTCTCTTCTTGAACAATTTTCAACAGTCGTCTCTCCGCCATTGAAATTTCCAAACAATCCAATTCAGAAGCAACATTCTGCTCTACGTCCTTTTTTGCATTGTTGATGAACCACAGCATCCAGGCCACCATTGACGATTCTTGAATACTGAGAAAACAAATTTAAATACCACTGCTTTCCCTGGGAGACAAGCATAGTAGTCGTAACAAGGTCTTCTTTTTCTTTCTGCACTGACCTCCTCTTCATTAATTTCTACAACGCGCGATGGCCAACTGTTCTCTTCCAACTTTAACCAAGCGGGTCCCTCCCACCAACGAGAAGAAATCATCTGCGAAGTAGAGCAACCTCTCGAAGGTAGGTCTGCTGGGTTGTCTGTGGCTGGTAGATGAAACCAACGCTTAGGATTAGATAATAATCTAATTTCTTTCACTCTGTTAGTGACGAACACTCCCCAAGCTCCCTCTCTCCTTATCCATCATAGCACAGAAGAAGAGTCACTCCAATAGTACTCCGGGATGTCCGTCAAATTCAAACTTTCTTTCACAGAAAAAGCGAGACGTGAGCCTATAGTGCAGGCTAATAACTCCAGTCTCGGTATCGTTATTTTCTTTAAGGGGGCTACCCTTGATTTTGCTGCGACCAGTCGCACATCAAACTCTTTTCCATTGAAAGATCTTAAAAAAATAACGGCTGCATAAGCCACTTGACTGGCATCACAAAATACATGCATACTCCATGACGATTTGTCCTCACAACTAGAAAATCTTCTAGGCATTTTAATTTCAGTAACAAAGGGCAACTCCTTCAACCACTTATTGAATTTGATTTGGGTGTCTTCACTTAACGGACTATCCCAACTTACTTTCTCTCTCCAACTTTCCTGTAGTAAAACCTTAGGTACAATGGAAACCGGACACGTAAAACCAATTGGGTCAAAAATACTTTGAGTCATTGACAAAACTGTCCTCCTTGTGAGAACATCAGAGTCATTCAACTTCACCACTTTACATGACAAACATCAGCTACGGGGTCCCACAACAAACCCTAAACAGGTGTCACTTTAGGTACTTCATCATCCAGAGTCAACCTGGTGTACTCCCACCCTCTTAGGTCAAATTTTCCTTGCAACAATAGCTCCTTCGACTCATCCACAAATTGTTTAAGTTCTTCTTCTGTGTTCACGGAAGTGACGCAGTTGTCCACATACAGCGATGTTGTCAGTTTATCTGCGGTTTCACGGAAGCATGAACTGTTTTTAAATGAAGATCCAATACCGCTACAAGTAGCAACGGGCTGCAGTTAACTCCAAAAACAACCCGTTTGTGGTGGTATATTTTGAGAGTTCCCTCAGCAAAATTCTCCCACCACAGGAATTTCAAAAAGTTTCGATCCCTTTCAGCGACTGCGATTTGAAGAAATGCCTTCTTTATTTCTGAGATCACGCCAATCGTGTTTAAACGGAACCGGTTCAAAATAGATGGAATTACTTCTAATAGATTAGGTCCCTTCTCCAGACAGTCGTTGAGTGAAAGTCCTCCTTTCGATTTACATGAAGCATCAAACACCGGCCTCACTGCTGTAGTCGATTCTTCCTTAAAAACTCCTCGGTGCGGTAAAAAGTACCCAGCATCATGAGAGCTTTCTTGGCCAACTTCTTCAATTATCCCTTCATCTTGCCAGTCATGGAGCACCTGCTGGTACTTCTCAAAATTTTCTTCCTTGATTAAGCGGTGTGTTGCAGAAACCAGTCTTTTTAATGCAACATCCTTGTTGTCTGACAATAGCTGCTGATCTTCTTTCCATGGAAGCGCGACTTTATATCGTCCTTCCTCATCTATCTTAACATTTTCTTGGAAATGTTTCAATGTTGCCATTTCAATCTCCTACGACAACGTCTCGGACGGATCACAAATTCCTATGCTTTCAAAGTTCCATAGTTCACCCAAAGAAGCCGTTCTCACAAACAGAGAGTTCACCATAGACACTGCGTTAGAGTTCTCAGTTGTCTTCCAGAGCTGTCCCATCACTGTCCAACCAAATGTGGTCCTAACAGCAACCAAACCAGACCTCAAATTGATTGTTTCCCCGGTCAATAAACTTCCCACGATGTCTGCACCAATGAGTAACTCAATCTCCGATGGCTCTGGACCATAATCAGAGAGCCAAATTTTCATTCCTCTGATCTCATCCATCCAAGGACCCCCTTTTAAACGTGGGATTGTACCACAAATTACTTTTTGTCCCAGCACCTTAATGTTTTGAGAAATTGAATGACGTAGGTTGACAATAGCTCTCCTATACAGGTTATGATCGTTTGCACCGATTGAAGCATCCCCAAAAAGCTTGTGTTCAATTTTTTCAGTCTTTGATGGAATGTATCCCATTTCCGCGGCAGTTTTCTGCAATAGATAGGATTTCTGCGAGCCTGTATCCAGCAATGCCCGTACAGTTATTTCTTTCCCTTGATGATTTAACCTAACTACAAGAGTTTGTAACAGTACTTCCGAAACATCACTGGTTTGGGTGTTAAGGGTTAGAGTTGGGCCACCTGACAACTTTGAACCCCATTCTTGGTTCTTCTCATCACCCTTATAACCCCTTTTATTTACATCTAATTTGGGACACATAATAGCCTCATGTTTATCACTGTACACGAGACATTTTAGTTTCGTAATGCAATTAGCAGCCGTATGTCCCACCTTCAGACATGAAGAACAAGCTTTATTCTCTGACAACCTTTTATGTTTATCCCTTAAGTTCAATTCTTGAGCCAGATGACACCATTTGCTGTCATGCGATTTATTACAGAAGACACACTCCTAATTGTTTCCTTTTCCAGCGAAAAGTACACTAGCAGTAGCTAAACCTTGCTCCCCCCGCTCCCGTTCTTTAATCTTAGCACTCCTCGATTTATTCGATAGTCCAAAACCAGCTTGAGCGAATGTAATTCTCTCTTCACTCTCTACTTCACCCTTCAGAAAACCAAGTAACGCGGTCAGTTTGTCAGCATGTCCATTATCCTGATCCGTTTTAGTCGTTGATGAACTCATCCAGACACGTAATACTTCCTCAGGCAAGCAAGATTCTACTAACGGAAAGAGCATTGAGCCATACTTATCTCGAGTAACGCCTATTGATTCTAAAGCTCTCAGCTGTGTTTCTAACTTGTCGTATAAGCTAGCAAGCATAGGCTTCTCCCTTGTCTGAGAAACATTTTTACTACAAGACTTTTGAGCTCCCTGACATAGAATTCTGTCAATAAATCTTCTCTTCCAAACCTACCCTTAAGGGATTCTACAGCCTTAGAGTAATTTTCAGCAGTGGGGGGGGGGGGAACTGGTAACTAAATCTCTAGCTCGGCTATCAACCTTCGTGGACTGGATTAGGTATTGAAATTTATCTTCATCCTCAATTTCAGAGTCCTCATGGATGCGCCGAAATTGTCCCCAAAATTCCAACCAATTCCTAAACTCCCCATCGAATTTCACGAGTTCTATCTTGGCTAATTTCAGTTGCCTTTTGTTTTTACTCTCAGCTGATACAGTAGATGTACCTGATACTACTTCCAACACATTGGCATTGTTAGCTTGTAACCACAGGGCATATTTTTGTCTTGCATCATCTAATTTGTCTCTAAAACTGTCTATAGATTCGTACTCACGGTCATACTCGTCGTCTCCTTCTCTGCCAGCAACAAATCTAACACTTTTTCGTCCAACGGTGCCAGTTCCTTTCCTAACCTTTCCAATTTATTTATCAAGGATTGCAACGTGTCTTCATGAATGCCGTCTTGTATTTCTTGACTTAAATTTTGCAAGAGCAAATTGTACGTTTTCGTAAAAGTCGCTCTAACCGGCCTCCGAGCTTTCGTTAACTTCTCCATTTCAACACAATCTACAAGTTGTGTAAAAATTACGTATCCTGGCAGGGTCGCCACAATTTGTTAGGGACCTATGCCTACCCGGTATAGGTATAACCAGTTGATCACATAGTAAACACTCACAACTGCTATAAAATAAACACTCTATTACGAAAATATAATTTCACACATTACAGTCCGTCCGCCATACTTTTTTTCAAAGATCACCATAACAACAGCCAAACACTCATAGTGTAAACATGATAATAAGACCCACCTGTGTCAGTGCGACGTAGAGCCACTAGCAGAAAAAAGATGAAGAGGATTTGGCCTTTGTTATTGCCACTGTTGCTTCTTGTTACGATTTTTAAATGTAGTTTTATTAGGTATATTTCCTTCCCTCGTCCTGCTCATTGCTTCAAAAACAAACCACTTTGAAGTATAAATTTTGCCCGTTACCGCCCCCATCTTCCGACTTTTCTCAACTTTTTGCAATCCTCGACTTACTGGGAGCGGATGGATGCTAGTTTTCACGCGGTAACATTTATTGAGAATTTCGAGTTCGTGGAAACTGTCGGCTTTCTTCGCTTTATCTCTGTATTCCTTTGATGAGACATCCCACGAACAAGGACTTTCTAATTATATCATTAGTTAAGTCCATTTGGAATCTGACTATGTTCGTCTTCGTATATGTGCATTATATCACTGAACAACTCAAATAAGCTGTTGGACTAAATGCTCGGCGCAATTACTATTTCAGTGTTGGCAACGTGTGTATTCAACAGACTGGAAAGTGTACCCTAACGCCATCTACAAGTGCGCAGTGGAAATTGTAATGTGTTTGAACGATAATAGACAGAGGGCGCACGGCTCGCTAGACTGACTTCTGCTGCGCTGGGCGTTCGCAAACGGCTGTCTGCCATTTCAACTTACTGGTGAAAGACGCTCTGTAATGTCTCCGACATCATCTTGCTGTTGGCTTTACGTCGCACCGACACATATAGGTCTTATGGCGACGATAGGAGAGGAAAGGGCTAGGACTGGGAAGGAAGCGGCCGTGGCCTTAATTGAGGTACAGCCCCAGCATTTGTCTGGTGTGAAAATAGGAAACCTAGGAAAACCATCTTCAGGATTGCCGACAGTGGGGTTCGAAACACTATCTACCGAATACTGGATACAGGCCGCACTTAAGCGACTGCAGCTATCGAGCTCGGTATATCATCTTCGAAGATGAAACTTGTTATAACGGGTATTGGGTAAAATAATAGGATGCACCCCTTTCAGGGATCGGGGATAGTAAATAAGTACCGCAGAGTTGTTTAAAAGGAAACGGTGTAGTGTTCATCTCAATATTGTATTAGTTTAAATCTAGTGTTAATTTTAGGTGTGTGACATGTTTGTCCGGGTTTCTAGTATGACGTACCAACAACTAAACTTAGTTCCTCCACGTACCAACTTGGGCGAGTTCACAATCTCTTTCCGACAGCTGGTGATCTCAATTAAGGTACGTTCAGTGTCGGTATAAATGTTCCGTTTTTCCATATTCTTCTTTATGTGCGTGTATGAAATAATTTTCCAGCATTTATTTCCCCTGGACCAGTATGTACCGCTACCTCTGAACCATTTAAATATATCATTATTCAAAGCGATTGGTCTCTGAACAAGCAAAGGTTAGAAGCCGCGAAGCGGCTTCACTCTTCTATTTTTTATTAATATTCAACCATAAGTCGCGCGGTTTCAGGCCTCTATTTCTTATTAATATTAAAACATAAGTGGGGGAATATATGCCTTACAGTGTTCAGATCTGTAATTACTACACGGATAGTGACAAAGCGATTGGTCTGGGTACGTTAGGTCCGGCTAGTGATAAAACCATTGGTATGTGAACAAGCAAAAATTAGAAGCCGCGAATTCTAATCTCTATTTACAAAGCGATTGGTCTGCCAAGAAGCAAACGTTAGAAGCCGCGAATCGGCTTTGGCCTTCTAATTTTTATTAATATTCAACCACAAGTCGCGCGGCTTTAGGCCTGTATTTCCTATTCGTATTAAAGCAAAAGTGGCGCATTCTGTGCTACGTCCGAGCTATTTCAACATGTTCTTATTTCTCTTTGGTGTTCATATATAATCGTGGCTGGCGGTGGCAAAAATGGACTCTACTATTGCCCGAAGATTTGCCCTATGAAACGTCACTCCCATAATTCAAGACAACGAGATATTGTTATTCTTATTTACTTCATTTGCTTATTCTTTTACATTGCCTCATTCTCTTAGGTCTCTTTATCCCGCGTAAGTTGGTCATAACTTCTCGCTGTCTTGAATTATGGGAACGATATTTCATTGGCGTAATCTTCAACCAATGGCAGAGTCCATTCGCCCACCGTCAGCCATGATTAGGCTACTATGTTACTTATCCTGGCGAGCCATCTCGGGAGTTATACAACACAGCGAAATTGTGCCGGTTGGCACACGATTTTAGCCTTTCCTTACTACATTTTAGGCCTAGGTGCCTCACCTTTGAAATTTGTTTCACTTTAGAATTTTATGTCTACTCTTTTAATTTTATGTTCTGTACGACTTACTTCGCTAAGTTTAATTGCATCTACTACGTCTGCGGAATTGTGCTCTATCGTCCATATACGATGTATTCTACTCCTATTCTTGTTATCTGGTCCGGTGTTGGACTGGTTCTGAAGCGAGTCTGTCTCCCGGGGCTCGTTTGCTGTCCTGCCGGGATCTGCTTCGCGTTGCTTATTGGCGTGAGGCGAGTTGATTGTCGCCCGCCATGAGTGTTGGAAGCTTGATGTGGTGGCTTCTCAGAAGAACGTGTATTTATCTCAACATGCCAGGATAGTGTGTGAAGGATCAGGGCTAACGCCCTGAAGAGCTTATTATTTTATATTATTATCTGGAGTGGACGTCCGCTGCTTGTTCTACCTAATTTTATCTCTATGGATTTGTAAGTAATCAACATCTCATCTGACGCCATGAGTTAGATTCTTCTACTCAAGGGCAAAATGTAAGTTATCTACTTCAAGATATTATTATTTTCTTTTTCCTGGAATTGGATTACCTCGTTTCAAAATCTTAATTATGTTTGGGAATATTATTCTGTTCTACGAAAAACTTTTCTGTTTGTTTTTCGACCGTATGGACTCGGAGATTTGGTAAAGTGAAAAGTGTTTGGCGTATTTACAGCACCTTTTCAGACTCCGTACTGAGGGAAGAACTCTATCAAAACCTATTTATCTCTGCGTTATTCTGCGAGAAACAACTTCCTTGTAAATTTTAATTTTTGCATCATGTAAAGAATTTCTTAATTTGAAGTGAAGGTAAATTTACTAACTGATAGTCATTTGCTGTAAAATTGAGACCACGCGATTTTCTCAGAAAAACCCGAATCTTTTTATTTTTTAATTTGCATTCTCCTATTCCCCTTTTCTGATAGCTATATTTATTCTATTTATTAAAATGGTCGGGTTTGATTCTTGCTCTTGTTTGTTTCTATGGCAACCGTTGCCCTTAGTGATGTGTTGTTGGTATGATGTTGATGATTATTATAAAAAAGAGAAAGAGGTGATTGAAGTAATAATTTGGCAGTTGCCTCATGTTTGAGCTGATGCCTTTTCCCCTTGTTTTTAAAAAGAACTTGGAGCGCTTTCCCTTTGTATTAATGATATTTGTGCTTGTGTAGATTTAACCCGTGTTTCTGGTGTTTATGTGTTTTACCCCTATTTCTTCGGGGTTTGTTGATTAATTTGCGAAGGTTGTCCCCCAAAATTGGTGGTACCTGGCATTTTTGGTGAAGTGCGGTGAAGTTTGGGTCCTGTTAGTGACCTGTTTGACTTAACTTTGGTGTTCCTTTCGGGTTTTGAACTAGTACCTTTTCCCTATCTTTATCTTTCCCGGAACCCCCTTGTGTTCTGGTTTCTTCGGGAGAATCCGTGGCTTCTCATTATTTAGTCTGATAATTAATTAAAGGAGAAGAAAACCTGTAATACTTGGAAAATTAACCTGTTGAAAAATTGTTCATTTTAGGGGCTTTCTGCCTGGAAATAATTTTTCTCTATAATTGTTTTATCCTTTATGTTAATGTTATCTTTAATTTTGAGGGCGTCCCTCTTCTTAGTGGAAAACATTTTGATTTAATCCATTCTTATTTAATTTAATTTCTAACTTTTAAACTTAAATTTGATTTAGACGGTGCACCGTGCCTTTAAGGAAGATTGAAAAAGGTATTCTTTCAAATTATTGTAAGGTTCTTACAAAAGAATTATTAATTAAACTTTCTATTGGTTCAAAAATATTCTTGGTTTTTTTTTCTTTCACGTTCTCTGACATTTACCACTGCGAAAACCGCGAGTAACGATCTGTGTTGCCTCTGTTAAATGGTCCAGTCCGTGTTCTTGAGGGTAAGTATTTTGCTTCCACTTTAAATTTTCTCTTTAATGGTTTAATTATTTTTGCTTGTTAACTTGTGCTGGTTATTGCCGGTATAGCTGGTACAGTTATTGGTAGCATATCGCGGTTATTGCAACTTTTGGTATCGGTAGTACATTTTCAATATCTTTCCCTCGCACTGTGGTAAATGCTTGGAATAGTGAAGGAAAGACCTGTAGAACAAAAGAGAATGATGTAGGGTACCGGTATTATTGTAAAAGGAATGCAATCATCTTGTTTAAACTGATTGAATTTTCTTTCATGTTATCACCCTCTTGGCGTTTCTGTGTTGTTCGCCTTCGTGCTGTTGGTGACTGTTTCGGGGTCATGCGAATGAGGTTGGTAATCTCCTACCAGCTGATATGTACCGTTGTGCGCTGCTGTCCTGCTTCGGTGTTTAGATGTGCCTGTATTTTTCCTTTCTTTCCTCCATAGATTGGTGAGTCACTCATGTTTTCTATTATTTGAGCTCTTAAGTATTTACATGAAATGGTAATGCTACTGTATCTAATGTTTACTGGGTAAATATCGATGGGCTTGGGACCATGAGTGTATCACGTTTGCTGTGTGCTCTGTGTACTACACTTGGTGTACGTTATCTGGCTTGAAAATTTTAATCAGCTACTTGTAGGGATGGGCTGCGAACGGAGTCGCGAAGAGTCGAGACTGCTACCTCTGGAACCGACACTCTCGACCCCAGTGTCGACTCCACTGATGCAGTAACACCATCTATCAACTCTTGTCGGAACTGTTTGGAATTATAGTTCCACGTTCCTTCCTTGGTAACTCGTGATACGATGAATCCACGATGATTATTAGCCAGCAAACATTAAATATTGTTTCGGGATTTTATCATCGTTAGTGTTAATGTTGTAGGTCTATTTTGGCGACGATGATGATACTGATGACGGTAATTGTAGTGGTAATAATAATCTGACAGTATATGTTTACATAATCGCCAATATTGACTTCAACGAGTTCAGCTCCGCGGTGTAGGGGGCAACGCGTGCGCCTGTTACCCGGCGGTCCCAGGTTCGATTCTCGGCTGGGTTAGGTTTTTCATTGTTAATGATTAATACCCCTGGCCTGGGGCATAAAACAGAAAAAAAAGAAGCGAGTGCTTAGAGTATGATTTTACAACAAATATTTTACCAAACATTGTGCGTCTTAATAGCCGCCTGCGCAGTCTAGGGAGGCCCCGGGATCGATTTCGGCTAGGTCGGGGATTTTTACCTGTATCTCAGGTTTCGTGATCACGTTGAAGTAGAGACCGGGTCTACAAAGCCAAGAATAACGGTCGAGAGGATTCGTCGTGCTGAACGCACGTCACCTCGTAATCTACTGGCTTTCGAGCTGGGCAGAGGTCACTTGGTAGGCCAAGGCCTACAAGGGCTATCGCGAAAAGGGGCTTTTGTGTATTCTACTACGGGTACTACTACTACTACTACTACTACTACTACTACTACGGGTACTACTACTACTACTACTAATAATAATAATAATAATAATAATAATAATAATAATAATAATAATAATGCAACAAGACTTAATGTGGTCTTTGAATTATAATGTTTTCCAGTCACTGACCGCGTCAGGAATTGAATGAATGAGGCCCCCATCCTGCGGCGAGGATAGGAATTGTACTTGTTGCCGAGGCCTGTTGCACTCCTCTGGGGCAACGATGAATGACTGAAAGATAAAATGAAATGATGTTGGAGAGTGTTGCTAGAATGGAAGATGACAGGGAAAACCGGAGTACCCGGAGAAGAAAAAATCTCACGTGGAGTGACCGGGATTTGAAGTTCGGAATCTAGCGGTGAGTGACCAATGTGCTGCCGCCTGAGCCACGGAGGCTTTTACTGATGTAATCTATGTTCGAATTATGTTAGAGGGTTTACCCACATTAGATTTGTTTTCATCGTTCATATGCAATTCATAAGGATTTACCATCGATATCTGTTTATCAGTTTCCTGATCACGACAAACAAAGACGTGAAATTAAATGTCCGTGGTCTGCTATGCCGATACTTTCTGAAATGGCACGTTTAATTTTATTTCACCTACACCATTACGCTCGTCATCTTCGTTAACGATATCGTACTTCACTCTACAATACTCTTAAAAAACCCAATGGGCAAATGAGCAGCAGTATGTATGATATTTCATGTAATTTTCTGCGCCTTGACACGCAAGCGGCCCCGCAATGAGAGTCTTCGCTTGAAGTCGCGAGGCTTCATGCGAAGCGACCATGCGGCCCCGCAATGCGCATCACGTTAACTTGGAGTCGAGAGGCTTCATGCGAACCGAGACCGGTGTTCGGAGTCGATGGAGTCGACGCTCTCCATTCCAGGTTTCAGTCGCGTCCATCCCTAGCTACTTGTGTAAACGGTCAAGTATCTCGCAGTGAACTGGTTATCTCAACTCGGTGTGCTGAACTAATTATCCATTTTCGTGTGAAATTCGAGTGCTTTTTCGTGTACTATGTAAACGTGTGAGATAGTTTGTACTCTGAGAACATGCTGTTGTGTTATTTGTTCTGGCCTAAGGTTTTAGTTCTCAGACTTCATGTAATAATTATTATTATCATCACTCCTATCACGTGTACTTTGGTGGCGTATGTTCTGGCATATTATTGGTGAACATACTGTTTCTAATATTGTGCTTCTGCGTTGTACCTGGCGTGTGATTTTACCTACATTTAACCTAACCTTAGTGTTGACCATGGTGTGTGTGTGTGTTCATATGTGAACAGTATAGTGCCGACATGTATGGTGAATTATTCCCTCCTGACCTTGTTATTACCTGTGAGTAGTATAATTGGATGGTTCGGGTGCCGCCTCCGCCTCAGGGCTCCCAGGGGCCCCTCCGCCTCCGCCTCACGGGAGGCCCTCCCAGAGGGCCCCTCCGCCTCCGCCTCACAGGGTGGCCCTCCCAGAGGCCTCCTCCGCCTCCCGAGGGGCCTTCCTAGAGGCCTCCTCCGCCTCCCGCGGGAAATTTGAATGTGTAAACAAAGCCACGTGCTTTTTGACAGCTGCCATCGACAACAACGCATCGCTAACCTCAGTGGTACCAACTTAACCTAACTAGCGCGAGATTAGAATTGGTAAACAAATCCACGTGTTTTTGACAGCCACGTGCTTTTTGACAGACAACAACGCATCGCCAACCTCAGTACTGCCATCTTGACGGGCCTAAACCTCAGTAGTACCAACTTAACCTAACTAGCGCGAGATTTGAATAGGTAAACAAATCCACGTGCTTTTTTGACAGCTGTCATCCGCCATCTTTAAACCACAGAGCACTGTGCTGCCCTCTTTATCGCAGTAACTGCAAATTCGTCACCTGTCATCTGCAGTTCTGCCATCTTAACGGGCCTAAACCTTAGTGCTACCAACTTAACATCACTAGCGCGAGATTTGAATCGGTAAACAAATCCACGTGCTTTTTTGACAGCTGTCATCCGCCATCTTTAATCTATAGAGCACAGTGCTGCCCTCTTTAGCTAGATACCTTTGAAATGTGGTGGCAGGCAAATTCCACATCCGCCATCTGAGAGCACCGTGCTGCGCTCTTGATCGTAGTAGCGGACAATTTAAAAAGAACATGTCAAGGAATACCTTTGTTCTAGGAGAAGAAAAGACTACAGTTCTGAACGGCTTGCGTAAGATAGCGATTGTGTTAACCTCCTTTTCCCTGCTCTGTTAATGCATAGCTTTATCGAATACTTGAAGATTATATTACAAAAGAAGTGATTAAGAATATAATCGGTACAACATATGATCAGAACATTGAATGATGTGTTTGGAGTGCACCTTTGTTCTAAGAGAGTCGAACCCGAGACTGCCGGGTGAGAGGCAGGCACACTAAACCAAACCGTAGGAGCCGGCAATTCTCTTTCTATATAATAATTTCGTGTGGCTATTTCTAGCCAGGTGCAGTCTAAAAATAAATCCTAGTCTTGTTACATCAGGAAGGGTAACTGGCTAAATCCTGGTCTTGCAGCGTCAGGAAGGGCAATCGGCTGTAAAACAGATTCTTGTGATTTAAACTCTTGCGTCAGGAGGGGGGCACTCGGCTGTAAAACATATTTTTAATCCCAAGAGAATCGAACCCGAGACTGCCGGGTGAGAGGCAAGCGCACTAAACCAAACCGTAGGAGCCGGCAATTCTCTTTCTATATAATAATTTCGTGTAGCTATTTCTAGCCAAGTGCAGTCTAAAAATAAATCCTAGTCTTGTTACATCAGGAAGGGTAACTGGCTAAATCCTGGTCTTTCAGCGTCAGGAAGGGCAACCGGCCGCACCGTAAAACAATAGTGTATGATGTAAGAGGCTAGATACTGCTTTTTAAAATCTAAGAAGAGCATCTAGCTGTACAACCCCGATTCTCGTGTTAAAAAGGGCAACTAGTTGTAAAACAGATTCTTAATCCCAGTTCTTTGACGTTAGGAAGGGCAACCGGTCGAAAACAATAGTGTATGATGTAAGAGGCTGGAATCTGCTAGTTTTGTGTCAGGAAGGGCAACCAGTTGTAAAACAGATTCTTGTGTCAGGAAGGGCAACCGGCCGTACCGTAAAACAATAGTGTATGATGTAAGAGGCTAGATACTGCTTTTAAAAATCCTAGAAGGGCATCCAGTTGTAAAACAGATTCTTGTGATTTAAAATTTCGCGTCAGGAAGGGCAACCGGCCGTAAAACAGATTCTTGCTATTTAAACTCTTGCGTCAGGAGGAGGCACTCGGGTGTAAAATATATTTTTAATCCCGGCCCTGCTACGTTAGGAACCACATCTAGCTGTAAAAACAGGAGCTCCAAACATTTACAGTGTAAAGCTTTAGGAATAGGCTATGGGTTACATTTTTTGTTCTACCGCATAGAACACTATCTTTGAAGTTGTATCGGCGCAGTCAGTCAGAGCGAAGTGCGGAATGCATGTGTTGACTGAAATTGTACACTCGGCTTCCAGCTGTACTAACCTATAACGAGGACACTGCGTGCTGATAAGCCACTTGTAACTCACGGAACGTTTTCTTAGCTGTGTAGCATTTAGCTGGTGTAAGTACCTAACATAAAATATTATGATTGTACGGAGAGGTTAAAACACAGCGCCAGAACATAGCCTACCCCTATCGAAAGAGCCTGCACGGTGCCGGTATATAGGCTACTCCTGTTGAAGGAGCCTCTACGAGGTTTAACACCCCCCATCAACAGCCCTTACTTAATGCTGGCTTTTTGCACACCCTCGAAACTACCTAAGAATGTAATATACTACCGTAGGGAGAGGGTAAAACCCAGCGCCGGCACATAGCCTACTCCTACCGAAGAAGCCTGTACAAGGCTTAACGCCTCCATCCGACAGATGAATCACCCTCAACATCTTATACTCACAATCATTTTCGAAGGAGTCTACACAAGGCTTAACGTCCCCATCAACAGCCCTTACTTAATGCTGGCTTTTTTTTCCACGTCCTCGAAACTACCTAAGAATGTAATATACTACAGTAGGGAGAGGGTAAAACTCATTGCCGTTACATAGCCTACTCCTACCGACGAAGCCTGCACACAGCTTATCGCCTCCATCCGACAGATGAATCACCATCAACATCTCATACTCACAATCATTTTCAAAGGAGTCTGCACAAGGTTTAACGTCCCCATCAACAACCCTTACTTTATGCTAGCTTTTTGCATGCCCTCGAAACTACCTAAGAATGTAATATACTACAGTAGGGAGAGGGTAAAACCCAGTGCCGGCACATAGCCTACTCCTACCGATGAAGCCTGCACACAGCTTATCGCCTCCATCCGACAGATGAATCACCATTAACATCTTGTACTCACAATCAGTTTCGGGGGAGTCTGCACAAGGTTTAACGTCCCCATCAACAGCCCTTACTTAATGCTGGCTTTTTGCACACCCTCGAAACTACCTAGGAATGTAATATACTACAGTAGGGAGAGGGTAAAACCCGGTGCCGGTACATAGCCTACTCCTGCCGAAAGAGCCTGCATACAGCTTATCACCTCCATCCGACAGATGAATCATCATCAACATCTTATAGTCACAATCATTTTCGAAGGAGCCTGTACAAGGTTTAACGTCCCCATCAACAGCCCTTACTTAATGCTGGCTTTTTGCACACCCTCGAAACTACCTAAGAATGTAATATACAATAGTAGGGAGAGGGTAAAACTCGGTGCCGGCACATAGCCTACTCCTACCGAAGAAGCCTGCACACAGCTTATCGCCTCCATCCGACAGATGAATCACCATCAACATCTTGTACTCACAATAATTTTCGAAGGAGCTTGCACAAGGTTTAACGTCCCCATCAACAGCCCTTACTTAATGCTGGCTTTTTGCACGCCCTCGAAACTACCTGAGAATGTAATATTCAACAGTAGGATCGCCTCCATCCGACGAATGAATCACCCTCAACACTCTTGTACCCGCAATCATTCTCGCTACTTCGGGAGATATCGGGTTCGAACTCCTACTGTCGGAAGCCGTAAAAAATAGCAAATGCTAGGCGAGGGAGCTGCGCGATCGTCATAACGTGTAATTACATGATCTAGCTAAATGTAGTTTTAGCTCAATACCTTTAAGTGCCTACAGGCAAGGAATACCGCGGATGTAGCTTAGTACCCTCCCGTTTAAGTCCAGAGGTCGAGGATCGCGCGCTAACTTTCCAAGGCTCGATCCGCTGCAGAAATCTTAAATTCTGACACCTCGGCATCAACAGCAGGTTCGATCCCGGCTTAAATACGTCAGCCTGCAGAACTCAACGTAAGACCCTCAGGAGAGCTCTTGTTGCATAAACATTTCGTTCTAACTGTACTGCAAACGTCTGCAATTCTTGATATCCGCTTGGTAACAAGGAGCATATTTACTCGCTGCAGTCTGCGTGAAACACTCACAGTTCTTTGTATGTGTTTATTACGTGCACATCTCCCGTCTAAGTACTGTCCGCTGTGAATATTATTCTTCAGCCTTCAGCTTAAGGTAAGCCTGAACTGTTAGTTACTGTTTGCAAAGCAACTTCTATGCTAGGTAATAAATATCTACATTCATATATGTTTGTTCTTTTCTTTTTAGGTACAACTAGAATATTATCATTCGAGTTACAGGCTTGAAAGTACGCATTTTATTCATCCGAGTAACAGTCTGCAGCACGTGCATTTTTAAGGTATGTTTTCGAACTTTGAGTTGTAAAGATAGCTAGGCTACCTGATGTACCCTACACTACATTCATATATGTTTGTTCTTTTCTTTTTAGGTACAACTAGAATATTATCATTCGAGTTACAGGCTTGAAAGTACGCATTTTATTCATCCGAGTAACAGTCTGCAACACGTGCCTTTTTAAGGTATGTTTTCGAACTTTGAGTTGTAAAGATAGATAGGCTAGCTGATGTACCCTACACTACATTCATATATGTTTGTTCTTTTCTTTTTAGGTATAACTAGAATATTATCATTCGAGTTACAGGCTTGAAAGTACGCATTTTATTCATCCGAGTAACAGTCTGCAGCACGTGCATTTTTAAGGTATGTTTTCGAACTTTGAGTTGTAAAGGTAGCTAGGCTAGCTGATGTACCCTACACTACATTCATGTATGTTTCTTCTTTCTAGGTACGACCAGAATATTATCATTCGAGTTTCAGTCTTGAACGCACGCATTTTATTCATCCGAGTAACAGTTTGCAGCGCGAAGATTTTAAGGTATGTCTGACCTCTATACGTTGAAACTTGGTTTCTTCCGAACATCGTAACTTTAAGCTGATCATAAATAGTTGTTCTCTTCAATCCTCATGCTATAGACGAGGTTAATCTTATAATTTCAAACTCACAGCAATGTCCGACCTCTGTACGTTGAAACTTGGTTTCTTCCGAACATCGTAACTTTAGTCTATTGATAAATAGTCGTTCTCTTCAATCCTCATGCTATAGACGAGGTTAATTTTATAATTTCAAACACACATAGCTCTGCCTGACCTCAACAGGCTGAAACTTGGTTTCTTCTAAAACATCGTAACTTTAGTCTGTTGATAAATAGTTATTTTCTTTAATCTGCATGTCATAGAAGAGGTTAATCTTATAATTTCAAACTCACAGCAATGTCCGACCTCTATACGTTGAAACTCGGTTTCTTCCGAACATCGTAACTTTAAGCTAATCATAAATAGTTGTTCTCTTCAATCCTCATGCTATAGACGAGGTTAATCTTATAATTTCAAACTCACAACCATGTCCGAACTCTATACGTTGAAACATGGTTTCTTCCGAACATCGTAAATTTAGTCTATTGATTAATAGTTATTTTCTTTAATCTGCATGTCATAGAAGAGGTTAATCTTATAATTTCAAACTCACAGCAATGTCCGACCTCTATAGGTCGAAACTTGGTTTCTTCCGAACATCGTAACTTTAGTCCATTGATGAATAGTTTTCTCTTCAATCCTCATGCTGTAGAAGAGGTTAATCTTATAATTTCAAACTTACAGCAATGTCTGACCTCTATAGGTTGAATCTTGGTTTCTTCCGAACATCGTAACTTTAGTCTATTGATAAATAGTCGTTCTCTTCAACGTTTTATGCTGTAGAAGAGGTTAATCTTATAATTTCAAACTCACAGCAATGTCCAACCTCTATAGGTTGAAACTTGGTTTCTTCCGAACATCGCAACTTTAGTCTATTGATAAATAGTTGTTCTCTTCAATCTTTCATGCTGTAGAAGAGGTTAATCTTATAATTTCAAACTCGCAACCATGTCTGACCTCTATAGATCGAAACTTGGTTTCTTCCGAACATCGCAACTTTAGACTATTGATAAATAGTTGTTCTCTTCAATCTTTCATGCTGTAGAAGAGGTTAATCTTACAATTTCAAACTTACAGCCATGTCCGACATCTATACGTTGAACATCGCAACCTTAGGCTAATCTCTATTGGTTGTTCTCTTTTCAGATGTTTCCCTGCTTGCAGTGTAATGAAACGTTCAGAAGACGTGACATCCTCACACGTCATGTAAAATCGAAACATCGTGATGCATCTGATACGTTTTCCTGCGGGCAGTGCAACGTTACGTTCGCAAGGCGAGATAACTTTATGCGCCATATAAAATCAAAACACCCTAGCATAACATCTGCTTTATGTGAAGTTTGAGGTGTGTATTTCGCTAACGTAGAGCGATACGATTCTCACTTAGTAGAAGCACATCAGGTATCTACTTGCTCTCAGGTAATAGGAGAAAAGCGTAAAAAAACGGATGTAGCTGTAGAAAGTACTAGTAGTAAAAAACCTAGAAAAATTCATGAACTTCAAACTATTCACTGCGAGCACTGTAACACTGATTTACCATCTTTACATTTGCAGGGACACTTACGGAGTAATGAACATAAAAATAATGCGTGTAGAAGTGGTAGTAACGCAAACATCGAGGAAATTAATACAGCATTTAAAAGTAGGATTTCTAGTTACAGAATTCGCACCAGTCAAAAGTTTCAGAGCACTTCAAACTTTTTAAATTGTGTTCAACCGGATGTACAACAGCTTCTTGCTAAATCTTAGTCCAATCATAATTTATTTAAAGTTAATTTTGAACTTTTCGCCTTGTACATTAAAAGCACGGATGAATCCGAAATAACGGACATTAAATCATTTAATACGAAGAATTTTGTCATAAGTGAGTCGACTAATTTTGGTGATGTACTTAGGGATGTCTCTAACATTATTTCAACTAAGAGCGAGGAATTTCAGGAAAAGGAATCAGGGTGGGCTTTAGTTGAAATAATGTATCTAGAAGTTAACATCAATAAGTACAATCCCATGAGAGGTTCATCGTACATCGAGCTGCCGACATGGATTCAGCGAAAAGAAGCTGTTGTAAACATCCGAAACAATGACGAGGCATGTTTTGCATGGGCAGTGATGTCGGCTTTAAATCCTGTGAAACGGAATGTAGCGAATAGAACATCATCGTATCCACACTATTCAACGCAGCTAAATTTCGATAGTATAGAATTTCCCGTGCAGTTAAAGGATATTAAGCGCTTTGAGGAACTAAATAACATTAGCATTCATGTGTATGGTGTAGAGGAAAAGTCTGTAGTAGGTCCTCTGTATTATACATGTCATAGGAAGAGTGCTCATGTTAACTTTCTCTATATTGAAAACAGTGAAAATAGCCACTTTTGCTGGATTAAAAATCTGAGTAGACTTGTTGGTAGTCAGTTGTCAAACAGGTGTAACAAAAAGTGGCTATGTGATGGATGCTTGCAGTATTTTAGAACTGAAGATCAGTTAACGAAGCATTCTAAGAATGACTGCAATCATGTACGTACAGAGATACCTACTACAGGCAATAATGTTTTAAAATTTACAAATTTTCACAAGCAGATGTGGGTACCTTCCGTGATTTATGCAGACTTTGAAGCCATCCTCACGCCATGCACCACATGCTTACCTAATCCTGACAACTCTTTAACTAATACTACGCACATGCATGTCCCGTATAGCTTCGCGTATTACATCAAGTGTAGTTATGATAGTACGCTTAACAAGTTAGAGCTGTATCGAGGACCTCATGCTGCTAAAGTATTTTTAGAAAGACTTGAAAGTGATGCAGTTCGTCTTGGTCGTATTCTAAATAGTAATATTCCTATGAAGCCACTCACCGAAATTCAGTTAAATGATCATGAACGTGCTACAAAGTGTAGCATTTGTGATGGGAAATTTTCCGAAAATGACCCTAAAGTTTTTGATCATGATCATTTAACTGGTTTCTACAGATGTGCCGCTCATTATAGCTGTAATCTTAAGTACAGAGTTCCTAAATTTATCCCTGTAATTTTTCATAACTTACCTGGTTACGACTCACATTTCATCATTTAACAATTTGGAGCTTCAGATGAAAAAATAGATTTAATCCCTCAGAATAAAGAGCGGTACATTGCGTTTGCAAAGTCTGTAAAAGTAGATGGTGAGCATTCTATAAAACTGAGATTCCTTGACTCTTTTCGCTTTATGGCGAGTAGCCTCGATAAACTTTCTAGTCATTTACAGCCTGAACAATTTACGGAAATTCGACGCGTTTTTCCTGAAGAAGCGCAGTTTAATTTACTTCGGCGTAAGGGTGTTTTTTGTTATGAATATCTCGACTGCTTAGAACGCCTCGAAGAACGTGCCTTACCATCGAAACAATCCTTTTAATGCTCGCTGAATTCAGCAGATATTAGTGATGATGACTATTTACATGCACAACATATCTGGGAGCAGTTCCACATTCAAACGCTGGGTGAATACTCCGATTTATATTTAAAGACGGATGTACTTTTGTTAGCTGATGTTTTTGAAAATTTTCGCTGTGTTTGCAAGAAAACCTACAGCCTTGACCCATGTCAGTATTTTACTGCGCCTGGGTTAAGTTGGGATGCGATGCGATGTTAAAATACACGCAGGTGAATTTGGAACTGCTAACCGATATTGATATGGTGCACTTTATAAAATCATCTATTCGAGGCGGTCTAAGTCAGTGCAGCGGGCGGTATTCTAAAGCAAAAAATAAGTACATGCCGAGTTTCGATTCTCGTCAGGAATCTCAGTATATCGTTCATCTCGATGCTAATAATCAGTATGGGTGGGCGATGAGTCAGCATCTACCGGTGAGTGGTTTCCGCTGGCTAACGCAGTGCGAAATTGATGCTTTACAGCTGCACGCCCTAGGCGATGAAGCTGATAAAGGCTATTTCCTAGAAGTTGACTTACAGTATCCTAAAGAGTTACACACTTCTCATAATGACTTACCTTTCTGCCCTGAAAATGTGAAGTCCCCGTACATCGCATCGACGAAAATGCTAATTGCTAATTTGTGTGATAAATCTAAGTATATCATTCATTACCGAAATTTAAAACAGTGTTTGCAGCATGGTTTGAAGTTATCCAAAATTCATCGCGTACTAGAATTTAATCAGTCACCGTGGCTAAAGCCATATATCGATCTGAACAATAATTTAAGAACGAATGCGGTTAACGAGTTTGAAAAAGATTTCTACAAGCTCATGAATAACAGTGTGTTTGGTAAGACTATGGAAAATGTCGACAAACGCGTTGATGTAAAATTGATTATAAACTGGGAAAATATTAAGAAAAGGTATGGTGCTAACTATTTAATAAGTAAACAAAATTTCCACAGCTGCACCATCATACATGAGAATTTAGTTATTATACAGATGAATCGTGTTAAGGTTAAGTACGACAAACCTACCTACGTCGGCTTTGCAGTACTTGAATTGGTTAAAACACTCATGTATGAATTCCATTACGATTATATGATGAGGAAGTACGCGCGTAATGCGCATTTGCTCTACACAGATACTGATTCGTTTATTTATCAAATCAAAACTGATGACTATTACAATGATATAAAGCCAGACTTGGGTAGGTTTGATACAAGTAACTATCCTGCAAATAATCAATATCATCTACCGCTAGTGAACAAAAAGGTTCTAGGTAAAATGAAAGATGAATGTGCTGGGAATATTATCGATTCATTTGTAGGTACTAAATCCAAGTCATATTGCATAAAACTCTTAAATGAACTACAAATAAAGAGATTGAAGGGGGTTAAAAAGAATGTCGTTCAGAATCAGCTAAGTTTTGAAAACTATAACAATTGCATTAAAAGTAATCCTCCTGTTTTGCATAAGCAAATGTCTGTCATTAGAAGCAAGAAGCACCAGTTGTACACTCATTTAATTAGTAAGGTAGCCCTTAATAGTGATGATTGCAAACGGTTTGTCATTCTAAATTCTACCAACACTCTAGCCTGGGGGCATAGTAGTATTGATAGGTACTACTTTACATAAAGCAGATGTGTGTAAACATTATGCTAAGAGGTGTGTACTTACGTTACGCTGTCTTACATCACAATTCACTGTACATATTGTATAAAGATAGGGAGAGGTACGCTGAGAGCGTAGTACGGCAAGTTTAAACTTGTACATACAAGAATTGCATCGAGAATGGGAGAAGTACGCAAACATCACTAGGGTAAAATGATTCGAGATAAAACTTGTACATACAAGATGTAAATAAATAATGTAGAATTGGCATATTCTTTTATTTTAGGTTGGGTATTACCTTCCTCCCGCTCCTTATTTGCAAGATAGAGTTTCGTTTATTACTCAAAGAAGAAAAGCAAGAAAGAAGGTGATGAGCAGATTCGTAAGTATGTTATTGTCTAGCTCATGTTGAGAAGAGAATTTTTTCTCTTTCTAAACAGTGTTTGATTGCAATGCAGTGTTCAACAACATCGAACTATAAATGGTAGTATGTGTTCAAGTCTAAACTTGCAATACTCTTGCTTTTGCAATGCATGTTCGATAGAGATGTAGCTTGATAGAGGAAAAAGAACAGCTTAGTATGTATGCTGAGAAGATAATTTTTTTTCTTTCTAAACAGTGTTTGATTCTAGTCATACAATGCAGTGTTCAGCAACGTCGAACTATAAACAGTATTATGTGTTCAAGTCTAAACTTGCAGGTACGCGATATGCATGCTGTCTTATGTGTAAGATCGCGTTGTACGTTCGATAAAGCTATACCTTAACAGAGCAGGGAAAAGGAGGTTATAACAATCGCTATCTTACGCAAGCCGTTCAGAACTGTAGCCTTTTCTTCTCCTAGAACAAAGGTATTCCTTGACATGTTCTTTTTAAATTGTCCGCTACTACGATCAAGAGTGCAGCACGGTGCTCTCAGATGGCGGATGTGGAATTTGCCGCCACCACATGTCAAAGAATAAAGATACCAACACGATGCTCTCTTGGCAGCTTTTCAAATTATCCGCCACCACAGAGTGCAGTGCGACGCTCTGTAGATTAAAGATGGCGAATGTGGAATTTGTCACCACCACATAGAGTGCGGCACTGCGCTCTCTTGATTAAAGGTGGTGGATGACAGCTGACGGAATTGCCCGCAAGAGTGCGGTACGATGCTCTGTAGTTTAATGATGGTGGATGACAGCTGACGAAATTGCTCGCAAGAATGCGGCACGGTGCTCTGTAGTTTAAAGATGGCGGATGTCAGCTGACGCAAGAGGGCAGCACGGTGTTCTGTGGTTTAAAGATGGCGGATGACAGCTGACGAAATTGCCCGCATGATAGCATCACGGTACTCTGTCGATTAAAGATGGCGGATGACAGCTGTCAATAAAAGCACGTGGCTTTGTTTCCAAACAAGAGCACGTGGAATTTTCCGCCACCACATTTCAAAGGTATCTAGCTAAAGAGGGCAGCACTGTGCTCTGTTGATTAAAGATGGCGGATGTCGGCTGTCAGAAAAGCGCGTGAGTTTGTTTCCAAACAAGAGCATGTAGAATTTTTCAAATTGCCGCCACCACATAGAGGGCAGCACGGTGCTCTCTTGATTAAGGATGGCTGCTGTCATGTGGAATTGCCTGCCACCACATTTCAAAGGTATCTAGCTAAAGAGGGCAGCACGGTGCTCTCTAGATTAAAGATGGCTGCTGTCAAAAAGCATTTTTCAAATTATCCGCCACCACATTTCAAAGGTAAGTATCTAAAGAGGGCAGCATTGTGCTCTATAGATTAAAGATGGCGGATGACAGCTGTCAAAAAAGCACGTGGATTTGTTTACCGATTCAAATCTCGCGCTAGTGAGGTTAGGTTGGTAGCACTAAGGTTTAGGCCCATTAGGATGGCAGCACTGCGGATGACAGGTGACGAATTTGCAGCTACTGCGATAAAGAGGGCAGCACAGTGCTCTGTTGTTTAAAGATGGCGGATGACAGCTGTCAAAAAGAACGTGGATTTGTTTACCTATTCAAATCTCGCGCTAGTTAGGTTAAGTTGGTACTACTGAGGTTTAGGCCCGTCAAGATGGCAGTACTGAGGTTGGCGATGCGTTGTTGTCTGTCGAAAAGCACGTGGCTCTCAAAAACACGTGGATTTGTTTACCAATTCAAATCTCGCGCTAGTTAGGTTAAGTTGGTACCACTGAGGTTTAGGCCCGTCAAGATGGCAGCAGTGAGGTTAGCGATGCGTTGTTGTCGATGACAGTTGTCAAAAAGCACGTGGCTTTGTTTACAAATTCAAATTTCCCGCGGGAGGCGGAGGAGGCCTCTAGGATGGCCCCCTCGGAAGGCGGAGGCGGAGGGGCCCCTGGGAGCCCTGAGGCGGATGCGGCGCCCGAACCATCCAATTATACTACTCCTGTGAGCACCTATTTTAAATCTTTCTGGTTTAATGTGGTTACCTTGTGCTCGTGTTGTCCGTGTCGTTCGCGAATATCTATGAGAAATTCTGGCCTTTAGCTTGGTGGTACGGTTTTCATGCTAGGTCTGGCTTTCCTGAATTAATTGTAACCTAACGCTAGTGAATTATTTAACGTGGTTTTGAATTTAAAATGCACTGTGGTATTTTAGTAATCTTGGCATTGCAACGTTTCTAACTGTTAAAAATTTTATTTTCTTCTACGGTGACTTGCGAGCTGGTCACATTAATAATTGATTTCATATTTTAACATGCTTGTTGAGCTTAAAATTAACTTGTGGGTGAATTATTTTGGTTATCTATGATCTGTAGTTGGTAATGGCTCTTGCTTTGCTTGTGCGTTTGCTGGTCTGTGCTAGCTGTGGGATAGGTGTTTGCGAAACTGCATGAATGGGTTATCCCATTTTTATCCTATCCCGCAGATGGTAGAGATTGGTGAATAGCTGGGCAGAGGCTTGAGTCATTTCACCCACCTCATCGTTTATATTATTGGGTTATGGGGAAAGCATTGGTTATGGTTGAATTATGGGAGCTGGAGTTGGTGCGGATTTCCTGTTAGTCTTGTACTTGGCCTTATGTGCCTTTCCTGGTTCTCCGTGTAACTTATCAGTTTTCGGTTTTCTTCATTTCTGGTGTACCTTGTACCTCATTATGGATTATATTTTTTTCCCCTGGTGATAGTGTATCTATCTGGAGTGTGGCCTGCTTCAGGTTTTCAATTCATGGAACTTTTATCTGAAATTATTAACGTAACCTGTCTATTTTGCTTGATTTCTATTGTAGGGTGTCTAAGGTTGGTTAATTAATTAATTATTTCTTGTAGGGTCCGCCTGTTTCTCTGCATTGCTAGTTTGTGCGCTGCCTAAGTCATCGTGTATGTAGATGTCTTTGTTTGAAACATTTTACTACCCTATTGTTATTTAATTGTATTCCATTTTGATTTGTGGATTCCATCGGCCTCCCTACCATTTCTACTGTGTTGGATTGCTGTTGAGCAAATGTGGTCTGTAACCTGAGGATGGAAAAGCCTCTTAACCTAATAGGATTGGGTGCAGATCGGTGTTGGGTGTTGATATTGGTATCAAGTATTTGTTGTTTGGGGTTTATATTTCGGGGTGGGCATGATAGTTTCGCAGCATGTCGTTGAGGGTTGTAAGTGCCCTTTTTCCCTATTGGGGCTGGCGCATGCGTGTTGGAGCTAGTCATGGTTATTTTATGGTTTCTGTGTTGTGTTGTTCGCTCATGATGACATGTCAGGTAAGGACTGGTTGTTGGTCTTATTGTTGTACCTTGTGTCTTCGTAGATTTGGAAATACCCTTCGATGTGGGTCTATTGCTCTGATGGAATGATTTTAACTTGTGTTATGTAACTTGTTGGCTTTGTGTGTCCTGGTTTCTTCGCTTTTGGTCTCGCTGCATTACCTATTGATCTGACGTTATCTTGTGTTCTGTTGCTACCTCTTGTAATGCTCAGTTAATGTTCACCTGTCACTCTTTGACATTTTTTCTCTTCAGTGGATCTAATTTGTCTTTCGACAAGGTTGTTTGGTCATCTTACCGTTCTGTGGAGTCATTAACTTGGTATGGGACTCGTTAATGGTCTTTAGGCGGTACCGAAGTCGCCCAACTGATGGATTATGGGGTCTGTTGGTTGCGAACTTTTCTTCTTCATTGCCTGTGAGCGTTTCTAACGTCCTACCATATTTTCTACCTTTTATATTTTATTTACCTTGTCTCCTGGGTGTATGGGGAAGGTATCTGTTAAGCTGGTTGGCGACAGAGTGACGTGGAGGTCACGTATTTTTAGACCGCATTATTTGTCGAGGCCCTGACAGGCAACCGGTAGATTATGTTGTGTAGGTCACTGCTTTGAATTTCCTGTGAGTCGTCTGGTTTGAGGTGGATTTTATCGCCTTTTCTTATTTGAATCAGGTGTACTGTGAGGACACATATTGTTGTTAATATTTGAAGTTGGAGGTTATGTGGCTTCGGATTGGTTTTCCCTGCTGAGTTTCTTACATCCATTTTCTATTTCGTTATTCCTATGGTGTTATCGAAGGAACCATTATGTGGTTATTATTTTCCATTCTACTATTATTTTGGGCTTGGTATTGTTGTCGCTAGTTCGGTTGTTGATGACAAACATTTAGCGCACCTCACCATCTCATTGTATAAGAAGTCTCCTTCCGTGCTGCCAACGTTATCTTGTCTCGAATATCTGTACCTCTAACCCAAGGATTTCTTCGCTTAATTTAAAACTTGTAATCGGTGGATGTCATCGTTTCATAGAAGTAACAGTTTATCATTCTTCTCGTTCAACTAGGTGATGTATTGTGATTCGGGGTATTGATACAGTAGACGTTGTAAATTTATTCAATGACCTTGATTAAGTATTTTAAAAGTAAACATTTAAAAATTAATTATTGCTCATCGAGTTGTAGTTCTGAAACTACTGCATACTATGAATTTGATGTTGACTCTGTTTTGGGGTGTATGCCGGTGTGATGTGTTCCTGGCTTAGAAAGATTCTTTATTGATCAACGTATTATTATGCTATCCTAAATTATGATGGTCGTTCTGGATTACGTGTCTGATGTAAATGTAACGTAGGCCTGGCCTCTATGTGTTTACCAAGGTGAGTGTTCTGCTGGCACTGTTATTTAACTCCGTGTTTGTGGTATGTGGGAGTTGTGTTTCATGCTTACTGGGTATGAATTTATGTTGCGGAATTATTGAATTCCTAATTGAAAATGATGTTAAAATTACTGTTGGCTTATGACCGTTGTACTTCCGCGCTTATGCTTATTGTTCACCATTCCGTGTGGTGGTATATTGTTTGTACTCCGTGCTCTGGTAATTGCTCCTCCCATATGGCTTGTTATGTGGTATGCTCTGGTCCTAGGTCAGTCGATTGCTCCATAAAAATTTAAATTTGAACCAAATATTTGGATCTTTGTTAACCTAGTATATGCGATTCACCAATTTAGTCTTTCTTTCCTTGTCTCCCTATCCATTATCTTTGCGTTCTGTTCTCGCTGTGTTGCCAATTTGATTTGGTAGAGAAACAAGAGGCTGCATTTCTTACTACCTAAAACCTGATGAAAATATATCTGTGGGGAAAATGTAATTTTAATGTTTGGTCAAAGGTATTTAAAAATTGTAAAACACATTTAGGATACCTTTTTGTGAAGAATCTCATGGTTATGTAAAACTAATTACTAAAGCTGGTGATGCCGAAAACGGGTAGGTGATAAATTGAAAGGTATGTCTCTGGACATGAATGAACTTTGGTAATTATGAAGGGTGAATAATATAGATGAACTTTAATTTGCTTTGAAACATATTGAAATTAGTAACCTCTAATAAAAAAAGGGTGTAGAAATGAAAAGGAATTTTACTCTGTTCATGCTAGGTGGGTCTGTGTGTAAAAGTTATATTTAACGATTTTGCTGATGAACTTTTGCTGCGTACGTGAGGTTCTCCGAACTTTGATCTATTCTGGTGTGTAATGACATATTGTTTCAATATGGATCTAATCTGGATATTCTAGTGGTGTAATAAGATAGTTTTGGTGCAGTGATCATTATCTTAAAAGGAATAATTATTTGAAATTTAGATTGTTTCTGCATCACTGCCCGTGGAGGAAGTTTATCTTGGGTTTTCCAGTGGGAGGCTGTGCCGGTTGGCACACGATTTTAGCCTTTCCCTATTACATTTTAGGCCTAGGTGCCTCACCTTTGAAATTTGTTTCACTTTAGAATTTTATGTCTACTCTTTTAATTTCATGTTCTGTACGACTTACTTCGCTCAGTTTAATTGCATCTACTACGTCTGCGGAATTGTGCTCTATCGTCCATATACGATGTATTCTACTCCTATTCTTGTTATCTGGTCCGGTGTTGGACTGGTTCTGAAGCGAGTCTGTCTCCCGGGGCTCGTTTGCTGTCCTTCCGGGATCTGCCTCGCGTTGCTTATTGGCGTGAGGCGAGTTGATTGTCGCCCGCCATGAGTGTTGGAAGCTTGATGTGGTGGCTTCTCAGAAGAACGTGTATTTATCTCAACATGCCAGGATAGTGTGTGAAGGATCAGGGCTAACGCCCGGAAGAGATTATTAATTTTATATTCTTATCTGGAGTGGACGTCCGCTGCTTGTTCTACCTAGTTTTATCTCTATGGATTTGTAAGTAATCAACATCTCATCTGACGCCATGAGTTAGATTCTTCTACTCAAGGGCAAAATGTAAGTTATCTACTTTAAGATATTATTCTTTTCTTTTTCCTGGAATTGGATTACCTCGTTTCAAAATCTTAATTATGTTTGGGAATATTATTCTGTTCTACGAAAAACTTTTCTGTTTGTTTTTCGACCGTATGGACTCGGAGATTTGGTAAAGTAAAAAGTGTTTGGCGTATTTACAGCACCTTTTCAGATTCCGTACTGAGGGAAGAACTCTATCAAAACCTATTTATCTCTGCGTTATTCTGCGAGAAACAACTTCCTTGTAAATTTTAATTTTTGCATCATGTAAAGAATTTGTTACTTTGAAGTGAAGGTAAATTTACTAACTGATAGTCATTTGCTGTAAAATTGAGACCACGCGATTTTCTCAGGAAACCCGAATCTTGTTATTCTTTAATTTGCATTCTCCTATTCCCCTTTTCTGATAGCTATATTTATTCTATTTATTAAAATGGTCGGATTTGACTCTTGCTCTTGTTTGTTTCTATGGCAACCGTTGCCCTTAGTGATATGTTGTTGGTATGATGTTGATGATTATTATAAAAAAGAGAAAGAGGTGATTGAAGTAATAATTTGGCAGTTGCCTCATGTTTGAGCTGATGCCTTTTCCCTTTGTTTTTAAGAAGAACTTGGAGTGCTTTCCCTTTGTATTAATGATATTTGTGCTTGTGTAGATTTAACCCGTGTTTCTGGTGTTTATGTGTTTTACCCCTATTTCTTCGGGGTTTGTTAATTAATTTGCGAAGGTTGTCCCCCAAAATTGGTGGTACCTGGCATTTTTGGTGAAGTGCGGTGAAGTTTGGGTCCTGTTAGTGACCTGTTTGACTTAACTTTGGTGTTTCTTTCGGGTTTTGAACTAGTACCTTTTCCCTGTCTTTATCTTTTCCGGAACCCCCTTGTGTTCTGGTTTCTTCGGGAGAATCCGTGGCTTCTCATTATTTAGTCTGATAATTAATTAAAGGAGAAGAAAACCTGTAATACCGGTACTTGGAAAATTAACCTGTTGGAAAACTGTTCATTTTAGGGGCTTTCTGCCTGGAAATAAATTTTCTCTTTAATTGTTTTATCCTTTATGTTAATGTTATCTTTAATTTTGAGGGCGTCCCTCTTCTCAGTGGAAAACATTTTGATTTAATCCATTCTTATTTAATTTAATTTCTAACTTTTAAACTTAAATTTGATTTAGACGGTGCACCGTACCTTTAAGGAAGATTGAAAAAGGTATTCTTTCAAATTATTGTAAGGTTCTTACAAAAGAATTATTAATTAAACTTTTTATTGGTTCAAAAAGATTCTTGGTTTTTTTTTTCCTTTCAAGTTCTCTGACATTTACCACTGCGAAAACCGCGAGTAACGATCTGTGTTGCCTCTGTTAAATGGTCCAGTCCGTGTTCTTGAGGGTAAGTATTTTGCTTCCACTTTAAATTTTCTCTTTAATGGTTTAATTATTTTTGCTTGTTAACTTGTGCTGGTTATTGCCGGTATGGCTGGTACAGAAACAATAATTAAAATTATTATATATTGTAATTTCTTTCTGAAATAACCATCCGCATTTCTTCAACTGCGTAGTCTTCAGAAAAAAACCTCATTCCACTAAATTCAGATACGGTACCGGTATACGTTATATTGTTACTATTTACACACGACTTGCCGGCATTTGCAACGCAAAGGCTGGGAGTTTTCAAAAAAATCAAGCTAGTTATATGCGTATACATTATTTATGCTTCATTAAAAAATTAAAAACATTAAATATTAAAAATATGTAGAATGCTGAAACTGTGAAGGGTTAGTATTAAGTTCTTGCCGTTGTCAACTGAGATTACAAATTTCGCAAAAGTAATTTATTGAACTTGAACATTACCGACAATATGGTAGAGGTTGTGGACACAGTGTAAAATGATAGAAATAACACATCCTCAATGAAGACAATCCGTAACGCACTTAACGGAGTGAGCTGTACAACTGGCTAATACGCGCTTTATATAACAACATACCATCCACTTCGAAACAAAACCGTATATTTGATTTGTAACAGTCAGTAGAACATGCTGAATTTAGGAAAGGATGTATTACTAGTGACAACTACAGAGTATACGACACTTACTGAAAAGAGCACTGGCGGCACTGGGTGTAACGTGTCGCTATGCCTTGCTCAAATGATTTATAAGCGAGAAGGAATATCTCCGAGTGAGAAAAAAAAAAGGATACGAAAGCAGGTCCATAAGTCTTAACGTATGTGGACAGCCATGGAAGGAGGGATCAACTCACTGAACTTGACGATCCAATTCTTCGTATACTAACGGAAATAAAATCTTAGGTAATCTTAGGTACGGTTTTTAATACATATATAGGCTACATGCATTATCATTGTAGTCCGTTATGCCTTCCAGCGTTCAGTCTACAAGCCTCTATACCGGCACGTCGCCACAATCCCCTCTCTTTGCAATAGTGCTGTGGCCTCATTTTGTTCTATATCTCTTATCCTTATATCGTTAGAAACTGAGTCTAACCATCGTCGTCTTGGTCTCTCTCAACTCCTCTTACCCTCCATAACAGAGTCCATTATTCTCTTAGGTAACTTGTCCTCCTCCATCCATCTCACACGATCCCAACACCGTAGCCGGATTATGCGTACAGCTTCATACAATGAGTTTATTCCTAATTTAGCCTTTATCTCCTCATTCCGAGTACCCTCCTGCCATTGTTCCCACATGTGTGTACCAGCAATCATTCTCGCTACTTTCATGTCCGCCACTTCTAACTTACGAATAAAATATCCTGATTCACCGCAGCTTTCCCTCTCGTAAAGCAAAGTTGTTCTGAAAACAGACCGATGTAAAGATAGTTTCATCTCGGAGCCGACTTCCTTCGTACAGAACACTGTCGATTGCAACTGCGAATTCAATTCATTCGCTTTACTACTCCTTGATTCAATCTCACTTACTATATTACTATCCTAGGGGAACACATAACCTAAATACTTAAAATTATCTACCGTACCTCGTCCATCTTTGTATCACCAATCTTACATTCGGTTCTGTTGAATTTCTTACCTACTGACATCAATTTAGTCTTCGAGAGGCTAATTTTCATACCATACACATTGCACCTATTTTCAAGTTCCAAAATGTTACAGTAGACTGCAGGTTTTCGGCACAATCTGCCATTAAGACCAAGTCGTCAGCATGGGCCAGACTGCGTACCTATATTTCTACTTAACTGAAACCCTCCCTGCCACTTTATACCATTCATCACATGATCCATGTAAACTACGAACAGCAAAGGTGAAAGATTACAGCCTTGTCTAACTCCTGTACGCTAAGTACCCCGAACCAAGAACTCATTCGACCATCAATTCTCACCGCAGCACAATTGTCGACATAAATGCCTTTGGTTGATTTTAATAATCTACCCTGAATACCATAGTTCCCCAGTATGGCGAACACCTTGTCCCTCGGTACCCTGTTATATGCTTTCTCTAGATCTACGAAACGTGAATACAACTGTCTATTCATCTCGTAATATTTTTCATTTACTGGTGCATACTGAAATTAGGGTCCTGACAGCCCCTCTGTTGTCTGTAACCACACTGGTTTTCATCCAACTTCCTCTCCACGACTGATCTAACCCTCCTCCCAAGATGCCAGTGAATACTTTGCCTGGTATACTAATCAATAAGATACCTCGATAGTTGTTGCAATCCTTCCTGTTCCCTTGCTGATAGATAGGTGCGATTACTGCTTTTGTCCACTCTAAAGGTACCTTACAAACACTCCATTCTAATCTTATTATTCTATGAAGCCATTTCATCCCTGCCTTCCAAATATACTTCACCGTTTCAGGTCTAATTTCATCTGTTCCTGCTGCCTTATGGCAATGACGTTTATTTACCATCCTTTCCGCTTCCTGGAGCGTAATTTCACCAACATCACTTTCTTTCTGCCCATGAGCTTGATGTTCGCGACACCACCAGGAAGATTCCCTTTTACATTGAGAAGATTTTCAAAATATTCCCTTCACCTGCCCAGTGATTCCATGGGATCTATTATGAGTTCACCTGAATTACCCAAAAAACAGTTCATTACCTTTTTCCTTTACTTTCTAAGAATCTTTGTTACTGCCAGAAAGGTTTCGCTGCTGCTTGACATAGTCTGTCCAAGTTATCACCAAAATCTTCCCACGACTTCTTTTTGGATTCAACAACTATTTGTTTCGCTCTGTTTCATTCATTTACGTACAATTCCCTGTCTGCATCAGCCCTTGTTTGGAGCCATTTCTCATAAGCATTCTTTTTACGTTCACAAGCTGCTGTTACTTCATCATTCCACCAAGATATTCGCTTCTCCCCACCTTTACACACAGTCGCTCCTAGGCATTCCCTTGCTGTTTCTCGTACAGCATCCCTGTATGCCACTTATTCTCTTTGTATATCCTAAACCTGCTTTACTCTCCACTGTTCGATGATGATGATGATGATGATGCTTGTTGTTTTAAGGGGCCTAACAACGAAGGTCATCGGCCCCTCCACTGTTCGAAACATCTCACTAATCATATCCGTGTACTTCTGTCTGATTTCCTTTTCCTGGAGATTTTCTACTCTTATTCGTCTGCAGAAAAATTTCACTTTGTCAGATAGTTGTCTTTATCACCGGAAAATTCCTGAGAAACTCAGTCATTCCTAACAGACTTCCTGACTTCCAGACTTCCTCTTAAGATATAGTCTATTTTATGGATCTGGTACCCCTAGCCCCAAATGTGAATAGCCTTATGCTTGAAGAATGTATGCGTAACTGCTAAACACAAACTAGCACAGAAGTCCAGCAAACGCTTCCCATTCCCTTTAGCTTCCATGTCTTCCCCACACTCACCAATCACCCTTTCGAATACTTCAGTTCTATTTGCAAGTCTCGTATTGATGTCACCCATTAGCACTATCCTATCCTTGCTGTTGACCCTGACTACGATGTCACTCAATGTTTCATAAAAATTTTCAACTTCATCCTCATCTGCACCCTCACATGGTGAATATAATGAGACAATTCTCGTCCTAAATCCTTCAACACTCAAATCTACCCACATCATTCGCTCACTTACGTTCCTAACAGAAAACATGCTGCGTACAATAGTATTCCTGATAAATAGTCCTACCTCATACTCTGCCCTTCCCTTTTCAACACCCGTCAAGTACCCTCTATTATCTTCTGTCTCTTCCTCGTTATCTCTTCTTATCACTTACCCCTAGTACATCCAGATGCATCCTCTTTGGTGAACCATCCAGTCCTACTTTCTTTCTTCCAGAAGCCCAATTAATATTGATAGCACCCCATCGAATACCATTTCGTTCGCCAAGTTGTTTTCAGGAGTTCCTCGCCTGTCAAATGAGAGTGGGACTCCATTATTCCCATAGGTCCGAGGCTTGCTTAAAACGTTCTGAACTCGGTAAATACCTGAAGCAGGATGCTACCCTACTTACACATATTCCAAGTGAGGATCTCTCCTCTAACGGGTCAGGGACTAACGGTGGATTGTGTAGTCCTAGCCGTCTGAGCACAAGAAGGGTCATTAAACAGAATATGTCGGAGAACCCATTCCCATTGCATAGCAACTGGTATCCCGACCCTCAGGACCACTTACTAGGCCACTCAGCCGTTGCCCATGGTTCACGAACTAGGACGTGACTGCAGTAACCCACACCATGAACCATCAGTTATTATTATTATTATTATTATTATTATTATTATTATTATTATTATTATTATTATTATTCCTGTAATATCGTGGATCATAGAAGTGTAAGAAGGTGCTGGGCTGAATGGATGGACAAGGACTGGACAAGAGCAAAATTGAATGCACTAATTTTTTTAATTGTTTCCTTCCTTCTTGTTTCCCTTCTTTAAAACTTGGTAAACAGAAGATCTGTATAAACAATAACAATATAATAATGAACACGTTAGCTCCAACAACAACGACATAAAATCCAAGATTAGGGACAATTGTAGAGAGAATTATCAGCATGATATTGTACGAGGGATGAGTATTTTTAGCTCTGAAACAGGTACAGAATTTTATAAGGGCAGGTTTGCTCCATTAACTTCCATAACCTAAGTGTCTGAGCTCCAAACTCCAATACAGTCCAGTTTCTCAGAGGCATACTTTACTTATAGCGCACAAGGTCATACAATGGCAATCTTCAAATGAGGTATTGACAGTCACTTCTGCTCAATTATTTTCATATTCTTTTCCGAAAACATAAAGAGGGGCAATGAGTGCCCATACTAAATGGCCATAATACAAGAAGGGAAAGGTTGATAATGATCGGCCAAAAACAAAATGCAGGGAGGTGAAAATCCTGCACTCCTTCTAGAAAACCTTTAAAACCTTAAGTGGGCTCATGGCCTCAAGATACATAGGGTAAGGCTATTCTGCGCCAGGGCGACTAAATGATTAACATTAAATAACAAAACCTGTTAATTTTGGAGGATAAGAAACTTTAGTCACCCCATACCGAGTTGAATGGTAGTCTACAGAGGGTAATCGCTCTTGTCCCCTTACATTACATATTTCCCAGTAGGGAATAAAACAGGGTCCTTAGACTGGCGAAAATTTTATATTTAAACCAACAGGTTTACAAATTTCCATGAAATAAAAGAGCTTTGAAGCATTCCCCTCAAGCTATCTCCGGGAGCTATCACATGTTACGAAAATTCTGCTATTACCTTGTGTTGCTGGGCCTTGCGAACGCCGATCTGCGACACCTGCCACTTTATTATACGCCGCACAAACTAACTGAAGCCACGACAATGACGATACGGCCTTAACGCGCCCAGCGTTTATAGTATCCCGATGGTAAGTTACTGGGCCCTTTACAAATAGGCTGGATGCTTGTACGCACCCCAAATGTTACTTGGGTGGAGAAAATATTCACATTTCTAATTGGTTGATAGATACAGGAGATCGAGAGTGGGGGGGGGGCAGAAATCTTGACAACCTTGACACAAGAACTAAACAATCTTCAAAATTAAGGTTAGCTACCTCTGAAAATTAGATTTACCTTAAGAATTAATTGTCCTAAATCCCGGCAGAGGGGCACCTAGCCCGATGGAAGAGACAACTAATAGTTGAAAATCCAAGTGTCTTGCATAACACTATTTCAAGTTCAATTACATAGATGGCCTTATAGAAGGAGCGCAGTTTATTAATTTATTCTGAAGGAACGCAGTTTATTTATTTATTTATTTATTTACGATAGGTATTATGGCGACGATGAGACAGGGATGGTGTAGGAACGGGATGGAAGCGGTCGTGGCTTTAATTAATTACCTGGTGTGAAAATGGGAAACCACGGAAAACCATCTTCAGGACTGCCGACAGAGGGGTTCGAACCCACTATCTCCCGGGTGCAAGCTCACAGCTGCACACCCTAACCACATGGCCATCTTGCCCGGTACACGCAGTTTAACTGGACGGAGAAGGTTTACCCCCGGTACTGACCGCCACCCCCTAAGGTTTGAAAACGGTATGAACGGCTTTGAAATCTTGAATCTCGCCATACATTATTTTTGAGAAAACATACATAAATTGGAGTATCACTTGAGAGTCCTTTCTTGTTTATTTGTTGAAGTAAAGTAGTTTACATAGTGTTTGCGAAGAAGTAGAAGTTCGTGCTGTTGCGCCCGGAGACGATGACAAGAGCGGCGACCGCTGGCGATGTGAGGATGGGGTCGCCCCGACCCCAAGGTACCCTGAGAAACCATCCTCTGGTATATTGTGATGGGCAACCAAGGCGATGGTTAAAAAGTACCAGGTAGAATAGTTCGAACCAAGGATAGATTAGGTGGTTGAAGTCCAGCATCCAAACCCCTCCCAAGGAAGATAGTCCCAAAGGAGGCAGTTTAGACGGTGTGTCGGCCGGAACGAGGTGGGTCCATACTCCGCGCTGGCATCTCTCGCTAGTTGACACGACGTGGCCTCAGATGAAAGTAGGGCACTGTAACATTGAACTTTGGGGCAACAGTAACTGACTCACAGACAGTGTTATATGTGGTGCAGATGAGGAGGACGAGTGCATTGAGTTTCTGACACAGATTTGGAGTCAGGGTCCTGAATGCCAGAATGGTAATGAAATCATTGAAGGGAAGGTTTGCAAAGGGGATTTAAACAAAAAGTGAAAGTTAACTTAGGATATAACTTACATACATACAATATTTCTCAACCCACAGGGGCAGAATGCCATTTTATTTTAACTTGTTTATATAAAAGTTTAACTAATAAGATGCTAAGGAAAGAAATTTAAATAAGTCAGCTACATCATCACTTGGTGGCTTATAATGAAAAACAAAATCCTTCACACAGGTTTTGCTTGACACAGGTGGACCCCTAAAATCCTTTCTTTTCTCGGGTTACTCACCAAAAGGGAGACAGGAATAAGGAAATCAAGTATAATGCAAGGTCTATGAAATCTGGGGCAAGATTCCCCGCGGGAACAAAATATATTACCATAACCTGATCTCCAATTAATTTTTAAATTGGTGGGTCTTTGTCCACGGTCATACCTCATTTTTACTCTCTGATGAGAGGCCTTTAGGTTATTTCTAGCTTTTTCCACAAATACCGGACACTCTCTGGATCTATTGTCTCTCGCAAAAGCTCGTTGATCGACTGAATATTTGACAAAGGCTTATTTAGGACAAACTTAAAAATAAGAGAAATTGGTGAAAAATTTTGGGACTCATGAACGGCCGAGTTAAAGGCCAATGATATCCAATTTAAGGAAGTGTCCCAACGGGAATGATCTTCTTGGTGGAAATCAATAAAGGAAGTTCGAAGATTACGATTAACCCGCTCAGCTAGAGATGGCTGTGGGTGGTACGCAGACGTGGTGACGTGTGAGACAGAGAGATCAAAACAGAACTTACGAAATAAATTAGAGAGGAACGCCTTAGCGGTAACAGAAACAATATATTGACGGGGTCCAAGAGATGGAATAATAGTATTAAGACAATAAATAGTGGACTGAGCAGTGGCAATCCTACTCGGATACAGCAGAGAGCCGTGTAAAACCATCCACACACACAAGAATACATTTATTCCCATTCCCTTTACATTGAGAGAAGTGTCCGGCGTAATCGATGCACAATGGCTAATCAAGCAAGTCTTCCAGTTCCCTAATCTCACTGTCCATACCCTTCCATATATATATTTCCCTTCTCTTCTCTCTAGTTTTGAAGATGCCTGGATGTGCCCCTAGTGGCGTCTCATGGTAATACTTGAAAATCATAGGAACTAGAACATCTGGAACCACAATTTCCATCTTCTGATCATGCCCCGAAGGGCAACACAGAATCCCATTCATCGAAACAAGGGACAACATGTTCCCCATAAGATAGGGTTTCCATAATAGGAACCAACGCAGGATTTTCACGTTGGTATTTCGCCATATCATGAAATAAATAAGGGGCTTTAGTTAGAATAGCACTTATAGTAGGAGGTGTGTAAATAGCCGGCAAACGGCTTTCCTGCGAGTTAACAACATCAGAATCGCCGGAAGAGATTCGGCTTAATCCATTTGTGACTACATTTTCAGATCAATGGATGTCGCTCGTCAAACTGAAACGCTCAAATCCGAATCGCCCGATGGGCAATTCGCCCGGTACGACGGGGACTAGCCAAAACCGAGCTCAGATCCTGACTGTCGGTCTCTAATTGAAATTTAACATGCTCAAGGTAAAAACGGAATATTTCTAAGGGGAATAAAACGGCCAGTCCTTCTAAGTCGTATGTAGAGTACTTGGCCTCTTGAGGTGACAAGGTTCTAGACGTTTAGGCGATTGGCCGCCTTCCTAGTTCAGATTGCTGAATTAGAACCGCAACGACCACTGATGAAGAGGCGTCTGTGTGTACAATTAACATCTTGGAGAAATCTGGCGTAGCCGAGACCGGGGTGTTACACAGAACCAACCTCTAACGCTGCTTGCTGCGACGGCCCCCTTTCAAACTTGAAAGATTTTCTGCGGAGACGGTTTAGGGGTGCCGCCCTATTGCCGAAGTTGGGGACGAATTTCCCAAAGAAATCTAGCAACCCACTTAACATCCTTACAAGGGGTGAAGTTACGCATTGCATGCCTTCTTGAATGATCGACTGAAACTCCATCAGGTGACACAACATGCCCCAAGTAGGACATAGATGGTTACTAGGCTGCTAGGTAGGGTCTTCTGAGATACTAAATTTGAATATCTGTACCATTATCTAGATGATGTTGTTATTTTTATTGAGACCCTTGAACAACCCTTAACTCATCTAGATGAAGCAGTAAAACGCCTTCGGAAAGCTGGATTGACGGTCAAGTTTTAAAAGGTATCTTTTGATTAAGAACCGCCGTGCCCTTGGGGTGGACGAAAGGCACGCGGTTGTATTCATACAGATTCCAGTTGGTACCGAAGGCAGTCATATGTTCTGATTCTTCCACCAGACGTATCTTATTATAGGCTTGGTTGAGATCTAAGATGGTGAAGAACTTAGCCTCCCGGAACCAAGAGAAGCAAGAGTGCAAGTCGGGAAGGGGTACTGATTGTAGAACAATCTTACGATTTAACGCCCTGTATTAAATTACTTTCCTGAAGCCACCTTGAGGTTTCGACATCAGAAAAATGGATGAAGAATACGCCGACTTGGAGTGTCCAATGATACCATCCCTCAGCATTTGGTTGATGATTTCCTTGAGGGCCTCCATTTTCGGCGGAGATAACCAGTAGGGAGGTAATCTTATGGGGATCGAATCCGTAACCTCAATCTTGTATTCAGTTATGTCAGTCACATCTAGATTTTCCGAAAACACGTCGCGAAATGGCTGACATAATTTACGAATGCAACTAGCCTGATCCTCACGTAGATGCCAAAGATCAAACGACATCTCACCCTGGAGAGGCGAAATAATAGATGATGCTACAGAATTACATTTCAAAAGAGGTACCGTACATGAAAAGTACTGCCAAATTTGAATGTGCAGGATTTTCTTCTAAGATCGAGCACGATAGAGGAATGTGACAAGAAATCTGCTGTTAATATCACAGGGCATGGCAAATTTTTAGCAACATATTACTTAGATTTCCACGTAAATTTTGAAATACGAATTTTGGCATAGATAAATCCAAAAATTTCTAGGGGAGAAGAGTTAGCCGAAACACATTATACAGAAGAAACATATTCGGGAAATTTACAACAGTACTCAGCTTCGAATGCCATTCTATCGAAATAATGAATACACTACATCCAGAATCTAAAAGGGCCGTAAACAGTTCGTTATATGAATTTTGAAAAAGAGCACGAAGCCTGGAGTATCGGAGGCAATTTTGAGGCATTCATTAGGACCTTGGAGGATGGTCTTCCTTCTTGATTATGTGACATAGTACCCTTAGATTATACTGGACTGAGCCTTCAGATGCAAATAAGGGCGAGGACTCAGCCAGGCGTCCTAGTTAGAGTAATCGCCAAGTAAGGCCATACTCTAAAAGGTAAATACCGCCACCAGATTCTCTTTTTTTAAGGCTGATCACTGCTTGCAACATGACTAGTTACATATTAAAATCACCAGACATAACCACAACAAACTAACCTGAATGTAAGCATCGATAATGAATGTTCTCTTACCGCAGTAAAATATAAAAGTTAGGATAAAATAAATCAATATATTCATTAATAAAGCCGGTTCCCACGCTCAATGAGGAATTAACGAAATAATCACACTTTCTCGCTCTCACTCAAATTAATGTTACACATTTCTGCTCTTATTTTGATATGCGCATTACTATAACCATATTCTTGACAATAGGGGTGCATTAAACGATGCAATTCATTTAATAAATCTTTGCAGTTTGATTTACGAAAGTTCCAGAGATTACGTAGTGCCTTTCCTTTCTTTTGCGCGAACATCAATCAATCAATCAATCAATCAATCAATCAATCAATCAATCAATCAATCAATCAATCAATCAATCAATCAATCAATCAATCAATCAATCAATCAATCAATCAATCAATCAATCACTGCTGATCTGCATTTAGGGCAGTCGCCCAGGTGGCAAATTCCTTATCTGTTGTTTTGCTAGCCATTTTTGAAACGATTACAAAGAAATTGGTAAGTTATTCCAATCCCTAACTCCCCATCCTATAAACGAAAATTTCCTCCAATTTGTACTCTTGAATTCCAGCTTTTCCTACTTTGAAAGACACCGCTTAAACTTATTCGTCTACTGATGTCATTCCGCAGCATCTCTCCATCGACAGCTCGGAACATACCACTTAGTCCAGCAGCTCGTCTCCTTTCTCCCGAGTCTTTCCAGCCCAAACTTTGCAACATTTTTGTAACGCTATTCCTTTGTCGGATATCACCCAGAACAAATCAAGCTGCTTTTCTTTCGACTTTTTCTTTCTGTCTTCAATAACCAGTAAAAAATTTATTGTGCATATTTCCAGTTTGGAGGCTGATTATACCTTGAAGCTTATCCAGGAAACATATAGGAAAACTAATGTGCTAAGCTATGTGAACGGAAATTAGGTCAGCTTTCAAGCTCACTGCTGAATTCATAATAATAATGTTATTAGTGCTACTAACTGCATCTATGGTATCCGCAAACGCTGAGGTGCCAGAATTTCGTCCTGCAGGAATCCTTTTACGTACCAATAGGTCCACAGACATGTGACTGGCGTATTTGAGTACCATCAAATACCACCGGATTCGAACCCATAAACCTGAGCATGTCATACATTCTCTCCTTCACTCGCTTAAATTAAATTAAATTTAAACATTTCCTGCCTTTATTTTGATGTACGCATTACTATAACCGTGTTTCTCAAGGGACGGGGGAGGGAGCGAGAAAGAGAGAGATCTAGATTGTACATTTTATTGCAATTTCCAAAAGTTCAAAGACTTACCACGTCCTTCCCTTTGCTTGGATATTGTTTTATTCTTTTTCCTTCCCCAATAAGCAGTAGGGAATGGGGGCCATTTTAAACATATTTTTAGTTTGCAAGTTGGTGTGTCTCAAGCTTAGCACATTAGAGAAACCCAGGTAATCTACACGGGCACTAAAGAGTCAAAAAACATTAGCAGATTTTTATATACAGGCTGAAGAAAAATGCCGCACTTGGAGGTCGGCACGCGATTCCTCATCCCATTGCAAGACAAAAGTTTCTATAGCCAAATCGGATCTGGTACTGTTGGAAAACAAGTCGAAAACGAGAAGCTGGCAACACTGTCACATCCTGCAACGCATCGGAATGTAATAGAGAAACGTGCATCATCCTGCTCTACAGAACCCGCTGTAGCAGCTGACTGAATAGACTGCTGGGTTATCAATCCCACATGCATAGAGCTACGGCTCGAATCTGAGTCAGGTTCTTTTTCCTTTTGTGTGTGTGACGTCAGGTCCCTAGTTCCCGTCGTGTAACTGCGTTTGTGGGCACGACATCCTGTTGTCAAATGACAGTAGTCGAACACATGACAGTGTGATCCATTCAACTGAATGCATGAGTCGACTAATCACGCAGTACACAACCATAACTCGTCCTGCAAGTGCATGTTGGACGACTTCCTCATGGAGTACACAAACGGCAAATACGTCGATATGCTTTTACGTAGTGTTGGGTGCATCCGATAACCAAGCTTCTGCTTCTGCTCGTGATTATGGAGCACGGTACCCTCAAAGACGCATCTCGATAAGAATGATTTTCGTCGCCTTGATCAACGCCTGCGGGAAACCAGTAATCTTCGTCCAGAAGTAGTGGACAGAGGTCGTCCAACGACTAGACGTACTCCACAAAAATAGGACGAAATTCTTGAAGCCGTTCACCAATCACCTCGGCAAAGTACTCGTGATATTGCAGGCAGTTCCAGGTATCTTAAACACTAGTTGTTGACGTGTTTCATGACGAAAAACTGCATCCATATCATTACACGTTAACTCAACGCCACCCGTTAACGTGGCTTTCAGGCACGCTTTGGCATAAACCTGTGCGCTGGAATCGTGCGAAAAGTGCTTTTAGACCCTTACCTATTGCCGGACGAGTTGAATGCGCCCCGTATATCGTACGTTTCTGGTCGATACTTTGCCTGACGATTTAGAAAACTTACCACTTGGTGTTCGGCGGCATCTATGGTTTCAGCATGATGGTGCACCGCCACACCTTGGAATAACTGTGTATAACTGGTTAAATGAAGCGTTTCCAGGAAAATGGATTGGTCGTGGTGGTCCAATGTTCTAACCTCCACGTTCCCCGGACCTTAATCCACTAGATCTTTATTTGTAGGGCACTTAAAGGAACATGTTTATAGTACTCCATCCATGGATGTATAAGGCCTAAGAGCTCGCGTGCATGCTACACCGCTAATGGTGGATACAGGAGTGTTGCGTAGGGTCCGGCAAAGTATGCTCCAGCGAGTGGCGAAGTGTTTGCAAATGTAAGGTCGTCGCTTTGAACATCTGCTGTGAAGTGAACGTTGCTTGTAAATGTACGTACCGGCTCTGTGAAGATAAGACTGCACGTCACACGAACACTATGGAATTATTGTGCGTAGCATAATGGACAATCCAGAGTAGCCTACCTACTGTACTGTACCTTGTACCGCATTGGATAGAGACGATGTTGATATATACACCATTATGTTCTACGTATTGGCTTTATTTGTGCCATAGACGATACAAAGTGGTCGTTTACGTCTCTAAGAAGTTCATGTTATGTTTGAATGTTTAAATAAAGGTAACTGTAACAGTTTGTGTATTGCATAGTGGAGGTGTACATTGGATGTAATTTGATACATTAACTGAAAACATCGGCGGGTCCGCACAACCGGCATTTATGGCAATACCTCGTCTCAATGAGCTAATGAGGAAGCTCCGGCAGAGCGCCGAGTTCGTGCGACCTGTGCTTCGCCACGCTGCACGTCGTTACAGCGTTGCCAGAACCTCGTCCTTGACTCGTATTACTATTAAACCTATTGGTGGGTCTAGGTTTTGCAAGATAAACTTTTGTCGTGAATTTCGTCTAGGAACCTCATCCGACCTCCATGTGCGGCATTTTTTGTTCACCCTGTATTTTGGCTTAAATCACACTGATTGAAGACAGTTTGTAAGGCAAGAATGAGATAGGAAAGAGGGCTAGAACCTACATGAAAGGAAGCGATATTTGCCTTAACACAGGTACAGCCATACAATTAGCCTGAAGTGAAAATGAGGGAACCACGCAAAAAAAAAAAACTTCAGATCTGCCAACTGTGGGTTTCGAATCCACCACCTACCGAAAGCAAGCTCACAGCAATGTGATCGAACTGCACAGTTCCTTGTGACGCGCAATACCACACGGGCTGACTCTCTCCAAAATTACACAGTTTGGATTTCTACCATATACTTAGCTGTATATGGAACTTCAGTTCTTCAATTATGTAAGAACATTATGTACCGTAATAAAAGAGACTTCCCTAGTCTGTAGTCTGATTGGTGCAGGTATAACAAACCAGATGATGATAATGATGCTTATTGTATAAAGGGGCCTAACATCTAGGTCATCAGTCCCTAATGGTATGAAATGAGACGAAATGTAATGACAATTTAAAAGTTCAAAATTATCCACTGACCAGAATAAAAAACGTGATGATGAAGAATAAATGGGTGGATGTGAATTTAAAAACAATCGGTGGATCCGGCACAGAAACTATCATAAACGATAGTATTACTGACCAAGGGACTGCTTCTAAAGCATAATCCTGAATTTTGGATGCTTGTCGTCTAAAGGGGTCCAAAATCCCGGTCAACGGCCCCTCATAATGATACTTATCGCTACTAAAGTAAAATAATAGTATTTGTCATGTTGCGGTACTAATCAAAATTAGTGTAAACGCACCATGTTCCACACATTATGGTACTACTCACAAGTATTGTACTTCGCACAGGTAACGCAGACCTGTGGTGTTTCTCACATTATGGCGCTACTCATAATAAACGCAAACCCATGGTTTTCCTCACCTCACTGTACTAATCACAGGCAACGCCCAGACCCGTGCTGTTTCTCACAATAGTACTGATCAGTCCCTAATGGGACCCTTACAGACTCATAGACTCACCTTATGTTGCTACTAATCCTAAACCTAACATAGTGGTACTACTCGCAAGTAAAGGCGACCCATGTTGTTCCCCGCATGGTGGTACTAATCACAAATAGTTTCATGGTTCTAACACTATCATCGATTTGTCGCCCCTTTTATTTGCCTCTTACAACAGGTATGGTATGCCGTGCGTGTATTCTTCGCCTGCGTCCCTCACTTACAGGGGTTGTATAACAAATCTACTTGGGAAGAGATACTTTTATACTGTATATACATCATAAAGAAGTCGTGTTGTCACAGCAGTAACGATATGCAAAGAAATAAATGAATCCAAAGAGATGAGCACAATTTACTATACTGAATATTAGTTTACTTACAGTTTAGCGGATATGTAGTCATAATATAACACAAACAAAAGTACGGTATGCAAAAAGAAATACATATTCGGCAAAAACACACGTAGACACTGTCACTGAAAACGTCCGCAGCAATCCCAAGCGCTACTGGAGTCTCATCAACACATGGAGAAGGACGGAGCGGATTCCTGTCAGCGTGAACCACAACGATACAACAGCAGATGGCGCTGATCGCAATGAACTGTTCAACAGGTATTTCTTCTCAAACTTCTCCCCTCCCTTACAAAACCAACCGCTCCCTCCCGTTGGTACAGCTTCAAACAGAACCCTATCAAGCATAACTACCACACCAAGTGAAGTTCATAACCTTCTTCAAACTCTTCGTACCAACAAAGCGACCGGTGCCGACACTATAGGTCCTATTTTCCTAAAAACTACTGCCAGCACTCTTTGCGTCCCTCTCTCTAAATTATTTAACAGATGTTTTGCCGCGGGCTATTTTCCTATTACCTGGAAACAGGCAAATATTGTTCCACTTCTCAAATCAGGCAACAAATTTAATGTTTCATCTTACCGACCAATCTCTATCCTCCCCACACTATCCTTTATCTTTGAAAAAATTATACACCAGCGTCTCCTCGCATTCACTTTGCCGTATATCTCAACCAAGCAGCATGGTTTCCTACCAGGTGGCTCTTGTCTAACAAACCTGGCCACTCTGCATAGCTTTGCATCACACGCCATTGCAGCTAAGTCACAGCTGGATATCTGCTACGTAGACATTTCGAAAGCTTTCGATTCGGTTGACCATACTCTGTTGCTCCATAAACTCTCCGAACGATTTAATATACATGGCAGTCTTCTGACCCTTCTTGCTGGCTTCCTACATAACCGTTGGCAGAGAGTGGTAATATCAGGCACTTCATCCTCATGGTTACCAGTCACCTCCGGTGTCCCACAAGGCAGTACTCTTGGCCCCTTGCTGTTTTCTTTGTTTATGGACGATCTGCAATCCGAACTCAACGAAACAGCGAATACCCTACTCTTTGCTGACGACTGCAAGATATTTAGGGAGATCAGGAATCCAGCAGATGCAGCTCTGCTACAGTCCTCACTTAATGCCCTCTCGAACTGGTGCCGTACTTGGAAACTTATCCCCAATCCACAAAAATGCAGCCACATGACCATAACACTACGTAAATCTCCTCTACCGACATCATATTACCTACTCGACAAGCCCATCACCGTGGTTAGGCAACAGCGTGACCTAGGTGTAATATTCGATACAAAATTACAATTTAAGACCCATATAGAAACATATACAGCCAAGGCCATGAAATTACTAGGCATTCTCTATCGCTTCACAGAAATTTCTGACCCCATTGCTCTTCGTTACTTCTTCCTCACGATCGTTCAACCTCTCTTAAACTACTGCTCTCCGATTTGGACAACAGCCGCCCCCTCCAATACTAAGCAGTTAGAGAGAGCAGTGTCCTTCTTTGCTGCAATTGTAAGGAGCAGAAACCCCAAGCTCAGAAATCTGTCTACGCAGCAGGTATTAATGGCAATTAACGTGTCACCGCTGCACATCAGGCGACAGGTAGCTGACCTGAGTTTCCTCCACGAGATCTTAAATGGACATTACCGCTCGGAACATCTTGTTTCTCTCTTCTCTCTCCGTGTTCCTTCCCGCTCCACCAGAACCAAAGAACTTCTCCACATTCCCCACACTCAGCACTCAATACTCCAACGATCTTTCCTAATCCGCCTCCCAACACTCTTTAACAATATTAACAGGAGACAAGAGCTTGTTATTGCATCAAATAAAAGTGTATTCGAGAGGTGTGTAAATAGTATCTTAAAGATAAGTTGATGTGAAGGGATTATACCGCCATCTTGACCCACGACGACTTGGCTATGAACATGGACATTCTCATGGTTTTCGATTTGGACAGTTATTAGTAGGATGAGTACCTGATCTTGTTATATTTTGTTATGTTTGTTATACTGTATTTTATTATGAAATTTTACGTTTGTTGAATAGTCTGTTGACAGTGCAAGTGAAATTTGCTCAGTGTAGCTGTATCTTGTGCTTCGTGAATAAATAAATAAATAAATAAATAAATAAATACATAAATAAATCAAGAGTCATTCAATAGCCACTTAATTACAAAGCAGGGAGCACGAATAAATGAACATAATAAACATGAGTACTTGTATTTACAAAGCAAAAAAGCAAAGTCATGTCCTTCCAAGCCATGAGGGCCATTGGAATGATGAAAGGTAAAGGCTTCCACTATCCATAACTTTGGCACTTGGTGGGGTAGAGTGGTTAGCTCTACATTCAGCATGAACATGGGAACTTGCTCACTGTCTTGAAGCCCGCTGACCACAAGTTCTTCCCGCCAGGTGACATTGAGTTGTTAATAGGCTCAGAACATTTCTTTTCATTATTGATACTTGGTCACAGAACCCGATCACCGGATTATCCTATTCTTCAAAGCCCCGAAGTAGGATGGATTACTACTGGACACTGCCATCAGAGGGAAGAGAATAATGTCTTACTCTAATTATATGTTCCATGAAGTCAGCGGACAGGTCAGACACCCAGCTACAGCAGTTCTGGCAAATAGAAGAGCTTATGTCGCCAGTCATGACAAGGTGACAGAGAGCCACAGAAAGTCACTTTACAGAGAATGCCACTAGGGAAGCTACAGGTAGATTTATAGTTCGCTTATCCTTCAAGCAGAAACCTGAAGTTCAGGGAAACTCCTTCAGTCACCCCATGTCAAGACTAACTCAACTAGAACGGCGTTTCAGTAGGCAGCCCCCACTAAGCACGAGTACTGTAACCTTCATCAAGAGTATGAGGCCATGGGGCATATGGTTAATGTCAGGGAATGAAGGTGGAAGCTATTGTCTATGTCATCATCTAGTTTTTATGCTTAGTAGCTCAACTACAAAAACCAGGGTTGCATATGATGCACCTGGTGAAATTTCCAACAGTATTTCATTGAATGATATATTAATGGTTGTAACGGCAATACAAAAGGATATTATTCTAAGATTTAGAATGCATACGTTTGCCTTCACTGCAGATATTGCTGAAATGTAGCGGTAAGTCATGGTTCATGTAGATGACAGGTACGTTCAGCGGATCATCTTGAGAGAATCACCTAGGGAACCATCCTATCCCTATTAACTAACAACTGTAGCATATGGTACAACAGCAGCAGCCTTCCTAGCCACCAGATCTCAGAAGCAACTTGCTGAAGATGAAGAATCGAGGTTCCCCAGAGACGCACAATTTGTTCGCAGAGATTTTTATGCTGACGCCCTATAAGCGGCTGTGACAATATACAGGATGCTCTTCAGTTGCAGTCCAAAACTATTAATTTACTAGAGGATTTCACCTCTGGAAATGGTGTGCAAACCACCCGGCATTACTGGAAGCATTTAGGACAGTCGCCCAGGTTGCAGATGTTACCCAGTAAATCTAAATGAAACCTCGCTGTAATAATACACATGAGCAAGTATATTGCATACACATACGCCGTAAGTCAATAAGAATACAAAAAGGCTAGGACTGCAAACCGTATCGAAGTCGAGTCAAGACATGTTTAGGTCAGGTTAGGTTTATAACGAAATATTTTTCCATTTCAACTGATTCTCATTGTCAGAAACCTGTCACAGAAATAAAGTTTAAAATGCCAGTTGCCCTAATTAATTGTGAAACTCTTGCCATAAGGTCCATATCACTAAGAGTGACAACCCATCGCCTTCCTATTTCAATACCCCGTAGCAATTGTGAACGAGGAAACGTTGCTTTCATTCCGCAGGAGTTCTTGATGACATTTCGTGCTCCTTAGATATCCTAATTGAATTCTGTACGTAAGTAGTGGACGAGATAAAACCAAAATTAATAAAATGCTGTATTCATCATTTGTCATAAACTATGTTATCAAATGCCACCTGGTATTAGCCAAACAGATTTACAATTACACCCGCAAATATAAGACTAGTGACTGCAGTGGCAATACGTAATTGTGGCAATTCACGAAATAAATCCCGACTGTATAGTACCAACGTGCCGGACGTCGTATCGGAGAGGAGGGTCCCTTAACTGTATGGTTAGCGACATTGAATAGAAACCCAACAGTTAGAAAAGTAACTTTAACCTTCATCGGCTAACGTATGCGGCTGTTGGCCGCAAAATTTGAAAACAACTCGCCGTTCCGTCTCGGCGTACAACAGTGTAATGGAGGAGCCAGTATTCCTAAGTTACACCCTTCCCCGTTAGGCGGCACGGTTTACAGAAGTCTCCACGACAAGGAGGCACCCAGTGTGACTTCTAAGTTCATAGGTGTCAGATCGGCGGCTGTCTGCCGCACGTTAGCCAGAGTGTCTCAGCTTTTGGTCACAATATAAGTGTATGTTATTATTATTATTTTGTTTTGTGGATTGCTTTGTAAATAGGTGTTTTCAACGACATTAACTATAAAATTATTGATGTCTAATATAAATAAGTACATATTAAAAAACTTGTGTCATAATATAAAATATTCGCATCGTTACATAGGTGAATGATAAATTTTCGTTGGAAGTCTGAACTTGCTGACGGTGACCTTTGCACTATTTAGGCCTATTACTCTATCAAATAGTAGTATATTACTATATCGCTCTGAAATAATATATATCTTTACCGAATAATAGAACCAATGCTTCTGTAGAGCGTAATTTTGGTTTCTTGTTTCTAGGGCCAGATATAGCACTCCAGAGGACATCCAAAGAATTCTAAGGGAATTAGAAGCTGAAGAGGCTGCTGGAGAAGAACAAGAGTGCGATTTAGATGACGACGAAGATCCTGACTTTGAACTTCAACGAACTCTCGACGATGATCATAATTCTGACTCAGAGACTGATATGGATAATGGTGACTTCGCAATTGAAGTGGATGATGAAGAGGAAATGCGGTTCTACATTGGAAAAGATGGAGAGACTCTTTGGTCAAGTAAAATATTGTGGTCTCAGACAAAGGTGAAGTCAAAGAACATTGTGAAGGTTATTCCTGGGCCTAGGTCACAATCTAGACAATGCCAAAGACCACTTGAGTGTTTCCTGAAAATTATAAGTCCCGACATAATTTCTGATATAGTTAGATTCACCAACATTTATATTGCAACCAAGAAACATCAGAACGAAAGAAATGAAGCAGACGATAAAGTTCGATAGAGCAGATTCAAGTCAACGACGAACGCCGAAATTATGGCTGTCATCGGTGCTCTGTTTCTAATCGGTGTGAAAAGGAGAAATCGTGCTGATTTTTCAGAATATTTTTGCGACAAACGGTTCTGGATTGACAATTTTGCGAGCGAATTTCAGCAAAGAGCGGTTCAAATGTCTCCTGAGGTGGATTCATAGCCAATAGTCAACAAGCGTACAACATTGGGGAATTTGTGATCATCGACGAGATGCTCGTCGCATTTCGAGGACGATATGGGTTTATTCAATATATGGCTAAGAAACCAGCTAAGTACGGCCTAAAAATGTATGACCTTTGTGAGTCCCAAACATTTTATACATTAGCATTAGCATTAGCATTAGCATTTATTTATGAACAACACAGGCGATTGGCCCCAATACATGTTCACAATAGAGCATAATACTAACTAACTACTACTACTACTGTCCGGCCATGTCATCACCCTTGGTGAGAGAAAGGCCACCCTCCCGTCGATGACATGGCCGGCCCTCTCCCTGGGGTCTAACTATGGACCCCCATAATCATCACAGATGACAATGTGATTCCCTCTCACCAATCCAATGCGGCCCATCCACTTAACTGGCGCCGCTCCCTTCTCCTATTCCTCTATTCCCATCTTATCTTCTTAACTCTAATCTGCGTGGGCCCCTCCCACCCTTCTTCATTTGGAATGGGCCCACCCCCACTCCGTCTTTATACATGACTAGGGAGAGAAAACTACATGCCATCCTGCACTCCTTTGGGCGCGCCATGGAGTCCATCGGATGCTCCGGAAACGTGCCTTCAAATATAGGTCACCACGGCAACCGTCCTTTTTTCCCCATGGCACGTCCATGCTTCCCTCCTAAAAAAATACTCAATTCCTAAGCCACCCTACACTATCACGTCATATAAATAATTATTTGAATAAATAAATAACTAAATATAAAATACCCCCTACCCACATATAAAATAATAATAGTGATGTCAATAATAATAATAATAATAATAATAATAATAATAATAATAATAATAATAATAATAATAATAATAATAATAAAATAATGGTAATAATCATAATAATAAAGTAATAATAATAATATTAATAATCAACTGGCCAACGGTAGATTCCCTCTATGAACCGTTTGCCTTACTTACAGTAAAAATAATAAACTTAAAATATCACATATGCGATCCCGGAGCAAGACTACACCTTCCACCAACTGTCCTTGTTAACTCAGCACATTCCCACACCGCCATTGTTTTTCTTCTTGACCTACTCTGCTGTGGTATGCTCAGGCCAACCATGCCTATGATTACCTTGCACCTCACCTGTCGCAACTAATTCTTGCTTAACCATGCTTGATCCACTTCAGGACCGCAAAACCACAATTTGCTTACTCTCACCCATACACATAGACCGCTATGCACTACTTCTCTAATTACAATCTAATTAACAGACATACTTCTACTCTCTCCACATTTTAACAATGAATACCCCATAATACCTATTCCACTCTCACATATACTTATAGGTCCCTATGCACTACTTCTCTGAAATACACTATAATTAAAAGACATACCTCTACTATCATTTCTCCCTCTCCACATTTTAGCAATAAATACCTCCTACACCCCTCCGTCTCCACAATTTCGCCACAAATAGATTTATATATTACAATACATATTCAGCACTTACGACTCCTACAATGTAATCTAAACCAAAACAGACAAAATATCACTACTTCTCAGCATTGAATAATCCTCATACCCTACACAAATGCTACATCAATAATAACTGAATTTAACTACTCTATATTCCAATGTCCAAACCCTACGAACCATTCTCGCTTCTCATCTCTACTTTCAGTAACCAAACCACCTACTACTGTTTTTTACTTCTAGTAACTACCCCCCTCTCATATCCACTTGTACCCCACATTTCTGTCAGATCTCTGTTCCTGTATCTGGCCCTACTCTGGTCGAGGCTCCCCAAGTTTAACCTTGCCGTTACATTTTTACCTTGCACTTCCCTTACTTCACTGCATGCACTTCCCTTACTTCCCTCTTCACTGCAAATAGCCATATTCTCACTTCGCCTCTCTACCAGCACTTCTTCACTCCGAACACTGTTATTGGTCACTTTAGCACTTGGCACTTCTCCCTGCCTCTCTTCACACGGTACACCGTTACTTCTGGTATTTTGCCTATCATCTCCACTAATCGCTGCACTACTCTCTTTTTCTTCGGCCTGCTTTGACGTCATCCCTACGTCCATCCTCAGCACACTGTTATTTGTATTTCGCCTCACTTGCCTACAGTTTATTGCACTACTCTCCTTTTCCTCATCTTGTTTTAACTTCAATTCTAAATCCATCAATCTATCCACAGACCAGATCCTCTTCCAGCTTCTGTCTGACACCACTAGATTTTGACCTCTAATAGTTGCCCTCAGCCCCTGTTTTACAGCCAGTATCTTGTGTTTTCTGAGTAGCCTCTCATTTCTGATCGCGTCACTTCCCACGTCTCTCTTTATCCATATTTTCTCCCTCTGGACGTTTCCCGCATTTGTTAACACAACATCCGCCATCAACATTGAAAACAATTGTAGCTTTATAGGCCTGTTGCCTCTAGTTCTCCCCACTCTCTGCACATCGTCAATATCTACTTCACTAAAATTTATTTTCATTTTCCCCTGTATTAGGTCCACTACTTTATAAGTTGTAAGTACTTTGCCTTCTCTCGACTCCTCAGGCACTCCATAAATAAACAAGCACTTCTTCCTTCTGTATAAAGTATTTGCTTCCACTTCTGCTTTCAGCTTGCAATTCTCCTCTTCAAGTCGTCCTACTTTTTCCCTTAATGCTACCACTTCCTCGGTGTTATTTCTCGCCTGTGCAGCTATACCAATATAAATGGTCCGTTATTGGACATTATAAATTTTGCAGCTAACTCATTCTTGGTTGCCAGCGTTTCGCCCTTGTGTGCTAGGGTGGGTTCATCAGTAGGTACCTAGCACACCTACCAATACGCTGGCTAGTGCATACCGTGGAGGCCACTGCGTAGGCTAACTGGAGCCACCGGCAGTGCCAATGCACAGTACTCCGAGCTAGAGGTCACGTACAATATCAGAATCAATATCATTCGATTTTTTTTTTTGCTAGGGGCTTTACGTCGCTCATTCGAAATTATGAGGTATTGCAGTGGTTTACACGTTTAGAGAATAATAAGTTAAAACCAGATCCATCCTTTTCACGTGAGGAATGAAGAAGCATCTTGAAACTTGCACGTCAGGTGGATGGCAGAGGTACTGGAACACAGTGATACACCTATGTACCTGTGGCCACACTTTACAAGTATCACTGCGCCAACTCCGAAGCAAAACTTCTCTCTCACGATGCTTTGACATGATCAGGCTGGGCTCCTCATCCAGATCGCCTGAAACTTGCGAAACTTGAATAGAAGTTGCTCCGTAATTACGGAGAGCCCTGGACGACGTGGAAGTCTTCAAAGAGAGTGCGAATTGCGACAACGTAAAGAATAACATCCATCAGATACTAGTGCTCGTATCTGGCACTAGGCAGCACCACTGTAATATGTATAATCTCTCTTGTAATTTTTACTCTATTATGCGACTGACACAAATAAATAAATGACCTCCTTTAGTTTATCTCAAAGATACACTTTAAAGAAAGAGGTGTAGTAGAAGAAGGAGAAAATCTTGGCTACGGACTGTACGAGAATGGTATGGACTCGGTACCCCAACTTGCTGAGGACAAGGGTCAGATCGCCCCGATGACAGCCGACATATGATAAGGATATTGTAGAAGAAGAACAAGAAGATGAATCATTGCTAGATTTATATTGTGAATATATCTGTACAACGTAAGTAGTATAATACAGGGATTCGGCCGCCACCGCCACCTCCGGCTCCCAGTGGCCACCTCCACCTCAGCCAGTGGCCTCTTCCAGTACTGCCAACTTAACCTAACTAGCGCGACAGTACTGCCAACTTAACCTAACTAGCGCGAAATTTGAATTTGTAAACAAAGCCACGTGCTTTTTGACAGCTGTCATCGACAACAACGCATCGCTAACCTCAGTACTGCCATCTTGACGGGCCTAAACCTCACTAGTGCCAACTTAACCTAACTAGCGTGAGGTAAACAAACCCACGTGTTTTTTGACAGCCACGTGCTTTTTGACAGCTGTCATCGACAACAACGCATCGCAAACCTCAGTACTGCCATCATGACGGGCCTAAACCTTAATAGTACCAACTTAACCTAACTAGCATGATGTAAACAAAGCCACGTGCTTTTTGACAGCCACGTGCTTTTCAACAGATTTGTAAACAAAGCCACGTGCTTTTTGACAGACAACAACGCATCGCTAACCTCAGTACTGCCATCTTGACGGACCTAAACCTTAGTGGTACCAACTTAACCTAACTAGCGCGAGGTAAACAAAGCCACGTGCTTTTTGACAGCCACGTGTTTTTTGACAGCCACGTGCATTTTTGACAGCTGTCATCCGCCATCTTTGAACACCGTGCTGCCCTCTTTATAGTAGTAGATGTAAATTCATCACCTGTCATCTGCAGTGCTGCCATCTTGACGGGTCTAAACCTTAGTGCTACCAACTTAACCTAACTAGCGCGAGGTAAACAAAGCCACGTGTTTTTTGACAGCCGTCATCCGCCATCTTTAATCTATAGAGCACAGTGCTGCCCTCTTTAGCTACTTACCTTTGAAATGTGGTACGTCACAGCTGTCATCCGCCATCTTGCATCCGAAACCTCAGTGCTGCACTCTATGTAGTGACGGTAAATTCCACGTGCTCTTGTTTGGAAACAAAGCCACGTGCAGCTGTCATCCGCCATCTTTGAGCACCGTGCTGCCCTCTTTAGCTACTTACCTTTGAAATGTGGTACGTCATCCACCATCTTGCATCGCAAACCTCAGTGCTGCACTCTATGTAGTGACGACAAATTCCACGTGCTCTTGTTTGGGAACAAACCTATGCGCTTTTTTGTCAGCTATCATCCGCCATCTTTAATCTAGAGAGCACCGTGCTGCCCTCTATGTGGTGGTGGTAAATTCTACACGCTTTACAAACCCATGTGCTTTTCTGACAGCTGTCATCCGCCATCTTTAATCCAGAGAGAACAGTGCTACCCGGTGGCGGCAAATTCCACGTGCTCTTGTTTGGAAACAAAGCCACGTGCTTTTTTGACAGCAGCCATCTTTAATCACCGTGCTGCCCTCTTTGTGGTGGCGGTAAATTCCACGTGCTTTACAAACCCATGTGATTTTCTGACAGCTATCATCCGCCATCTTTAATCCAGAAAGAACAGTGCTGCCCTCTTTATGGCTACTACCTTAAGCACGTAGTAGCGGGCAATTTGAAAAGTTCTGTTAGCTATCATCCGTCATCTTTGAGCGCCGTGCTGCCATCTTTAGTTGAAATGTGGTGGCGGATAATTTGAAAAATGCTTTTTTGACAGCAGCTATCTTTGAGCCCCGTGCTACCCTCTATGTGGTGGCGGCAAATTCTACATGCTTTACAAACCCACGCGCTTTTTTGACAGCTATCTTTAAGCAACAGAGTACAGTGCTGCCCTCTTTGTTGTGATGGCAAATTCCACGTGCTCTACAAAGCTACATGCTCTTTTGACAGCTGTCACCCGCCATCTTTGAGCACTATGCTGCGGGCAATTTCGTTAGCTGTCATCCGCCATCTTTAATCAACAGAGCATCGTGCTGCGGGCAATTTCGTTAGCTGTCATCCGCCATCTTTAATCCACAGAACACCGTGCTGCCCCCTCTGTAGTAGCGGGCAATTTGAAAAGTTCTGTTAGCTATCATCCGCCATCTTTGAGCACCGTGCTGCCCTCTTTAGCTAGATACCTTCGAACTGTGGTGGCGGCAAATTCCATGTGCTCTTGTTAAGTAAACAAAGCCACGTGCTTTTTTTTGACAGCTGTCAACTACCATCTTTAATCAATAGAGCACTGCGCTGCGGACAATTTCGTCAGCTGTCATCCGCCATCTTTAATCTACAGTGCACCGTGCTGCCCTCTGTAGTAGCGGGCAATTTGAAAAGTTCTGTTAGCTGTCATCCACCGTCTTTGAGCACCGTGCTGCCCTCTTTAGCTAGATACCTTTGAAAATGTGGTGGTGGCAAATTGAAAAATTCCACGCGCTCTTGTTTAGTAAACAAACTCACGCGCTTTTTTGTCAGCTGTCATCCGCCATCTTACATCGCAAACCTCAGTGCTACACTCTATGTGGTAGCGGATAATTTTAAAAAGAAAAATTCTACAGCAGTCATCTCTCGACGCTAATTGCACAAGATGGTGGCTATACATGACTCCTTAAAGGTGCTCATGCAAGATGATCGCTATACATAGACGCCCTTAGGATGCTTGCGCAAGATGGCGGTTATACAAGGCTCCTTATGAGGGATGCTTGCGCGAGATGGTGGTTGCTCTTATGAGGCAGCTTAAGGATCCATGGCTAGAGACGCCCTAAGGATGCTTGCGCAAGATGGCAGATGCAAGATGGCGGCTATACATAGCTCCTTATGAGACAGCCAGTACAACATGTGATCAGAACATTGATTGATGTGTTCAGAACACAAAATAAGTTGAATCGAACACTGTACTCGATACAACATGTGATTAAAACATTGTCTGGTGTGCTCAGAACACTACATAAGTAGAATCGAACGCTATATTAGGGGGTACCTTTGTTTAGATTGAAACATAACAAGACTAGAATTGAACACTGCACATTGATTGATGTGTTCAGAACACAAAATAAGTAGAATCGAACACTGTACTCGATGTCGTTAACTTCAACATGTGATTAAAACATTGGCTGGTGTGTTCAGAACACTACATAAGTAGAATCGAACGCTGTATTAGGGGATACCTTTGTTTAGATTGAAACATAACAAGACTAGAATTGAACACTGCACTCGATGTCGGAAGATCAGATTGAAACATAACAAGACTAGAATTGAACACTGCACATTGATTGATGTGTTCAGAACACAAAATAAGTAGAATCGAACACTGTACTCGATGTCGTTAACTTCAACATGTGATTAAAACATTGTCTGGTGTGTTCAGAACACTACATAAGTAGAATCGAACGCTGTACAACATGTTAGGGGGATACCTTTGTTTAGATTGAAACATAACAAGACTAGAATTGAACACTGCACTCGATGTCGTTACATGTGATCCGATACAACATGTTAGGGGATACCTTTATCCTAAGAACCGAACACTGTACAACATGTTAGGGGATACCTTTGTTTAGATTGAAACTAACAAGACTAGAATCGAACACTGCACTCGATGTCGTTACATGTGATCCGATACAACATGTTAGGGGATACCTTTGTTTAGATTGAAACATAGCAAGCCTAGAATCGAACATTGTTTGATGTGTTCAGTACAACTTCAATGATTAACACACACACACTGTGCACATATCGCATAGCTAACACTTCAAATGATTTACTTAGTACGAAAAAAATCTATACCGCGTAGCTAACTCGTTCATCACACTGCTAAGACGCTTAGTAATTGTGAATACACTCATACGAAAATCAAGAAAGCACACTGCGTAGCCAACTCGCTCGACTCACTCGCTTAGTAATTGCAACACACACGGATAAGAATGTTGTGAGATACTTACATGTTTTTTAAGGGGAGGGTGAAAGATCATAAATTATATGTACACATGTTGTCTCCTCCAAGTTGTAAGATGAAATAGACGCAGTACTGCGAGTTTCCGCTCTAGCTGGCGAACGGAAGTAGCATGATATCTCAGCAAAAAATAAAAATACGCGTGAGCTTGCAAGTCAGACACAATGATGGATACCGCGATTCAAATCCTGGCAACTTATGCCGTCGGGAAGGGCATCTAGCTAGATCATGTAATGACGATCGCGCAGGCCCCTCGCCTAGCATTTACGGCTTCTAGTTCGAACCCGCTATCTTCCGAAGTGGCGAGAATGATTGAAGAGTGTTGAGAGTGATTCATTTGTCGGATGGAGGCGTTAAGTTATGTGCAGGCTTCTTCTAGTCGGGGTACGCGATTCAAATCCTGGTAACTTATGCCGTCGGGAAGGGCATCTAGCTAGATCATGTTATGACGATCGCACAGGTCCCTCGCCTAACATTTACGGCTTCCAGTTCGAACCCGCTATCTTCCGAAGTAGCGAGAATGATTGAAGAGTGTTTGAGGGTGATTCATTTGTCGGATGGAGGTGTTAAGTGTGCAGCGATATGCATGTTTAGACTTGCAGATTACGAAAGAAACATAACAAGACTTGACTCTTAAAACAAATTCTTGCGATTTAAAATCTTAGTCGGGAAGGGCATCCGGCAGTAAAACAATAGTTCGTGATTTAAAATCAAAGATAGCATCTAGCTGTAAAACCCCCCGATTCTCGACAGATTCTTAATCCGAGTTCTTTGACGTCAGGAAGGGCAGCCGGTTAACAACAATTATCGAACACGCATCGCGAAGGCAGGAGTGTGCAGCGATATGCATGTTTAGACTTGCAGATTACGAAAGAAACATAACAAGACTTGAGTCTTAAAACAAATTCTTGCGATTTAAAATCTTAGTCGGGAAGGGCATCCGACAGTAAAACAATAGTTCGTGATTTAAAATCTAAGAAGAGCATCTAGCTGAAAAACCCTCCGATTCTCGACAGATTCTTAATCCGAGTTCTTTGACGCCAGGAAGGGCAGCCGGTTAACAACAATTATCGAACACGCATCGCGAAGGCAGGAGTGTGCAGCGATATGCATGTTTAGACTTGCAGATTACGAAAGAAACATAACAAGACTTGAGTCGTAAAACAAATTCTTGCGATTTAAAATCTTAGTCGGGAAGGGCATCCGGCATTAAAACAATAGTTCGTGATTTAAAATCTAAGAAGAGCATCTAGCTAAAAAACCCCCCGATTCTCGACAGATTCTTAATCCGAGTTCTTTGACGTCAGGAAGGGCAGCCGGTTAACAACAATTATCGAACACGCATCGCGAAGGCAGGAGTGTGCAGCGATATGCATGTTTAGACTTGCAGATTACGAAAGAAACATAACAAGACTTGAGTCTTAAAACAAATTCTTGCGATTTAAAATCTTAGTCGGGAAGGGCATCCGACAGTAAAACAATAGTTCGTGATTTAAAATCTAAGAAGAGCATCTAGCTGAAAAACCCCCCCGATTCTCGACAGATTCTTAATCCGAGTTCTTTGACGTCAGGAAGGGCAGCCGGTTAACAACAATTATCGAACACGCATCGCGAAGGCAGGAGTGTGCAGCGATATGCATGTTTAGACTTGCAGATTACGAAAGAAACATAACAAGACTTGAGTCGTAAAACAAATTCTTGCGATTTAAAATCTTAGTCGGGAAGGGCATCCGGCAGTAAAACAATAGTTCGTGATTTAAAATCTAAGAAGAGCATCTAGCTGAAAAACCCCCGATTCTCGACAGATTCTTAATCCGAGTTCTTTGACGTCAGGAAGGGCAGCCGGTTAACAACAATTATCGAACACGCATCGCGAAGGCAGGAGTGTGCAGCGATATGCATGTTTAGACTTGCAGATTACGAAAGAAACATAACAAGACTTGAGTCTTAAAACAAATTCTTGCGATTTAAAATCTTAGTCGGGAAGGGCATCCGGCAGTAAAACAATAGTTCGTGATTTAAAATCTAAGAAGAGCATCTAGCTGAAAAACCCCCCGATTCTCGACAGATTCTTAATCCGAGTTCTTTGACGTCAGGAAGGGCAGCCGGTTAACAACAATTATCGAACACGCATCGCGAAGGCAGGAGTGTGCAGCGATATGCATGTTTAGACTTGCAGATTACGAAAGAAACATAACAAGACTTGAGTCGTAAAACAAATTCTTGCGATTTAAAATCTTAGTCGGGAAGGGCATCCGGCAGTAAAACAATAGTTCGTGATTTAAAATCTAAGAAGAGCATCTAGCTGAAAAACCCCCCGATTCTCGACAGATTCTTAATCCGAGTTCTTTGACGTCAGGAAGGGCAGCCGGTTAACAACAATTATCGAACACGCATCGCGAAGGCAGGAGTGTGCAGCGATATGCATGTTTAGACTTGCAGATTACGAAAGAAACATAACAAGACTTGAGTCTTAAAACAAATTCTTGCGATTTAAAATCTTAGTCGGGAAGGGCATCCGGCAGTAAAACAATAGTTCGTGATTTAAAATCTAAGAAGAGCATCTAGCTGAAAAACCCCCCGATTCTCGACAGATTCTTAATCCGAGTTCTTTGACGTCAGGAAGGGCAGCCGGTTAACAACAATAGCGTATGATGTAAGAGCTTAGATACTACCAGTTTTGCGTCAGGAAGGACAACTAGTCTTAAAACAAAACAGATTCTTAATCCGAGTTGTCAGGAAGGGCAACCGGTCGTAAAACTATAGTGTATGAGGTTAGATACTGCTAGTTTTGCATCAGGAAGGACAACTCAACACATTCATATGATTTAAACACATTTTTATCCCCAAGAGAATCGAACCCGAGACTACCGGGTGAGAGGCATGCATACTGTAGGCTATAGATTTGTTCTACAGTCCTCGAAGTATCGGCACAGTCATTCTGAGCGACTTGTGTAGAATGCATGTGTTAGCTGAAATTGTACACGTATCTTCCGGCTCGACCTTGAGCGAGGACACTGATAAGCGGCTTGTAACTCCCGAAGGTCTTCTTAGCTGAGTACCATTCAAGCTCTTAAAACACAGTACTAATTAAGGTTGTAAAATATTCTGAAATAGTCCTCCTCTGTAGTGCAGTAGTTAGCTGCTACCCTCGGAGGTCCGAGTTCGATTCCTGGCTCTGCCACGGAATGTGTAGCATTTAGCCTATGTAAGTTCCTAACGTAAACTATCATGATTGTACGGAGAGGTTAAAACACACACAGTGCCTACTCCTATCGAAAGAACCTGCACGGTACCGGCATGTAGGCTTCTCCTGGTGAAGGAGCTTGCACATGGTTAAACGCCTCCTATCAACAGCCCTTACTTAATGCTGGCTTTTTTGCACACCCCGCCTCACACGATAGTTTTATACGACCGGCTGCCCTTCCTGACTAGGATTTTAAATCGCAGTATAAATGATAAATTTGTTGTAGCGGGTTTTATAACTAGATATCCCTGTACCGATACATAGCCTACTCCACTGAAGAAGCCTGCACAAGGCTTATTGCCTCCATCCGACAAATGAATCAGCATCAACACTCTTGTACTCAAAAAAAATCATTTTCGAAGGAGTCTGCACAAGGTTTAACGTCCCCATCAACAGCCCTTACTTATTGCTAGCTTTTTTGCACACCCCGCCTCACACCATAGTTTTATACGACCGGCTGCCCCTCCTGACTAGGATTTTAAATCGATATCCCGACATAATACATAGCCTACTCCACTGAAGAAGCCTGCACAAGGCTTATTGCCTCCATCCGACAAATGAATCAGCATCAACACTCTTGTACTCAAAAAAATCATTTTCGAAGGAGTCTGCACAAGGTTTAACGTCCCCATCAACAGCCCTTACTTATTGCTAGCTTTTTTTTTTTTTTTTTTGCACACCCCGCCTCACACCATAGTTTTATACGACTGGCTGCCCTTCCTGACTAGGATTTTAAATCGATATCCCGACATAGCCTACTCCTACCGAAGAAGGCAGCTTAACGCCTCCATCCAACAAATGAATCACCCTCAAACACTCTTCAATCATTCTCGCTACTTCGGAAGATAGCGGGTTCGAACTGGAAGCCGTAAATGTTAGGCGAGGGACCTGTGCGATCGTCATAACATGATCTAGCGAGATGCCCTTCCCGACGGCATAAGTTACCAGGATTTGAATCGCGTACCCCGACTAGAAGAAGCCTGCACATAACTTAACGCCTCCATCCGACAAATGAATCACCCTCAAACACTCTTCAATCATTCTCGCTACTTCGGAAGATAGCGGGTTCGAACTGGAAGCCGTAAATGTTAGGCGAGGGACCTGTGCGATCGTCATAACATGATCTAGCTAGATGCCCTTCCCGACGGCATAAGTTACCAGGATTTGAATCGCGTACCCCGACTAGAAGAAGCCTGCACATAACTTAACGCCTCCATCCGGCAAATGAATCACCCTCAACACTCTTCAATCATTCTCGCCACTTCGGAAGATAGCGGGTTCGAACTAGAAGCCGTAAATGCTAGGCGAGGGGCCTGCGCGATCGTCATTACATGATCTAGCTAGATGCCCTTCCCGACGGCATAAGTTGCCAGGATTTGAATCGCGGTATCCATCATTGTGTCTGACTTGCAAGCTCACGCGTATTTTTATTTTTTGCTGAGATATCATGCTACTTCCGTTCGCCAGCTAGAGCGGAAACTCGCAGTACTGCGTCTATTTCATCTTACAACTTGGAGGAGACAACATGTGTACATATAATTTATGATCTTTCACCCTCCCCTTAAAAAACATGTAAGTATCTCACAACATTCTTATCCGTGTGTGTTGCAATTACTAAGCGAGTGAGTCGAGCGAGTTGGCTACGCAGTGTGCTTTCTTGATTTTCGTATGAGTGTATTCACAATTACTAAGCGTCTTAGCAGTGTGATGAACGAGTTAGCTACGCGGTATAGATTTTTTTTTCGTACTAAGTAAATCATTTGAAGTGTTAGTTATGCGATATGTGCACAGTGTGTGTGTGTTAATCATTGAAGTTGTACTGAACACATCAAACAATGTTCGATTCTAGGCTTGCTATGTTTCAATCTAAACAAAGGTATCCCCTAACATGTTGTATCGGATCACATGTAACGACATCGAGTGCAGTGTTCGATTCTAGTCTTGTTAGTTTCAATCTAAACAAAGGTATCCCCTAACATGTTGTACAGTGTTCGGTTCTTAGGATAAAGGTATCCCCTAACATGTTGTATCGGATCACATGTAACGACATCGAGTGCAGTGTTCAATTCTAGTCTTGTTATGTTTCAATCTAAACAAAGGTATCCCCCTAACATGTTGTACAGCGTTCGATTCTACTTATGTAGTGTTCTGAACACACCAGACAATGTTTTAATCACATGTTGAAGTTAACGACATCGAGTACAGTGTTCGATTCTACTTATTTTGTGTTCTGAACACATCAATCAATGTGCAGTGTTCAATTCTAGTCTTGTTATGTTTCAATCTGATCTTCCGACATCGAGTGCAGTGTTCAATTCTAGTCTTGTTATGTTTCAATCTAAACAAAGGTATCCCCTAATACAGCGTTCGATTCTACTTATGTAGTGTTCTGAACACACCAGCCAATGTTTTAATCACATGTTGAAGTTAACGACATCGAGTACAGTGTTCGATTCTACTTATTTTGTGTTCTGAACACATCAATCAATGTGCAGTGTTCAATTCTAGTCTTGTTATGTTTCAATCTAAACAAAGGTACCCCCTAATACAGCGTTCGATTCTACTTATGTAGTGTTCTGAGCACACCAGACAATGTTTTAATCACATGTTGTATCGAGTACAGTGTTCGATTCTACTTATTTTGTGTTCTGGTCACATCAATCAATGTTCTGATCACATGTTGTACTGGCTGTCTCATAAGGAGCTATGTATAGCCGCCATCTTGCATCTGCCATCTTGCGCAAGCATCCTTAGGGCGTCTCTAGCCATGGATCCTTAAGCTGCCTCATAAGAGCAACCACCATCTCGCGCAAGCATCCCTCATAAGGAGCCTTGTATAACCGCCATCTTGCGCAAGCATCCTAAGGGCGTCTATGTATAGCGATCATCTTGCATGAGCACCTTTAAGGAGTCATGTATAGCCACCATCTTGTGCAATTAGCGTCGAGAGATGACTGCTGTAGAATTTTTCTTTTTAAAATTATCCGCTACCACATAGAGTGTAGCACTGAGGTTTGCGATGTAAGATGGCGGATGACAGCTGACAAAAAAGCGCGTGAGTTTGTTTACTAAACAAGAGCGCGTGGAATTTTTCAATTTGCCACCACCACATTTTCAAAGGTATCTAGCTAAAGAGGGCAGCACGGTGCTCAAAGACGGTGGATGACAGCTAACAGAACTTTTCAAATTGCCCGCTACTACAGAGGGCAGCACGGTGCACTGTAGATTAAAGATGGCGGATGACAGCTGACGAAATTGTCCGCAGCGCAGTGCTCTATTGATTAAAGATGGTAGTTGACAGCTGTCAAAAAAAAGCACGTGGCTTTGTTTACTTAACAAGAGCACGTGGAATTTGCCGCCACCACAGTTCGAAGGTATCTAGCTAAAGAGGGCAGCACGGTGCTCAAAGATGGCGGATGATAGCTAACAGAACTTTTCAAATTGCCCGCTACTACAGAGGGGGCAGCACGGTGTTCTGTGGATTAAAGATGGCGGATGACAGCTAACGAAATTGCCCGCAGCACGATGCTCTGTTGATTAAAGATGGCGGATGACAGCTAACGAAATTGCCCGCAGCATAGTGCTCAAAGATGGCGGGTGACAGCTGTCAAAAGAGCATGTAGCTTTGTAGAGCACGTGGAATTTGCCATCACAACAAAGAGGGCAGCACTGTACTCTGTTGCTTAAAGATAGCTGTCAAAAAAGCGCGTGGGTTTGTAAAGCATGTAGAATTTGCCGCCACCACATAGAGGGTAGCACGGGGCTCAAAGATAGCTGCTGTCAAAAAAGCATTTTTCAAATTATCCGCCACCACATTTCAACTAAAGATGGCAGCACGGCGCTCAAAGATGACGGATGATAGCTAACAGAACTTTTCAAATTGCCCGCTACTACGTGCTTAAGGTAGTAGCCATAAAGAGGGCAGCACTGTTCTCTCTGGATTAAAGATGGCGGATGATAGCTGTCAGAAAATCACATGGGTTTGTAAAGCACGTGGAATTTACCGCCACCACAAAGAGGGCAGCACGGTGATTAAAGATGGCTGCTGTCAAAAAAGCACGTGGCTTTGTTTCCAAACAAGAGCACGTGGAATTTGCCGCCACCGGGTAGCACTGTTCTCTCTGGATTAAAGATGGCGGATGACAGCTGTCAGAAAAGCACATGGGTTTGTAAAGCGTGTAGAATTTACCACCACCACATAGAGGGCAGCACGGTGCTCTCTAGATTAAAGATGGCGGATGATAGCTGACAAAAAAGCGCATAGGTTTGTTTCCAAACAAGAGCACGTGGAATTTGTCGTCACTACATAGAGTGCAGCACTGAGGTTTGCGATGCAAGATGGTGGATGACGTACCACATTTCAAAGGTAAGTAGCTAAAGAGGGCAGCACGGTGCTCAAAGATGGCGGATGACAGCTGCACGTGGCTTTGTTTCCAAACAAGAGCACGTGGAATTTACCGTCACTACATAGAGTGCAGCACTGAGGTTTCGGATGCAAGATGGCGGATGACTGCTGTGACGTACCACATTTCAAAGGTAAGTAGCTAAAGAGGGCAGCACTGTGCTCTATAGATTAAAGATGGCGGATGACGGCTGTCAAAAAACACGTGGCTTTGTTTACCTCGCGCTAGTTAGGTTAAGTTGGTAGCACTAAGGTTTAGACCCGTCAAGATGGCAGCACTGCAGATGACAGGTGATGAATTTACATCTACTACTATAAAGAGGGCAGCACGGTGTTCAAAGATGGCGGATGACAGCTGTCAAAAATGCACGTGGCTGTCAAAAAACACGTGGCTGTCAAAAAGCACGTGGCTTTGTTTACCTCGCGCTAGTTAGGTTAAGTTGGTACCACTAAGGTTTAGGTCCGTCAAGATGGCAGTACTGAGGTTAGCGATGCGTTGTTGTCTGTCAAAAAGCACGTGGCTTTGTTTACAAATCTGTTGAAAAGCACGTGGCTTTGTTTACATCATGCTACTTAGGTTAAGTTGGTACTATTAAGGTTTAGGCCCGTCATGATGGCAGTACTGAGGTTTGCGATGCGTTGTTGTCGATGACAGCTGTCAAAAAGCACGTGGCTGTCAAAAAACACGTGGGTTTGTTTACCTCACGCTAGTTAGGTTAAGTTGGCACTAGTGAGGTTTAGGCCCGTCAAGATGGCAGTACTGAGGTTAGCGATGCGTTGTTGTCGATGACAGCTGTCAAAAAGCACGTGGCTTTGTTTACAAATTCAAATTTCGCGCTAGTTAGGTTAAGTTGGCAGTACTGTCGCGCTAGTTAGGTTAAGTTGGCAGTACTGGAAGAGGCCACTGGCTGAGGTGGAGGTGGCCACTGGGAGCCGGAGGTGGCGGTGGCGGCCGAATCCCTGTATTATACTACTAACGTAGAATGGAATAAGCCTGAACTATTCCGCCTCGTGTGGCTTAAATACTGTTTTAATAATAGACATGGCCTAACTGTCACTGCCGAATGTTTCATACGGCACAGCGACACACGGCGCACTTCCGTCTCGGAATCCAAGAGAAACAGTACTTCGCGATGGCGTGGTGGAACATGAACCACGTTTCGTAGCTACGTCTAATTCACGGACTAAATTGTTCGACGTTCTAATACAGATAAAATATGAGGATCATGAAGTATTTAATGAGCAAATGTACAACGTACAGTATGATAAATATATGATGCACAGTATTGTAGTACCAGTATATAGTACCTGCGTAACAAATTTTCCCCCTTGGGAAATATTTTTGAACTAGCCTAATGGCTGTGGAAAAACTGTGTTCTTAGAAGGGGTTCGCCTCTTCGTTATTTCTTCTTTTCAAGGCTTATAACTGACTGTATGCACGTCCTATCGGTGCCTGACTGTATTCTCCTGCACTCTAGTGGCGTAGGTATGTACTACCTCGCGAGCTACGTTACCACTCTGGCGCTTGCCCTCTGCGCACATGTGATCGTTGGAGCCGGCACTGCGGAATCTTGGGAAGTCGCCATTGCTGTTTGGTGAGAAGGAAGAGATGGACGTGTGTGGCTTCTCTCTCCCTAAGGAGATAATTTCACCGAAAATGTTCGAGCCTGGCTAAGGTTACATACGCGGGGCTTTTGCCCTGGGCATTTCTGCAAGTTTTTCTGGTTTATTTTTCCTCGTCTGGAATTTGCATGTTATGTTTTTTTTAGTAAGTAAGTAGCTTATGCTACCGAAGCTGTCCTCGCAACTTTCATCTGGAAGAAACTGTAAGTGTTGTTACAACTAAACCTTTACTGATTTTTTTGGTGAAAGACCTGAAAATTTTCCTATGTGCAGAAAGTGCGCGCGGCACCATGTAACTGGCGTCATCTAAAAAAACTAAGTCTTGCCTTGTGGAATTTTAAATTTTCGGCTTGTTAATTTTAAATTATAGCATGTGTAATTATGTCTGTTAAATTGGGGCTTGCGTACTGTGTGAAAGTAAGTTTTGGATTCTTCAAAAATGTAATTGGGTAACCTAGCGTTTATTAATGACTTTTCTAGGCCTAAAAGTTTTGTGCTAAAAGCTATTATTTAACCTGAATAATTTAACAAGCGAGTCGCTTCAGGGATGTGGGTGTTACGTGTACAGTATGTCCCGGTTTTCTTTTCTTTTTTCTCGCTTCTCTGGTTAATTTTATTTTGATTTAACTTGGTTTTATTCTTCCCTTTTGGGTTTTGGGTTATTTTCTGCGTCAGTTTTCTTGGTCCTTTGTTAGTTTTCGCCTATTGTTGTTTGCGGGCGGTGATTGGCCCCTTCCCTTGACCGATTGTTGGTCGTTGCCATGGGAATGCTAATGTTGTTGATGTTGTTGTGATGGGTTTGATGATTTGTATTTGATGTGCCGATGATGTATTCTACCTTCTCCGCGGATTTCCTTGGTCCATTTAATTTTTCTTGGTGATTTTAAATTTACCTTCTGCTCTTTTTTCCTCCCGGTGTTTCGGTGCTTATTATTATTATTATTTTGATTTCTTGAAAAGTGCACGTAATACCTACCCATCCTTGCAGGGGGTCGTTTGACACATCCTAAAAAGGAGTTTTCAGTATCTATATCAAAATCTGTTTCTGTCAAGGTTGTTTCTCACGGTTGTAAGGATGTTTAAAAAGAAAAACTTTTGTACTGTACAAAGAAAACCTTTGGTTGTAAGAAAAATTGAGAGTTGAGGAGCGGTTTCATAAATCTACTTTATCTTGCTAAGTCTTTCAAGAACTAAATAATTATTTTCTTTATAAACGGTCGACCGTAGGGTTTTGATTTTGAGTTTAAATATTTTTAAATTTTTTAATTTTATTATTTTCCAGCGAGGTTATTCCTTCCTATTTGTTTATCACTTAATTATCCTGATTAAATATCTTGTTCCCCAAGGTGTTGGTGTTTTTCTTTAAAAGGGGTGATAATTTGATATGACCAGGTGTATTTTATCCGCTCCTTTGGGGGCCCCGTTTTATTTTCTCATGGTAAGTGCCTTTTTTTTCTTTAATTTGTCTTTGTCTAGCACGTTTCCACGTATCTGAACCGTGCCTCTGATACACGGTCAGACCCTTGGTGCTGTCACTTGGGGTAATTATGCCTTTTATTGCTCTAAGTGAAACAGTTCGTGGCAGCAGAGCTTTAGTTAATTGATTTGTGTGCCTCTTACTTGGATCTACCTGTAGGTCTGTTGCATCCTCATTAAATTTATTTTGGCACTGTGTACTATACGCTTTATCTCCCTTTCATTAAGCTTTTCTATTTTGTTTGTGCCAACCATCTGAGTTTTTTTGCATTGTCCCTTAAAAAAACCTGGTCATTGGGGAACTTTAAATTATTTGAGGTTTCAAAGAGTGTAAAAAACTGAAACTTGTAAAGTATCTTACTGTGAAAGGAACGCTTTTATTTGGATTAATTATTTTTGATTTATTGTTTAATGTACATCAACTATGGCGAGGGCTGTGCTGTTCCCATTCCAACTCAGGAAATCAGAGCTAGTTTATGAGCTCACTATCAGGGGTATCAATCCTGCTAATACTGTTGCCGAGTGCGCTGCTTTGCTGACATCGCATGTCCAGGTTCCTATTAATCTTGATTCTGTAAAGATGTGCTGCAACTTTGGTGAGTCCTTAAATTTAATTACTGACTGCCTCACTGAGATAGAGGTTGTCAGACAAGAATTCATTGAAACTTCCCCCACTAAGGGGCAGATTAACAGACTTAAGGCTAGGGTGTGGCATTATTTAGGCCGCATCCAAGATTTGATTACTATGTGTCCTCAACCTAGTCTTGTTTCTGAAAGCACTAAGCTGTTAACAATTGCTTCTAGCATTTCTGCTGAACTAGATATTATGCTAGCAAGTAAGGATATGGAGAATTTATCAGTTGTTGAGAGGGAAACCTCATTGCCTTCTAGTCATGCTGATGCCTCAATTAATTATCAAGCTTCATGTTGTGCTGCCTCCCCAGTTCTTGAAAATTTGTTAGCCCGTTTAAATTGTGCTCCATCTCACTCTTCTCTGAAGGATCTTTTCAACGGAGTCAAAAATTTCTCCGTCAATTCTATTGAAGAAAGTACCAGGTTTCTGAGGTTCCTGGTAGAAATGACAGAGTCAGGTAGCGTGTATTCTGTTGACGACTTGGGAATTTTCCGAGCCCTATTCTCTCATTGTGAGGGAATTTTGAAACGTGAAATTTCTGAAGCAATTTCAAATAATTTAACCATTATGGAATTTCATGAACTTGTATTGTCTAAATTTATTCCTTCATTGGCATTGCAGAGTTTGATTCCTCAGTATTACTTCCGGACTCAATTGCTCCATGAAAACCTTTTGAACTATGTACTAGACTTGCAGTTTTATTGCAAGGTATTTAGAATTTCGGTGCCAGAAGAGGAAATGGTGGCTCGTATTCTGAAAGGTATTTCCCCTGCCTATCGTTCATACCTCTCCCTCACAAAGAGTCCGACTAATTTTCTTGAATTGGAAGCTGCGTGTACCTTTGCTGAAGATGTAAAGCACGGGGATGCTGCAAGACCTATCTGCCACCCTCCTCCTACTGTGAACCCTGTTTTGCCTCAAACTAGGGATAGTGGGTCTTCTAAAAAATGTTATAATTGCGGGTCACGTGATCACCTTAGGAACGCTTGCCCCTCAGTCAAGCGTGGCTCTGGTCCTTGTTGTTATTTGTGTGGCTCGAGGCAGCACCTTAAAAATAATTGCCCTACTTCGTTCCGAAAACGCAGTCAATGACTAAGGCCTGAAGGTAATTCTGGTGAATCGCCTGCGCCAGAATTTTTTGTGGATTCTGAAAAGGTTATTTGCCCGCGGGCATGCAATAAGATTTCTGCTTTGGTTGAGTCTAAAAGTACCTTCGCGAAAGTGGAACTGAATAATGAACCCATTGTTGCTCTTATGGACTCGGGTAGCGTCGTCACCTTAATTGATGCTAATTGGTATGATGAAATGAGGTCCCCTTGTAAACTGCCTGAGTTGAAAAAGGTCAATGTTGCATGTGTCACGGCTAATAAGCATAATATGAAAATTTTAGGGTCCGTTGATGTGAAATTGCGTATTGGTAATTTTACTTGGAATGTTCTTTGCTTGGTAACTCCAAAGCTAGCGTGTAGCATGATTTTAGGTACGGACTTCTTGTCAAGAACTGGTTTAATTTTGGACCTCCAGGCTAGGAAATTTCACTTTAAATTTTCTCCAAATTGTAAATTCGATATTATTGATGCTCCTTTGGGTACCTTCGCTGTTTCTTGTGTAGGTAGGCCGCTACCTAGGGAGAACAACGAAATAGATCAGTTGGATCTTAGTCATTTGGATTATCAGCAGGCTAATAGTGTTTGTGACTTGTGCCATCAATTTCCCGATGTCTTCACTAGCAAGTTAGGAGTTACTGATGTTCTTGAGTATCAGATTGAGCTATCTGATAACACCCCTGTTAGATCTCCTCCTTACCGTCTTTCACCACCTAAGATGTTAGAACTCAAAAAGATTATTGATCAGATGCTTGCCGATGGGGTCATCAGACCGTCCACTTCTCCCTATGCATCTCCGGTTTTCCTAGTACCTAAACCCTCTGGGGGCTATCCTGCTGTAATTGACTACAGGGCTTTGAACCGCAAGATCATCTTGCAATCTATCCCTTTACCGGATTTGCACACTTGTTTTGGGTGGTTCTCAGGAGCCAAGTTTTTCACTGTGTTAGATCTCAATCAAGCGTATTACCAAGTCCCGTTGTCTAAGTCATCTATTCCACTGACTGCTTTCATTACTGATTGGAACCTTTACGAATTTCTGAGACTTCCGTTCGGGATCTCTTGTGGTGCGGCCGTTCTTACGAGGCTGTTAGATTCGATACTTTCGGGTATTAAATTCAAGTTCGTTTTTCATTACCTGGACGACCTGGTAATTTTCTCAAATTCCTTTGAAGAACATGTCGAACACGTTAGAGAAGTCCTGCATCGCTTGAGAAAAGCTGGACTAACTGTTAAGTTGTCTAAGGTAGCGTTTGCTAAGCCGAGTATGTCTTTCCTTGGACATGTGGTTTCCTCTGATGGTGTCTCCATCGACCACTCTAGGACTCAGGCTATTAGGGACTTTCAACCCCCTAAAGATGTCAAAGGCATCGCACGTTTCGTGGGCATGGTGAACTTCTTCAGGAAGTTCATTCCAAATTTTGCAGAGATAGCAGCTCCTCTAAATCATCTCAGACGTAAGGATGTCAAGTTCATCTGGGGCCCCTCTCAGCAAGAAGCCTTTGAGACCCTGAAGCTTGCCTTGTCAAATGCTCCTGTGTTGGCTATACCCGACTTTAGTAAACGCTTTATCGTACAAACCGATGCTTCTGGAAAAGCAGTTGCTGGTGTACTCTTACAGGAATATGAGGATGGTCGTAGACCGGTTGCCTATGTGTCTAGGATCCTCAATGATCTGGAGAGTAAGTACTCCATCTATGAATTAGAATGTTTGGCCGTGCTGTTTGCTCTTGAAAAATTCAGACCTTTCATTGAACATGTAAATTTTGATCTGGAAACAGATAATCAGGCTCTGTCGTGGGTCTTGAACCGTCCCAAAAGAACGGGCAGAATCACTAGATGGGCGCTTAGGATCTCAGCCTTCAGTTTTCAAGTAAAGCATATTAGGGGGTCGGAAAATGTCATCGCTGACAGCCTTAGTAGAATGTTTGACGGGAGTTTTGGTCTTGATGAAAAATCTAAGGCTGAAGAATATGATGAAACTAATATTGCTAGTGTGGGTGCCATTCTTTCGGACCTACCTCTGTTGTACCATGAGTATGCAGATCATCAAAAGGCTGATCCTGATTTGAGAGAAATCATCGACAAAATTAGTGATGGTATTGTGGTTAAACCTTATTCTTTGGTGAAGGGTGTCTTATGCTGTAAAGGTCGAAGGGACACTAATTTCAAAATTGTTGTACCCAAGGTTTTAGTGCCAATCATCTTCAAGTACTATCACTCTTGTCCCATTGGTGGCCATTTAGGCACCTTTAAAACTAGGCAGAAAATTAGACAGTTCTTCGTTTGGAAAAGAATGGATGGTGATATCCGAAACATGATTAGGCCCTGTAATATTTGTTCTATCAGCAAACCTAGTTTGAACAACCGTGTAGGTCTATTATCTTCTTCACAAGCTTCTCGCCCTATGGAACGGTTATTCATCGATTTCGTTGGTCCGCTCCCTCGCTCTACCTTGGGAAACACTCATATCTTCGTTGCTATTGATGCGTTTTCTATATTCTCTTGGATTTTCCCCACTAGATCTACGACTGCTCGTGCGACTATAAGTTGCCTTAATTCTATCTTCGCATCCTTCGCCCCCCCCCCCCAAGTTTCTGGTTTCTGATAATGCCAGTGCTTTCACTGGTCACTTGTTTAAGAAGTACCTTTTTGAGTTAAGCATTTCACATGTCACCACTACCCCATACTATCCTAACCCTTCTTACGCCGAGAGGATGAACAGAAATCACAAATCTGCTCTAATTGCATATCATCACAATAACCAATCCAAGTGGGACTCTTGCCTGCACTGGTTGGCTCATGCTTTCAATTCTGCCACACACGAAACTCATGGTAAAACCCCCATGTCACTTATGTTCTGCTACACCCCGTACTCTCCTATTTCCAATGTTCTGGGCATTGATGATCTTCTTCCAGACTTGTCTAAACCAAATGACGTTCAGAAAATCTGGGATGAAGCAAAGAAGAAGTTGTCTGTATCCTATGAGAAAGGCAGGGTTAAGTATAACAAGGGTAGAAAGTCACCTAGGTTGAAGGTTGGAGATCAAGTTTTTGTCAAGACCTATCCCATTAGCAAGGCTATTAACAAGTTTTCAGCCAAACTTGCTCCTCGGTATCATGGTCCCTGTACTATTTTACAGTTTTTATCTCCGGTGTCGGTACTGGTGAGTGACCCCATCGCCAAGAGGATTAGACGGGTTCATTTGTCCCAGTTAAAAACAGGTTAACGCATGTTTGGACTTGCGGATGAGAGCTACCTTTCAGTGAGCAAATTTGACTGGTCTCCGTGGGTTATTATGTAATTATTCTGGTCTAGTATGAATTTAATCATGTGATGTTTTTCTCCCTTTTCTCGTGTGCTGTATTTATTTTGAGGAGTTTTGGTGTTGCTTGTCGTACTTAAACTTCTTTCCCTGTCAACCATGGTTGCTTAGTTGGGTGAGAATTTTTACCACGTGTTTAAGCTTTGGTACTCATTTGGAAAAATTCTGGGCAATTTCTGCTCTGTGCGTTGTTGTTAATCCGGTAGGAAATTTGTTAGTCTCCCAATCCCTATTTATCTTGCCCTGTCTTTGTCTTTGGTCCTAGTTCTTGTTATCTGTTTCCTTGCGGGTAATACTTCGGTTATCTATTCCTATTGTGGTTTGTTAGGTGTGCTTTGTTGAAACGAATTAGCTTTTGGTTTCCTTGTTGGTGTAAGTTGACTAGGATCTGGATATACCCGGTATTATGGTCCTGTTGGTTATGTTTTGGATTGGATGTGGGTAATGGCAATGGCGGAACTCTGTCAATTGGAATTGGTGATGGTTGGTTGTTTGTCTCTACGGCATGGACTTCACAGTCTTCACTGCCTTCTATCTCCAATTTCTGGTGACACAATTCCCTAGGTTGCGAGTGCTCTGATGTCCTTCTCTGGGGCATTTCTGTTATCTGTTGTGAATTCCCGGTTTACTGAGTTATCCGTTCCTAATCATTCTTGTACCGATGGTTTTCTGGTAAAAGTAAAAAAAAAAATAACCTGCCCCGGCTAACCTATTTTGGGTAATTTTTTGGGGGGGTTTTCCTTCCTGGTTGTGGCAGTTAACTAGGTGGTTTCTTAATGTATTTATGCTTGCAAGTGGTATTAATTCTAACCTCTTCTGAAGTCTTTACTTCCCTGGTTTTAGTCTCTAATGTGGTGTATTATTCTTGTAGTATGTTATTTAAACGAGTTGTAGCTCCATGTCGTCCTGCCCAGTCTATTTGTTATTGTGGTGTTTTGCATGTGTTGCACCTATGGATCCTGAACCTGAGGAGTGCGGTCTCCTTTCGTGCCTTGTAGGTTTTGGTTTCGGTCCTGTCTTAGTAATGTTGTAAACGGTACCGTGGTTTGGTTTTAGGTTTGCCTTGTGAGGTAGAATGACGGCTTCACGACATGTTGTTGAGGGTAGTTGCTGTTTTACTCCCTTTTAGCTAACGCATGTCCGTTGTGGTCCATTTTTGTTGTATTGTTGTCGTGTAGTATTGGTTACTTATTATGGCGCTTCGGTATGGGCGGTGTTGCCTTTAATTTACCCTGTGTCCCGGTAGATTGGGAAATAAACCCTGGCATGGATTTACTACTCTCTGTAGGTGTGTCTGATCTGCTTGCATATAATGTGTGATTTCTGTATGACCTGGTCTATTCTTTGATTTTAATTCTCTGCATACCCTAGTAATCTGACGTCATCATGCAATTATCCTATACTATAATGTTCTTCTCGAGATAACCTGCCAGCCTATTGGTCCTTTTCCATTTAGAGTGTTTTCTAGTTACCTGGTTCGTGACCTACCTTTCATGTCTTATTTCCCTCGTACTATTGTTGGCGAGCTACCTGTGACTGAGTGACCACAGCGTGAGTCTCGGATATCACCTTGTTCTAGTCTGGATTTGTCCGAGGTTTCTGGTGGATAGCCGGTAGGGAATCTTGTCAGATCTGTGCTCCCATATTCAAAGGCGTTGGCTTGATTGAGGTGCTTTATTGAACCTTTTAATTGATTGAGTCGCCCTTGGTTAAGGTATATTTTTGTATGTGCAGTAAAATTGTGAGAAATGTGTTTTTAGATTGGGTAACACTCCTATTTCCTTTCGGCCAATTTCTGTCCCGTTTCATCATGGTGTTAAAGATTGTGTTTCATAACCTCTGCTACCCTCCTATTACTCTTTGCTTGGTGTTGTTTTGGCTCGTTGCTGATGACCAACTATACGCGTACCCTCCATCTGAAAGATCTTGAAGTCTCCAACCGCAGCCTGTACATTCATCTTGTCTTGAGTAATTATTTACTGTAACCCATGTATTTTTATTCTTATCTAGTATCCTATTTCTGGGAGTTTCTCTTAATGGTAATAAAGAAAATAAAGGGTAAACTATATCCAATCCTGTTTCTTGTTTATTTGGGTTTTGCATGGAATGTATACGTGGTATTAAAATTGATTTATTGCTAAATTTATTTCTTGTCCTTGGGCATGTACTTAAAGGGTTTAGTCTTGTTAATTGGCTCACTGATTGGTGGTTCTATTCCGTTTTAAATTTAATTTAAGGGAGGTTGTAAGCTTAATTAACTTGTAGTTCAGTGTAACGTTTTTCAACATCCTTTTCCTTGGTCTGGGTCTTGGTTTCGTTATATTATGTATGGACGGGAGTTTCTCTTAGCTTTTCTGTTATTGCAATTACTCAGCACCCTTGAGTTGGTGCTTGTCTGTAAGTTTTTCTTTCTATGTAATGTTGCCTCCTGGTTTCTGTTTGTCAATGGTGACGTTATTGTGTAGCCATCCTGGTAGGATTGGTTGTATGCATTGAATGGTGTTTTGTGGAGATAACTATCTTGGTTTCCTAGGTTATTGTTTTCCTTGTGTATTGAAAATTGTATCCTTGCCTATATTTTTGTTGGCATGATACCTTTAATGTAATGTAATTTCGTTTTTGGGTATGGATTGTTTAAATAATTATCGTATTCTGTTCCTGTGCCATACCGTAATCTTAAGTCATGTTAATCTAGTTTAAGGTTAGGTTAAGTATTTTCCGGTTGGACCTTGTGATTGTGTTTTACGCTCACCAATGTTGTTTTCTCTCTCTTCCCTTCCCTTTCTGGGCGTTTTTCCTTTTTGGGGTTGTCGTTACCATCCAAACCAAAGGGTGGAAACCAAATGAAGGCGTTTCTTATCTAACGCAAGTCCTATAATATTACAAAGTTAACAAACATGTAGTAATTTAAGTCTAGGTATGTGATCTGGTGCAGTTAAGACCTAGAAGGTCTAATGTTCTGAAAGCAAATAGTTATGAACTTTACCTAAAGGTGTGTATGTACCACAAGGTAGCGTAACCTCCGATCAGATGACGCATACGAACTTGCGGAAGATAATAGTTCGCATTAAAATTTAGCAAGAAATCTAGAGAAGAAGTGTTCCCTGTGATCTGGACCATTAATAATTTGCCTGCGACTTGGGTGTTGCACAGTTTGGTGCATGGAACTTCATTATTATTGAAAGTGGCTAGACATTTGGTGTCGTCTAAGTGAACTGTACTGTTTCTTTAATTAAAATCACATGTGTTTGGGTTCTTAGTGACTGTTGGACTCGTTCTGCTGGTGGTGCATAAACTGAGGCTGGCGATTGGTGGTCATTTTCATATTCGGACTATTCTACCAAAAACTTTGTTTGCTTCAAGACCACCGCCTTATGAGGGTAAACATGTGCTGGACATGTCAAGTTTCGGGGAGGGAGACTGTTACCTGCGTAACAATTTTTCCCCCTTGGGAAATATTTTTGAACTAGCCTAATTGCTGTGGAAAAACTGTGTTCTTAGAAGGGGTTCGCCTCTTCGTTATTTCTTCTTTTCAAGGCTTATAACTGACTGTATGCACGTCCTATCGGTGCCTGACTGTATTCTCCTGCACTCTTGTGGCGTAGGTATGTACTACCTCGCGAGCTACGTTACCACTCTGGCGCTTGCCCTCTGCGCACATGTGATCGTTGGAGCCGGCACTGCGGAATCTTGGGAAGTCGCCATTGCTGTTTGGTGAGAAGGAAGAGATGGACGTGTGTGGCTTCTCTCTCCCTAAGGAGATAATTTCACCGAAAATGTTCGAGCCTGGCTAAGGTTACATACGCGGGGCTTTTGCCCTGGGCATTTCTGCAAGTTTTTCTGGTTTATTTTTCCTCGTCTGGAATTTGCATGTTATGTTTTTTTTAGTAAGTAAGTAGCTTATGCTACCGAAGCTGTCCTCGCAACTTTCATCTGGAAGAAACTGTAAGTGTTGTTACAACTAAACCTTTACTGATTTTTTTGGTGAAAGACCTGAAAATTTTCCTATGTGCAGAAAGTGCGCGCGGCACCATGTAACTGGCGTCATCTAAAAAAACTAAGTCTTGCCTTGTGGAATTTTAAATTTTCGGCTTGTTAATTTTAAATTATAGCATGTGTAATTATGTCTGTTAAATTGGGGCTTGCGTACTGTGTGAAAGTAAGTTTTGGATTCTTCAAAAATGTAATTGGGTAACCTAGCGTTTATTAATGACTTTTCTAGGCCTAAAAGTTTTGTGCTAAAAGCTATTATTTAACCTGAATAATTTAACAAGCGAGTCGCTTCAGGGATGTGGGTGTTACGTGTACAGTATGTCCCGGTTTTCTTTTCTTTTTTCTCGCTTCTCTGGTTAATTTTATTTTGATTTAACTTGGTTTTATTCTTCCCTTTTGGGTTTTGGGTTATTTTCTGCGTCAGTTTTCTTGGTCCTTTGTTAGTTTTCGCCTATTGTTGTTTGCGGGCGGTGATTGGCCCCTTCCCTTGACCGATTGTTGGTCGTTGCCATGGGAATGCTAATGTTGTTGATGTTGTTGTGATGGGTTTGATGATTTGTATTTGATGTGCCGATGATGTATTCTACCTTCTCCGCGGATTTCCTTGGTCCATTTAATTTTTCTTGGTGATTTTAAATTTACCTTCTGCTCTTTTTTCCTCCCGGTGTTTTGGTGCTTATTATTATTATTATTTTGATTTCTTGAAAAGTGCACGTAATACCTACCCATCCTTGCAGGGGGTCGTTTGACACATCCTAAAAAGGAGTTTTCAGTATCTATATCAAAATCTGTTTCTGTCAAGGTTGTTTCTCACGGTTGTAAGGATGTTTAAAAAGAAAAACTTTTGTACTGTACAAAGAAAACCTTTGGTTGTAAGAAAAATTGAGAGTTGAGGAGCGGTTTCATAAATCTACTTTATCTTGCTAAGTCTTTCAAGAACTAAATAATTATTTTCTTTATAAACGGTCGACCGTAGGGTTTTGATTTTGAGTTTAAATATTTTTAAATTTTTTAATTTTATTATTTTCCAGCGAGGTTATTCCTTCCTATTTGTTTATCACTTAATTATCCTGATTAAATATCTTGTTCCCCAAGGTGTTGGTGTTTTTCTTTAAAAGGGGTGATAATTTGATATGACCAGGTGTATTTTATCCGCTCCTTTGGGGGCCCCGTTTTATTTTCTCATGGTAAGTGCCTTTTTTTTCCTTTAATTTGTCTTTGTCTAGCACGTTTCCACGTATCTGAACCGTGCCTCTGATACACGGTCAGACCCTTGGTGCTGTCACTTGGGGTAATTATGCCTTTTATTGCTCTAAGTGTTACACTACAAGTCACTAGTTTTAAATGCTCGAGTCGGGCATACCTCTGGTACAGTAACCATGGCATGGATCTGTTATGTTCTACCACAGCAGTGGGTGCGAGATGTGTCGTACATGTGGATTTGACTCTTGTTTGCGATCTGATGCTCTTCCCGAGGCCAAGACTACGTGATAGAATGTACCGGTAATCCCTATTGCGTGTTGGTAGTGTTGCGTAAATATGAAGAGGAAAATTCTGCGACAAACACAAACACCCAGTCACCGAGCGTGAACCAAGACCAATTACAATATTATAAGACCTGAATGCATACAGTAGCGGCTCGCGATCAGTTCCGCCAGTGGGGCCCGATATAGAGTTTTCGGCCATGGAAATGGGATTGCGGCAGGTATTTCTGAAACACGGGTATCTATACCGTACCACAAAAACTCCAAAGGAGGGTACGTACAGCAAAGTATATCGGCCTAAATATATACACTAAATAGTTAATACTGAAGACATAGAAGTGAACTCACCAAATGGCACATTACTTATACAGTGGTTGAGCACTGGCAAACATTTCAATGACTCTGTTGTTGAAGTTGGGCATTTCACCGGTGTCCTTATGAATTGAACAAACAGTGAGTGAATTCAGTCTGCTTTGAAACTTCGCTCTGATTTCGCTGCTGAATCTGGCGTAGTTAGTGCAATTTGTAGAGTTTTGTGTTCCTCAGAGAACGATTCTTCGGAGGAATGCTTCATGAAGAATGTGAAAAAATCACAGGCAGAAGGAAATATCCTTCAATTATAATTGCGATAAATCACTGAAAGTTCATTTCTCAATTTATCTTGGTAGACAAATGGACTGAAACTTAATGAAAAAGTATTGACTAAATTCGTTGGGAAAATTTCTCTGAACGTAGCAAACTTTTCGGAACAAAATTTCGAAACTCCTTAATGTATAAGACTGTGGTAATCGGTCTTTCACTTGGTTGATCACTAGTTGGCATCTACAATCAGATTTAAACCAGAGCTGTGTTTAGAGCTTTTTGCTGCTGGAGTAGAACATTCATCATCTTCTATCCGATACCTTTCATTATTTTCTCTTATTTCTGAAACAGCTGATTCAGAATGTTGTAGTGCATTGGGTATGGTAACTGCTTTGGCACTCTGCATCGCAATCGTGTTATACCAAATAAATATATTTTATAGTCTCAAAGAAGAATTCCAGAAAAAAATATTCTGAATTGTTAAAGTAATATTTTAAACCAAAACACTCCCTTATTGTTACATCATCCCAACCATATTCGTTCTCAATCTTCTAAAACATTACAATAAATGTGAATTCTTTTAAGACCATACGGCATGTAGTTGAATTGAAATAGTCCAAAAGGGTTGATTACTGCTGAGATTTCTTTATCTTCATCTGCTAAGCATGTCTGCGATGGTTTCCACACACACACACACACACACACACACACACACACACACACACACACACACACACAAGTTTAAACTGCCAATGCCCACACAATGTACGAAATTGATCTATGTATTTCATTTTAGATTATGTTAGCTACATTACGAAAAACAAAGCAAAACTAAAAATCTAGAGGAAAAGTGTTCCACAAAAAAAAATACAGGGATGCCACCTGTAGATTACATTGGTCAGTATAGTTACAATTTGTAGCCTGCTGGTAGCCTACTTTCAATTGCGAACACAGCTGCTGCTCCTAACACATATTGGACTGTCGCGGCTGCTGGGCTGGTTTAGATCCTTGGTAAGGTTCAAAGGCTACGAGGTAAGCATATCGCGTAGGAATTGATCACAGTTTAAGTCCGAACCTTAGAGGTTACCCCTTGCTTGGTGCTGTGACTGCTGGAATAGGAAACCATAGCTTCATCCACTGCAAGATCACTTGAACCGATTCCCTCAAATTGCTGCCCAAAGTTTTGATTAAGAAATTTGAAGTATCTTTGTACCTTGCTAAGTTCGTATGTTTTCCAGATGCGTTTTGCCAGTCAAAAATAGTACAGTGATATAAAACCTTAAGCCATCTGAATTTATGTCTAACATATGGTTCCTGTGCACAACGTATAGTTTTGACATTTTCACAATGAGATTCTTTTTCTGCAATGAACAGTAACTCAAAACATTGAACTGGAGACAGTTGCGGTCCGTCATATTCTGAAGGTTCCTCATGCCCGTTCCTCACCCAATCGGACAATAAAATTTTCCTCCGTAGCTGCCCACAACTTATTGTATTTTTCCTTAGAAGGTGCTCGTTTATTTTTCCCAGAAAAACCAGGCGCCTGCTTCATTTCATTACAAGGTACCGGCGTACCATCATCTGCTGATATATTTATTTCCATTGTCAATCTCAACATTCTACCGGGAAGGGGATTCAGATTACAGAATTAGTTGCCTCATCGCGACTTCTCTCATCTGTAATATACCTGTCATTTTGTAGAAACATAGTAATATCATCTATAGATCTATAGATCTTCCAACATTTCTAGTACCTCATTCAATGTCAGACTGAAAAGGGAGAGAAAACATGAACTGAATATCAGATACTATTCATAACTGAAACTGAACAAAAGTGCCTACTTGATGTGACCAATGACACATATAGGTAACATCATGCCTTTCATGTCAATAACACATCTTTAAATTATAATATTATGCTTAAGAATGTATCACTTTCATTTCTGACCCTTTAAGCAATATACAAGCATAAACTGCAAAATATAATTACATTTTATCACACGCTTTCCATGCCATAATAACGCGCAGTTGATTCTCCTCTTCAATCCAGTCTGTTACCTCTTGTACTTGAGCGTGAGCTGACTGACCAGTGCAGTTTGCGAATTTAAAATGTTCCATTTCAAATCCCAAGACCTTTCTTTGAGTACTTCCAACAGGCAGAGAAGTTCAAACAGGAAATTTGATTAATATTAGGTCTCACCTGTAGGTGACATTGGGCTTTGACAGATTAAGAAAGGATTTCAGCTTCGTCATTCCACAAAGAGAAATGCATTTTACTGAATGATTCCTTTTTGATAACTCGTTGAGAACTTGCTTCACAATTTGTTACTCCAAATGTAATGTAGACTAATAGACCGTCTCAATCTTGATTCGCAGTGTAGCTTTTTCCTTCACTTTTGAAGGGAATTCGACGATGCACACTTTCTAGGTCAGTGGGATGGGTTTTTAAGGTTGATACAGTCACTGGGTTCTTAACCAAAATTTCCGAGCTATGAATCTCTGTGGAGCATGGTAAGAATTATGAAATGAAAAATCGTGTACCTGTTGTTTGAAACCGACATAAATCTCTAGGTCTCAAGGTTATCACTCCCTTCACCAAAAGCAATAAGATACGTAAGAGACTAACATCATCACCCTAAATCGAATTGGTGAGAGGAGATCGATTTGGCTAAATTTGATGAGAGGGAGAGATAAAATGATATACACCCAGCACTTGTTCAGCATGTGTAGCAAGTAGGCCAAGGTGTGAATATGACAGGCAGATTAGAGCAGAAGTAGGGTGAAGCAGTTATGTACAATTAAAAGTTTGGTACAGAATAAGATGGCATCAAACCATTCTATGGGCTGATGACTCAAACAAAAACAACAACAAATGTAGAACGACAAAGCGGGCTTTTCGGCACATGTGTTGAAAAGTAGAGGTGACAATGTTCAGAAATTATGGAGGACTCCATCGCAATGGTTTGGTGACTGCCCGGACCCTACCCATCCAGACCAGTGGTCTCGTCACTAGCCAGACTAGTGGTCTTGTCACTATCCAGACTAGTGGTCTTGTCACTATCCAGACCAGTGGTCTTGTCACTAGGCCGACCAGTGGTCTTTTCACTATCCATACCAGTGGTGATGTAACGTAGTGTACTAAAATCCTGGGGGCAGCTTCGCGGCTTTAAACTAGTACTATGCCCCCCACCCCCTCCCCAGCCCGCCTTGGTGAGCAGTCATCCCTAAGCTTTTCTCACCAGCCGGACCTAACCCATCCAGCCAAATGGTCTTGTAAAGATTCCTAAGTTGGCAGCCTTGTGTTGCCACTGTTCGAGCCGCGCCATATTGTACCTGTTCGTGAATGGTGGAGATGGAGATGTGTTTACACATAACCATCTTAATATATTCATTGGGCTGTATAAAATGAACCCATTCATCTTGTTGCCTGTAAATTATCCTGTGCCTTTCGTCGGAAGGAAGATGATCGGGATCTCCTTAAGTGTTCTTCACACAACATTGATCGAGGATGCCATTCAGCCTACCAGTAAATATTGGCTGCATTGAATTTTGCACAAGTTGCTTCATAAATTGTGCTGCTTTAAGGGCTCATTTGTTCATAGGCTGTCTTAGCTTGGCTCCTTACCCATTGCATTTCCTCCATATTATTCTCTTGGAATCCTGAAAGTTACCTGTGAATTATCCGGTTTTAGAAAACAAGACGGCAGGAAGTGGGTACTTTAGGTGTGATTCAACTTTTGTTGTAAGTTTCATAATGAATTGATTATAATTTCTACGTTAACTTAGTTTAATTAATGAATTAACATTTCCCGCAGTATCATAAATGTGTTTGGAATAAAGAAATCTGTATAAACAAATTAACTTAAATTAATATGACATGCATTGTGAGATTTTAGAATTCTACTCAATAATCTCGTATGGTAGAATACAATCAATCATGAAGTTTATTGTCTTAACTTACATTTCCATACCCTCGTCTACGGATTCAGTGCCACAAACAAGACAAATCATGAAGGTATGTAATATATACACTGACTGACAGAGCAAATGCAACACCAAGAAGGAGTGGTTCGAAAGGGATGTAAGTTGGGAAAAAAACAGAGACGGCACGGACGAATAATTGATGTTTATTTCAAACCGATATGCAGGTTACACAATGCGCACGGCATCGACTCAGTAGGATGTAGGACCACCGCGAGCGGCGATGCACGCAGAAACATGTCGAGGTAAAGACTCAATAAGAGTGCGGATGGTGTCCTGAGGGATGGTTCTCCATTCTCTGTCAACCATTTGCCACAGTTGGTCGTCCGTACGAGGCTGGGGCAGAGTTTGCAAACGGCGTCCAATCAGATCCCACACGTGTACGATTGGTGAGAGATCCGGAGAGTACGCTGGCCACGGAAGCATCTGTACACCTCGTAGAGCCTGTTGGGAGATGCGAGCAGTGTGTGGGCGGGCATTATCCTGCTGAAACAGAGCATTGGGCAGCCCCTGAAGGTACGGGAGTGCCACCGGCCGCAGCACATGCTGCACGTAGCGGTGGGCATTTAACGTGCCTTGAATACGCACTAGAGGTGACGTGGAATCATACGCAATAGCGCCCCAAACCGTGATGCCGCGTTGTATAGCGGTAGGGCGCTCCACAATTACTGCCGGATTTGACCTTTCTCCACGCCGACGCCACAACTCGTCTGCGGTGACTATCGCTGACAGAACAGAAGCGTGACTCATCGGAGAACACGACGTTCCGCCATTCCCTCATCCAAGTCGCTCTAGCCCGGTACCATGCCAGGCGTGCACGTCTATGCTGTGGAGTCAATGGTAGTCTTCTGAGCGGACGCCGGGAGTGCAGGCCTCCTTCAAGCAATCGACGGGAAATTGTTCTCGTCGATATTGGAACAGCCTGGGTGTCTTGCACATGCTGAAGAATGGCGGTTGACGTGGCGTGCGGGGCTGCCACCGCTTGGCGCCGGATGCGCCGATCCTCGCGTGCTGACGTCACTCGGGCTGCGCCTGGACTTCTTGCACGTGCCACATGTCCCTACGCCAACCATCTTCGCCACAGGCGCTGCACCGTGGACACATCCCTATGGCTATCGGCTGCGATTTGACGAAGCGACCAACCTGCCCTTCTCAGCCCGATCACCATACCCCTCGTAAAGTCGTCTGTCTGCTGGAAATGCCTCCGTTGACGGCGGCCTGGCATTCTTAGCTATACACGTGTCCTGTGGCACACGACAACACGTTCTACAATGACTGTCGGCTGAGAAATCACGGTACGAAGTGGGCCATTCGCCAACGCCGTGTCCCATTTATCGTTCGCTACGTGCGCAGCACAGCGGCGCATTTCACATCATGAGCATACCTCAGTGACGTCAGTCTACCCTGCAATTGGCATAAAGTTCTGACCACTCCTTCTTGGTGTTGCATTTGCTCTGTCAGTCAGTGTATGTAACATGTATCACTCATATATCTTCCTTTTCCATATCATACCAATATTATGTGTTATTTACCCGTAACAATACTTAACATTTTTATTAGTAAAAACTCTCCCTTCGGCAAACTCGTGCCAGTGTACATGCTTCATAGAGATTTTGAGAAGAGGTGAAGCTCGTTATTTAATGAAACCGATCTCCGCTGGAAATAGCTCCCCTACACATGACAGCTTACACTGATAAAACAGAAGGATCATGGTGGATCAGAGCTATCCACGGGCTTTTGTCTCTTTGTGTCTCTGCTCGTCTGATAGCGATCACATGATTTCATTGGTACAAATTGAAACATACAAAGCTCGGAGTTTCCATGGCATGATGTAGCTGGTCTGAGCGCAGTTGCTGTTGCTGTATCAAAATGGACAGCAATGCTGAGAGACATGTTAATTTGCAAAGTAGAAATGAGACCCTGGCTATGGGAGCTTTCCAATAAAGGCATGTAGAGAAGTGTAAACGCACCCTTAACTCTTCGTTGGACAACTCGCTGATGTATCCGAAATGTCTCCTTCGCTTATTCCACCTCCTCATGTGTTTGGATAGGCACTGAACAGCTGTTACTTCATTTTGGAACACTGGCACGGACTGATACACACTTCGCTGTGCAACTCCGTCAAAATGTGCGGCGCAATGCAACACGCCTTGTTCATAAGATTGCTGTGGATTGTGGAACATGTGTATGAACACTGGTTGCTGCAGACGGTCTTCTCTCGTAATTCATATGCATTCCTAGACAGAGTCGTCTGACTGGTAAACAAATTCTTTCAGCACGTCCTATATGTAGGTGTCTACAGGTGTGAGATCTGGAGTGCCGAACAAAGGACCATTGTGAGGTAACACGTGCTGTACCAAAGAACATAGACATGTGACCCAGTGGACACCTTTCATGTTACAATGACAAACCTGATCTTCATAGCTTGTTTGTAATTCCAGCATTGTTTGTTTCTTTCATCTCAAAATGTATTTGTTAGTTCTTTTATGCCTAAAGTTGTCTACCAAGTGATTGAGACTGATCCACACGTTCATCTTATAGAGTTCTTTTACACAACTCTACGTACTTGTGAATGTAACAGTTATTGCGAGAGAAGCAATTAGCTCTGTAACACGTGACCTAACTGTGTATCGGCCATCACTTCCTGCAGCTTGTCACACTCTCTCTTCTCCGTATAACTTGGAAGGAGTGATAAGGTAAGTCTGTAAGGCTTCGTGACCTCATTAAATTTCATACCTTTAATGTTTACCTCCTTAGAAACTGAGTCTAACCATCGTCGTCTTAGTCTGCTACTTCACTTACCCTCTATGGCTGAGTCCATTATTCCCCTCGATAACACATCATCCTCCATTCGCCTTACATGATCCCAAAAATACGCAGGTTTACACATTTATCGAATGAGTTCATTCATAACTTGGCCTTTATCTCCCTTCATTCTGAATAATCTCCTGCCATTGTCTCCACCTGTTTGAACCAGCAATCATTCTCACTCATTTCATGTCTGTCACTTAAAACTCATGAATAAGATACCCCACTTCCACCAACTTTACTCCCTTGCAGCAATGTTCCTCTGAAAACAGACCGATGTAGAGATACTGTCTCACAACTGCAGGCTACTTGCAGTAACTTTTCACAAGCAGGGCCGTGACTCTCAATTTTCTCGAGATGTCCACTCCTATTCTGTAGCAACTGGTATCCAGAGTCTCAGTTCCATTTACCAGGTCATTCAGCTATTGTTCCTGATTCACATACTGACTACAATAACCTACACCACGAACTATTAATATTAATATAAATTTTATACCATGGTAACAGGTTTAAGAGTAGGATAACTGCAAGGACTCTGTAGAAAGTAGGCCTAATTTTCACAAGCCCACAATTCAGTAAAAGTGGTTGTTAACATACTGAGTATCCGTTCCCATTAAAAATATAAAAATCGTATGATCATCATGCCAATATTTATATTAAATTTTTGTGTATTCTCAGTGTAAATTCAGTTGTTAAAAAGGTTGTTTGAGGAGAAATATTCTCTTCTCTTGCGTGTATACTTTATTTTATTGATAAACAAATTTTTGAGTGCCTGTAGATAATTGTCGATGCTCGTTCTAAAGGTTTATTTATTTATTTAATCGTATGGTGATTATAACTACAAATTTATAAGTCCAGGTCCAAGTGTTTCAGCCACTCTACAGCACTTTCTGAAAGATGAAACAGGTCGCTGGGGCTTCCGGAGTAGGCATGAAGAGGGCAGCGCGGGATGACATGGTCCATGGTCTGCTCCTCTTCATTGCATTCACATATTGGAGAAACCATCCAATCCCACTTATGGCGTAAGAAATTGCAGCGTCCATGCCCAGTCCTCAGTCTGTTGAGGCGACACCGTAGTTTTCTTGGGAGGTCGAATCCCTTCATTTTCAGGGTTGGATTTAGGTCATGAGCAATTGTTCCAGATGTTGAAATTGACCGCCAATCCCGCCAGCTCTCGTTTAGGTTAAAATTATCCCTCAAGAGTCGGCCAGCGAGAATAATTGCTGGTCTCCTAGATCGAAGTCGTCGTGGCGATGGGTAAAAAAATTTCTGGTGAACTGGTAATGAGGGAGATGACCAGATCTTCTTTCCTTCTCTCAGCAGAGCTTCCTTTCTCCTCAGGTGAGGTGGGGGGATATGACTAAGTACGGGTACCCAGTGGTGAGGTGTTGACTTTACAGTACCAGTTATGCAGAGCATGGTATCATTCAACTTAGTATCCACTTTATGCACATGTGCACTTTCCAGCCATACTGGGGCACAGTATTCGGCTGCAGAGTAGACAAGACTGATACCCGTTAATCGTAAGCAGTCAGCCGAGGCACAAAGCTTGTGTAGGATGTTATTCCTTGTAGCGATTTTGTGAGAGAGCTTGGTGAGATGTTCTTTGTAGCTCAGAGTTCTGTCCAGTGTGACTCCTAGATATTTTGGGAACGGGTTGTACTTTAGGTTTTCACCAAGGAATAAGACAGATGGCTCATAGTTTGCGAGTCGGTTGCTGCGATGAAAACATGAAACCTCGGTCTCAGAAGTACTTGGGATCAAATGTCAAGACTTGAACAAAGTTGCCATTTTGACCAAGTCTGCTGAAAGAATGCCTTCTCCATTCTCGAAATTTCTGCTTTGAGCTACCAATGCAATATCGTCTGCATAGATGAACTTAGTAGCTGTGGTTGGTGGTAAGTCATGGATGCATAGGTTGAAGAGAACTGCAGCCAATACTGATCCCTGTGGCAGACCGTTATTTAATTTATTTTTGCGACTTTTAGAATCACCTAGGGATACAACAAACTCTCTCACACAGAGCATGTTGGAAATTAGGTTTGCAATTTCGAAGCAGGGAATTACTCCCAGCACTTTAAGAATTAGTCCATGTCGCCAGACAGTATCATATGCACTTGTCTGATCAATAAAGACAGCTGTTGATTTTAACTTCTTTTGGAAGCCTGCCTCGATGTGAGTGGTAAGAGACAAAACTTGACCAGTGAAGCTACGATTTCCTCTGAAACCAGCTTGCTCTGGGGGAATTACAGCGTCAATGAGTGGTGCTATCCTAGATCTGGGCCAGCAGCCTTACCGGTTTTCAGCAGTTTGATAGCAGCTTCAACTTCCTGAATAGAGAATGGTCTACACAGTTCCTCATTCGTCTTTGTTCCATGTTTGAGCTCGGTGAGCGTACGTTTCACAGTTTTCGTATGGCATTTATCTCTCTTGTCTCAGGTGACTTCAACCATTCTATTTGCAATGGCATCTGGACTCAAGTTAGTGCACTGCTCTTTAGAATAATGTTTCCCAGCAAGTCGATTTAAGACTCTCCAAGCTTTTCTGCTCGATTTTGCAAAGTCCATATCTTTCACTGTTGCTTCCCACTTTTCCCTCCTGTTCTTGTGTAATGACCGAAGAAGCGGTGAACCTATTTCATGGCTGCCTGTTGTTAAAAGCCTCAGAATAATGGAGAAGGTTTCATCAAAGTTAATAGAGCTCTGTCAATGATAATGATTCCGCCTGTAAGCAAACTATTAATGTATGGCTAAGGTTGTGTGTAATCTGTTCATGTGTATCAGACTCAATATATAATTAGTTTAGCAACATCAGACGATTGTTATCCAAACGCAATTTTTGTTTTATCAATTAAAATATAGGTCTACAATTTGTGAATGTTTATGTATAGTGTACCATAATTGTGAATTTTTATACTACCGTACCGTATATCTAGATTAATTCAAACTTAGTACAATACAATCTGTACCTCAAATGTCCATAAAGAATGACCGAAACATGCTTGTTCTTTTAAGTAAACTTGAAATGAATTTGTAACCCCCCTCCGGAGGTTGAATAAGGTTTTGAATAGGGGTAAAAAAACAAAGACAAACGTTGCACAGTTCAGCACTGACTATACAGGTAATGAAGTTTATACAGTTTAGTCCAGAATAATTTCAGACGTTTACAGAAGAGACTGAAAATAATGTAGTTTACATTAACTTTGTATTTACCTTGATAGTCTAGTAATAGAGAAGGGACCTTCCGCATTTGTACACAATGAAAGTGGCGTTCTTGTATTTGCCTGGGATGTTTCTCAATGCAGTGAAAACTTCGGTAATCGTTGTCTCAGTAACTGAGTGGAAGATCTGTGAACAATAGTTCGAAGATTTATTTGGCACCAATCCTAGATTAATGGGTCGAATAGTTCATGAGAAAGAGGGCGTATACTTTGGCGTGTTTCGTCGTCCGTTACTTTGCTGCGCACCATGCACTCCCATTTCTTTTGTTAATACGCCCATTCTCGCTTCGCTCAGTTTAGTCTGGTGTAGTGCTGATATCGTCTGATTTATTAAACCTGTATTACTTCCCTTTCATTCAAACTGCACCGTGCCATCCTTCTGCTCCACGCAATGTCCTTTCAAATTGATAGCGGGTCAATTAATTATGATAATCAGCTCAAATTGGCCGTATTGACTTTGTAATTGATTGGGTGGTTTATCTCTATATCCTTTCCCCCAACGAATAAGGAGTGATAGCAGATTTCAAGGCACTGAAAGGATTACGGTATATGATTTCACCAGATGATGTCAACATTCATATCAGTGAAGAGATTGCGATTTCTACTATGAATCTACGTGAGGAAACATCCCGTAATGAAACGTACATCGGCTAAATTCGACTTCGTGCTCTCAGGCGGATAGCGATCAGACTATTTCAAACACTTCAGAGAGAAAGACAGAAACACTGATTTGGGATGATTCATACATACAAGTAACGTAGAGATCTTTACTGTCTAAGATATACCACTTCCATCTCTACAACATTTATTACTTAAAGAGCAACAGCAAAATGATGTTGGGCCTACAGGTATCTATACGACGTATGGAGGTCGGCAGCGTGTGTAGAAAAGGAGTCGTATATGATATATGAATGTCGGCGTCAAAGGGTTAATGTGGGGCTGTTGTCAGTTGCCTCAATAAGGGATATTAAGATACAGTAATTAAGGTAAAAGCCTGCAGGAATTATGACTTACCTTTTGTTCTAATTCATGTAATGAATTGATTACAGTTTTCACTTAATTTACTGTAACTACTAAATATCACCTTTCCTGAAGTATCACAAATATAATTAAAATAAGGAAATAGGTATAAATATATTTACAGTCAATTTCTGTGACGTACGTGGTCAGTTTTTAGAACTCAACTCAATAAACTTGTATGAACTATAAAATAATTCATTATGTTTATTAGCTTACTGTTGTCACCTCCTCGTCTGTAAACTCACTGTCACAACCAAGACAAATCACGAAAGTATGTAATATTTCGGTTACATATATCACTCAAATATTCTTCTTGTCCATATCGTACTAATGTTATGTATTATTTACTTGTAATCATAGTTAGTATTTTAAGGGAACATGTACGCGAATTTTTTTAGAAAATAAAAGAATTGCTGTTATACTATCCCCCAGTCTTTCCTGAATCCAACCATATACAATAAGTACACATTATTAATGTTTTAGGACCTTTTACAGCGCTAATCTTAAATATCTGCAGAACTCTGCCACGCCTCTTTACATTTCAAATGTATATAAACTTCATAATATTTCCTGAACAAGTCACTTTGGGGCAGTAAATGTAATGTCTGTGCAAAAATAGTAAATTTCACTTTCAAAAGTTGGCTAACCTGCACGATGTTCATCTTTCTCCACATCAGTAATAAATAAACTATAGTGTTGATCACAACAGTTTTTCTTAAAATATAAGTAGCAAATATTTCCATAGATATGCCGAGGACAAGGAAATTTGGTGCTGCCAGGCGCAAGTTCTACGGAAATAGATTTACATATAAGGAGCAAGAAACACAAATCAATACCAGTAATGGTTCTGGTGAGAGTGAGGTTAAGGTGCAATCAAGTGCTTCAAAAAATAAACTGAAATATTTGGACGATTCATACAGCAGTAACTTTAGTGAAGAAAAGATTCCAGACATTAATCCTGGGTCTGTGATAATTTAACTGAGTATTGAGTGCAATTTACTGAACAAATGTTTAAAGTGTAAATATTGTGAAAGTGAAAGTAGTATTGAACTGCTTGAAGATGTAAATAGTAGAAAGAGTTTAGTCTAAAAACTTATCATTATGTGCAGTGTCTGTGGTCATGAGGAATCTGTATATACCTCAGGGGTAAATAACAAGAGGCTTTATAATATGAACACAAGACTAGCCTATGGTGTGCGCTGTATAGGCAAAGGGTATAAAGCAACACAAACTTTCTGTGCAATTATGGATTTTCCTCTACCTCCTCACTGCTATTGACAGAATAGTTGCCGAGGCAGAGAGAATGTACAAGGTGACTTCCAAGGAGGCAAGAACCAGAAAAAGGAATATAAGGAGGAAGAAAGAGGATGAAGAACTTCTGAACCAAGATGATTATGGGGCTGTAATGCATTAAACACATCAGGTTACGCCACAACTTTCATTAAAAGCAAAGTTAAATTTTAAGTCCAATTTCACAGAAGTTCAATTTTCTGACATATTTCATTTATTAGACCAAAAACTACTCAAGCTAGAAGGCTGAAACATTGTACATAGAATCAGTACGATATTTGAAGAAAAGTAGACTACAATCATGGACCTCTCTTAAAAAATTAGGACTTGACTTCAACTATCACCAACAAAAAGTGCTGTATTTTTATGTACCAAGTTTTAATTAATGCTGTTAATTCATTTCTTTCTGTATGTTCTCCGTAGTAGTCTACTTTATGCACAAACACATTCTCTGTATACAGTTAAAAATGGTGGATTTTATTGATAAGTTTCAGAGACAAGGGTACCTAAAAAAATCTACACTCCCAAAAAGTAAATTACATACAAAGGATGAAGTAGGCTAATTATTAAAATACTTGACTAACTAATTTTTCTTTCTTGTTTTATGGTTCTAAAGGTTAATTCCACTTGTACAGTGAATTTCGGGTGTATATGAAGCATACTACTGGTGATATCTTGTGTGTGATTTGTAGTTAAAATTATGGTCCTTCACGGAGATGTACCCTTAAGCATGACTGGTACCAGTGTGCATCCTTCATAGTGATGATTGTAGAGGTTTTAATAAGAAATTAGGCTTGTTGTGAAGTGAAGTGAGTCTCCCCAATACCTGGAAATATTTGCCATATGCTAGACAGCTTACATGGTAAAACAGAGGGAGCACAGATATCCATGAGCAATTGTCTCTACATACTTCAAATTCTCCCGTAGGAATCACATGATTTCATTGGTACAAATTGAAGCTTACAATGCTCAGCCTTTCCCTGGCATGGAGTAGCCGGTCTGAGTGCAATCGCTGTTGCTGTATGAAGATTAACAGCAACACTGAGAAGCATGATAATTAGCAAAATGTAGCTGCCTCTGTGGATCCGTGGTAGAGTGTCGGCCTCCGGATCCCAAAATAGTGGGTTCAAACCCGGCAGGGGTAGTCGGATTTTTGAAGGGCGGAAAAAAGTCCATTCGACACCCCATGTCGTACGATGTCGGCATGTAAAAGATCTCTGGTGATACATTTGGTATTTACCCGACAAAATTAATTCAATATCAGCCATAGACGCCCAAGAGAGATTCGGTTTACTCTAGGTCCGCTAGATGGCAGACAGAGTAAACCGGAACGTCGAAATTGACGAGCAGACAGCCAGATGGCGTCAAATCGAAATGTCTGCAAACGGTAGCTGAGGCCATACTATTATTATTATTATTATTATTATTATTAATTAGCAAAATGGAGCTGAGACCCTGGCTATGGGAGCTTCCCACTAAAGACATGTAGAGAATTGTAAAAACGCCCGTAAATGTTCGTTGGTTGAATGGCCGATGTCTCCTTCGCTTATTCCGTTTCCTCATATGTTTGCGTGGGCAGTGTGTAATGTGTTCTTTTTGAAGCACTGGCACGAACTGGTATGCACTTTGCTGTGCAAGTCTGTGAAAAGTGTGGCGTAATGCGTCATGCATAGATCATAAGATTCCTGTAGATCGTCGAAAATATTTGTGAATAATGGTTGCAACAGACAGTTTTCTCTTGTAATTCACGTACATTTATAGATAGAGTCGTCTTTACTGGAAAACAAATTCTTTCAGTATGCCCCATATTTGGCCATCTACAGGTGTGACGTCCGGGGAACTGAACAATCTCCAAAGGACTAAGGTGCATAGATATGTGACTCCGTGGTCACCTTTCAGGTTATTATGACGAATCCTGATGTTCATAGCTTGTCTGTAATTTCCGTATTGTTTATTTTACCGCAGACTTTATTTGATATTTCTTTCCCGAACGGTGCAGGCCTTCGTTTCTGGGTAGATGGTGGCTATACGGTAAGGCGTATTAAAACAGATAGCACAATCGCCGTTCATGTTGGAGAGATCTAGAACTTTGGTCCTATGGTTTATTTTCGTGTCCCAATTGATACATTAGCGCTGCATTTCTCGATTATTATGAAATCCCTCTAACTCGATTGTGACTGGCATGAGGAAAAGGGGCCTGCCTTTATAATGAAAACTCTCCATCTCTACTGTGAATAGTAGTTTCCAAATGAGCCTGTCAGTATAGTAGAAATTACCGAACTCGATTGTGATTGGCGGTAGGATATGTGGCCTGCCATTATCAAGGACATTTCCACAATGCCTACCTCACATCGGAAACAACGTATGGTGTCCTCCCTGTTTTCTTTCTCGGACTCGCTAAGAGACATGCAATTTAATATAATCTTACTAACTGCCTTTAGAGTAATTTACGGATAAATCCGTATACAATGTTGAATATCATAGCGAAGCACGGGTACATTTGCCTGTCATTATATAAACTGTGTTATAATTATGTGTTAATGTTATAATTAGAAATTTTCAGCATCTCAAATTTTACCCTGTATCGGTACATTATCTTCTCGACTTTATATTATGGAACAGTCTGCGAATTTCTTCTGAACACTCCCAGACACAAACGAATATTCAAGGCAGTCAGCAACCACTGCACGTGAATTTAACAGAGATTCTGGCACATCACTTCATGCCAGAAGAAAATCCTGAAGACTACGTGCCATGTTTGCTGCCTGCACAAGAGTCAAAGTCTATTGAACACTTTGAGGCACATCATCCTCTTTCAACTCATCATCATACGGATTCCCATCACTTACAATATCTATTGCTTTAGAAATTGATAAGTTGGCATATATGTCTTTTATGTTACTTGTATGCTACTTTGTGTTACTTTCCTCTAATTCAGAACCCTCGGTTCTATTGCAAAATTCATTTTTGTTGTTCAGTACAGCTGTCAAAGTGAACTTAAAATATGTCTTAAAAAACTGGTAAAAATTTGCCATCATGTAGGTTGGACTATTTCTAAAATTTACTATAAACTTACGGGTGTGTTCATTTTATGACCTATGAATAGGGTAGTTTAAATATTCTTTTATGACATTTATGACAGCAAAACCTCGTTAAGACGTTCCTACAGGGGACAACAAAAAAGAACGTGCTAAGCAAGGAAACCTACTTCTCTATATACGAATAAAAACTATCCAACAAGGATACAGAAACAACAAATACGACTTTTCCCGACATGAGGTCACTTTACGTTGTGTAGCCGCGGGTACAGTGTGAACTATACCATATCTAAAGATGAGAGGAAAGTATTATTAAAAGGTGTGAAAAACGCGAGAAAACAAATATGAAAACCTTTTCTGCTGGAGCTCATAAAATACCAAATGCCCTGAGTAGGGAAAATAGGCGGAGCTGGCACAGGGGCTAATGCGCAAGCTGGCGGATATACATGGGCTCTTATGGGACTAACTCCTGGGAGCTGGCCCAGGGGCTACTGCGCAAGATGGCCGCGACGCGCAATCCACCTCTAGCCACGCGTTACATCCTCTGAAACCTCCAGACAATAGGATGCCGTTATCTTATGGAATACTGTCGAAAGAGGCTACTGAAAAGGGCGCCTGACTTGAGAGAGCATGTGTTAGTGAACACGGGGTCTTTAGCTGAGTCTAGACATGTTGTGTGCTAAGATGTTGTCTGTCCAACCACCTGGGCCAACTCTTGTAGGACACTTCATTCCGATGTGGTGGGGTTCTAGAATAGTAAAGCTCCTCCAGGGGCACCCTTGCTTTAGGTAGGAGTCGAGTAACCCTTGCTGTTGTTTTGCCTGCATTGGCGGAATCGCGGGGGTCTCTAGCTGAGTCTAGGCATGTTGTGTGCTAAGCTGTCGTCTATCTAACCTCCTTGGCTAACTCTTGTAGTGGGCACTTCAGCCCTAGGTGAGCAGAGTAAATGCCACTCCTAAGGATTCGAACGTGGAGTTGACATAAACTGAAAAACTAAAGAGCTTAATTGCATTTCAAATATCCTCACCCTTATTGAAATATGTTTACGATGGAGGTATACTGACTACAGTAAATGACTACAGTGTACATGTCAGCGGAAAAATGACTTTGCGTGCTAAACTGTACTTTTCCGATCTGGTGTTGTAAAGGAATGCGACAACGTGTTATGACGCAAGACATCTGACTTGAGAGAACCCGGAGTCTTCAGCTACAGGTCAAAGCTTGTTCTGTTACGTCTCAAAACTCACGAGTGTCAGAACTCACGGGCTATAATTAGTAACAAATAGTATCAAAACTGACGACTACAAACTGGTAGCTAAAGTAAACATTCTAATGAGTCTCAAAATTCACGAATCCTGACAGCAGGTGCTTGAGATGACTGCACGAGGGATGAGGTGCGCGGTGACTCACGCCTCCCTTCAACCCATGTTTTTCCATCGACTTAGGGCAGTCACCCTGGTAGCAGATTGCCTATCAGTTGTTTATCTAGTCTTTTCTTAAATAATTTAAGAGCCCCTGGGGGCCCCTTTTAGTCGCTTCTTATGACAGGCAGGGGATACTGTGAATGTTATTCTGCCACCCCAACCCAGGGGGAAAATAATGTTAGTGAATGAAAGAGACCGAGGTGTATTAATATCATTATTTTAAAAATATTTTGCTGTTGTCTTAACGTTAATATAATACATTTCTTACCTTTCACATAAATTTATAATACTGGCATAGGGCCTTCGGGGAGGTCTCGTGCAGGTCTTTAGAGTTGACCTGCACGTCTGTGAGGATGAAGCCCTACCTAAGATGAAGTCTAATGCTGAAGACAGCACGAACACCAGTCCCTGAGCCATAGGAATCTCCCACCCGACCGGAAACTGAACTCGGGACCCCCTGGACCCCTTGGACCAAAGGCCAGCATGCTAACCATTTATGCATGCAGCTGGACGAGATAAAATTAAAGTAGGTATATTTCCCACTGCTAGTTAAAAGAAACTGTCAGTTGTTAGTACTGGGTCTTAGCTCCATAATGCGGCCAGAAGGCGGCATTTATTTGAATAAGGAGTTTTATTTAGAGATATTAGATGTCAAGCCAGTTAATTCACTCATTTAGTTTCAACATTTGGAGATTCATTTGGAAAAAGGCGTATTTCTAATTTTCGTAAGCGTTCATCTATTTGCTTACTTCAATCGGTTATCTACCAGGTACATTTAAACCGAAAAAGAAAATATCCGTGTCGCATCCCATTATTCCGCGCGATATAAATGAATGATATTTGAAACTCATTCGATTATTTTATTTGATTATTTATTCGATTATTTAAATAATCGGATGGAAGTTATTTGATTATTAAAAGTATTCGATTAACCCATCACTAATAGGGTGGACATTTAACCATTCAAAGAAAGACCGGCCTTGCTCGTGAGTTTGAGACTGGCGCAGGCAGAGAAACTTGTCCTTACTAATCATCTTCTAGGAATTCGTGAGTTTTGAGACTGGCCCAGGTAGAGAAACTTACTCTTTCTAATCCTCTTCCTAGAATTCGTGAGTTTTGAGACTGGCGCAGGTAGAGAAATTTGTTCTTACTAATCCTCTTCCAGGAATTCATGAGTTTTGAGACTGGCCCAGGTAGAGAAACTTGTTCTTACTAATCCTCTTCTTGGAATTCGTGAGTTTTGAGACTCGTGAGTTTTGAAACTCGTGAGTTTTGAGACGACACGGCTTGTTCGTGGTGTCGTTACTACAACTCTTGCTACTATGATGACGTCACTCCACCCAGATCCTCATATTTTTATGAGGTGAGGTGGAGGGGTAGAATTGCGTTAATGGTATACTGTCAGTCGTAAGGGTGACTAAAAGGGAGGGCTAACTCTGGCGAGAACTGTGCTAGGACACAGTGGTAAATAGACATAGACAGAGCCTTATAGATACATTCCCTAATTTCTTCTTCTTCTTCTTCTTCTTCTTCCTCTTCTTCTTCTTTATCTGTTTACGCTCCAGGGTCGGTTTTTCCATCGGACTTAGCGAGGGATCCTACCTCTACCGCCTCAAGGGCAGTGTCCTGGAACTACAGACTGGGGGTCGGAGGATACAACTGAGGAGGATGGCCAGTACCTCACCGCGCCTCGCCCGCGCGTTACCTCTCAAAACCTAACTGCTGACGTGTTTATGGTTAAATGTGTTAGGTTAACCGATGCATTTGACACCAGACTTAACTTTACAAGGGCGTTACAGTCTCAAGTTTGAGATTCGATCCTACGCTCAACCTAAATAGACGAGATGAGACATGATCCAGGGATTTTGATGCTGAGATTGATGGAAGCTGATGGCTACACATAGGACTAGGAATATGATGTAAGGTGTAATACAAATGCTCTATTCATAGGGGGCGTATATTGGGAAGCATCTTCGAAGTTCTAGATACGGAGAGCCTGGCATGCACATATCAGCACGTGCAAGTTGACTAGCTCTGGATGTATTTGCTGACACATGGAATGCAAAGTTCATTTTTTCTACAAGTTCGCAACTTAGGTACAGTACAATCACACAGGAAGACCTAACCTATCTTCAGACTAAATACCCAATATAATACGTAAAAATAATGTGCTGCTGGAATTTAGCCCTGCAGGAGTTCGCGTATTATCAGAATTCCCGAATACAGAATAAGATCCCTACCTACACTTCACGTTCGATGCCCCTGCAGGCCTAACGTTGCGTTGACCACGCGGTAACCTCCCGGGACTTGACATGGTACCAGGGAGATGGTGTAAGACTTAATACATATTCTTTATTCATTGAGGCGTAACGCTGAAAAGCGACTTTAGGTCTTGGAGAGTTGAGCGACCGCGCAAGGTATAAGCCAAAGAAAGACGAAGGCTACGAAAGGCGTGAAAATTAAACACTCCTTAGCCCTCGTAAACCTAATAGCGTGGGGGTCGGAAAAGAACAAGAGTTAACCGTGGAAGGTCGGATAGGATAGATAAAATTGAGTGGCCTAACACAAGTAAGTAGAAGCACGCGTGTACATGGGCTCTTATTGCACTAACCCGGCGGAGGCTGTGCTAGGGCTTTTTTCACGTATTACCCTAATTCGAGGTTCTATCATCCCAACCGGATGCCCTTCCTAACTTGCGACTCTCGGTGGAGTGATGTAACATAGGTTGGAGGGTGATGGAATACTGCTGTAAGAAACGACTAAGAAGGGGTGTTATGGGTTCTTAGCTTCCGAGCGTGGTAATAGCGGCTAGAGGACCACAAGCTGAGTCTGGCATGAATTGTATTTGTTTAAGTTGCTTTGAATAGGGAATCGAGGGTTGCTATTAATTTGAAAGGATGAATTATTCCCTAGAAAAACTGCTCTACCAAAAAGAACTAAGACGGAATAATCGAATTTTTAATTTAAAAATATAATAAGTTTGAAACTAAAATTTAAAAACTGGAGAATATAAATTACTCTCACAGTAAAGAAATCTGCAAAAGTTCACATCATACATAATTGTTAGCTCGTAATAATACTATGCCCTACCAGTTAGGTTACCCGGCGCCAACTAAACTGATTGACAGTAAAAACACAACACAGGACAAAGATCCAGTTGAAAGGAACAAAACGGAAGCGTGATAAACACCACACACCCAGAAAACACCAAAAGGAACATAGTAAAAGGCAAACTTACCTCCAGGTGGTAGAAAAAAACAGGTGGATCAAGCTACCAACCGACAGTGTGTCAAATAAATGTTGCGTGGAAATAAAGACAAAACTTTCTTTTTTTTAAGAATATATATAATTCATGAAACTCAGATTAACAAATTAAATGACATCCTCGTAGTTAGTAATATTAGAAAAAAAACTAGGTACCAGAAACTAAATAAAATCAGATGACATAGCATTAAAATAAGGACCCTTTAAAATTCAAAGAGATTAATTTAAATTAGGTAAAATAAGGGAAGCAGACCTCACTAAAACCACAGGAAATACACAATTAAACTCAAGAAACACCCAAAGATAAATTAATGAAAAATCATTTGAAACTGCCGGTCGGTAAGAAAATAATGAAGGTAAATTAAATGGTACCTTGAGTTTGAAACAGACCAAAATTAAGAAATTAAAACACAAAACGCCAGTCGGCAAGAAAGATATAGGCTGCAGGAAGGATTACAATCACCTCAAGCTGTTTACTTAGCAACAACCACCAAATCATTTATCAGAGGATTCCATTTGGAAAGGATACTTTGTTAAAAATTAGAAAATACAACCTTCTTGGTTCACCGTTATTCTTTGAGAGGTTCCTACTCTCTATCCGTTTCACATCAGCAAACGGGGAACCGTTAATACAGTGGGAGTTCCAGTCATGGGATGCTAAGTGCTTTTCATAATAAGTTACCAAGGGAAAGAAACCCACCACTAGAAACATAGAAGGAAAAGGGAAAGGGAGCAACTGGGGTGCCCAAGAAACAGTAAATACACAACTGGGTGTAAAAAAACTGAACCAACATCAGACAGGGTAGTCTCCCAACATAACTATCATCACCAACATCATTCCATTTCAAAAACAACATCCATTACCCCGGAAACAAAAGCCATTGTTAAACCATGGGAGAACCAATCCCGATGGAAGGACCAACAATGGCACCAAAACAATGGAGGCCAGAAGGGCAAAAATCATACGCAAAACACGTTTAAAGCCCAAAAAAGTAAAGGATATAAAATTAAAATAAACCAGCATAGCACAAGTAATCCCTACTGGATCTCTCATGTATTACCCTACCTTTTAAAAAACAAAATAAATTTCAGAGCAGCAGTAACATCATTACGGTGTGATAATAATAATAATAATAATAATAATAATAATAATAATAATAATAATAATAATAATAATAAAAATTTTACACCACTGCTTTTCTTTGGAAATTACCCCAAGTAACACTTAAATTCCATTACGAGAAATGTTATACACTAGGTACTCTGAATTGACAAGGTCTTTTCTACCCGATACTTTGTTTTGAAAGGGCACTATAATTTTACCCAACAATGAAAAGGTCCACATCATTATAATCGAACGCACAACTTTGATAATTAATAAGTTTCCTCCGAAGAAATCACACGAACAGTTCACCGCCGATGAAAATACCAAAATAACAAAGGTTGACTTACAGGTTGGTTGCTTGCTCAATCAGTAGTATGATTTATACATGGCTCGGCCATGTGCACTTTACCAGCTGGAGATCTTCCTTCGCAGCATATTGAAAACAATCACTCACTACGAGGTTACAAATTGAGAATATAAAGAAAATATGATGAGGGTGTGGAGCACATCTCCACATCCTTATGATTTACTATCCACCGTCCATGATGCTATCCCAAAGCATTGCTTTGAGCTCAGAACACCAACGACTTTCAGCCATGATTGCAAAGCAGCAACTGCCCGCTTCGCTTCCCTCTCTCTCGCGCCAGAGAGAGTGTCTTCATCAAGATGGCTGACACCAAGCGCTGATTGGCCGGAGCAGCTTCAAGGAGAAAGGGGATAAATAGTTCCCATTATAGCCGTAGATAGCGGTAACAATCACATGCGCTCGCAGAGTTAAACATGAAAAATTGTGAGAACACCTTTCAAAGCAGAAGAAAATTACAATACAGTTTTCTACACCGTAATAGGCAATCCCAAAACGTTGGTGGAAAGGAGACCAAAACGAAACCTCGGTTTCAGCCTCCCCCCCTTTAAGGGTTACATATCTTCTTACATCACTCCATGACGTATTCCAGTGTATGAAATTACCTAGATTTTAAGTGTTTCAGTCCACAACAAATAAAAGTCACTGGTACCAAGTCCATCTTCAGATTGTCATAGCATGCAGAAGTGAAAGAATTCCAAAACGGGCGATGTACATAGCTCACCACCAATCAACCATTAAGTTCATTGAACACAGTTCAAGGTCCGGAAGTTATAGGTTACGATAAACTTACACAGCGCCACAACACAGTTTTTCTTTTGAAATTCACAATCTCCAAACAGTTTAAGGATTCAATTTTCAATGTTTTACACCAAGTTCGCTTTAGATTACCTTTCACATACAGTTTCGTAGCAAACGCTTTACCATAACCATTCCTGAGTTCATGTGGAATCTGGAAGTTTTAAAGTTTTTCACATAAGCAGAACCAATGTTCTTCGCTTGCAGACTTCAATCACCAAACACACCTTGGTTTACAAGTTCAATGGACCATTAGAAAACAGTATTTTAAGTGCACTACAGTTCAGGATAGATCACCTAACACCTCTTACAATACCCTTCCAACCTTTAAACCAATTTTCTTTATTAAATCGGGTTGCTAATAAAGAAACGCACCATCAAGATTGTTTCAATTACAGCGAAACGGCCCGCAAAAGAAAAAAACAAGGACCAAAGGGAGGGAAGGAAAATGCAACGTTGGTGAGTAATCATAAATAAGGTGATAAAATCCAAAATATACAGGTCACGTGATTAATTAGGTTGGCACTAGTGTATATCTTTGGCTTGAGAAGGTACCAAGAGCAAGGAAAAGGAAAAAATAAGTAAAGAAAAGGAAAGGAACCTTACTAAACAGAATATTTTCCTAAAAAAAACAGCAAGGTGCAAAATTACAATAATAGAAAAGTCACATGCATACAATCGGAGCACAATCAAGGTTTCCGATATCAGAAAAGAAACACCTTAAATAAGTTCAATTAATAATTACACCAAATAATTAAGGAGAATTAATGCCCTCAACGAGGGAGCACACTTACACATTAAATACAACACGGTAGCTAGGCTACGCACAGACACAGCTTAACCTTAGGAAAGGGAAACTAAACGAACCCCAATTACTCACTTTAGGGAGTTTCAACAAGATGACGAGACGGTAGGTACATGATTGCAATAAAAGAAAGTACCACGTACCTCGAAAAATACAGTATAGGATATAGGCAACATGACCATGCAATTCCACAGAACTGCCACAGAAACGCCGCAGAACCACCCATAGTGGAGCCAACTAAAGGCTAGCTTACCAAATATACTACAGAAATCTTCCCAAAAATTAGTAATACTCAGGTTTACAGTGCCACACAAGAAATCACATACATAACCCAGTAGAAAGAAAATATGAAACAGTATAGCGATCAGAATAAGTACACCAGAATGACAAGTTTAGCAATAATCAAATCCATGGCTACAGGGTAAAAGTTTACTCAGGAAGAGCAAATTGATAGAACGGACGGAGAATTCTAGAGCTCAAATAGATGGAGGGCACGCGTTCAAGTTGGTCATCAACGACCAAACTATCAACAGCATCAAGCAACGAGTAACCGGGATGGACAGAATTAAATTTCACAAGACCATAGCAGTACCATGGGAAAAACAGAACAGGAGAGATTTTGAGAAAATAAATTTCATGAGGTTAAACGCAAGAACAACCCAAAGACCAACCAACGTCCGCAAACACCAGTTATTTCCCACCCGGACAGCTAATCAAATTAAAAGGAACGTGAAATATGCCTCAGATCAGTTGAGCAGCAGGGAAAAGGGTAACCATGTCCTACACAACATAACCTACCAGTAGCCCGTCAGGACCTCGACACAAATCGGACTAAAAATAAGTGACATCACAATCACCCTGTTGCTCAACAGCAGACAGGTACCTATTTCCATTTCCCAAGGAGATGAGGTAAATAAAGGAATAAATGGCAGAGACGAGGCAGGACGATAGAAAAATTTTCCATAAGACTAGGAAGAAGGAAGGAAGGCTACCCACATACCTCATGATCATTTAGCGGAAAGACGCTAGCATACATCCAGAGTTTCCTCAAATAATCCCATACCTATTCGAAGAAACACAGAACGGTAGATGTTAAAACGACCATATCGACAAGCATCGAAATCCACGAAGCAACACCTAGAGCGGTAGGTCGACATTAAATGAACTTATAGCAATAATAAAGGAATACATGATGACGTCAGAGAAACAGGTTATGCATGAAAACAAGGGAATGGCAGAAACAAAATTCAACAGGAAACCAGTTACCTAAATCCACCTTCATACAATACTACAAGAGTTGCGTGCAACCAAAAACCAACAATTCCCAAATCTACCAGGAAACAGGAGATATCACAAGGCCATACAATCTTCTATCAAGTGTCATAACTACCAAAAACTACTACACAACATCAAAACCACAATACTTCCAGAAACATGTGCCAGCCCATCAGGGTTTAAAAGATTACACAATCTTCAACACCATGCTAAGAAGCCATCATGCGACCATCAAAAATTTACATGTCAAACAACACTTCGGTACCGAAATAACACCACCAGATACAGGCCCAACACCAAACCTATCGCGGCTAAAGAAGTAGAATTCTCAGGTTAAGGACCTTACTTGACAACCAAACACTACAACAACAGGTAGATAAGGTAGGATACTCTACATACTACAAGAGCACACAACTCGCATAGAACAGCACAGAACAGGAAACAGAACAAATAATTTGAAACAAGGAACCTAGCGAATTAAGCTTCCAGAGGAGCACGGAACTAAAACATTATCGTGGTGCTACAGAAAACAATAATGAAAAGGAAATTTCCAACAGTTATCAAATTGAGTACGAAGATCTTTTAGGTACAACGAACTAGCGACGAGCCAATCTCAAAAGGAACTCAAAACTCCCAAAGACATGGGAATAGTAAGGAACAGGACATTGGATGAATTAGCAAGGGAGGAGCACCTATTACCAACCGTCAGACAGTGGAGAACCAGGAAGACTCAAGTCCATGCACAAGGCAAACAGGTTACCACTCCCAACCCCAGTCAACAGAGCTCCTTCACCAACTAATCACTTCCGCCCGAAATTTAACATAAAGAAGGCTTCATGACATTAGAAGAGTTTCTCAACCTACACCCATTAACAAATGATATTACAAGGGAAGCCAAATCCTGCGATGACACCTTACTATCAGCACGAGAGAGCAATCATACAGTAAAAATTAAACAAACAGCCCAGAGACAGAAGAACCAGGGAAATCAGAGATAATGATAATGTACAACATCTCAAAAGGGAGCCCTAACCCCACAGTGCATACGCAAATCACGATGAAAATCAATAGCTACAGATTATGCAGACCTAATTTTTTATGGAAGAACAATCCAGGGTAGTAGACAAACCCAAGCTACCCTAGGATGGGAACAAGAAATAGAACCTAGCAGGGCACGGAAAGATAGCACAGGCAGGACGATTTTAACCAACAAGTTTTAAATCAACACAGGTAGATTGACTAGTAATTTACCATATAGCGGAGCTACAAGGTCTACATAAGATAATTAAGCTTCACATGCCAAGTCCGTTTCATTACGAAATATAAACAAGAGACCTTACAGGATAATTTTTCCAGACCTATCAAAGGAAAAGCTCGCACAGGAAACCATCATAAGCCAGGGAATCAATACAGAGATTAAAAATCAGAAAATATTACACGGTTTTACACACTACCCATGAATTAACCCTAATTAGCCCACTAAAAGGTAGTTCTTAGGAGCATCTTTAAACCGTACACCACATCCTACCTAAGGTTGTACCAAACACCAAAATTAAAGGGAAAGTAAAGGGAAACTACACCTTAACCAGATTTGATTTGAGAAAGATGAACTCGCCTAATTCTCTTAGCGATGGGATCACTAACTAACACTGATACAGGGGACAAGAACTGCAAAATGGTACAAGGTCCTTGGTACCTGGGAGCCAGTTTAGCAGTAAACTTTTGATAGCTTTACTAATTGGGTAGCATTTAATGAAGACTTGGTCTCCAAACTTCAACCTTGTTGATTTTCTACCCTTGTTGTACCGTTTCTTAGCCTTGTCGTACGATACAGACAGATTTTTCCTCGCTTCATCCCAAATTTTCTGAAGATCATTGGGCTTGGACAGGTCAGGAAGAAGGTCATCGATTCCAAGTAGGTTGGACATGGGCGAATACGGAGGGTAACCAAACATCAGAGACATAGGCGTCTTACCATGAGTTTCGTGTAAGGCTGAGTTGAACGCATGGGCCAACCAGTGCAGGCAAGAATCCCACTTGGACTGATTGTTATGATGAAACGCAATCAAGGCGGACTTTAGATTCCTGTTCATTCTCTCAGCGTAAGATGGGTTAGGATAGTATGGAGTGGTAGTTACATGTGAGATGCATAACTCGAACAAACATTTCCTGAATGAATGGCTGGTGAAAGTACTGGCGTTGTCGGAGACTAAAAACTTGGGAGGACCAAAGGACGCAAAGATAGAGTTCAAACAACTGATAGTCGTTCGAGTGTCAGTAGACCTCGTAGGGATAATCCAGCTGAATCGAGAAAAGGCATCAATGCACACGAAAATGTAGGTGTTTCCTAAGGTAGAACGGGGGAGCGGACCCAGGAAATCGATGAAGAGCCGTTCCATTGGGCGAGAGGCTTGAGAAGAAGATAAAAATCCCACACGGTTGCTCGAACTTGGTTTGCTAATAGAACAGGCCTGACAAGATTTCGCCATGTTTCTAATGTCATTATCCATCTTTTTCCAAATGAAGATCTGTCTAATATTTTCCCTAGTCTTGAACGTACCCAAATGTCCGCCAATGGGAGAGCAGTGATAATATTTGAAAATTTCCGGGACAAAGGACCCTAGGGACAACAATTTTGAAATTCCGACTCTTTCGACATTTACAACAAAGAACACCCTTAACAAGAGAGTATGGCTTTAGTACAGATCCTCTGTTAAGCTTATCAATGATCTCCTTCAAATCTGGATCAGTTTTCTGATGATCTGCAATTTCATGATATAGTAGAGGAAGATCCGAAAGAATGGCATTAACTCCAAAGACGTTAGTTACAATTTTTTTATCATCAGGATTTACATCGGTGCCAAAATTATCTTCAAACATCCTACTTAGGCCGTCGGCGATGACGTTCTCAGAACCCTTGATATGCCTGACATTGAAATTGAAAGATGAAATCCTCAAAGCCCATCTAGTGATACGACCAGTTCTCTTGGGTCGGTTCAATACCCAAGAAAGAGCTTGGTTGTCTGTCTCGAGATCAAAATTAACATGCTCGATGAAGGGTCTGAATTTTTCCAGGGCAAACAACACGGCCAGAGATTCCAACTCATAAATGGAGTACTTGTTTTCTAGGTTGGTAAGAGTCCTAGACACGTAAGCTACGGGCCTACGCCCATCCTCGTACTCTTGTAGAAGAACACCAGCAATCGCTTTGCCAGAGGCGTCAGTTTGCACAATGAACCTTTTATTAAAATTTGGAATAGCCAAAACGGGAGCATTCATCAGAGCGGATTTCAAAGCTTCAAAGGCTTCTTGCTGAGGACGACCCCAGAAGAACTTCACGTCTTTACGTCTAAGGTGATTTAGCGGAGCAGCTATCTCTGCAAAATTAGGATAGAACTTCCAGAAAAAATTGACCATGCCCACGAACCTTGCGATGCCTTTGACATCTTTAGGGGGTCGAAAGTCTCTAATAGCCTGAGTCCTAGAGTGGTCGATGGAGATACCATCGGAGGAAACCACATGTCCTAGGAAAGACATACTCGGCTTAGCAAACGCTACCTTTGACAACTTGACAGTCAGTCCAGCTTTCCTCAAGCGATCCAGGACTTCTCTAACATGTTCGACATGTTCTTCGAGGGTTTTTGAGAATATAATCAGGTCATCAAGGTAATTAAAGACGAACCTAAACTTAATATCAGAGAGAATAGTGTCTAACAGCCTCGAAGGAACAGCCGCGCCACTAGAGATGCCAAACGGAAGCCTCAGAAATTCATAGAGGTTCCAATCAGTGATGGAAGCGGTCAGTGGAATGGAAGACTTAGACAATGGGACTTGGTAATATGCCTGATTGAGATCTAACACGGTGAAAAACTTGGCACCCGAGAACCACCCAAAACAAGTGTGCAGATCGGGTAAAGGGATGGATTGCAAGATGACCTTGCGGTTTAAAGCCCTGTAGTCGATAACAGCCCTGAACCCTCCAGAGGGTTTAGGTACCAGGAAGACCGGGGAAGCATAGGGAGAGGTAGATGGACGGATCACTCCGTCAGCTAACATTTGGACAATAATCTTTTTAAGCTCGAGCATACGAGGAGGTGAGAGGCGGTAAGGAGGGGATCTGACAGGAGTGTTATCTGATAACTCAATCTAATACTCGAGAACATCAGTAACTCCTAACTAGCTTGTAAACACATCAGGGAAATCATTACATAGACCACGAATACGTTCAGCTTCCTCCTTACTTAAATAGCTGAGATCCAATTTATCAATTTCACCAACTCCTTCCGGTAGTGACTCATCTACACAGGAAACCTTGACTGCACACGAGGAAAGATCCCATAAATTAAATTTAGAATCAGGAGAAAATTTAAAGAAAAACATCCTAGCTTGAAGATCCATAACTAGTCCCGTTTTCAACAAGAACCCTGTCCCTAAAATCATGTTGCAAGACAGGTTAGGTGCCACAAGGCACGTGATTTTCCAGGTGAAATTCCCAATTCTTACTTTTACCTTTACAGCCCCCAGCATTTCCAACTTGTTCCCATTAGCAGCCACACACTTCACACCAACAGGTAATAGTTCATCCAGTTTACAAGCACTCTTCAGCTTGGAATACCATCCAAAATTAATCACGTTGACAATACTACCAGAATCAATCAATTCTAACAGGGGTTCGTTATTTACTTCGACTTCAGCAAAGGTACCCTGGGAAACACCACAGGTAGAAATCTTATAACACCTTTGGGGACAGATAACCTTAGCAGAGCCCGGAGACTTTCCAAAATTAGAATTTTTACACTTTATTTGGGAAACTTCTAGTCATTGACCAGATTTAGGAGCTGACAAGGGGCAATTATTCTTAAGATGCTGGGCAGATCCGCAAGTATAGCAACAACCCCTAGAGTTGCGCTTAACTACGGTACAAGCATTCCTGAGGAGATTCCTAGAACCGCAGTTAAAACACTTCTTGGCATTGGCATTCTTATACATAGAAGAGTGGACAGGAGGAACAGGTTTGGCAGGAGGAGGTAAACTTACAGGTGTGGAGGCATCTCCATGCTTGACGTCTTCAGCGAAGGAGCATGCAACCTCCAGTTCATCAAAAGTAGTTGGGCACTTACTCAGGGAAAGGTAGGACCTGTATGAAGGAGAGATCCCTTTTAGAATTCTTGCCACCATTTCTTCCTCGGGAACAGTAATTTTGAAAACTTTACAGAAAAATCTGAGGTCAAGGATATAAGAAAGTAAATTTTCATGAAGGAACTGCGTCCGAAAACAATGTTGAGGAATTAAGCTCTGTAACGCCAAGGAGGGAATACATTTTTTTCAACACCGATTCATGAAATTCATCAACCTTAAGTTTCGATGAAATGGCCTCTGAGATTTCCCGTTTCAGAATACCTTCACAATGGGAGAAAAGAGCACGAAGGATACCCAAATCATCGATAGAATAAACTTTACCGGAATCCTTCATTTCTACTAGAAACCGCAGAAAACGAATGCTTTCCTCAATCGAATCTACTGAGAAATTTTTCACCCCATGGAAAAGCTCCTTTAAAGGGTTGTAGGTGGGAGTAAGGCTCATTTTAGACAACAAACTTTCCAGGGCGGGAGAGGCAGCACAACATAAACCTTGGTTATTAGGAGGGGTAACTACATGGTTTGAGGAACACTGAGGAATAGGGTCAGAAGGATTACATTTTTGACTGATTTTTAGGTTATCCATATCTCTGCTGCCAATCATCAGGTCCAGCTCAGCGGAAATGCTAGAGGCAATAGCCAACAATTTGGCGCACTGAGAGATAAACTTGGGTTCAGGTTTAAGCGACAACAAATCATGGATCCTTCCCAAGTAGTGATATACTCTGGCCTTTAAACGGTCAATTTGTGCTTTAGTAGGAGACAATTACAAGAACTCTTCCCTTATTACTTCTATCTCGGTCAAAGCCTCAGTGATAAAATGAAGTGACTCACCAACATTGCTGGGGCGAACACGAGAAGGATTAATGGGCACCTGAATAAGCTGGGAAAGAAGATTAGCACAATCAGCAACAGAACCCGCTGGACTAGCCTCACGTATCGCTAGCTCACAGGTTAACTCTGCCTTACGGAGCTTGTGGGGAAACAGGACCGCTCGAGACATCGTGGAGGTATATGCAACAAAATTCCAACAAATTAATCAAGATAAATGCGCTCCTTTTCACAAAAGTAAGTAACCTTTAAGACCATTTGCCTTTTTTTTTCCACCACTCAACCATTTGTCACACTGTACAGTTTTCAAGAAAGGGGGATACGACCGACCTATAGGTAATTAACAGTAGCACGAGCGTAGTCAACTTAGGAACCACGCTCTGCTACCACTTACTGCCCCACCAGTTAGGTTACCCGGTTCCAACTAAACTGATTGGCAGTAAAAACACAACACAGGACAAAGATCCTGTTGAAAGGAACAAAACGGAAGCGTGATAAACACTACACACCCAGAAAACACCAAAAGGAAAATAGTAAAAGGAAAACTTACCTCCAGGTGGTAGAAAAAAAAACAGGTGGATCAAACTACCAACCGACAGTGTGTCAAATAAATGTTGCGTGGAAATAAAGACCAAACTTTCTTTTAAAAATGGAATATATATATAATTCATCAAATTCAGATTAACAAATTAAATAAAATGACATCCTCGTAGTTAGTATTATTAGAAAAAAAAATTAGGTACCAGAAACTAAATAAAATCAGATGACATAGGGTAAAAATAAGGAGGCCTTTAAAATTCAAAGAGATGAATTTAAATTAGATAAAATAAGGGAAGCAGACCTCACTAAAACCACAGGAAATCCACAATTAAATTCAAGAAACACCCAAAGATAAATTAATGAAAAATCCTTTCAAACCGCCGGTCGGTAAGAAAATAATGATAATAAATTAAATAGTACCTTGAGTTTGAAACAGACCAAAATTAAGAAATTAAAACACAAAACGCCAGTCGGCAAGAAAGATATAGACTGCAGGAAGGATTACAATCACCTCAACCTGTTTACTTAGCAACAACCACCAAATCATTTATCAGAGGATTCCATTTGGAAAGAATACTTTGTTAAAAATTAGAAAATACAACCTTCTTGGTTCACCGTTATTCCTTGAGAGTTCCTACTCTCTATCCGTTTCACATCAGCAAACGGGGAACCATAAATACAGTGGGAGTTCCAGTCATGGGATGCTAAGTGCTTTTCATAACAAATTACCAAAGGAAAGAAACCCACCACCACAAACACAGAAGAAAAAGGGAAAGAGAGCAACTGAGGTGCCCAACAAACAGTAAATACACAACGGGGTATCAAAAATACTGAACCAACATCAGACGGGGTAGTCTCCCAACATTAAAATCATCACCAACATCACTCCATTTCCAAATTAACCACCATCACCCAGGCAAAAACAGCAATTGTTAAACCATGGAAGAACCAATCCCGATGGAAGGACCAACAATGGCACCAAAACAATGGAGGCCAGAAGGGCAAAAAAACATACGCAAAACACGTTTAAAGCCCCAAAAAATAAAGGATATTAAATTAAAATAAACCAGCATAGCACAAGTAATCCCTACTGGATCTCCCATGTATTACCCTACTTTAAAAAAAACAAAAATAATTTCAGAGCAGCAGTAACATCATTACGGTGTGATGATAATAATAATAATAATAATTTTACACCACAGCTTTTCTTTGGAAATTACCCCAAGTAACACTTAAATTCCATTACGAGAAAGGTTATACACTAGGTACTCTGAATTAACAAGGTCTTATCAACCCGATACTTTGTTTTGAAAGGGCACTATAATTTTACCCAACAATGAAAAGGTCCACATCATTATAATCGAACTCACAACTTTGATAATTAATAAGTTTCCTCCGAAGAAATCACACGAACAGTTCACCGCCGATGAAAATACCAAAATAACAAAGGTTGACTTACAGGTTGGTTGCTTGCTCAATCAGTAGTATGATTTATACATGGCTCGGCCATATGCACCTTACCAGTTGGAGATCTTCCTTCGCAGCATATTAAAAACAATCACTCACTACGAGGTTACAAATTGAGAATATAAAGAAAATATGATGAGGGTGTGGAGCACATCCCCACATCCTTATGATTTACTATCCACCGTCCATGATGCTATCCCAAAGCTTTGCTTTGAGCTCAGAACGCCAACGACTTTTAGCCATGATTGCAAAGCAGCAACTGCTCGCTTCGCTTCCCTCTCTCTCGCGCCAGCGAGAGAGTCATCATCAAGATGGCTGACACCAAGCGCTGATTGGCCGGAGCAGCTTCAAGGAGAAAGGGGGTAAATAGTTCCCATTATAGCCGTAGATAGCAGTAACAATCAGAGCTCACATGCGCTCGCAGAGTTAAACATGAGAAATTGTGAGAACACCGTTTAAAACAGAAGAAAATTACAATACACTTTTCTACACCGTAATAGGCAATCTCAAAACGTTGGTGGAAAGGAGACAAAACGAAACCTCGGTTTCACAATTAACATTTAAATAAATGAACAGAATTCATTAAAACTTACAGTAAGAGATTCCTACTTTCAAAACTTTAATAATACAAGAAGCAATAAGGTAAATAAATGAATATTATATTACTAAATTGTACTAACTCAGACCAGTAGCAGAATTATAATACAGAAGAGGATTACAATCTTATTAACAAATCCCTTTTGTAAAAATATTATTTTTAACTTTAATATTAGACTTTAAACTTTAAGGTATACCTTTGTAAATTAATTACTGGCCATAGATAATTAACTTGTTGCAACAAGGATTCAATCTTCCTTTTGTCAATCACTAGGCAATACACACCATACACACGAACCCGAAATATGTGGCAAGTAGAACCAAAATTACAAAATAAATTTAAAAAACGAACCAAAAGTTAATAACTAGGAACCAGAAAAATATTCCCCAAATTCATACAATATTACAAGGGGAGGAAAAAAGAATTATTATGTTCCACAATGTAAACAGAACAACAACACACGCTAAAGGTCCACTAGCAACTCACGACCCAAGCTATTAATTTTTTTAAATAATAGGCAAAGCCTGCCAAAGTCTTTAGCGTTCACCAGATAATAAATATTTAGGCTAGTGACGTAACAAAGCAAGAAGAAAACAAAACTACGTAAGAAGAAGGAATGTGAGCGTTAATCACCTCGAAGTTCATAAACCGGGCAACGAAATTTCAGATTTCTAAAACCGAGGAGTATTGACATGACTAATAATAATAATAATAATAATAATAAAATTATAATTACATGTATCATGAGATTAAATCCATAGAAAGTGGCATTTCCTATAAGGAATAATTTTACAAAAGACCAAGGTGGTCGTTATTAAATTAACTACGAGGTGGCCTTGGAACCACGACAATGAGCACATGAGATAAGACCGAACACGGGAGACATCGGCAAAAATGGGATTACATAACAACAAGACACAATTTGGAAAGTCACACGAAATCAGATACAATCAGAGCACGCATTTCAAAATCAGAAAGAAACAGGCAGTAAGAGAAACACACCGTGCAATAATAATAATAATAATAATAATAATAATAACAATAGTAATAATAGTAATAATAACAATACGAACAACCAAAACCATACGCACACCGTATATGGAGCAGAAAACCAAAAACGTACAACAATCTCAATAATAGCAAGGTAGGAATGGCATAATGCATATATGCTCACCGCGGGTTTCCAATTCGCCTCGTAATTAATTTTACATATCACTTTTACATGAGAATTTTATCAATAGTGATTTAAATTTTTCAGTCGGCTATTAAATTTCCAAATACCGGGTATAGAGTTCAGATTCAATTCCCACAACATTGACGATAACTCGAGGTAGGCCTAAAATTAAATATCAGTGACAACGTTGGTTCGTAAACGGACAAGATAATGTTTTTGAAAATTCCAAGACGACGGTTGTAAACAATGTCACCTCCAAGTAATCCACTGAAGTTGGCGTTGCTCCAAAATAATTTTTGAATAAATATTACTTACATGCTGGTGGTTTTGTATCCAAATTAGTGTAATCCTTTACCACAAACTTACACCAGAAACATGTTTTCAGAGGTAATCTGCCTGCCTTGGCACGCAGGCCCACAGTCAACACTCACATAGTAGAATTAAAAGAATCAGTAAAATACAAAATCACTATCACTAGAGGAACATAAGACTGAAAACGTATTTAGGCATATTGCCTACTGTATCTCCCGCCTAACCGGGAGTATCCAGCTCCATTTCGTTGCTTTTCAATAGTGATGGGAAGTGCTTTGCAAACCTGCTACTAAATCACTGCTAGTGTGAAATCACAGTTCAACCTGCTAGCGGGTTGGCCAGACTAGCAGGTCTTAACTGCGATTGTGATGTTTCGCAGGCGGCAGCGCTGCGCTGCGAGAAATCCTTAATCTAACGGGATCAACCAGCGTGAAACGCACAGAAACGCCAATAGTATTGTTGGGAGATCAGAAGAATGCACATGCCCGGTGAGGCACGGGGTGAAGGGGTTTTAACCAGCAGAGCCTGTGACGCAACGGTTACCATAGCAACTCCGCTACTACCCAGGCGACTTTATATTATCTTCTATTGGCAGCTCTTCGCTCTTGCCAGTTGTTAGCCAGTAAACTGCAAAGTATGAGTCAAATGTTTTCGTGTAGCAGATAAGAGCAGATAAAAGCCGATCTGTCTGGGCAGAGCAGGAAGTTCGTGTTTGCAGGCCACATTCCTCCTTCTTGCATTCTTCTCATCTCCACACAGTAGCAGCCAGTAGCAGTTAAGAAAGCAATAGCGGATAACCTAATCATGTAACGGCAGCGCTGCGCTGCGAGAAATCGATAAACCAACTTGATCAACCAGCGTAAAACGCACAGCAAGGCCAATAGTAGCAGCCAGTAGCGTTAGCTGACTAGCAGTTAAGAAAGCAGTAGCAACTAATCTAAATCAGTAATCACAGCATCACACTCACAAGTCCAAGTCTAACTGTGACCCACACCTGATCAATCAGCGTAAAACGCACAGCAAGGCCAATAGTAGCAGCCAGTAGCATTAGCAGACTAGCAGTTAAGAAAGCAGTAGCAACTAATCTAAATCAGTAATCACAGCATCACACTCACAAGTCCAAGTCTAACTGTGACCCACACCTGATCAATCAGCGTGAAACGCGCAGCAAGGCCAATAGTAGCAGCCAGTAGCGTTAGCAGACTAGCAGTTAAGAAAGCAGTAGCAACTAATCTAAATCAGTAATCACAGCATCACACTCACAAGTCCAAGTCTAACTGTGACCCACACCTGATCAATCAGCGTGAAACGCGCAGCAAGGCCAATAGTAGCAGCCAGTAGCGTTAGCAGACTAGCAGTTAAGAAAGCAGTAGCAACTAATCTAAATCAGTAATCACAGCATCACACTCACAAGTCCAAGTCTAGCTGTGACCCACACCACAGTCGCGCTGTGATTGTAAACACCTATTGTCGACATTTTCATGCGATCACAGGAAGGGAAAGTTAACAGAATCTGCGGCCATGAAAGCCATCTTGCCCATTTTTGAAAGGAGCTATTGTCGTGTTGTAGGATTTATAACCACCCAACCTGTGATTTATTTTAGTCTTCACATTATCCCATTCTGTTTATTGGGTTGTGGCTTTTGGTTGTAGGGCTAAAAGTGAAAAATTGTGATGGTAGCAGTTGAGTTGACTAACTATTTTAATCAGTGATTTGTGACGTTGTAGGCATATTTTGCCTACTGTTTTGGTTTTTACACTATTATACACTAGTATAAGCACGGTATTCGGTACTAAAATTAGTGGTATTGCTAACAAGAGAAGTGGCAGCAGGCGAACTCTGAGTGAGTTTAGGGCATTTAATCAGAATACTCTATTCCTCCTCCTGCCCCACTCCTTGGCTGAGTGGTCAGCGTTGAGGCCTTCGGTTTAGAGGGGTCCCGGGTTCGATTCCCGGCCGGTCGAGGATTGTAATGTCATATTAATTTTTCTTGTATCCGGGAGATAGTGGGTTCGAACCCCACTGTCGGCAGCCCTGAAGGTGGTTTTCCGTGGTTTCCCATTTTCACACCAGGCAAATGATGGGACTGTACCTTAATTAAGGCCACGGCTGCTTCCTACCCACTCCTAGGCCTTTCCTGTCCCATCGTCGCCATAAGACCTATCTGTGTCGGTGCGACGTAAAGCAAATAGCAAAAAAAATTCTTCTGGCTCGGGAACTGGGTTTTTGTGTTTGTCCCAACACTTTCCTCTTCACATTCACACAACACGCTACACTACCATCCACCACAGAAACACGCAAATTACATCCCTCCATATTCCTCCTCTGTGAACCATGTGACCTTGCCGTGGTGGGGAGGCTTGCGTGTCCCAATGATGCAGATAGCCGAGCCGCAGGTGAAACCATATCGGATGGGTATCTGTTGAGAGACCAGACTAACGAATGGTTCATCGAAAGGGGGGTAGCAGCCTTTCGATAGTTGCTCGGGCGGCAGTCTAGATGATTGACTGATACGGCCTTGTAATAATACTCAACATGGCTTAGCTGTGTTGATACTGCTACAGGCTGAAAGCAACGGGAAACTACAGCCGTAACTACCTCCCGAGGACATGCAGCTCTCTCAGTATGAATGATGTACTGATGATGGCTTCCTCCCGAGTAAAATATTCCGGAGGTAAACTAGTCCCCCATTCGGATCTCCGGGTGGGGACTACATGAGAGGGGGCGATCATCAGGAAGATGGATACTGACTTACTGCGAGTCGGAGCGCGGAATGTTAGAAGTTTGAATCGTTGTGGTAGGTTAGAGAACCTGAAAAGGGAGATGGATAGGCTAAAGTTAGATGTAGTTGGTATAAGTGAAGTACGTTGGCAGGAAGAACGAGATTTTTGGTCAGGCGACTACCGAATTATCAACACAAAATCAAACAGGGGAAATGCAGGAGTTGGTTTTGTACCGGGCGGTACACCTCGGCGCCGCTAATTCAAACATTGCGCCTGTTGAAACTCCTCTACTGGAGGAAGCCTGAACTTTAACCACCATGTTAATTCTAAAGTTTCTCAGAAGATGTCACTATTGTAAATTTTGAAGAGTTCTGAACTGTGTCTTTTTCGATTTATATTTGTTTTCTCTGTAGTGAGAAGTGTGAACATTCTCTTCTAGATGGCACTACTGAAGAACTACAATTGTGCACCCTGGTGCGAAGTGAAAGTACTGTTTTTTGAGAAATTTTGTGTTCATAAGTTTGTTCTTTGTTAAATTTCTTTCTGTCATTTTTTGGGTTGGCAGTATAGCCCTTCTCTTTCCGCTTGTTTTAAATTTAGCCAATCCCCAATTTCTTTAATTAATTTCTAACCAATAATGTGTGTCTTCTCCGATATGGATATGTTGCTTGATCCTAGCCAATAAAGTTGAGGGGAGTGTGGGTTCTCATTCATGAAACATCTCGAATTTTCCGCGAGGATATATAAACTGCTGATTTTCTTGTCTCCTGGCCACTTCAGTAACATATTTCCTAGTGTGATTTTGTAGCAGGGGGCGGGAAGCGCCTCCTTCTTCGGGCAGCAGTTCATCCATCAGGTAATGGCCTTTTAATAACTTCTTTGCTTGCTAGCTCAGCAGTTTAACCCTCGGGGCAGGTTCGAAACTTTTATCATGTAACCTTCCTTTAAAATGTAAAAGACACTTGGTATAAAATTCCGTCTCTTTAACTACAAATCTGGATAGAGTGTGCCTAACCCTCTCGAGCTCCCTCTCATATTGTTTTTGAGGTGACTACGTTTTCACAACCGTTTATCTTCGTTTCATAAAGTAATAAAATTTTCCTATCGTGTCACCTCCGTAGTATGGGATTAGCCCTTGCATAAGCGGCCTAGAACCAAATAGGTTTTTAAAAATGTGTATCAGGAGTGCAAGTTACGCCTCCACTCTAGTTGGTATTTAGGGGCCATGTAATTGTCCTGTTTCTTTATTGAATAGGCCTCAGTATGTTGGGTATCATTACCCCTGTTCTTGGGTGCCCGTAGAGCAGCTTGAACGTGGAGTTTGGTGTGGCCTTTGCATTGGCTTGAATTTTGAGAGCGGGTTGCTCTTTCTCAAATTTGGTTTCTGTGTGCCTCGAGCAGACTTAACTGGGTAATTGGGAGCTAGTGCTCCTTGGTATGATTGGGGTTTTTGCTCCATTGTTGAACCTTATACGTTGGTAAAGCTGGGCTCATTGTTCAAGGATTGTGTGTCTGGAGGACTCGGAGCCCACGTCCATTAACAAATTGTAATTGTACGTTCTTAACTTGTTGATATATAACTGAGTTCCTGTCATGCTTGTCATTTCTTGATCTTGAAAAGAAAATATAACCTCTGTTAAAGTTTTAAATTAATTTTAATATCGTAATTTGAGACCTATTCATCCCAGCACCTTCTTTCACCTCTAACTACTACGGATAACTCCGTAACAAATGGTAGCAGAGCGTGGTTGAATGGGTCTCAATTTAGCCCCTTCTGACGGCTGAAAATTGCGTTGATTCGAACTCTAACAATTTTCTCAGTTGCTGGAATTTTTTTATATTTCTTTCTAAAAAATTTCTGTCATCATGTCCGGCCCTCGCGAGGTTCTCCATCCTTTCTATTTGCGTAAAGAGGAATTAATTTATGAACTATCTCTCAGAAACGTTCAATCTGGAGGCACGGTTGCAGTCGACTCCAATAAGCTAAAAGATTCCCTTGATGTGCCTATTACCATCCCGACCTTAGGAGAGAAAGAGATTGACGACGCTCTCTCCACGATCAATGATAATACTACTGAGCTAGCATCTGTAGTTAGTTTTTTGAAGTAAGTGATCCATCTCCTAATCAACTCAAAAGAGTACAGGCTAGGTTGTACCACTTTTATAATAGGGTGTGTGATCTATTGTCTCTGAAGTTAAATGACCTTCAGGGTAAGGAAGCTAGTGCCCTTGCCGAAAACTTGTCCCAAATGTCCAGTAAAGTTAGTCAGTTGTTATCTGGACCTGCTATCCGTAATGTCGACCAACCTATGGTAGTAAATATTGTAAGTGTGGAGGATTCCTCTAAAGAGGAAGGAAGTTGTACTGAGGCGACTACACAACGAACATCTGCCCCATTAGGAACCGAGTCCGATCGTCTCACGTCCATTCCACCCTTTGTGTTAAATAGGGCACCTTCAGAATCTGCTTCTCCGCCACTTAGGCCCCTTTCTACTATGTCATCTGGTTTCAGCAGTTTACTCCATCCATTAGCTATGTTACTTAGGGGTATTTCTAAGTTTTCTGTTAACTCCACAACCGATGTCATTGCTTTCTTAAAGTTTTTAGTTGAATTCCAGGATCATGCCCTTGGTTGTTCTCTTTCTGCTCGTCAGATTTTGCAAATCATCTATCCCTATGCAATTGGTGTTCTCTCCGACTAGATAGTTAGGGCAATCGCTGAACAGTCATCCGTAGAAGACTTCCACGCCCATCTGTTAGCTAATTTTATTCCAGCTCGAGCTAGGTCATCTCTAATTCAGAAGTATTATTATAGAGTGCAGCGACTTGATGAAAACCTGGCGGACTTCATACAAGACATCAAGGTCTATACTAGGGTATTTGCCCTTCATTTCCCTGCAGATCAAATTGTTCAGGCTATTGTAGAAGGTATTTCACCTCCTTACAGATCATACTTGTGTTTTGCGTCGCGTCCACAAACTTTCGCTGAGTTAGAGGCTATGGCTGTCTCAGCCGAAGGAGTCAGATACGCCGATACGTTGCGTGTCGCGAAAGAACCCCCTCCATCCTCTAGTAGTTTTCGGCCCCCTCCTCGCCGACCCATCACACCCCGTAAATGTTATGCTTGCGGGTCGCCTGACCATCTTCGCAATACATATCCATTGATCAAGTCTAGTGGGACAAGGAATGGAGCACGGTCATTTAAAGGTTGCTTTAAATGCGGCGCGTTTCCACATATTGCCAAAAACTGCCCTAATGCTAACAGCATCCCTCCTGCTCAACTTCTGGTGCAACTTCCACCAAGGCCGATAATAATAAATGACTAGGGGCTTCGGCCGAGTCAGCGAACCCTTCTTCCCGAGGCTCAGCCCCAAAGTAAGCATATCGCAATTTCAGGGAAAACTCAGGCTTCAAATTTATCTTTCGAAGGTCCCAAAGGATGTCTTAGGATAGCGGCGGATACCCCCGCACCTGTGCCTTTTCTCAAAATTGAATTAAATAATGAACCTGTAACAGATCTATTAGATTCTGGCAGTGTTTGTTCTATCATTTCGGCTGAAGGGTACTCCAAATTAAAAACTGTTTGTAGTCTTCCTGATTTTTGTTCGACTTCGGTTCAATATGTTTCCGCAAATTCCTCTCCATTAGAAATTTTAGTTTTTCTGTATGCCAAAATTCGTATACCTAAATTTACTTGGAAAGTTAAATTGTTTGTGGTAAAGCACTTATCTTGCCCCATTATATTGGGACTCGACTTCATGTCCCATACTGGCCTAGTGCTCGATCTTCAAAGTAAGACGTGCACATTCAAATGTGCTTCTAATTGTAAAATCACCTTATTGAAATGTAATTCTGTATCATGTTCATCTGTTTCGCCTACCCAGGTTGAGATGTTGTTAGATCTTAGACATCTACCTGAGGAGCAGGCTGATAGTATTCGTCAGTTGTGTCAGTCGTTTCCAGAGGTGTTCTCGTATACTCTTGGTGTTAAGACCTCATTGAATATAAGACTGAGGTTACGGATTCGATTCCTGTCCTTTTCCCACCTTATAGTATATCTCCACCTAAAATGAAGGCGCTGAAAGAAATCATTGATCAGATGCTGAAGGACGGTATTATTCGGCCCTCTAAGTCGGCGTATTCTTCGCCTATTTTTCTAGTGCCGAAATCCCAAGGTGGCTTCAGGCCCGTGATTGATTATAGGGCTCTCAATCGGAAGGTGGTGTTACAATCTGTGCCCCATCCAGACCTTCACTCTTGTTTTTTACGGTTTCGGAAGGCTAAGTTCTTTACCATATTGGATCTGAATCAGGCCTATAATCAAATTCCTCTGGCTGAAGAATCTAAACATCTTACAGCGTTTGCCACGGATTGGAATTTGTATGAATACAACCGCGTACCTTTCGGGCTCCCCACGGGAGCAGCTGTACTCACTAGACTGCTAGATAGGGTCTTCTCCGACATCAAATTCAGTACTTGTACCACTATCTTGATGATGTCGTCGTATTTTCGGAGACCTTCGAAGAACATCTAGATCATCTGAAAGAAGTTCTCAATCGCCTCTGTAAGGCTGGGTTAACTGTAAAATTGTCCAAGGTTGCCTTCGCTAAGCCCTCCATGTCATTCCTAGGGCATATTGTGTCGCCCGATGGTGTCGCAGTCGATCACTCTAGAACACAGGCCATCCGTGACTTCAAGCCTCCCAAGGACATCAAAGGTATTGCTAGGTTCATTGGTATGGTGAATTTCTTCAGTAAATTTATTCCAAATTTCGCCAATAGAGCGGCGCCCTTGAACTTACTTCGTAGGAAAGGCGTCAAATTTGAGTGGGGATCTTCTCAACAAGCCGCTTTTGAAGATCTCAAATTAGCTCTGTGTAACGCCCCTGTTCTAGCCATGCCCGATTTCTCCAAGAAATTCATCGTCCAAACCGACGCGTCGTCGCCGGCGGTAGCTGCAGTCCTTCTTCAAGAGACTGAACTAGGGAGTTGACCCATCGCCTATGCATCTAGGACTCTATCGGCTCAAGAAGCCAAATATTGCATCTATGAGCTCGAAGGTTTGGCAGTCTTATTTGTTTTAGAAAAGTTCCGTCTCTATCTGGAACATGTCAAATTTGACTTGGAAACCGATAACCAAGCCTTAAGTTGGGTCTTAGGTAGGCCGCGTCGTACTGGTCGTATAACCCGGTGGGCCATCCGAATTTCTGCCTTCCAATTTGATGTTAGGCATATCAGAGGTACTGAAAACGTGGTGGCTGACGGACTAAGCCGCATGTTTTCTAATGATGTAGAGACCCCGGATCTGGATTATGGTTCTTCACCTCCCGAGTCCATACTATCTGAGGTTAATGCCATTCTGACTGATGCTCCCATGTTGTTAAGGTATATTGAAAAATATCAACGTGAAGATCCGACGCTGGTTCCGATCATGGAAACCCTTTCTTCGGGGGAACATGTTACCCCTTATGTATTGAGGAATGGTGTTTTATGTTGCCCGTCGAGGCATGATCAAAAAATGAAAGTTGTAGTTCCAGCTGTTCTTGTACCAATGATCTTCAAGTACTACCATGAGACCCCACTGGGGGGGGCATTTAGGCATCTTCAGAACCCGAGAAAAGATTCGTGAAATGTTCATCTGGAAGGGCATGGACGGAGAAATCCGTGAATTGGTAAAATCTTGTAAATCATGTTCGCTTAGTAAACCCACCATGTCCACCAAGGTAGGTCTATTGTCTTCTCAGCAAGCATCACGCCCAATGGAACGTCTCTACATCGATTACGTAGGACCATTCCCCCAGTCAAAGGGGAACACCAACAAGTTCATCCTTGTATGTGTAGATGGTTTTACGAGATTTTCTTGGTTATTTCCAACTAATCTGGCTACCGCTCAGTCCACCATTACTTGTTTAAATTCCATTTTTCCTTCTTTCGGTCCGTGTCAATATATTGTATCTGATAATGCTAAAGCTTTCACATCCAATCTCTTTTGTAAATTCTGTTTTGATCTGTCCATATCTCATGTGACAACTTCGGCTTATTATCCTCAACCATCTCTAGCTGAACGGGTCAATCGTAATCTGAGGTCGGCCCTTATTGCCTATCATCACGAGGATCATTCTAGGTGGGACACGTCCTTACATTGGTTAGCTTTTGCTTTGAATTCGGCGGTTCATGAATCTCATAAGTTTACTCCAGCTTCCTTGATGTTCAAGTTTGTACCCAACACGCCGCTCTCTAACCTTTGGTCTCTTAGTTTTATTCTACCTGAGACAATAGATCCAGGTAATATTATAGATCATTGGAAGAAGGCTAAAGCCAATCTTAAGGTGTCTCATGAAAAGGTTAGGGAAAGATATGATCGTGGACGGAGACCCACCAATTTGAAGGTAGGTGACCAGGTGATGGTCAAGAACTTTGTTCCCGCGGGCAAGCTTGCCCCCAGATTTCATGGGCCGTGCATAATTGTAGATTTTCTCACGCCGGTCACGTTGTTGCTAAGCAATCCAGCCACCGAGAGGTTATTTAGCGTTCACCTGTCCCAGTTGAAACCCGTGTAATTTCCGCACTAACTTAGCTCGTTTTATTTCTTGTTACATTTTGAAAGAAATCTGAAGGTTATAATTTTGGTTTCATTTTGAGGCCTTCTGCCCTTGGAATTATGTTCTTTGTTTCCTAATGTTCATTGTACAACCTCCCCCGAACAGTTAAACTGCTATCCTGTCCTTGCCACGGCCATTACCACGCTCCCGTCTCCTGCTCGACCACACACAGTGGCTAATAAAAATGAGATAAATATTTCCACGCCGCTAGCCCCTCAGCTCCACCAAAAGTACTGTACCCGAAAATTATATTGGTCCAACAAATTCTGCCGCCGAGATCTTAATGTTCCAGTGCCCCCGCAGCCGCGCGGCGCCGTGCCGCTACTGGAGTAGAGCACGGGCCCGATCTACTTCAGTGAGGTCAACCAGTGTACGGCGAGCCGGAGCCCTCCTCCCGGCCAAGGCTGTTGTGCGGCGCACCTCCTGCAACTTGCCCGCAGTCTGTAAACATTCGCCGCGTGTGCGGCGTGCTTCAGCACCACTACCCCTCTCATAGTGCGGGAGAGCGGTATCTCAGGGTACTTGAGGGGTCCGAGCGGCCTCCTCTGGACACAAGCTGCTGCGGCTGGTCTCGCCATCAAGTAATATACTTAATCAGCTACATGGACATTTCATATCAACAATTACTACATTTTTGGATTCAACTGCAACATTTGGTGGACTCAGAAATTTTTTTTCCTTTCAAGAATTAAAAGTTTTTCCTTCTGTATTCAACTACTACAAGCATAAAGACATTACATCAAAAGCTACTACAAAGAATTTTGAAACTGGATCCAACCAATTTAAGAAAACTTGTTTGTAAATCCTTCTGCAATTAATTTCTACATCAAGATCATAACTTGAACCTTGTTTTAAAACAAAATCTGGTGTTCTTCTGTGTTACCCCTTGGAGGGACTTTTTGGGGGGGGGGGGAGGTCTGTACCGGGCGGTACACCTCCGCGCCGCTAATTCAAACATTCCGCCTGTTGAAACTCCTCTACTGGAGGAAGCCTGAACTTTCACCACCATGTTAATTCTAAAGTTTCTCAGAAGATGTCACTATTGTAAATTTTGAAGAGTTCTGAACTGTTCGTTTTTCGATTTATATTTTTTTATCTGTAGTGCGAAGTGTGAACATTCACTTCTAGATGGCACTACTGAAGAACTACAATTGTGCACCCTGGTGCGAAGTGAAAGCACTGTTTTTTGAGAAATTTTGTGTTCATAAGTTTGTTCTTTGTTAAATTTCTTTCAGTCATTTTTTGGGTTGGCAGTGTAACCCTTCTCTTTCCGCTTGTTTTGAATTTAGCCAATCCCGAATTTCTTTAATTAATTTCTAACCAATAATGTGTGTCTTCTCCGATAAGGATATGTTGCTTGATCCTAACCAATAAAGTTGAGGGGGGTGTGGGTTCTCATTCATGAAACGTCTCGAATTTTCCGCGAGGATATATAAACTGCTGATTTTCTTGTCTCCTGGCAACTTCTGTAACATCTTTCCTAGTGTGATTATGTAGCAGGGGGCGGGAAGCGCATCTTTCTTCGGGCAGCAGTTCATCCATCAGGTAATGGCCTGTTAATAACTTCTTTGCTTGCTAATTCAGCAGTTTAACCCTCGGGGAAGGTTCGAAACTTTTATCATGTAACCTTCCTTTATAATGTAAAAGACACTTGGTATAAAATTCTATCTCTTTAACTACAAATCGGGATAGAGAGTGCCTAACCCTCTCGAGCTCCCTCTCATATTGTTCTTGAGATGACTACGTTTTCACAACCCTTTTTCTTCGTTTCATAATGTAATAAAATTTTCCTATCGTGTCACCTCCGTAGTATGGGATTAGCCCTTGCATAAGCGGCCTAGAGCCAAATAGGTTTTTAAAAAGGTGTATCAGGAGTGCAAGTTACGCCTCCACTCTAGTTGGTATTTAGGGGCCATGTAATTGTCCTGTTTCTTTATTGAATAGGCCTCAGTACGTTGGGTATCATTACCCCTGTTCTTGTGTGCCCGTAGGGCAGCTTGAACGTGGATTTTGGTGTGGCCTTTGCATTGGCTTGAACTTTGAGAGCGGGTTGCTCTTTCTCAAATTTGGTTTCTGTGTGCCTCGAGCAGGCTTAACTGGGTAATTGGGAGCTAGTGCTCCTTGGTATGATTGGGGTTTTTGCCCCTTTGTTGAACCTTATACATTGGTAAACCTGGGCTCATTGCTCAAGAATTGTGTGTCTGGTGGACTCGAAGCCCAAGTCCATTAAAAAATTGAAATTGTACGTTCTTAACTTGTTGATATATAACTGAGTTCCTGTCATACTTGTCATTTCTTGATCTTGAAAAGAAAATATAACCTTTGTTAAAGTTTTAAATTAACTTTAATTTCGTAAGTTGAGACCTATTCATCCCAGCACCTTCTTTCACCTCTAACTACACGGATAACACCGTAACAGGTTTAATAATGAATAAGAAAATAGGGCAGCGGGTAAGCTACTACGACCAGCATAGTGAAGGAATTATTGTCGTCAAGATAGACACCAAACCAATGCCCACCACAATAGTGCAGGTCTATATGCCTACTAGTTCAGCGGATGATGAAGAAATTGAAAGAATATATGAGGAGATAGAAGATTTAATACAATATGTAAAAGGTGACGAGAATCTAATTGTGATGGGAGACTGGAATGCAGTGGTAGGCCAAGGAAGATAAGGTAATACAGTAAGAGAATTTGGATTGGGGCAAAGGAACGAAAGAGGAATTCGGCTGGTTGAATTCTGCACTGATCATAATTTAGTCCTTGCCAATAATTGGTTCAAACACCACAAACGACGGCTGTATACGTGGATGGGACCTGGAGACACTGGAAGGTATCAAATGGACTTCATTATGATTAGGTAGAGATTCAGAAACCAGGTGTTGGATTGCAAAACTTTCCCAGGAGCAGACGTGGACTCTGACCATAACTTGTTGGTCATGAAATGCCATCTGAATTTGAAGAAATTGAAGAAAGGAACGAATGCAAAAAGATGGGATCTAGACAAGTTGAAAGAAAAGAGTGTAAGGGATTGTTTCAAGGAACATGTTGCACAAGGACTAAATGAAAAGGCTGAAGGAAACACTATAGAGGAAGAGTGGAGAGTCATGAAAAATGAAGTCAGTAAGGCTACTGAAGAAATGTTAGGAAGGAAGAAAAGATCAACTAAGAATCAGTGGATAACTCAGGAGATACTAAACATGATTGATGAACGACGAAAAAACAAGAATGCTAGAAATGAAGAGGGCAGAAAAGAATACAGACGATTAAAAATTCAAGTGGAAAGAAAGTGCAAGGTAGCTAAGGAAGAATGGCTGAAGGAGAAGTGCAAGGATGTCGAAGGCTGTATGGTCCTGCATAAGGTAGATGCTGCATACAGGAAAATCAAGGAAACCTTTGGAAAAAGGAAATCTAGGTGTATGAATATTAAGAGATCAGATGGAAAGCAACTTCTAGGGAAGGAAGACGAAGCAGAAAGATGGCAGGAGCATATCCAACAGTTGTATCAAGGTAAAGATGTAAATAATTTGGTTCTGGAACATGAAGAGACTGTTGATGCTGATGAAATGGGAGACCCAATTTTGAGGTCAGAGTTTGACAGAGCTGTGAGCGACCTCAACACAAACAAGACACCTGGAATTGATGACATTCCCTCTGAATTACTGACTGCCTTAGGAGAAACCAGCATGGAAAGGTTATTTCATTTAGTGTGCAAGATGTATGAGACAGGAGAAGTCCCATCCGATTTTCGGAAGAATGTTGTTATACCTATTCCCAAGAAAGCCGTGCTGACAAGTGTGAAAACTACCACACCATTAGTTTAGTATCTCATGCCTGCAAAATTTTAACACGTATTATTTACAGAAGAATGGAAAAACAAGTTGAAGCTGAGTTGGGAGAAGATCAGTTTGGCTTCAGAAGAAATGTAGGCACACGTGAAGCAATACTGACTTTACGTCTGATCTTAGAGGATCGAATCAAGAAGGACAAGTCCACGTACATGGCATTCGTAGATCTAGAAAAGGCATTCGATAATGTTGATTGGACCAAGCTATTCATGATTCTGAAGATGATAGGGATTTTTTTTTGCTAATTGCTTTACGACGCACCGACACAGATAGGTCTTATGGCGACGATGGGACAGGAAATGGCTAGGAGTGGGAAGGAAGCGGCCATGGCCTTAATTAAGGTACAGCCCCAGCATTTGCCTGGTGTGAAAATGGGAAACCACGGAAAACCATTTTCAGGGCTGCCGATAGTGGGGTTCGAACCTACTATCTCCCGAATACTGGATACTGGTCGCATGATAGGGATCAGATAACGAGAACGAAGAATTATCTACAATCTGTATAAAAATCAGTCCGCAGTGATAAGAATCGAGGGCTTTGAAAAAGAAGCAGCAATCCAGAAAGGAGTGAGGCAAGGCTGCAGTTTGTCCCCCCTCCTTTTCAGTGTTTACATAGAACAGGCAGTAAAGGTATTCAAAGAGAAATTTGGAAAGGGAATCACAGTCCAAGGAGAGGAAATCAAATCCTTGAGATTTGCCGATGATATTGTTATTTTATCTGAGACTGCAGAAGATCTCGAGAAGTTGCTGAATGGTATGGATGAAGTCTTGGGTAAGGAGTACAAGATCAAAATAAATAAGTCCTAAACAAAAGTAATGGAGTGCAGTCGAACGAAGGCAGGTGATGTAGGAAATATTAGATTAGGAAATGAAGTCTTAAAGGAAGTAGATGAATATTGTTACTTGGGTAGTAAAATAACTAACGATGGTAGAAGTAAGGAGGACATAAAATGCAGACTAGCACAAGCAAGGAAGAGCTTTCTTAAGAAAAGAAATTTGCTCACTTCAAACATTAATATCGGAATTAGAAAGATGTTTTTGAAGACTTTCGTGTGGAGCGTGGCATTGTATGGAAGTGAAACATGGACGATAACTAGCTCAGAAAGAAAGAGAATAGAAGCTTTTGAAATGTGGTGTTACAGAAGAATGCTGAAGGTGAGATGGATAGCTCGAATCACGAATGAAGGGATACTGATTCGAATTGGTGAGAGGAGATCGATTTGGCTAAATTTGACGAAAAGAAGAGATAGAATGATAGGACACATCTTAAGACACCCAGGACTTGTTCAGTTGGTTTTCGAAGGAAGTGTAGGTGGTAAGAAAGGTAGGGGTAGACCAAGGTATGAATATGACAAGCAGATTAGAGCAGATGTAGGATGCAATAGTTACGTAGGAATGAAAAGGTTAGCACAGGATAGAGTGACATGGAGAGCTGCATCAAACCAGTCTATGGACTGATGACTCAAACAACAACAACAACAACAACAACATATAGGGTTGGCGTCAGGAAGGGCATCCGGTCGTAAAACAGGGCCAAATCAACATGTGCGACGCAGATCGCACCCACGACCTCACAGGTGTGGGAAAAATGTCAGAAGAAGAAGTCATTTCCTCCTCACTCCCTGATTTTCTTCCTTAATGAGCAGCTCTATAATTCCAATATAATTATACCAATGATTTTGATAAAAGACAACTGGTTAACCCTCAAATTTATAAGAGTTTTTTCTGTACATTGTTCAGAATTTAAAAAGGATGGTATTTCTTTATCAGTCATGTCCACAGTAACAAGGAAATGCACTTTTTAATTTTCCGTAATGTCTGTCTGTATCACAGCATCACACTCAAATGTCTGTGACCCAGACCAAAGTCGCAATTGCATGTATATACACACATCATGAGAAAACCGCTGAAGAGATTTTAATGAATATCGGCACGCAAAGTAGCTACAATCTAGGCCATAAATAATTTTATACACGCTGAATGAAATGGTAGCTTGAGGGAAGGCCTAACATTTAATTCTCAAATATTTATTGTTATTACTGGTCGTATCTTAATGGAAATCGGTAAGAAAAGTCGGGGAATAAGTCGCTACAATCTAGGCTATAAATAATTGTATTCATGCTGAGAATAATGGTAGTTTAGGGGAAGGCCTAAAATTCAATTCTCAAATATTTATTAGAGGTCCTATCTCCCTGAAAAGCGGTATGCAAAATCGGGAAATAAGTCCCTATAATCTAGGCCATAAATAATTTTACTCACGCTGAGTGAAATGGTAGTTTAGGGGAAGGCCTACAATTTAATTTTCAAATATGTATGTTAATAGTGGACGTATCGATAAATACTGCATAACTAAAATTATATATAGTGTTAAATTTCCGATCATTTATGTCTTATATATTGTTACCGTACCGGCTATGATCACAGATATATTCATGAATTTGGATTTTTGTTACTAAGAATGTAATGAAAATAGGTATGTAAAATCGGAGAATAAGGAACTACAGTCTACGCTATAAATAATTTTATAAGATGCCCTAATATAGCAGAGTCGAAAAAAAAAACTAAATGTGAAGGGCTACATTATAGAAAGCTCATACAATTGATCAACAATAACATTACATTGACCACTGTTTGTTGTGACGTGCTTTGTGTCTTCTGTTGCCACCCATCTCCGATAGATAGGATTGCTGCTGCGTACCGAGTATTTTTTAAAATATATTTTACGTCGCAACGAAACAGATAGGTCTTATGGCGACGATGGGATATGAATGAGCTAGGAGTGTGAAGGAAGCGTTCTTGGCCTTAATTAAGGTACAGCCCCAGCATTTGTCTGGTGTGAAAATGGGAAACCACGGAACACCATCTTCAGGGCTGCCGATAGTAGGGTTCGAATCCACTATCTCCCAGATGCAAACTCACAGCTGCGCACCCCTAACCACACGGCCAACTCGCCCGGTCGTATCGAGTGTAACAGCCTAGCTGAATATTGGCGGGAAGTAGCTGGGAAGTTATATAACTTTCTTCTTTAGCATGGTATTCCTCTGGTTTATAAATTTTCTGATACTACTGGTACATAACGCACTGGTTCATCATAGCATTCGAGCTGTTCAATCCCTACTCTGAGGCACTAACTCGAATGAGCAGTGTGCATATTTAACGGAATATAATGGCAGAGGAGTCTTCACAAATGTCTACGGCCTGGTTATTCCAGCTCTGGAAATGGGACTGTTAGATCGGCACCGTAGTACTGTTCGTTAAAAGTGAGAAAATCTGCAGTTTTTCATTTGATCGAGTATTTTATATGATAACGTTGGTTTTAATCGCTACATTCCTACCGACTTTTTTGTAATGACCTATGTTGACTTCTTTTAGGAAAACCACAAATTCAGTCTTTCTGAAAATCCCGCAGGGAAGCACGGGTACATCAACTAGCAATTATAAATAAATAGCCCTTGTTGATTCGTACCGTGGCGTACTTTTTGAAAAAAGGTCATGTATATAACTTTTTAAAATATGATTCTGAAAATGAATATTTGTTTTGAGCGTTAGCGCGAGTTCGCCCGTGTACTGAATGCTGCACGACATCGTTCTCCTGTAGGCCGCAGAGTGGCCTTGTATCCTAGGTGTGTTGGCTGAATCACAGTTAATTACAGTTAAAAATCACTGCTACTTCAAAATAGCAATCACAGTTTGACCTGTGAGTGTAAAATCACTGCTAGTCACACCACTACTTTTCAAAGTCTTCTAAGGAACAAGGGTAATGGCGTCCATCTCACAGCTTGCTCAGAACAAGACTCCTCGCTCGCTAGTTGACGAGACAGAAAAACAACTGCAGAGCGCTCCGTTCAAGAGAGACACTACGCATGCTCAAGTCCAGGATTAGCTTATTGGGCCAATAAGGAAAATCAAAATTATTGACGTAATAATGGATTTTAAATGCATTTTAAATAGCCACAGTACCGGCACATAAATTAACGGCAATGCAACAATGGCCGAGAATTGCAGATAAGGTCCCCACACACAAATACATATGTTCAACAAATGAGGGTATCGTAAATTATTGTCACAGAAAATATTAAATCATATTGATTATAACCATAATCATAGATCAAGAAGCCATCTCCTTGTCAGCAGAAGACTGCACAATATCTTAATTCTAGTGGGGAGGAAATATTAGATCATTCTGTATATATATCATCATCTCACTAATCTAATTATCATTGCGGAACAACTTCGACTACTTCATCATGGCACTCAACCCTTAATCACATCTCTGAGAGGCAAGTTTCGGATCCCATCAGCAAGGGGGGCGGTAAAGAAGCAACATTTATGCACGTCTCAAGGGTCGTAAGTTGAATGCAGATACTTCTGAACAATTAACGCGAAATACACAAAGTGTGCGTGTACCCATTTCTTAACACTAGAATAGACTATGCTGGCTCAATTCTCATAAACATTGGCGTGAGATGGAACAAGACCAGACTGCCTAGCTACCAAGTCTCTCTACATAGACATGATACCTGATCTCACAACAACTACATTGCTCGCCTCTCTTTGTTCACTTATTTTCATAGAGGTCTCCCCGTGAACATTTACAGTGATAATGGCACAAACTTCTTCAGAGCAGCTAAGGAAATCAAGGCCTTTCTGAAAAACAATCCTGAGAAAAACCAGCTCTTCCCTGCAACTGCAGGCATGGGACTGATACAGCATTCCATCCCTCCTGCAGCACTACACTTTGATGGAAAACGAGAAGCAGCTGTCAACAGTCTCATATATCACCTTAGAAGAGTGATGAATTCTTATTACTTGACCAACAAAGAATGGACCACTCTTACAACACATACTCACATCTCCTCACTAAAGTTAAATGACGACCTTTTGACACTTCATACCTAACTACATCCAATTTCCTTGTAGGAGAGAAAAATACTACACTCCCTGATCATGATTATACTTCCTCTCTCATTATCCAGATGGCTGTATATTGAGCAGCCAACCCAGAATTCCTGAAAGAGATTGTCAATTAAATATCCCAATAAATAGCCCATAACAACATAGTCACATGCTATGCAGTGGACGATGGCAGTGATCCTAATTCATGTAACAAATGTTCAGGTGAGTAATGGGGAACATACAAAGCCTGTCCTTTACCATATATGAAACAAAAAGGCAAGATCACTCTTCAAGGGCTCATTTATTCATTGAAAGTTTAAGTAATATTATAAGTCACCATAGACTAGTATCATCACAGACCACATTAGGAAGGATAAGAATGTTTTCTACTTGTCACAAGATGGCTACAATGTGTGTAGTACGTAAGTGAATTCTGACAGTAAGCAAGCAATCACCTGCAACTTGTATCTACAAATAATTGTATTATCTAGAAGTCAATAATTAATATAATCAACCAGATTACAATGGTGTTTCATTTGGAACAACTAGTAAAATACCCAGGAACAGTAACAAAAAAGTGCTCCTTACAGCAACTCCGTGTTTGAAAATATTCACTAAGTCAAAAATATTAGTAGCAACGATACCATCTCCCAAATGATATACAGTAGAGATCTTTGGATCTACTCCAACTGGTGCGTGATACATATGCAGGATCTTGGAGAACATGAAGGAAAGGTGAAAATTAGGTAAGTAAAAAGTCAATCTCATAAAAAAGTGTATCAATCATATGTATTGAAATGAAGGGTCAACCATTGATATCTGTTCAGCAATTTTCTATTTTCAGTACCTAACAATGGCTTATAAAATTATGTACATTACCTCAAGTGAATTTTCCTGCATTGGCCCTGGCTCTGTTAACACCAATTTGGCTTCTTTTTTCAGTGGTATCATTTCTGATACATTTTCAATATTTTCCTGTGAAAAATAAGATACATAAGTTATGCACGTAACACACATCTACAAATACTGTCACCAACAAATGAGCATGATAATTTACTACTTCCAAGTATTACAGTTACTTTCAAAATTTTACTACTCTTTAAGAGAGATTTCTACCAGCAGAGGAGACTGCACTGAGAATGGTGTTATCATCCTTGTTCAAACCTAATGTCACAGAAAGCATGAGACTGAGAACCAAATATAAAGTGAGAAGCATATTCTAGCCATATCAGAAGATATCCTACCAGAGATGGAATTGGGACCATGTCGCACAAAATTTTGGAAGGAATCTGCCACAGACATAAACACTAAATTATATTAATTGATTTTATGTATCCAATTACGTCTATCAAATCATTGAGGTTGTTTGAATCACATCCAAGTATTAAAACTGTCCTAAATCTTTTGCCATACAGTGAGAAATATTAATACTATGCTCTTAACATACATTTTGTTTAGACAGACAGATCAAAATCCCTTGAAACATTTTAATCACTTTCTATAATCTGGTTTTGCCAAGCTCACAGGGGATAAACACTGCATTGAGACAGTTCTGTTCATCCAAGTGTAAAAATAAAAAACGGACATGAAAGAAGCAGGCTTATCACAGTCATAGACCAGGGAAAGATGTGATGCAGGTCAAACATAAAGCAACTACAAATGAGATGTTTTACTACTACAAGGATGTTATGCAGTGTTCTGCGAAGAACTGTGGGGATGAGAACACCATCAGTGTCGGAGTGTACATCTGCAGTTACAGAAGCTCTTTCATGATCTACGAAGGTCATCCAATAAATAAGTTTCCTTATTTTTTCTCTGCAAACCACATGTTTTAGAATTAAGTTGGTACTGTAGGAACTTCCACTGGCATATGGCTGGGGTAAGGTGATCTTCAACCGCACGTGCTTGCTCTGTGTTCACCAGTACGGCGCTACCTGCCATGGAGCTACCACTTGAAAGCGTTTCCACTTGTGAACTCTGTTCTGTTATTCGCTTTTCCACGGCAAAAAATGAAATGGCTACCAATATTCATTGCCATTTGGTGTGAGTTTATAGTGAAAGATGCATGCTGGCATTCATGGTTCCTGGAATGGCAACAAGATGTACATGATGACAGCGCAGCGCCAGGCCCATTACAGCCACTGTTGGTCAGAATGTGGTGGACAAAATTAATGCGTCAGCACTGATGAGATAATGAATCTACTGCCTCCCGGCACGGAAACTGGGCAGTCCTTTATTGCAATGATATTGTTGAATGTCTTGCAGTATTGAAAAGTCTGTGCAAGATGGGTCCCAAGTTTTCTTACTGATGCTCACAAGCAATAACAGAACGAGGTAGCCTGAGCTTTCCTGCAAATGCTTCAAAGAGAGGGAGATCAAATGTTTTCCCGCATTGTTACTGGAGATGAAAGCAGGGTGCATTATTCAACTCTAAAAACAAAACCACAAAGCATGCTATGGAAGAAACTTGGCGAACATGCTCATAAAAAAGGGCCAAGACCTCAGACTCTTTTTTACAATTTACTTTACATCGCACCGACACAAATAGGTCTTATGTTGACAATTGGAGAGGAAGAGCCTAGGAGTGGAAAGGAGGTAGCTGTGGCGTTAATTAAGGTACATCCCCAATACTTACCTGGTATGAAAATGGGAAACCACGGAAAACCATCTTCAGGGCTGCCGACAGTGGGGTTCGAACGCACTATCTCCCAGATGCAAGCTCACAGCTGCGCGGCCTTAACCGCATGGCCAACTTGCTCGGTTAGACCTCAGCCTCTGTAGGCATAGTTTTGGCCACTGCCTTTTGGGACTGTAATGATGTTGTATTGGTTGACTGACTGCCCTAATGCACTGTGGTCACACATGAGAGGTCCTGTACGGTCCTCACGAAGCTCAGAGTTGAAATCCAACGAAAACGTTCTGGTCTTGTCTCAGAAAATATTGCCCATTCTGCTCAAAGGACGCAGGATTTGCTGCAGAACTTCAAAAGGGACCTTTTTCCCCATCCACCTTATTCTGCGGAACTTGCCCCGAGTGATTTCCATCTCTATCCACAACTCAAGTTGCACCTTGGAGGTAAGCGGTTTGCAACCGATGAAGAGGTGGAAGAGGAAGTGCACCGCTGTCTACAGAGATGGGACCCGACCCGGTATGATGAAGGTATCAAGAAACTGCTGCCAACATAACAAAATGTTTGGACTGAAATAGTGACTATGTGGAAAAGTAGTGTACGGGTTGTAGAATGAAAATTAAATATTTCTCAAAGGTAAATAAAACCAAGCACCATGGGGCAACAGCCCCCGTAGGGCCATGGCTTGCCAAGTGACCACTGCTCAGCCCAAAGGCCTACAGATTACGAGGTGTCATGTGGTGAGTACGAACAATCCTCTCCGTCGTTATTCCAGACCCCTCCATCTCACTGTCATATAGCTCCTCAATTTTAATCACATAGGCTGAGTAGACCTCCAACCAGCCCTCAGATGCAGGTACAAATCCCTGACCTGGCCAGGAATTGAACCCGGGGCCTCTGGGTAAGAGGTAGGCATGCTACCCCCACACTGCAGGGCCAGCACAAGTGTAAATAGCCTGCTTGTATTTTTTGTAAAATAGGGAAACCTATTTACCGGATGGCCCTCGTACTACGAGACCTTTAAATTTTTCACTTTGATTCATGAAACATTTTGAAACTACAGGGGTCCAGGAGGGACTGTGATCAGAAGTTTACATTCTATTACAAGTTAGTTTACTAACAAAAGCGAATTAAATTATAAAATTCCAGAATATACTCACTTATCCCATTTAATACAGAAGAAATCGAACAGTAGCTGAACTAAGGAAAGGAAGATAAAATGACGCACAAAATGGAGAGTTTGTTAAAGATGAAGCCATACTTTCCATTGTAGACTTAGTTAAATGTAACAAAAAAACTTTCTAGTTTGTCAAACATACAATTTTAACATAAATCATTACACTATAAACATACCCGTAAAAAATAAACACTCTATTATACAAAGAATGACATGTTTCATTCTACAAGAACATCCTCAGATTCTATTAAATCACACAAAATATGCATATATGTATAGCATTGTTTACGTTGCATAAACTTGTCAACGATAGAGAGTTCAGTGATAATATGAGCCAGTACTGACAAATAAGAAATTTACAAGTATTAATATATCCAGAAAACTCCTGAACTTATCTAGACTGCCAATATCAACTTTGTTGTCACCAAATACTATTTCAGGACTGTGGTCATGGAGAGGTAAATGGAAAGTTTTGAGTATAGCACAAACCTTACGGAGAGGGGAAGGGAAGCATGAGAGGGGAGTGCCAAACATTGTGGATCCCTCCTACTGGATGTTAAAATCTAGTACACTGTACCATAGAGAGGAAAGGGGGAAGTAGGTTGGAACGAGTGGAGCACTGTGGAATACTCTTTCCACACTGGAGAGGGAGAGAAGGTTATTAACCTACTTCATGTTATAATGTACTTTTATGTAAGATGGATGAATGCAACTGAATGATTTTAGATGAATAATGTATGGAATTGAAATAGAGAATATTTATAGGATATTATTGTGATAAATGCCAATTTAATGAGTAAGTATGGACCAGATATCATGTGAGTAGAGCGATGTGCGGGGAATTTTTTAAGTGTGTATGGTCATTTAAGTTGGTTACGTTAGCAATTTTTGCGATGTAGATCTCGATTGCTTCCCTCATATTCGAAGATTTGATTTTATTTTCAATGTGTCAAATTTTTAGATCTGTGCTGATGTCTGTGAAATAGTGTGAACTGTCGTATATGTGCTCCCCAAAGGCTGAATGCTGATTATATCTGATCGTTTATTGTGTTCTTTGAATCTTCTGTGGAAATTTTGTTTTGTCTGACCTATATAAGTGGCATTGCAGTTAAGTTCTTGGCACTTGAGTTCATAGAATCGTGACTTTGAGAAAGGGTCTTTTTTATTTAGGTGCACTTGTTGATGTGTCTCTGCAGTGTGTTGTTCATCCTAAAGGTTAATTAAAACCCTGTTTCCTAAAGATATAACCTACTTTTTATGTGTTATTATTAATGTAGTTGAGAACCAAGTGTGGTGGTTTTCCAGGGACTTTTCTTTTGTTTGTTTAATATTTTGTCTACTGTGCCTGGAGGGTGGTTGTCTTCTTTCATGATTTGTTTAACAATTCGCGCCTCTCCATTGAAATCCATTGTGCTCATTGGTATGGAAACAGCTCTGTGTATCATTGTATTCAATCCTGCTTTTTTTTTTTGTGTATGCATGGTTAGACTCGTCAATAGCATGCAACACCTGAGTGGGCTTGCTGTACACTTTGTAAGACAGGTTGCCATTATTCCTGCTGATTGTGGTGTTATTTTCTTATTAGATTCTTGCTCCATTGTGAAGCTGGTGGAATTTTGTAAATAATTTAGTGTGTTTAATAACTGGTGTGCATTAGTGAAGTCATTATCATATGCACATGATGTCACCTACATACCTGCTCCAGTATAATATTCCTTTTGAATGCTGATACGTTCAGAAGATGTTTTCAAAGTTATTCAAAAAATGTTTGCTATTATACCTTATAATGGTGAGCCCATGGCTAACCCTTCTTTGTGGCAATACATCTTGTCAGTGAATGCAAAGCTATTTTGGTGTAACATTGTTCTAATAAGGCTAATTATATCTTTGGTTTCCTGCAGTGAAGTATTTTCTTTATGAAGATTTTCGATAATTTTAATGGATTCATCCGCTTATCCCCAGGTTTCAACCTATTAATTAGGAAACATTCAAACAGAGCACACCGTTTCAGAAAAGGTTAAATATTATAAAAAATATTGATCACAATGTATTCACATTTTCAATAATATTAGAAAATATGCCATCATTTACAACATTTAACATACCATCATGTCCATTTCTCTATTCATTGAGTCATAAGTTTGTCGGTTCAAACGCCCACCCGTGCTGGAGATACTCAACACTGAGGTAGGCTGTATTTGTCATATTCTCATGTTGTCTAAATCCCCCTAAGCCAATAAAGATGAGATTCTGGAAGTGTAATGGTGACCTTGTATATCAACTTTCATTTCCTCTAGCAAGTATCTTCCCATTCTGTTTCTATTTTACTGAAATGCGCCTGTTTGATTGCTGCATTAATATATACGCAATCGGTAATGTCAATGAAGAGATTGTCTCTGCCTAACATATGTAAAAATATAACCTATTTCTCATAATACTATTCTGAAATTATTGATAGGTTCAACATCATCCATATAATCATTGAGTAATGAAACAAAATATTTGTGTTACCTGAATTGCAGCCGCATCATCATCAGGTCCGATTTCTAGATATCCGTTTTCACTTATATCACAGTTATCAGTAAAATTATCTTTGTTGATATGTTATTTACTCACTAAAAATTTACCTCCATCCCTGCTCAACAATTCTGTGTCATTTCTTATGCCGTTATTCAGCTCAGTCTCAATATCCGCAGTATTCAATCCCGTCATGTTTACGAACTAAACAGCTGACCAACACTCGCGGAAGTTCAAGTCCGTTGCCTAGACAACTTCAAGACAAATTCTCACCCTTCTTTTATTTCCTAAGCCTTGTATATTGTACTGCATGTTCATCAATGCCTAATAAACAATTCACTACCAAAAAATATAAAACTATTGCATAGATTGCACACGTATGCAGATAATGCAGCTGGGTGTTTTCGGGCAATACGGACCGTAAGGCAAAGTGAACAGTCGGGCGCTTTCGGGCGGGTCTAATGGGACATGAGTTTTTGTGTATTTTGGGGATGGCTCTTACTGTGGGGAGTTTGGGATTTTTGATAGTGAGGCTTTCCTTTTCTTGTTCTGTGAGAATAAAGTCTGTTTGCTGGATAGCTTGTTTTAATTTGATTTGAAATTTATTTGTAGGGTCACATTGTAGTTCTTGAATTCCGTTGTTGTTGATGACAGCTATTGTTTTTTTTCTAAATACCCAAGAATAGAACATACCAAGAAGTGTCAAGAGTATAGATCTTGAATAGCAGTGCACTCGCATCTCAGATATGTTCAGACACCGTTCTCTTCTGTAGTGTCTATAATTTAGAACTCAACCAGCAAACATTTATTCAGAGAACAGTGTGCATAAGCAGCAGAATTTCACCTTTAAGCAACTCATGGACAATATCCCATCTATAAATTAGCAGTTCACAGTGTTGGGAGTAGATTTTTGCTGCCGAGTCACAATTATTCATTGAATATCCCTCTTCTAACTCTCAAGGTTTTCAAAGACTCTGAGGTGCAAGAATGATGTGCAGGAATTCACTTTTATGCCAGTATAACTACAGACGTGTGCTGGGATATTCAGCTTCATCAAATACCTCTAGAATGGACCCAAATTACACTCCCCAACATGAAAGTAGAATGTTATCACATCACCATGCAAGCTATCAGATGAAGAGAGACTGAACTGTAAGCCACACATTCAGAAGATTACAATGGACTGTGTTTACAGTAGCAACAGACAGAGCAAGGAAAGATGATGACAATAAGTCGCTTCTTCTCCAAAATTATTTCACAGCTTCTCCGCCAAGGCAGAGTTTTACTATGAGATCACCCAACATTAGTAACATTGTAAAGAAGTTTAAATGATGCAAATCTTACCTGGAATTTCTTTTGGAGGAAAAATATGTTCACTATGAGATGCAAAGTCCTACTGGCCATAACCGAATTAAATCCAGCACCCACAATTGTCCTTCAGTTCAGCAGCTACTAGCACTAAAATTGGATAATGTATGATAGGAGATGATGTCAATCCCACAACGATACCATTACCAAACCATGGAGAATAAAAACATAACGATACAACCTACAGAAATCCATTTCAGTAAACGCCAGAGGTAATCAATAAACAATAAACAGTCATTTGATGGGTACTTAGCTCATGAATTGTCCTGATGCCTCGATCTTGAAACGCTGCCTGTCACAACTTCATTGGTAGCTGGACCTAACCAAGGTTCCTTCACTATCAAGTCCACAACTTTAATTCAGCTTTTTGCCACTATCAAACATAGCATGCACTGCCATCTCCCTAGTAAATGCTAGAGGCCAATTGTCCACTTGGCGACCATAATCTGGGGGCATGTGCCACCAGAACCCCTTTCCTTGCCCCATGAACAAAGTTTCTGTCACTAGTGGGCTTTACACGTGGTCAAAGAGAATGAGTAAGAGATGACTCTCAACGTTATTTTTCACTTCTATACGCAACGGCTGCGCAATGATCGCCAGGAATTGCACACCAGCGCCTCTAGTGTAAACAGGGCTGAACTAAAATTACCGGGCGGGTGATTTAAATCGTTTAGCGCGCGGAGGGTCTCCAGGTTCTCGTCCCCCCTCCACTCTTAAATATTATATTAAATATATTTTTTCCTTTTTTATTTCTCTTATATTTTTCTTTCATTTCCTTTTCTTTCTTTCCTTCTTTCTGTTACCATTTTCTGAAATACTGCATTCTGAACAACAATACACCTGGAGGTTGGCCTGTGTTTTATTATTATTATTAATAATGTTTTTGCTGGAGAAAAGAAGCTTACCACTTGTGCTGCTTATTATAATTATTTCAATTATGGAGCTATATTTTATTTTTACTAATTCACAAAGCCTTGAAGGATCGGAGTGACTGGCCTTGCCTGTACTGCTTTTGTTTGTTTCTGCTGAGGAAAAAGGAAGCTAACTCACAGAGGGAGGAAGGAAGTGACCTGAAGGTGAGTGGGATTGGCAATACTTATCTCAGATGAAGACCTATGACAGAAATAGACACTAACATCCCCTCGTACATCAGTCCTCTTTAACACTACTTAAGCCAACTGTAACAGTCAATAGTATCAAGATATGCCACTTATGCAGGAAATAAAATATAAATACAATGTAAGAAAGAAAACCATGCACAGGAACAAAATGATGAAAGGAAACTCATATGCTAAGGAGGGAGTTTGTAGGATTCAAAGGTAAATTGAAATGAAACATGATCTTTTGATTTATGGAGCTATATTCTACCTACTATCCACAGTGTTACACGTATAAAATTGTGTAGAAATTTGAACATAAGTTTTAGTGATCATAGTATATCATAATCTCATGACATTATATTCAGCAGTGTAAATCATCAATTAATATTCATCAGCCAGAAAACTATTCAATACAACACAAATACAATATCATTCATTTATGAAAGAAAGACTGGAACTGACAAGGTACAACATAATACTCTTCTCTCTTATAGCAGTTTAACGTTGCACTAACATTGCAGAAGTTTTCAGCAACACCATTTGTATTTTCCCAAGGAACTTACTATATGATACATCTTTCAGTCTGTCAAAAGAGGCACCTAGGGCCACACACTGAAAAATATTGAGATTTGTACTTCTTTTGCATCTACTAGAGGATGGCAAATCTCTGGCAGAGTAGTGTTTGAAGAAACCAAGACATGATAGCACATACTCTGTTCCTACATACTGCACCAAAACACAACATATCATTCAATCAGTCATCTGCATTTAGATGATAAACAATGTCAAGCTACAAAATTGTATGCATCCCTTGTATTCATTAACCTACACTATTTACAATAAAAAATGTTCTATTTTATGTGACAGTAGGATATATCAAAATTTTTCTGCTACATGGGAAAGGATGGAATCATGAATATATTTGAGGGTTTAAAAGACAAGAGAGAGCTTACAGATTCTGTGATTGCTCCCTCTTACAACATGCAGGAGGTACAAATAATGCTTCCTTTCAGTCCATCTGCAGGAGAGGATTTCTAATAAATTTACAGAATTATGTAGCAACAGGATCTACATACAATAATATGGCAGCTGATCCAGCACAAAACATTCCCATGCCAAGTCACAACACAGCTCCACCTATTAAGAGCTATGTCCAAGGAATTGCTTGCTAATTTAGTACAGTATTATGAACAATATGCTGCTACTTCCACAACATTACGGTGTGCAAGGGACTTTGCTGTGACCTAGACGAAATGCCAGTTGAAGACAGTGGAAACTCACTTCAGACAGTGCCATTTGTACCTACTGTATATCGAAGGCAGAAATCTATGTTGGTGGTTGCAGAGTAGGCTGATCTGTGGTCTGACAGCATGCACTCCAACCGGCCAACCAAGCAGAGAAGGGGTGGTTATGGTTCCACCGTGTTTCTACACCTCTGCATTTCGGACACAGAAACGGGCTGTTCCCCTACCACTGGCTGTCCTGAGAATGGTTTTTCCTTTCGCCTGCAGTAAGGCGAATGATGGGATAGTTCCTAGTATATTTCATGGCCACCAAACATCTTGCCCTCACCACCAATCTCCTTGCTTAAGATGATGATGCTTGTTGATTAAAAGGGCCTAAAATCTAGTTCATTGTTGTAAGAGAAAGTACAACTAGGCAACCATCCTCTATATATATATTAGTAATTGGAGAGAAGAAATGGAAGGGGGCTGACACTAGGAAAAATGATGGTATCAGCTAAGGAGGACCAGCGCCATGGAGGGAAAATAAGACTCCCTAGGCCTCCATACATTATACAATCGGGGGCAGAAAAGAACAGGTCGTGATCGAGGTAGATCAGATAGGATAGATGAAAGTGGGGAGCCTGGCACAAGTAAGCGGAAGCAGTGCCAAAATTCAATTAAGGGCTCCGTGGTCGCCTACCCAAGCTCCCAATTGCAGAGCCCACATGGGACCCCTTTTAGTCGTCTTTTACAGCAGGCAGAGGATGCTGTGGCTGTTATTCTACTGGCCCTACCCACAGGGGGACAACTATGATAAGGCTAGTTGCTTTACGTTGCACCGACACAGATAGGTCTAATGGCGATCATGGGACAGGAAAGGCCTAGGAATGGGAAGGAAGCAGCCATGGCCTTAATTAAGGTACAGCCCCAGCATTTGCCTGGTGTGAAAATGGGAAACCACAGAAAACCATTTTCAGGGCTGCCGATAGTGGGGTTCGAACCTACTATCTCCCGAATACTGGATACTGGCCGCACTTGTTTCAAATTATCCGAAATTCATTTGCCTTGGTGTGGTATGTTTTCATATTCTGGCCTCAGGAGATTAGTAAAACAAGAACAGTAAGGGTGCTTACCTCAGATATCTTGTACTTTTCCTTCAAACACGCAAACGAATATAACAGATATGCGCATACAAATCAAAGTAAAGCAAAATGTCACAAACGTCAAAAACGTGGTCGTCCCACGTGGTCCAAGTTGTCAAACTCAAATCGACCAATAGCAATCGGGAGATGTTTCTACCAATAGGAGCTGCCGTATTCGTCACGTGGGCTTAGGGTGAGTGACGTGATGTACAACAGCGCGCCCACGCGGGTGGAGGGCAAAAGTATTCAGTCTGAGCCGGGCCCTCGGAAGGGTAGGACCTATGCCGCTGTCAAACCCTTGCACGTGGTAGTGGTGGGGGTAAGGTTCGGCAGTTCGGTTCCTACATATATCGATTGAGACGGCGGTGGTTCGGTTATTGATGTTGGGGAGGAAGGGGCGTTAGCGTTGAAGGAGGGATTGGATATGGGTGGGGTACAGTAGCCATTACTGAATTAAAACAGCTCATTTGCGAGCTTTAATCTGAAAATGCAACAACCCGACAACATTATAGAGATCATTTTGCAGTTGCTCACAATCTTGAAACTTATTTATTACTCTGTACAGAATAACATCATCTACGAAAAGCCTTATCACTGATTCCACTTCTTTGCACATATCATTGATATATATAAGAAAATATAAAGGTCCAATAACACTGCCTTGAGGAATTCCCCTCTTAATTGTTACAGGGCAGGATAAAGCTTCACCTACTCTAATTATCTGAGTTCTATTTTCTAAAAACAGAGCCACCCATTCAGTCATTCATTTATCTAGTCCAATTGCACTGATTTTTGCCAGTAGTCTCCCATGATCTACTCTATCAAATGCCTTAGACAGGTCAGTCGCGATACAGACCCATTGACCTCCTGAATCCAGGATATCTGTTATATCTTGCTGGAATCCTACAAGTTGTGCTTCAGTGGAATAAACTTTGCAACAGTATGGCTTCTCTTCTGTTTGTGTCCGCATATGAACAGTTAGATCAGACTGCCTTTCTTTCTGAATGATTTGCCACAGGCATTGCAACTATTTGGCTTCCCCCCCTGTTTGGGTTCGCATATGATCAGTCAGACTGCCTTTCCTTGTGAATGATTTGCCCCAGACATTGCACATGTATGGCTTCTCGCCTGTATGGGTCCGCATATGTTCGGTTAGTTTACCTCTCTTTATGAATGATTTGCCACAGACATTGCAGCTGTATGGCTTCTTGCCTGTATGGATCCGCATATGACCGGTTAGAATGCCTTTCTGTATGAATGATTTGCCACAGACATTACAGCTCTAAGACGTCTCGCCTGTATGGGTCCGCATATGACCGGTTAGAAAGCCTTTCCTTGTAAATGATTTCCCACAGATATTGCAACTCTAAGGCTTCTTTCCTGTATGGGTCCGCATATGACCGATTAGACTGCGTTTCCTTGTGAATGATTTGCCACAGGCATTGCAGCTATTTGGCTTCCCCCCTGTATGGGTCCGCATATGTGTGGTTAGTGTACCTCCCTCTATGAATGATTTGCCACAGACATTACAACTGTATGGCTTCTCGCGTGTATGGGTCCGCATATGAACGGTCAGATTGCCTTTGTGGGCGAATGATTTGCCGCAGACATTGCAATTGTTAGGTTTCTCGCCTGTATGGCTAAGCATATGAGAGGCCAGACTACCTTTACATGTGAATGATTTGCCACAGACATTGCAACTGTAAGGCTTCTCGCCTGTATGGGTCCGCATATGAAGGGTTAGACCGACTTTCTGTATAAATGATTTGCCGCAGACATTGCAATTGTTTGGCTTCTCGCCTGTATGGCTAAGCATATGAGAGGCCAGACTACCTTTACATGTGAATGATTTGCCACAGACATTGCAGCTGTATGGCTTTTCGCCTGTATGGGTCCGCATATGTGTGGTTAGTGTACCTCCCTCTATGAATGATTTGCCACAGACATTACAACTGTATGGCTTCTCGCGTGTATGGGTCCGCATTTGAACGGTCAGATTGCCTTTGTGGGCGAATGATTTGCCGCAGACATTGCAATTGTTTGGCTTCTCGCCTGTATGGCTAAGCATATGAGAGGCCAGACTACCTTTACATGTGAATGATTTGCCACAGACATTGCAGCTGTAGGGCTTCTCGCCTGTATGGGTCCGCATATGTTTGGTTAGTGTACCTCCCTCTATGAATGATTTGCCACAGACATTACAACTGTATGGCTTCTCGCGTGTATGGGTACGCATATGAACTGTCAGATAGGCTTTGCTTGTGAATAATTTGCCACAGTCATTGCAACTGTAAGGCTTCTCGCCTGTATGGGTCCGCATATGAAGGGTTAGACTGACTTTCTGTATAAATGATTTGGCACAGACATTGCCACTGTATGGCTTCTCGCCTGTATGGGTCCGAATATGATCGGTTAGACTGCCTCTCTGTATGAATGACTTGCTACAGACATTGCACCTGTATGGCTTCTCTCCTGTTTTAGTCAGCTTGTGATAAGATAAACTGCTTTTCTTGACAAGTGATTTGCAACATACAGTGCAAAAGTGAGGCTTTGGTCCTGTGTGAATACCCATATCACCTGCTAGTTTTTTCCACCGGAAGGATTTTCCACAGACGTTGCAGCAGTAACGGTTCTCGCTCGTGTGAGACCTCATAACGTCCGGCCTTTTCCTGAAATTTTTATGAGATACTGAGCATTCGTTTATAATCCCACCTTTATGCAATCGCGTGTCCCCAGTCAGCATTTTCCTCTTTGTAAAGCATTTATCAGAAAATCCGCACACTTGGAGCGGGTGGATCCTGAGGTGTTCCGACAAGCTGCTTCGGCAGTGATCGCACTTGAAGGGTCGATCTTCCTTGTGTCTCTTCAGATGTTGCAATAGGTCGAACTTCCTAGCCAGGACTTCACTGCACACACTACACCTAAAACTAGATGATCCGCCGTCCGGAGGTTGATGATCTCTATAGCTCACCTCGGGTCTCGATCTACAGTGACAAATTAAAACCATGTGACCAATAGTTCAACAGACAAATCCACTACAACTCTCACACAGGGGATTTCCTACTGGACATTCCAATCACTGATATCCAGTGCAGAGAGCTCGTTACTCAAAAACGTTACATTCCTGAGAGTAAACATCATCTGAGGTTAAATTTCAAAAGCTCTCACTTGTTACGAGCATATGTTGCGTCTTTTCTTAATCACGATATCACGCGCAAGAAATTTGTCACGGTTTAGAAATGTACGAGTTAATTTTGAAGAAAGCATGAGAAGTGGTCCAGCCTAAAAGGGTAAATACTCGTACAAGCTCTTTAATCCAGCACATATAATTCTATCGAAATCCGTAGTCTGTTCTCCTACATAAAGGACGGCATATGCTTTGGAGTTATGGTCTTGTTGAAGCACTCTGCGCTTTGTCGCAGGCAAGTAATAATTTTTGTAAAGGACCTTGTTCTTGAGGTTGTTTGAGAGAATATCTGTGTTGTAGATATTAATAAAGTTGAGAACGTTTGTCGACATTCAGCAAGATCTGTTGAAACATGGCTAATCTTTTATGAATGTTATTTTGTCACACAAATATACATATTGTATTTGTGCATTGTTATCATATTACTGTACCATTTTATTATGTCACTGTGTCGCTTTTCCGAAATATGTATCTTTGATGTGCAATCAAACATAGCCAACCTATATATAGGATGGTAGGCTTATACAAGGACGTTCATACTTACTACCATGTACTACATCAGTCTACGTCTTAATTCCTGTATTTAACACGGAAGCCACTAATCCTGAAGAAATCCTGGAAAAGCTGAAATATAACAAGTATACGACAGCTCTCTGGCTAGCATTGATACTGTCTTTTCTCCTCAAGACACTGCAGTTAAAGACATTATGAAGGCAATACAGAATATGGCATTGGTGGTAGCGTTTTATTACATTGTTCTAATATTCTGATTTTGAAACCTAACGCAACCTATAATGCCCTTGATTATTCTTACACGTATTACTTTAACAATACGGATAGAAGGAGCATGAAAATCAAGGCTTGAGCCAAAATTCGAGATGACAAGACGTTGAATTGCACCGTAGTGGATATTGCTGCTATGCAAAAGAAGGAATATTATTCTATTTATTTCAAAAGATTACGGGCAACGTGATTATTTCTAGTGGATTCATAACATAGTTGGAGAGCATCCAATTCTGAGCCTGTCTCCCCACCACAGAGTAGTTCTACATATTCTACGGAAGAAGGGCGGGAAATGCAAATTTCTTGGTTAAAGGTGAGATCCGCTTACAACTGCCACATGGGAAAATCGATCACGCAGGCTAAAAAATCGTAACATGAACTGGTACTTTCCAATTATTGCTGTATGAACTGAATTCACATGGCCCAGTCGAATGCATGACTGGCTCACATGCAAAGTAATGGGAGGCACGACCATGCATTGTTAGTGCACTCTTTGGAGAAAATAAGTGGACAAATGAAAGGGGGGCATTGATTCCAGATATGACAGACTAAATCTCATGATCATCAAACAAGGTATTGATGTTGACACCACTAGACAACAGGGGGCAGAAAATACGACACTGGATTGTATGTCATGCGTTCTGTGGCATATCACACCAAGCAAAGGTGCAAAAGCCTGTAACACTTCTTCTTTACGCGAATACGTGATTACTGTGACAAGTAATTTATCAGGTTCACAATTAGTTTTCAGTAAAATAATGTTTCATTTTGCGTTGATAAATATTCTACACGAACCAGCTATATTGCTCTAACACGTGGCGCTTCCCAGGTGACGGATACGGGTTCCCCGCTGGCCTGGCGATGAACATGAGCAAAATATAAAAGCTCTCGCGTACCAAACATGTACAAAGTCTTTAAGGGCAACTTTGGCGGAGATGGAGACGTTCACTAGGGACCAGATGGTGGAAGAGGTACACTAAATTTCTGGAAGATAAAGCAGAAAAGAGGGTAGCGTTTCTTCTCTAGAGGAGGGGCTGCAAAAGGCATCTGTTCTCCATGTCCGCAACTGCGTTACTACCTTCCGTCATGAGCCCTTAAATGCTTCAAGACAAGCCGGCCATAAAAAATACCGTTACATCATTACAGAAATATGTCTCATGGTATCAGAGCCAAGGTTAGAGCAGCCCCTGGAAGGGACGCGCATTGCCAGTGCCCAGTCAGCATGAAAAGTATGCTAGGGTTACCGTCGCACGGGCTGTGACCTCTAACCATGCTAATACCACCATTTTGTATCCCATAATTGAATTATGCCTGGGTGAAGCAGCGAATAAGCCACTGCGCTTGAGAGAAGGCTTGTAGGCATCTGAGAGGTGCGGAAAAAAGATGGAATAGAGAAAAGTCATGTGAAAAGAGGTGTGGTTACTAAGTGGTGTACAACAGAAACCGAAGAACAGCTCATGGTGTTGATATTGTCATATCAGCTAAATTTGACGGTTCAGTCTCCGAGGTGCAAAGGTTTGACAATCGCTTGATGTAACTCGTCCGCATTGGGGAGAGAAGGAAAATCCAATTTTTCAGCGCGACGCTCCACAAACTGACGTGCGCATGAAAACCAAAGATGCGTTCTGGGCACTGCCTGACAAGAAGACCGCTGCCGCTGATCTGAATGGACGTGTCGGGCCGAGGAAAGAAGAACAAACAGTCCATGGCGTTCATGGACATGGAGAAAAGAACGACGATGCCCAACAAATTCGCGATTATGCAGAAACTGATCATCGCAAACACACGGTTCAAAAAGAGTGATATTCATCTACTCTGTACTACAGTGGCTCCCATCCAATTCGCATTGACTACATCCTTGTGAGCGGGTGAAATCTCGAAGATGTTCTAGAGATAACAGTTGCCCCTTATTAAATCCTTGCGATGCAACAACGACCAGTCATCTAAGCTGTGGATAAAGTCACCAAGAGCCCAATACTTCACAGGAAATAGACAAATTGGGATCAAATGGTTGCTCCTGAAGAAGGAGACTAACGTCGTTGCAAAAGTTACAGAGTCACAAATCACCATAGTTGAAGTGAGCCGGACTAAACTGAAAGACGCCTTTCGCTATATTCCTGGAACAATTAAGTCAGGGCGACGACAACGAAGGATTAAACATGGCATATGGCCAAGGAATGAAGATGTTAAATATGCAGTACGGTTGAAGAAGCAGCTGTACCACGAGTTTCTTGCTCATTGGAATGCCTACAGGGCAGCCACTCGTAAAATGAAGGAGGTATTTGCCGTAACTAAATCAAACCGGTAGGCAGGTCTATATGTGAAACATGACATGCGCGAATTCGAGCGGAATTTTTAACGGCTAGTCGATCGAGCCATCGCAAAACGTCAGAAGTCCAACGTTTTTACGGCATCAATGAGGAAACAGACGATTTGCTACTGGACAGGCGGGAAGCGCGAGTACACTGGTGGAAATATTTTGACAACATCTCAATCATGGAATTTCCGTATCTACCAATCCTAATCACCTCCGCTGTTGAAGGTCCAACGTAGGAAAATGACGTCACTAAAGTCCAGACTATGCTGAAGGAAATGAAACCAGGGAAAGCCATCTGTCCCGATTATCTTCCAGCAGAGTTTTGTTTCTCTCAATGGGGGGATGCAGCAGTGTGGCTAAAGCAAGCTTTTCAACCATATCATCAAAGAAGGTCAAAAACAAACAGACTAGCGACGGAGTATCAATTCAGAAATAAGGGAAGCCCTGCCGATTTTTCTAATCACGGCCCGAACATACTTCTGAGCCTCGCAATGAGAGACTTAGAACAAATCTTCGACAAAAGGATTAGCGATTTAGACAAACATACAACAAGCCAAGCTGGATTTGTGTAAAATTGTGGCGCAATAAGAGAAACCCCATGCTGCCGGACTATTACTTGAGAAACACTGTGAAAAGAATAAGAGGCTTCATCACAAACTTCTGGACCCTTAGAAGCCCTTCCATCGGGTACTTCATGACCTAATCAGTCAGCCCTACAAGTACATGGCATTCCAGAGCACCTTGCTGAGAGGGTATAATTGCTCTACAAAGAACAAATGAGTTGTATTCAAGCTGCCGCAGGAGCGTCTGATGACTTCCGCATAACTGTAGGAGTCCATCAAGGCTTATCACCACTGCAGCTCATTCTTGTGATGGACATAATTACCACAAACCTGCGCAGTCCAATACCATGGACACTTCTCTAAGCAAATGATATCATTTGGCTGAAGAGAATAAGCTAGACCTGCAGCGTCAAACAGAAGACCGGAACAATCGACTAGCGCAATGAGCCCCGCGCCTCAACAAGAACAAGACAGAATACATTGCATTACATCGTCGAGAAGTTGGAACCATGCATGTTGACGTTGAAGATATAGCACGAGTAGAGATATTTAAGTATATTGGCTCCACAATCTATTATTATGGCCGACTTACTGATGAAGTCAACTTAAGGATATACAAAGCCTGACTGAAGTGGAGAATGACAACAGGCGCCCTTCCGAAATTTGGACGAAGGGCCATCTCTAAACTAAGTTCTACCGAACTGATATCTGTCCTATCGATATCCATCCTGTCGTTTTCTACGGCAACGAATGCTGACCAGCTCTAGAGGTAGAACGCCAACTAAGCATCATGGATACGAAGTTGCTTAGGTGGAAGGCTGGCATAAGTAGACTAGATCACATTTCAAATGATGTTATTAGAAAACGTTTTGGCATTGCACCGATCCAGAAGAAAATTGGGGAAAGGCGTGTGCGCTGGTTTGGGCATGTGTTGCGTGTAGAGGACGATACATTGGGAAAGTCAGACTATTACACAGAAAGTTGGTGAAAAGAGGCGCCAGGGACGAACCAGACAGCACAGACTGATAAAGTGCACAACGGCCTGAAAGTTGGAAGACTACATGCAGACATGGCCCGAGACCGAACTAACTGGAGTCAATGAACCACAACACAGGACCCTGCCACCAGATGCAGACTGATGAATATTCTGTTACAAAAATGAAATGCAATGGATATTTTACACATCCTAACATTCAAATTAGTTTATTGTATGTTCAAATTTTCTCCCCTAATGCCTATGTCCGATATCTATAAAAACTTATTTTCACAAAATAGTGTTTGAATGGCTGAACGCTTCTGGATTTCGTGTTTATGTGACTCCTATAAATGCATTGTGAAGAAAAAATTATAACTAAAAAAAAATAAAAAAATTGGGTATACCTGTGTTAAATGGGAAGGACAGTTTGAATATCCGGTGAAATTCTACGAGTACCTACAAGAGGGGAGTCCGTCAGTGTATTCTAGCCTGAATAGAATTTTGCAATTCATATGTCTGCTTACATACGTCATAGACAGCAGACGATCATATTAATCAGTTTGTTATTTTCACTCCGATCACGCTTATAAATATGAAGACCATGGAGGAGTGGCACAAAGTGGTCAGCTCAGGGCCATGTGACACTCAACGCCCTAAGCCTGGAAGGAAGCCACATAACTAAGTGGTTAGTTCAGGACCATGTGTCTCTACACAAACGGAAGTAAGCCTCATCACTATTTAGCTCAGGGCGATGTGTCTCTCCACAAATGGAAGGTAATCTCATCACTAATTGGTAACTTCAGAAAAACGTGTATTTCCACAAGTCAGCAATTAGGAAATTTTATGAATCTTAAAATCTTTTCTTATGTAATTCAATACCCAACTGCCATGGCAAATAGTTTAGACATTTTAAAGGAAGTCATTTAAGTTGCGGCATGATATTTGTAGACTGCTGAAATGAGAGTGAGGAAACAATAGCGCCTGAGGTGAGATATAAAACAAAGTGGGAAGTAGCAGATAAGATCCGGTCGACTGAATCCTTCAGAAGCATCTAAAATCTATGATGTAAAATGGACTAAGCTACGTAAACAATGGACTGTCCTCTGACATATATGCCAAGAAAAAAGAAGACACATAAAATGCATGTCGCTTTGCTGGTCTCTGCACAAAATATGTTTAGAAAGTAGAAAGCTAATTTAGACTCCATCAAAAATAGAAATATGATTTTGTGTGTGAAAAGGATTCATAAGCAACATTTTTACTGGTGGTCATAATACAAGATTGTTCTCTAACGTAGCCTACTGTGTCCCGTTACACATGAATGACAAAGAAACAGAGAGTGTGAGCTGGTACTTCGTAGTTCTGAGGACCGACATGAATATTTCTTGCCACTAGTTGTGAAAGTACAGTAGGAACAAGTCAGTGCATCACATAAGAGCCGAGAAGACTCTAACCACTCACAAAATAAAATAAACCATTCAGAATTCATAGTTTCCTACACAAATCCGGTTTGAAGTCAAACCTTACGCTATGACTAGCCATCGCATGACCTGCTGATACAAGGGCTTGGTTAAGAGCACCAATCCGAGACTATACAATCATTTCCCACGGATTATCAAAGAACACAGTAACCAACAAAGGTGTGACAGCAAAAAATTTATTAGCAATGTCACAACTACAGTTCAAAAACACTACTATATTAAATGTTTTAAAACAGGACATACACTTGTGGTACTTTGTAAGGTCAGTGACAATAATTACAATTTTGAAAGAATATTATATCACTACGTTATTTACCTATTCTTCTTCTTCTTATTATTATTATTATTAGCATAGGGCAACAATTTAGATACATATATACAAATATATAGTATTTACAAATATACACAGACAAGAAACATGTTTTATAGCAGAATGTCCAGTTGAGTGATCGACTGTATAGCTTCCTCTGTTGGTTCCAAAAAGTCACACAGGCTACCTGTGTAGGAACGTCGTGTACATTCACTTACAATATGGGGATCATCTGCCGAGATGCACCACAGTCGCACCCTGGTGCTGAGATATATTTCCACTTATAAAGGGCATCCCTGCATCGTCCATGATTTGTTCTTACCCAACTGAGAGTGGTCCAAATCTTACGCGGTAGATGATGTTCACCAGGAAGATGTTCACCAGAAAAGATGTTGTGTAAGGAACTGTCTGTGGCAACTTTCCAGGGACTTCTCCATTCTTCTAAAGGGCGAAAATTCCCATCTGCCAATGTGTCAGCATCATGCAAAGATGGATGTCGTGACTCCAACCTCGTTACCTTGAGAACAGGAATATCATCCAAAACAGGCAGTTGAGGGTTCATTTCTATCTTCTTGAACTCTCGGATGGGAGCATTTTATCTTTTAAAAACAGGTGGCATTATACCTGACAGAATTGGGAGCCAATAAATGATGTGGACTGGATAGTACCAGATATTAACCGCAAGCTAACATTCAGTTGAGTATCAAACTGGTGCACAGTACTCACCACACGAGAATACCAGTCCCAAAGCAGATCATAAAGTCTCTGCTGATGAACCCCAACTTGAGCCATACAATTTCTGAAGGATAATATTACGTGTTTTGAGCATTTTTGACATATTCATAAGATGTTGTTTGTAAGATAGTGTGCGATCAAGTGTAATCCACAAATATTTGGGATAGCTGCTATGCCGAAGTTCTTGGTGACAAAAACGTATGTGAGGTTTAATGCCAGCTTGGCGATTATTCAGGTGAAAACATGACACTTCTGTTTTCTTAGAGTTAGGACACAGTTGCCATTTCTTGAAGTATGTGAAATCAGGTCTCTTTGTAGCACTTCTTCTGTCACACTAAGATATCGATTTTGAGTGGCTAGTGTTATGATATCAGCATAACAAAATGTTTGCGATGATGTTTCTGGGAGATCGGATATAAAAATTGAACAGTAGGGGAGACAGTACCGATCCTTGAGGTAATCCATTTTTGAGCTTCCTTTCTCTACTCATACTATTTCCCATACACACTGGAAATTTTCTGTCATTGAGCATATTGCTTATAACCTGCATGATGGTCCTACGGGGTGCAATTCGGAGAAGCTTGTAAAGTAAACCTTCCCTCCAGACTGCGTCAAATGCTGCTGTAAGATCAATGAATACAGCTGAGGTCTTGAGTTGTTTCTGGAAACCTGCTTCCATGTGGAATGTCAGTGAAAGCACTTGATCGCAGCAGCTGCAATTTGGCCTGAATCCAGCTTGATCAACTGTAATATGCTGAAAAATAGTTGCGCTGATTCTGTTGTGGAATAGCCTCTCAAAAAAGAAGGGCAACTGTTCTATAACTGCTTGGGTCATTGGCAGGCTTACCTGGTTTCAAGATGGAAATCACTTTCGTTCGTTTGAATTCTGCTGGGAGTTGTCTGTTCTGTAGAAGGTCGGTTAAAAACCTTAACAGCCAACTTCTTGCATTCTTCCCTAAATGAATGCGAAATTCTGGATGAATGTCATCAAAATCTGGAGCTGTACTTGGTTTAACGTCTTTGAGAGCAGCATTGATGTCTTGCACCGTAAGCGGTTGTGAATACCTTGATGTGCGTGGTGTTCTTGATTCCAGAGATTGGAGCTGGCGCCGTATGTATTTGGTATGTTTCTTATCTGATGGAGTTTAGGAAGTTGTGACAATGTGAGATGCTAGTTCATCCGGAGTAACTCCAGGCTGTTGCTTCACCAAAGGTGTCCTTCATCCAAGTTTTCTGCGGTGCCCCCAAGAACTTCTACTGGAATGAGTTAGGTCGATATTCTCCAGTGTCTCAATTCACCGTTCTGTCCGGGTAGTATCCTTGCTGGAAAGAAGTTCATCAGCTATGTCTTCATCACCAGTATGCAGATATTCGTTATAGAGTGCATCAGTCTCTACATTCCAACCAATATGTATTCTTTTCTATGGCATACTCTTCTTAGCCGCCATCATAACTGCATCTACGAAACGATTGTAATTGTGCTTGGGAGCAATCCACCGAACACATTTATCCAGTTCAGTGGTGAATGTTGACCAATTTGCTTTTCTGAAGTTCCTCCGAGCATGTGGTATTGACCGTACAACAGGAATTTTGATGCCAATGTCCACTACAATGGGGCCATGTTGACTGTGGGGAAAATGTCTTAACACTTTACGACTGGTATGTAAGGGCTGTCCTGCATCATTGCAGCTAACAAATCACAAGTCAGGATTGAAATCCCTATTTCATGCAGTTGACTGGAAAGTACCAAGATCTTTTGGGTCAAAAATCAGATGGAGATTGTTCATTTCTGTCTATTCTACGAGTTTCTTTACACATTCATTGTCATTCGAGTACTTCCATAGTTCGTGATGGCTGTTGAAGTCGCCTATATAACCTGAAGGGTGTTGAGCAGTCAGGAGTACGGTACCTGACCACTGTGTGTTTGGGGGTTTATAAATGTTAAAAATAGTAACATCTGCCACTCGCACAGCAACACAATGGATGTCTTCGTCTTCGTTTTGAAAGAGCAGTGAGGCATCTTGGATATTATTACGAACATAAGTAGCTATACCATGTGCACTGTGATATGTTGCACCAAGAGCTGTGAAACCATTAATGCGGCCTCTTTTCCGAAACTCTTCTTCATTGGCTGTATGGGTTTCCTGTATAGCCACAACATCTATATTATTATTCAGGATAACCTTGGATAGGTAGTCACATTTTGCTCTGCTGTTGCTTTCTACGTTAAGATGGAAGACATGGATGAAAGGTCCGATGTTTCTTGTCTGGTAGCTCTGAGAAGAGCCATTTCCATTAAATACTTCCGCCATTGCTGGAGGATCTTTAAAAAGATAGGTCCAGCAGCCACAGTTATTGCTTTCTTAGCACCACCCGGGGGTCACGTGTAGGGCACTTTGAGGGTAAACCTACAGACGTGAAGCAATAATGTACCGCCTATTTATCTACTTTTATGAGATAATAAATTCACTTACTTGAAGAATTCTGAATTTTTTTAGGCAACCTGCACAAATTTAAAACTCCACTTGTACCTTTCCATTTTATTAGTTAATACTAATTGTGTAAGTATGTTTGCAATCAACACACTAGAAGCACCTGACTGACAATGAACACTAAAATGAATCAGAAAGTGTGACCACATCACTGGAATGAACATAAATTCAATAGCACAAATTTTTTACCCTTACAACAATGCCCAAGTTTTATTTGAAAACTATGATACCGAAGATGTAGCATAACTGACCTCAAAGTTTCATTTCTACAACATATTATCTGCTTTGGCATCCACAAATGGAGGAATCTGACTTAACACACAAGAGAACAGAAATGATCAGAAAAAAGGAATCTAACCAAATAATTTCAAAATGACATTCTTCGAGTCATCACATTATTGAACTCAGCCATCATTATATTGATTAATGAAACTGATTATGTTAGTTTTAAATATTTATTGTTTACAATGTACATAAAACTTAACAATTTCGAATTTGTAGATTTAATTTTTAATCTACAAATATCGCTTTTTCTGTGTGTCAGTGTTGGCATGAACGTATAAAAATATTACTCAGAATATCTAGAAGCAATAGCTTCAGATAGCATTTCAGATGATACGAATGTGATGAACAAATGATGCAGAGAAAGTGAAAGAAAGAACACTTTTTCATGGTTGCTTAAAGGTATTGTAAACAAATACACTTCAAATATATCTAGCTTTACCAGAGATTCTTTTTGTAGATATATATTGAATAAAACTACGAGTACATGATGGAACATTAAAAATGATCTTAAAGTTCCTGAATATTTTAGATAATTTTAACCAATAGAATTTTCACATATTAGTGTTTAAATGTAACCTTGTAGAGACAGGATTGAACTGATGATAATGGCCACTTTTGGAGATAAACCAACCACTACTGAACACAACTGTGAATAGGTACAACATATTCCATATTGTATAGGACTTGTAGTATACGTACTTTGTTTCTTCTTTGATGTATGGCAACAGCTGATCATCAGTTTGTTCCTCTATGAATATTTCCTCCTTAGTATCTTCGGAAGGCTGTCAGTAAGAAATAAGAAAAGTAGAATAAAGAAGTAAGGAAATAAAAATATATAGGCCTAAAATAGAAACAGCTGAGAAAATAAATTTCATAGTGGCACAAGAAGACTATAATTAATTTATCTCCCATTTAAAAAATATATAATGGAAAGGAACAATCAAATGAAAATCCCATTAAATGCAAGAGAGGTGTCTACCTTGGTGGCAAATGGTACACAAAAATACATTATCATCAAGCACTAAATTTTAAAAGAACAGAGAAGAAGAAAATTTCCTAAAAACAGTATTATACAATTTTTGCTATTTTTTTCTATTAAGCACACAGCCCTTCCTTAATAAATGTAAAGAATTTACAAACTCTTACTCATAATATTTTCTGTTTTACAAACATAATCAACACACATACCACTTGTGCAACTACTTCAAATAATACTGTACAAATTCTATTAGGTTAAAATTTACATTGCATTTACTTATTTGTTTTATTTTTTTACCCTTTTTGGAACCTAACTTGCACAATGACCTGCTGTGTTTTAACCTGAGTCCCTTTTGCCACTGCTTTTCAAACAATTGATGAGATATAAGAACATGAAAAGGAACACACTGTTGGACAGCAGTAGACACAGTAGCATAGAAACGGGCCAACATTGCAAATTTGTAAATTTAAAATCACCTACATATTTGTGAATATTCAGCGAGCATATGTACACATATGTGTGTGTGAACATGTACAATTTTAGGAAAATAAATAATAGTAAGCAGTATCTCCAAATCATTGCCCAATACCATTCCGTGCTTCTGTTTCTCTTTCTGTTGATCCCTAATTGCACAATGACTAGCCATTTTCTTCATCCTCTTATATTCATATTCCCCTGTTTCCAACTTCCTTGTCACTTGACTTGTCACCTCTTTGTTCATTTCCATGTTTCTATATACTTTCTTTGCAAAAACACTTCACTGTAATATCAAATAATCCCAAAGTACTCCCACCACTTTCCCAACAAGTGGACAATGCTTATATCATAAGCATAGAAATATCCATCATCCCCCTCTGTACATCACATTAAGACCAAAAGCATTAATCAGTTAATGTCCCAATCAATGAATCAATCAAACCACAGCAATTAGGGCTGTTGGTTGTTTAAATAGACAAAAGATTGTGGAAATATATGAAACAAATTATTTCATTCACTAAATCATCTTCCTATAAGTGAACATTTGCCAAAATTTGTCCCCTTGAATTCAAACTTATCTTCATGTTGCGACCTTTCCTAGACTTAAAGAACATAATTTAAATGTATTCATCAACTAATGTCATTCCAAGCCATCTCTCCAATGACATCTCAGAACATACTGCTTAATCAAAAACTTGTCTCCTTTCTCCAAGTCTCCCCAGCTGAAATTTTGCAACATCTCTGTAACACAACTCTGTTGTTAGAAATCACCCGCAAGAAATGGAGCTATTTCTGTGGATCATTTCCTGTTCTCTACTCAAGTAATACTGGTGATGGTCTCACCCTCTCATTGTGGCTTTGCTGGAGATTTATATGCCCTCTCCTTTACAACCCCTAAAAAACCTCATAATCATATTATAAGATCTGTAAATTTTATTTTCAATATGTTTAAATGATTACCATAATGAAGCTATATCCTTATTATGAATAGCTAGGTACTTACAGACATCCCCATGAAGAAATTTCACCCATCAATACAATAATAAAACCGGAGAGGACTCTTTCTATTTGTGAAACAAAGAAACTGACTTTTCACCACGTTTACAAGTATAGCATTGCCCGATGTCCATCTTACGATATTGTCAAGGTCTTTTTCAGTTACTCAAAATCCTGAAACTTATTTATTCCAAAGAGCCTCATCACTTATTTCAGTTCATTATTCATATTGTTTTCATATATCAGAGAATAAAGGTCTCATAATACTACCCTGTGGGACCCAATCCCATAATTGTTACAGGATCAAATAAAGCTTCACCTACTCTTATGCTCTGAGTTCTATTTTGTAGAAATACACCAGACGTGGCCAAATTTTAATGGTAAAAGGTATATTTCTACCTTTATATAAACTATTGACCTTTATAGCCTAATCCTTGAACTTGTTTGGAGGCAAAGTTTCCACTTGGGATATCCTGGTCCACACTATTGTATTTTTTCATACAGTGGCTACAGTGAGAACCACAATGTAATTTCATTATTCACATGGTTTTGTGTCATTTTTGTTAGTGAGCATGTTCTGTTGTTTATCTTTATTATCTACATATTGTTGCTGTTTGGAAGTAAATAATGTGACCTATTGTTAAGACTGTGCATTCTGTAAATTACATGTATTATTGATACTATTCAGGAGTTCAGTTGTATTTCTTAAGAGTGGTTCTAGAGAACTGTCAAATTTTGAGGTTATGGGAAGACGAAGAGACCTTTCATCAAGAAAGGCACTGTCAGAGAGCTACTTCTTGAGAAACGTCATTCACAACAAGAAATAGATTCTAGATTGCAAATACCACAGCAATCTGTAAGTAGAATTTTAAAATGTGAATATAACGGGAAGACAAATGTGATGATGATGATGATTGTTGTTTTAACGGGCCTAACAACGAAGGTCATCGGCCCAAGACAAAATGTCAACAACGTGTTGGAAACTGTGGGCAAAAGAAGAAACAACCCCAAGGAGGAAGCAAAACTGATTAATTTGTCAGTAAACAACCGCAAGGTTACTAGTTTGGATTTACGTAAGAAATTAGAAGAGTATGGGTCATTTGTATTAGCCAGGACTCTGAGGCGAGAGCTGTTTAATGCTGGAATGAAAGCAAGATGACCTCAAGGCAAAGCGAAGTTTACTCCTGCTATGGCTGCAAAGAGGTTCCAGTGTGCCAAGACTCTCCAGAATTGGTCATCTGATGAATGGAAACAGGCAAGTCCATGACAATTACTGTAATTCCTAAATTATCATTCATTATTCCATTATAACCCAATCTAAGTGATGTAACCGTACAGCACAGTAAATATATGAAATTCTTCTTTTAAACCTTACAGCTTATTGCATTTAATGCTAGGTTTATTTGTTCTATTTATTTCAAGTTCGCTTTAGTGACGAATTGGTATTTCCTGTCGAAGAAGAGACAAGTCAATATGTCAGAAGATAAGGAGAAGCATTCCATCCAGATTGAGTGAGGCATCCACCTTCAGTGATGGTCTGGAGTGTGTTTTCTTGGTATGGCCGTGGACGATTATATATTGTAGAAGGAACTATCAGACGTGAACAGTATAGTATTAAGAACCCGTTTGGTAGCTCAGGTGCAAGAGTAGTTTGGCCAAAGTGAATTTATTTTTATGCAAGATGGGCCTCCTTGCCACAAAACCTAGAAACAGTCCAGACATGAACCCCATAGAATATCCTTAGCCGATAGCAAAGAAAAGTCCAAAGAAAAATAACGACAAAAATTGGCTTGATTGAGAAGCTCGGTCAGATGTGGTGTCATGATGACGATTTAAAGAGTCAGTGTAAAATACTGTTTGAGGGTATGCCCAGTCTAATCAAGTCACTCATGAAAGCTAAGGGGGTGCATACCAAGTACTAATGTCATGAACTTAAAAATTGGTAATATCTCATGTGTTCAATTCTCAAATTTTTAATGTTTAATAATTTGGCCATATCTTTATAGTCACCCATTTAGCCATTGTTTTATCTATCCCAAACGCACTAATTTTTTGTCAGTAGTTTCCCGAGATCTACCCTAAGAAAATCCTTAGATATGTCAATCGTGATACATTTGACTTCCTGAATCTAATATATCTGCTATATCCTGCTGGAATCCACAAGATGAGCTTCAGTGGAATAATATTTCCTAAACCTGAACTACCTTCTATCGAGCCAGTTGGTAATTTCTTAAATGTGAATAACATAATCAGAAAGAATGCATTCCAAGAGCTTGCATGCAACACAAGTCAAGACGACTATTGTGTAATTACTAGCTTTAAGTTTAGCACATTTCCTCTATACACAGAGTGCTACTACACTAAGTATTCACTCATCTGGTATAGCTGTTTCATACATACTCTAATCAATATCTCAAAGAACTGACTTTCGTATATGCCCAGAAATTTTACCCATCTCAGCAGCATTTCTAGTTAAATTTTTTGTATATTACCTTCAATGTTCCTTATAGTGGATATTGTAAAGTAATTTCAAAGGATTAGGTGAAAATGTCAACTGCGTCAGGTACTGCAAAAGGACATGATCATACCATTGGTGACATATCCTATGCATCACGAGTGACGGGTGCGATGCCCATCGACTAATGAAGTACACACATTCCCATGTTGTGTAATTGTTACTTCATACCTTTCTAAATCTGTCAACATTCAACACCGTACACAGCAACAAGCCGTAGTAAAACGGCTGAAAGTAATTCCAGTATCAAGGAAGACAATGTACACTGCCGGCTGGTGCTCTCAGTGCTTTTCAATTAGCATTCTGGCAGTGAAAATTGCATGAGTTGTTCCAACACCCTTAATGAAGATGCATTGGATAGCAATAATGCCGGCGATTTCACCCAGTCAATAATGAAGGCTACTCTAAAAGATCTTCTCATGTACAATAGGGTGCAATTTTGATGGTAATTTGCACATTCTGCTGAATCGTCATTTTGCTCAAAAATAGGCACAAGGATGTTTACAGTCCAATGACTGGGAACAGAGCCAGAATCAACTCTGGCACTGAATAAGCTTGTCAGCCAGTTGATAATGAGTTCTTTAAACTGCCTCATCTTCCAGAAGTTTGCTGGATGGTCATCCGGTCCTGGCGCTTTTTGGTCCTTCATTCTCCTAATGGCACTCTCCACTTCCTTTGATGTGATGCATAAGATGGGACTTACCATCAGGAATAGGGTGATGTGGTAATTCAATGCAGGAAATATCTACAAATGTTGTTGCCAATGATTGAGGATTTATTGTTTGTCCTCTAATCACTGGTCATCTTTGTCTCTAATGCAGACAGTGTGCTCAATACTTGTGTCAATTTTCGTCAGATGGAAAACAGTTCTCTTCTTCTTCCCTTGAGCTCAGTGGTGTACAGAGTTTATCAGGACTACACCGACAAAAATTCAAGGATGCCCTTCGTATTATGTTAAGAATAATGGTTCAATCACACTGGCGGGAAAAATTATATTTTTGAGAAAATGAGGTTAAATTGTTACTTCCTGGTGCGCGATTGAAATTGAAGAGCTGCTGCCGCCTTTCAGGGAAGATAAGGGTAGGGGAGGCGTTGTGGAGTGTATGCGCAAACAGAGATAATGCTTCCTCATACGACTTCAATATTATTGTCTCTAACAGGCAATATCCACAGTCCATTTATCTAATAGCCGTAACTGCACTCACAGTTAAAGAACACACTGTATTTAAGACACACATGTTAGTCAAGGAAAGCACCAGATTGTTTCTCCTCTCGTCTGTTTGTCGCAGTAATATTCTATATTAATTAACATGCTCGAAGATTGGGTATTCCTTCCCTCATAATATTGTAAACTCAATGAAATACTGAATGAAGGAATCAACACGCCGAATGATTTGATTACAGTGTATGTTCAATAAGGCCCCCTCCTACTTTGGTGTATAGTTCACTATGGCGTAGTAGTGAGTGACTATGGACTATGTCCAGGATGTGTAGTGTGTGGCGAACGGTTTGGAAAGCTGCCTGTATTCTTGTTACAAGATGTCTTCTCTTTCTATAGGGTTCACATAGTAGACAATTTGTGTAGAACAAACTGTACAGTGCCTACCGGAGTTTGGAAGCGACTATGCGAAAAGAACGAGAAACTTGTGCATTCGCATCGAGAATTACCTATTTCTCCAAATTTCACTTCCCATCCCTTCTCTTTTCTGACGCACAGCGGCTGACTCTCTGACATAGCAAATAGAGCAAGTTCATCAATCTGAACTGCATGACCGGAAGTAACAAGGTCACTTTAATTTCCTCAAAAGGAAACATTTCCCCGAGAATCTGACTGCACCATCATTCTCAACATTCCACGAAGAGCATCCCTGATTTCTCTGTCAGTATAGTTCTGATACACCTTGTTCACAGGTCATTACAGTGAGTGCGTCTCGATTGAGATTTATATACAGTATGCCTTCATCTTATCCTACAACTCTTCTTGGACTGCAATCATCCATAAGAACGTTAGATATTGAATACAAGAGGAACTAGGTTATATCGTACCCAAGTTTACTGTGACGGTTGCAGTGAAAGATCTGTAGAATGTGTCTACATGTTGTCAAATGCATTAAGATCAACAAGAGGAAAATTTATGTTGTTGCTAGGGTCTTCTTCTAGTCTTTAAGCTTCCACCACTTGATGTTCTCAGGGGCATAGAAGTCCTTAAATCCGCTATGCCTACCTTATGCAGAGGTGGAATACAGTCAGATGATATGACATTTACATCCTTTCTTCGTCGTAGATCACGGTGCTGAACAACGATAAGGTCAATTTGCTTGCTGCAGTCACCACAAGTGAAACCTCAAATATGAGCTCCATCATCATATCAGGTACCGAAAGTATTACCACCATGGCAGCTATGAAAATTCTTAGTGACCATCATGCGTATTAAGGTCATCACAGAGAAGTGAAAACTCATCTTCAGGATACGCTGCAACATGACCTCGTAGCTCCTGCCAATGCTCTTCCTTATCCAGGTCATCATAGCCAAATTATGACATAGAAAACACAAATTCGAGAGGATGCAACATCGAATATAATTCACATAAGGCTGTCGGAATAGCGCTGAACCTCAGCAACTCAATCTTGCATGCTTGCACACACAACGAAATCAACACAATTCCTGCTGGATGTAACCTGGCAGATAAGTTCACAGACATCTTTGATGTCATGAGATTTCTGGCCTTTCCAAAGCTAGCAATTTAAAATCTAATTACATAGCTATACTTCAATTCTAAACCGGACTTACATTATCCAAATTGCCACAGGTTAACAGGAACAATAGAATGAAAAGATTAAGTAATAATAAAGCAAGAATGATATTTACTAATAAAATAACTATTCTACAATAATTCTAAGCCACATTTAGATGTATCCTAACTACAATTGTTTAACTGAAGCAACAAATATTCCTAAAGAATGAATCTATGGAACTTATGAGAATGTAAATATTCATTGACTATGTACATAAAATTTAGTTTCCCTGATTTATCAAAGAAACAAAAAGGTGAATAGCTTGAATGTAATTATCAGTCAAAGAACAGTGGCCAGTTATAATCATAAATTTAAGCCATATTAATGGAAGTTAATTGAACATAACCTACGGCATATTGTTGATTTGATGGTTTCTAGCATTTCTCTTTCACACCGACACAGATAGGTCATATGGCGATGATGAGCTAAAAAGGCTAGGAATGAGAAGGAAGCAATTGTGGCCTTAATTAAGGTACATTCGCACCATTTGTTTGCTGTGAAAATGTGAAACATGCACTTCAGGGCTGTCGACAGTGGCTTCGAGCCCAGCATCTTAGAAATGCAGACCTAGAGCTACATGGCCAGTTATTCAGTACAACAAGGAAGCAATTGCTTAAATTCCTTCTCTTCCAATACTTATTGTGAGAGTATCTTAATATGTAATTTCAAACAATACGTTAAAAAGTAAGTTTTTATTGTAAAAATTCAGCTTTCACACTTCCCCAGATGTACATGCACATTTGGACATAAGTTTTCATACACATGTCCAAAATTTTACGATACATGGGGTTACTTTGGAAAAGTAAAGAGTAAAGTAGAATCCCAAAATTCTATGCAGAGCATGCTTTCCTCCCTTGAAGTCAAGATGGGCTGCCTACGTATGCTCTTCGGATCTAGGATCGAGGTGGCCCTTTCTTCTTCGCAGCTTCTCTGTATGCCCTTCACCAAGAATCCCTTTAAGAGACTTATCAAGCTTATCGGCATTGTAATTACGATAGACAATGCTTCCAACTTTATGCTTATATTCTTGCAACACATTCTGAAGTAACCCCATGAAAGATCCCCTGCTCAGAAGAACAGCCAAAGACATGATTCTTGAGGTGATCAAGCTAATGCAAGTTGAACCTAACAGAACTTCAGTTAGAGTAGAACAATTCACTTCAACTAACATTTCTTGACAATGAGAACATTCGGTACCACACGATACAACAAGCAAAGTCTCTCACTGAGGGACAAAGGAAAAGAGACAACAATCAAGAAAAAGGTTTATCACAATAGTTCTATGAACTATGACTGTCCTACATCAACACAGATCTAGCCATATTAAGAAACAAAGTACAAATTTATATGAAGATAAACCGACGTCCAGAATTATCGCATGGAATATTTGGAAGAGAAGTGTACGAAAATACTAGTAAATTGCAGGGTATATGCTGTAAACGGGAATCATGCATCAAAGGTATCTGGGCATAGAGAAATACTCACGGGTCAATTTATCTCCAAAATGAGGAGACTGGGTTGGATCAAACACATTTCAATGACACATGGGTGAAATATCAATTAAGAAATAGTAAATGTAATGATTATCATTATTTTACTGTAAAACCAATTATAGTATTAATATTAACAGCTAAACGATAGCTGGGCATCTCAGAGAAGTTAACTGTTAATAATGTAGAATGACACTGCGTATGCACTGTACAAGTCTACAGATAATTTCACCTTAAAGTTCTACACAACAATGTATACTGAAAATGCGATTTTCACACCACACACAGGATTTCTACAAACCAATTTTACTAATTCAACAAGGCATCAATAAATAAAAATAATGCACTTTTAATACTTCTGTATAATTAATACAGCAGTATATACTGTGGAAATAAATCTTTCATCTACAAACACTGCACCCGAAAATAGCATAATTGGAGTTAAAATTGATTTTGCCGCATAAGCTTAATTTCATTCGTTCAATGGGTCATTTATAAAAGCTCTGGTGAAGGCCAAGATCTGATAACCTTGGAGAAATTCGCCTTTAAGCTCATAGCTGCATGGTCGTGTGGCGACCCGTCCCTATTTTCTTATTGGTCAGAAGGTTAGCATGCGACAGATATGAACAGTTAAAATATTCAAGGCTAACACCCCCGGCAAGTTTTCAGAATTCTTCACAAGACCAGTTTTCAACCATGATACTATAAGAAGACGTGAAGAAATGTATGATTGGTTTCCTACTAATCAAACCTTCTAGACTGAGGACTGATAAAATCGGTGTGTAATCGACGCTCAACTCACTCAGATTTTACTCTACTGTTTTCATACTGCTCTACTTTAAAGCACAACTTCACTTCGCTTTCCCACTATAATTCGACAAGATATTCAATGCCAAACGTCGTTTATTAGCCGTGATGTCTTACAAAGGGAACACATTAGTTCGTCTTCTGCGCGACATAACCACTACAATGTTAATTCTAGAACACGTGTGGTGTGCAAATCATCTGAACCCGCAAGTTACGTGTCGACTGACATTTAAATAGGCATGGTTGGAACACATATTAATGTGCCATTTTAGTTTCAGTATGTGTCAGTATGTGTATATGTGTGTGAGTGGAAGCCTACTGTTACAAGAAGCCTGCAAGACAATGAACAAGGGGAATCATCATGCTGATTCAAGAGGAATCTCTACTTTCATCATGGTGCACCTTGCAAGGGATATTCCTTCCGGAATGTGCCACTAAAAGGGGAGATCCCACGACACCCTAAAGGGTGCTTAAGAGACCAATCGTGAGACGTTGCCAGCCAGGACTTAATCAACTTCCATCATAAAAGGTAGAAAACGTTTTTAAATATTAATTTCCTTCTCAGAAAGACTTCATTCTTGAAATAATATCTTCTATTATTTTGTGTTGTTACAGATTCTTACCGCTTCTCATCTACTTATTGGTGCTGGTAAATTTTGTGAATGATTGAAATACACTCATGTCCATAAAATCCAGAGCACCTTGAAAGACTAGGAATAGGAAGTTCATATTCACAGGACATGTGCATTAGTATGCTCTGAAGAAACGATTAGCATTTGAAACATGTCGATCCTCAGGTTCAAGGTCCACATCGATATCCCAGCGCACAACCACGGACTCGTAAATTGTGCCAGCGGCTCTCGTTGTCACTATAAACAAAAGGTAATGGATCAGCGTGACTTGGGCAGACGTGCATGATGCCTCGCAGACGTATGCAAGAAAAGTATTGTCAAGTTAGTGAGTTTGAAAGAATTATTGGCATGAGAGAACGTGATACATCTATCTGGTAAACTGCAGCTTGTGTGCGAAGTGTGTCGGCAGTGCAGCGAGTGTGTACAGAACGTTCATAGAAGGCCGTAGATCACAACGAGATGGGTCCGGTCACACCAACCAGAGAAGATCGACACCTCATCCGGATGGCATTGCAGCACAGATTTGCGTCTTCCTCGGCTCTGGCGCAACAGTGGAACAGTGGAACACATCGTTCACTATCAGAAGTGACAATCCGTCCCTGTTGATTACGATATGGGTTACCAGCGCGTCTTCCACTTCTCCGCCTAACTTTGACCAATGTGCATAAACATGCTAGACAGCAATGATGTATGAAACGACGTCACTGGGGACAGGAATGGCAGAAGATAGTGTTTTCGGACGAATCCAGGTCCTTTCTGTTTGAAAATGATGGCCGCATTTTGGGTCGCCGCAGACAGGGGGAGAGGCATCACACTGACTGCTTTCACACAAGACATACAGCGCCAACTAAAGGCGTTATGGTGTGGGGTGCTATTGGGTACAACCACAAATCACAGTTGGTGTGTGTCCAGGTCACTGTTACCAGTTTGACCTACGTGAATGACATCCTGCGAACTTAGCCACACCCTTTCTGCACAACACCCCAGACGCCTTATTTCAGCAGGTCAATGCGCGACCACATGTCGCTGCATGAACACGTGCTTTCTTGTTGTCACAGAATGTAAGACGGTTGCCCTGGCCCACCTGATCATTGGACTTGGCGCTAATTGAAAATGTGTGGGATATGGTGAAAGGACGGGTGTGGAGCTCTGACCCAATGCCAACCACCAAAGATGAACTGTGGAGCCAGGTGAATGCAGCATGGATGACTATAACCCAGGACCCCATCTGTGCCTTATACGTGTTGATGCCATCACACATGGAATAAGTTATCAGTGCCCTGGAGGACTCAGCGCCCACTAGGCAACGGGGCACATGCCGAACCTGGGGTACTGAAATGCTAATCGTTTCTGCAGAAAATACTAATGAACATGTCCTGTGAATATTGAACCATGCTTATCGCATGTTCCACGATTTGACATTTAATTATGTGAATGGCTTCCTTCAGTTTTGTCTTTCAATGTTTACATGTGTCAGTCTAATGACGTCCAGTAGGGAGCAGCACACGCTATGTTTTTATCTGTAAGGTCGTTCGTTTTGCTGAGCGATAATTTTTACTCTGTGGAATTCTTCTGCTGTTCTATGTGGGGCAGATACTAACAATGGCTGCCGCTATGTTTGGTGTGGCATTTTTGTGCCTCAAATATTCATTCAATGTGTTCAAGCCTGGACATTTCACGGTAACTGCTATTCGTTTTTACCATTGATAATCACAGGTACGTGATAGTTGGTTTATATTTAAATTTGGTGACGATTTATTCCCGTATGTTACGGTCGATGGCATACATCTTTCCGCTCCGTCATACGATGTGCTTTGAATGAATGTATTTGTGGTCTTGTTGTTATAATTGAAAAAGGGTCTCTGTGGTTATGATTTGGTGCACTGCGTGCTTTAATACTGCGTGATCCTCGTGATGTGCCCCTTGTCTCGACCGCAGGAGATACCAATCCTGGTTGTACGAGGCGCAACATGCCAGTGATGTGAATAAAGTAATGTCCAATTCTGACCTTATGTGTAATTGCACGCCGCACGCAAACATTTGAGTAATTGAGACCCACTGATAATGACCGTGGAGTCACAATTTATGGTTTGTATTTGACCACGAAATCTGAACGGCCGTTCGTGTTTTATTTTCCCGATACCCTCATTGTGTGTGCGTGAATGTGGTATGCATGTGAGTTCGAATGTGTGGGAGAGGAAAGGTTGATATGCCGGTTGACCTGTTGTATTTGTCTTTCAAATTCTGCGCCTTGTTTGGTTTTCAGCGCAGACCTATATTTATTTATCATTCATGGCTGATGCTCAGCTTGAGTACCCGCCATGTTGGTTTCATATTTGCGCATGGGCGTACCTATTGTATTCTTTGGGTCTTGTCTTGGCTTTGATTGGTCCATGGAGGCTGTGCTCAGTCTCATCTGTCGTTATTCTTATCTGCCTTTTGTTCTCCGGCACGGCTTATTGTTATGCGAACTTTTCGCATTGTTAGTTGCCTAATGAATACATGATGCAGTGCCTTGAATATTTGAATCTTGGTAAAACGGGCGACCTAGCTGAATAGTTTATGATGAAAGGAAGCTGCTGGTATTGTAATAGCGATGTGTCGAGGAGCAGTGAGCATTTTAAATTACGTATCTTTTTTTTTGAAGAGTATTAGTGAGTTTTCACGCCATGTTTCAACTATGTGAGAAAGAACAAGGTACGTCCATCAGTATTACGATGAATTTCCCTATTTATTTTGTGTGATTTTCTTTTCTTGCTTTAATTTTTCTCTCATATTTATTTAATAAATCCCCTGGTTTAAACCATTTCTTCTTTTATTTCTAATAGATGTAGTCTTGCCCTTGTTACCTGATTACAAGGGGGGGTTTTCAGCTCAGGGTTATGTATGTGCCTTGCCCGGTCGACACGATCCGGGCCTCAAATATTGTTCCCCATGAATATTTCACTAAGTTATTGCTTGGATCGCTGATTTATGTAGTGATAGATGGGGAGGGTGTGGCTCAGTAAATGGTAGCAGAAGCGTGCTCGACTGGGATACCTCCTCTGAAAGGAAATCGGACGAGGTAGAGCTGGAAACCCATTCGAAGTCAGTTCTGGTCGCTTTAATTTAATCTCATGATTCAGTTAGTCTCTGGCCCTAATTTTAAGTGTGATCTATAATTTATGTCCATTGTTGAATTCAAATCCATTGTTGTTATATTGTGTATGTGTCTCGTGTTCAAACCTTTGAAACTTGGGTTGCGATATGGATAATCAGAAGGCTGTAGAAATAAATAATCATAACGATAGTGTTACTAGCGACATGCCTAACCCGGAAAGCGAAATGGAGCAAGGGACGAATGAACTCCATGTTTCGTCCGCGGGAAGCAACCGCTGTAATTCATGCCCTGACGATAACAATGTCATTACCTTTCGTAATCGTATTCCTGACGAAAATCGTAAGCGATTAACTTCCCCTTCTCCTAGGCCCAGTTCCGACCGGCATGCTGAAGTGAACCCCGTGTTTGAAATTGTGAGAAAATGGAGGTTAAATTTCTCTGGTGAAGGGAAAACCTCCAGTGTAATTGAATTTTTGGAGCGAGTTGAGGACATAGCTGAGTGTAGCTCTTTACCTCTCGATTTGTTTGTGCCCGTCATCCCGGGAATGCTGGAAGGGCCGGCTCTAAAATGGTATAGGCTTATTAAAGGGAGTATCATAACGTGGAGTGAATTCGCCAGCCGCATAAAGGAGCGATTCGGGGTATCTGATATGGACTACTGTCTGAAGCAGGAAATCTTCCGTAGAACGCAAGGAGTAGGTGAAAGCATCGACGACTATGCCACTGGGATTTTGACGTTATTTAACCGCATGAATGTTAAGGTGCCCGAAGACGAGATTTTCGACCAATTCTATAGAAATCTTGCCCCCGACTACAAGCTACACATTAAACGGTCTCTAGTTCAGAGCGTCGACGACATCATCAACCTGGGTCGCGAATTCGAGGGCGTAGTTAACCAAAACAAACAATACCGTCCGCCTCCCATCCCATCCGAGTGCTCTTTTCCTGACGTCGCTTGTCGTACGCCCATCAAATCTGTTAGTTTTGGTACCTCCCCTCCTCTGTCTCGTCTCGTCCGTAGCCCCGAACGCAGGCCCAGCCCTCAAACTCCGCCCCCGCTTTATGTCAATGCAACCCAACCATCCAACACTGCTCCTGTAAAGGGTGGTAGAGTCAAGTCATGTTGGAATTGTGGTAAATTAGGCCACGTCTCAAAGAACTGTTGGTCCAGGCCCCCTGCAAAGTGTTCTCAGTGTGGTCTTGTTGGTGTCACAGCGCGCGTATGTCCTCGTTGTAACCCTCAGCAGGGAAACTAGAGGCGCGCCGGCGTGATGGCCCGCCGTTGGCGCCTAAGGTCGGTCTCAATAAAAGGATCTGGGGCCTTCCGTCATCTACCCCATGGGCCAAAGTTTATATTGGGTCTCGTGTATTGTATGGCTTGTTGGATACCGGCTCGTGTATTTCTCTTGTAGACAAATCCCTAGTGCTTTCTATGAAATTAGAGTATCTTCCTGAAAGTGAGAACCCGAGAAAGTACGTGTCTGTCGATGGTCGTGAGGTGTGTCCCGTTGGTAGAACCAAGTACCATATCAAGATACATGGTTTGTCGTGGGATTGGACGTTTCATGTTGTGCCCAACCTGTCCGCGCCAATCATACTAGGCACCGATTTTATGTTGGCTACCGGCTTGTCCCTCGATTTCATTAATCGATCCTTTGCCTTTCGCTTTAAATCTGATGTCAGTTACCCCTTTGAGACACCATTTCAGCGTCCCACTGTGTCCGCTCTGACGGAACCTCCTCTTATCAATGCCTCATGTGAGCTCAGCGAAAACCAAAATCTCATGTTGAACTGCCTGTTAGAGGAGTTTTCCGACGTCTTGACCGATAAGCTTGGGTGTGCTAAGAATTTTTCATACTGCATCGAACTCAAAGATGACACTCCTGTGAGGTCCCCTCCGTTCAGTTGTTCGCCCCCGAAGTTGTCCGCTATGAGGGAATATGTCAACGACCTGCTAGACAAGAAGGTCATCAGTCACTCCAAATCCCCTTTTAGTAGTCCCGCCTTCCTAATCCCTAAAAAGGACGGCAAACTGAGATTCGTGATAGACTACAGAAAGGTCAACAAGAACATTGTCTTCGACAGCTTCCCATTACCCACCATCGAAAGTGCCTTCCAGCATTTTCATGGCGCCAAGTACTTCACTGTATTTGACTTCAATTCCGCATATTATCAGATCCCCTTGGACCTTAAAAGTCGCCCCTGTACTGCCTTCGCCACTCCGTTTGGATTGTTCGAATTCAATAAAGTCCCGATGGGCATTTCTGTGGGAGGACAAGCGCTTAGCCGCGTGATGGATTCAATTTTCGGTGACCTCAAATTTTCCTGTGTATTTAATTTTTTGGACGATCTTCTGATCTTTTCGCCCAGCTTTGACGAGCACCTGGCCCATCTTCGCGAAGTTCTCAGTCGGTTGCGCAAGCACGGCTTCACGATCAACCCAAAGAAGGTCTCTCTTTGTACCAAACGGCTAAATTTTCTAGGCCACGTTGTATCTGACTCTGGAATCGCTGTAAACCCTGATCGGGTTAAGTGCATCAAAGATTTTCCCCCGCCCAAAAACGTTCGCGGTGTGCGAAGATTTCTTGGTATGGTAGGATTTTACAGCCGGTTCATCAAAAATTTCTCTCAGATTTCGGCCCCTTTAAACCTGCTGAAAAGAAAAGGTTGTCGCTTTGTCTGGAGCCATGATCAAACCCAGGCCTTCGAACAATTGAAACAGGCACTCTGTGAAGCCCCTGTATTGCATAGTCCGGATTTTTCCCGCGATTTCATCTTGCAATGCGACTCCAGCGAGCTCGCTGTGTCCGCGGTGCTCAATCAAGCCGATGAGCAGGGTAAGCTAGTCCCCGTCGCGTACTTCAGTAAACTACTACATGGAGCTGAACTGAGGTATTCCATTTACGAAAAAGAAAGCCTAGCAGTAGTTTTGGGTGTCGAAAAGTTTCGCTCGTATCTTGAGCACCGCCATTTTTACATCCACACGGACAATCAAGCTCTCTCGTGGATGAGCGCTAATGTGAAAAGACTTGGTCGAACCGCCAGATGGATTCTCCGATTATCTGCGTACAAATTTACTGTCGTACATGTCCGTGGAAAGGACAATGTTGTAGCCGACTGCTTGTCACGCATGTTCGAGGGAGTGAAGGAGAGTGCGGTCGAACCTGAGGAAGACCGTGTCCCAACCGAAGAAGATAACACCATTAGTATTTTGCAAAATTTCCCATGGTCCTTCACGGATATCTCCGAACACCAGAAGGACGACTCCGAGTGTCGCGAGTTGTTGAAACGAATCGCGGATGGCTCTCTTGAAGACGAGTCGTATAGTGTTAAGAGAGGATTGTTGTCCCGTCGAAGTCGGAAAAATGGTAGTGACAAAATTTACGTACCCTTGAAATTGAGGCCCATGCTACTTCAGTTTTATCACGACTCCTATCTGGGCGCTCATTTAGGTCAATATAAAACTTTAAATCGAATCTCTCGCGACTACTTCTGGCCTAACTTGAAAAGAGATGTTTTGGAGTATGTAAGAAGTTGCGATATTTGCCAGAGGGCTAAACCCGCGCAGTCTTCTCTCGTTGGACCCCATTCTGCTGACATAGCAACATGCCCCGGAGAAAGGTTATTCATTGACTATTTTGGCCCCCTCACCAAGTCCAAGAGTGGCAACGTTGGGATCTTGTCCGTCGTTGATGCATTTTCAAAATTTGTTTGGCTATTTCCCGTGCGCAAGGTAAACTCGAACAACGTTGTGCATTTCCTATCCCGGCACATTTTTGGAATTTACGGACCCCCTAAGACGATAGTGACCGACAATGCGTCCACCTTTAACTGTCGTAAGCTCCGACACTTATGCTTTGGGTGGGGAATCAAGCATGTGTTTTTAAGCCCTCACTATCCCAAACCCTCGCACGTTGAAAGGTTCCATCGAAATCTCAAAGCTTGTTTGACGGCCTTTCACAACGCTGACCAGCGCAGCTGGGACTGTAATCTTGATTTCTTTGTTTTAGCATTCAACAGCAGTGTACATGAGTCGCACCGGCAAGCCCCGGCTGCTCTATTTCTAGGCAGGGATCTTGTCGACCCACTGCAGTTGAAGTGGAATATTGGGTATCTGTCCAAACCGTCCAGGACGATGGACGTAGAGGCCAAATGGAAGGAAGCAGTGACACAGTTAACCAGGGCTCGAGACCGTGTGGCTGAGAGGTACAATCGGAACAGAAAGAGAGTAAAGCTTGAAGTTGGAGACTTGGTCGTAGTGAAAGTTTTTCCATTGAGCTCAACGGCAAATCAAGTCACGGCCAAATTATGTTATAAATGGTCTCAGCCTAAAAAGGTAACCAGATTCCTGGGACCTGTGACAGTAGAACTGGAAGACGTAGTAAGTAAGAAGGTGAGCAAAGCTCACGTCTCGATGGTAAAGGCTTACCATCAAAGAAGCCAGTAAACCTCGTATATTTCCATATCTTACGTATCTGTAGTGGTGTATATTAACCTTGTCCCTAATGAATTCCCAATTTTCTAACATGCCTTTTCTTTCAGGTAAAAATCGTGTTTCATGAATGAGAACGGAAATGAAGGAAAGGAAAGAAAGAAAATAGAAAAAAAAGGGAAGTGGTTCGAATTGCTGGAGTTGAACTGAATTCATATCCAGATCCCTGAGTGCATGGAAATATTATACCCAACCGCCTTGACTTTTGAATGCCTAGATTTCAACCTGAGTGCGCGAATGAAACAGTGTAATAATGGACTGATGTAAATCAGCGTTGCACGTGACAAGCTAATACAGACCTCCCATGAGGCAGACTTTCTCATTTAAAATGTATAATGTGGTGACTGTTCTTGTAAATTTCATGTGTCTGTAAATAATTGTAGATATAAGTAGTTCATAAGTACCTAGGTTAAGTGGGCGCGCGCTCGTAGTTTTAAGTTATGGACCTCTTTTAAAATGCGTCCACTCGTCTGATCAACGAGTTTCGGAGCATTTTAAAAGGCGGTGCCGCTGGATATTTGAACCATGCTTATCGCATGTTCCACGATTTGACATTTAATTATGTGAATGGCTTCCTTCAGTTTTGTCTTTCAATGTTTACATGTGTCAGTCTAATGACGTCCAGTAGGGAGCAGCACACGCTATGTTTTTATCTGTAAGGTCGTTCGTTTTGCTGAGCGATAATTTTTACTCTGTGGAATTCTTCTGCTGTTCTATGTGGGGCAGATACTAACAATGGCTGCCGCTATGTTTGGTGTGGCATTTTTGTGCCTCAAATATTCATTCAATGTGTTCAAGCCTGGACATTTCACGGTAACTGCTATTCGTTTTTACCATTGATAATCACAGGTACGTGATAGTTGGTTTATATTTAAATTTGGTGACGATTTATTCCCGTATGTTACGGTCGATGGCATACATCTTTCCGCTCCGTCATACGATGTGCTTTGAATGAATGTATTTGTGGTCTTGTTGTTATAATTGAAAAAAGGGTCTCTGTGGTTATGATTTGGTGCACTGCGTGCTTTAATACTGCGTGATCCTCGTGATGTGCCCCTTGTCTCGACCGCAGGAGATACCAATCCTGGTTGTACGAGGCGCAACATGCCAGTGATGTGAATAAAGTAATGTCCAATTCTGACCTTATGTGTAATTGCACGCCGCACGCAAACATTTGAGTAATTGAGACCCACTGATAATGACCGTGGAGTCACAATTTATGGTTTGTATTTGACCACGAAATCTGAACGGCCGTTCGTGTTTTATTTTCCCGATACCCTCATTGTGTGTGCGTGAATGTGGTATGCATGTGAGTTCGAATGTGTGGGAGAGGAAAGGTTGATATGCCGGTTGACCTGTTGTATTTGTCTTTCAAATTCTGCGCCTTGTTTGGTTTTCAGCGCAGACCTATATTTATTTATCATTCATGGCTGATGCTCAGCTTGAGTACCCGCCATGTTGGTTTCATATTTGCGCATGGGCGTACCTATTGTATTCTTTGGGTCTTGTCTTGGCTTTGATTGGTCCATGGAGGCTGTGCTCAGTCTCATCTGTCGTTATTCTTATCTGCCTTTTGTTCTCCGGCACGGCTTATTGTTATGCGAACTTTTCGCATTGTTAGTTGCCTAATGAATACATGATGCAGTGCCTTGGATATTTGAATCTTGGTAAAACGGGCGACCTAGCTGAATAGTTTATGATGAAAGGAAGCTGCTGGTATTGTAATAGCGATGTGTCGAGGAGCAGTGAGCATTTTAAATTACGTATCTTTTTTTTGAAGAGTATTAGTGAGTTTTCACGCCATGTTTCAACTATGTGAGAAAGAACAAGGTACGTCCATCAGTATTACGATGAATTTCCCTATTTATTTTGTGTGATTTTCTTTTCTTGCTTTAATTTTTCTCTCATATTTATTTAATAAATCCCCTGGTTTAAACCATTTCTTCTTTTATTTCTAATAGATGTAGTCTTGCCCTTGTTACCTGATTACAAGGGGGGGTTTTCAGCTCAGGGTTATGTATGTGCCTTGCCCGGTCGACACGATCCGGGCCTCAAATATTGTTCCCCATGAATATTTCACTAAGTTATTGCTTGGATCGCTGATTTATGTAGTGATAGATGGGGAGGGTGTGGCTCAATATGAACTTCCTACCTCTAGTCTTTCAAGGTAATCTGTTGTTTATGAAGATGAGTGTATTTCTAAGAGTTGAAATGTGTTGATATTCTAATAGTTCTATTATTTGAATTTCATTAACAACGTAGTGCACTAACAATTAAGTGTTAAAAATCACAGACCAATTTGTTTAACTTAGAACCTAAAACACTAACAGGGATGGATACGGTGCATTCCTTTGTGAATTTTTTACATAATATTACACCTCATCTTGCATAATTTCATCAATGAAGTATAAATTGTCACCCAAATGTTACTTATGTACATTAGGAACTAAACTTATGATATAAAGGTAAGTTACGTTAAAAGTAATGAACGTAGATGTAAATGATGGAGTGTTAATAATAGGCTTTAATGACATACGATGCTCTATTTAAGACGGCGGTTAGTGCTCAATGGAAATAGCCTAGCCTTCTTAAGTGACAGAATGGAATGATAGCTCATATTTATGAACAGTGAGGAAGTAGCAACCAATATTGCATTATGGAGAGTATATTATTGAGCATATGAAGCGAACAGCACAGTTTAAGGTAATAAATCACTCTCTGTGCTCACTCAACAACACCAAGCTTGTCTAATTAAGGAAACGTATCTAATTAATGCAAATATTAAACCATTATTAGGCTATATTCTATAATGTGGGAAGATAGATTGACAAATCATCTTAATGTGCTAAAGTGATCATTCTTCTAGTTATTCGAGCATGATTCTTATAGCGAGAGAGACATAAGTTCTCGAATGTTCCATAAATGATGAAGAACACACGTAATGTAATAATCATGCCTAACTAAAATGATTAACCTCACATGACCTAACTTTTGGAGGGTGGGGGTATTTGAAAAGTAGGGCTTAGCCAAGAATGCAAACTTAACCTAACAGGCATGGATTCGACTAGAGGCCTAACATCACAGGCCATGGACTCAACGCAAGGCTTAACCTTACAAGGTCATTAGCTTCACAGACTCAAGTTTGATGTCCAAGAGTGCTGGCTTAAGCTATCAAGCACGGATTTGCTGCCCGGCTTAACCTTACAAGGGCGTTACAGACTCGAGTTTGACATTCAACCCCAGGCTTAATCTAACTAGACAAGATGAGACATGGTGCATGGGCTTTAGGAGCTGAGCTTCGTAGTGCATGGCGGCCATTCACATTATTTTAATAAGACAAGGGAGATGGTGTAAAGCTTAATACATGTGCTTTATTCATGGGGGCATAACGCGGAAAGTTGACATCAGGTCATGGAGCTGAGTGACTGCAAAAGGCCAAAAGGGCAACAAACTAAAGGGCAAAAGGGAATGAGGTATGGTCTAGGGCTCAGATCTGAATGTGGAACAAGATGATGGTATGGGACTGTGGAGATGGTGAAAGGTTTAACACATGTGCACTATTCATAGGGACATACCTCTATAAAGCTATTTCAAGGTCCTCAAGCTGAGCGGCTGCACAGTCACAGATGTTGTTGCGTAATGTACTGCTGGTTTTTAGTGTTTGGAACTCTAAATGTTTATTGTAACAATTCGAGCTCAGAAATTTGAATTTTAGAATTATTCTAGAATTCTAGAAATATAATACTGTTGATATCAGTTAAAAGATTAAAACTTAAGCGTTCGGAACATCAAAAAATGTTCGCTACTGGGACTGCTGAGTATCATTTAAGTAAATGACTGCACGCTGAAAGTTTCTATTTAATTCAAAACACCTAACATTTGAGCTGCGTGAAATTAAAAAAATCCCCGCACCGACTGGAAATCTAACTCAGCAATCTTTCCGTTGGACTGCTGTCTAGCATAGTAACTAAATTATTGTGTGTTAAGTTCAGAAACACCCAACTTTTGAGCTACAAGAAATGAAAATTTCGCCGACCCGACTAGGATTCGAACCCGGGACTCATTTACTTGGGAAGCAAACAACCATGCAGACTAAATGACTGTACATTAACAGCTTATGTGTTTTACTGAAGCAACTAGTTTAGCGTTACAGGATTCAAAGGAAAATTCACCAGCAATACTAGGATTTGAACATGGAGCACGCTTGGACCCAAAGATGAAGTGCTATTCAAATATCTAACTCCAGAAATTCAAACTTCTAATTCTGAGCAAAGAAAACAATCGCTGATTTCGGTTCTCAAACCTGGAGCTAACTTCGACTCAGAACGAAAGGTCTTAAGTTCATAATAAGAAAAAATGTTGAAAGTCCTCAACCTGACCCGGAGTCGATGACAAGCTTTTCTTTCACTGAAGACTAAGTGTGAACGATTGGCACAAACTATGTTAACTGAATGTGGAAAGAGAATGCAACAAATTTTGTATTAAGTACGTCTCAGCAAAAATGAAATTGATTGTAGGAACATTCTGATTAGACTTGGAAATATTTGCTGTCACATGAAATACAAAGTTCATTGTTTTTGCAATTAGCCTAGTATGCACATCTTAGAAAAAGAACATTGGTGGTACGAGCAAGTTGACCAGACTTGGAGGTAACTTAATTGCTAAGACAGGGAATACAAAGTTTATTGTTCGCGCGTCGAACTGTGGGCTGCAGATTTGAAACCTGGAGATGTGTAATTTCCTGCTGAAATGTTTACATCACATGGCACCTAACATTAGAGCAGGGAGCAATTAAAAAATCCCCAGGCCACCTGGGAATCAAATGCAGCACTTTCCCTTGGACTGTTAACTATCATAATACCTAAAGGATTCAATACACACAATCATCGAGTTAAACTAACTTAAAAATCACAGACCAGACTAGGAATCGAACCAGTGGCTTCTTTACATTGGCAAGAAACAAGAATGCTAACTAAATGACTGCACATTAAAAGCTTGTTTGTTTAATTGAAACACATCAAATTCGAGTTCTTTTCACGGGGGGGGGGGGCAATAATAATATTCTCTTTACGTCTTACTAACTACACTCAAAATTTTGAAAAGTTTGCAATAATAATTTTGAAGAACAAAACTGCTTTCATGCTGAATAGTCAACGTTCACGCACAGTAAGAAACATAAGGCCAGCACTTTAACCTCTTGAGCTACTCAGCTCCGCAATGATTTTGCTAAGTGCAGAAATTTTAATCCCCGCTTTAAACAATTTTTCAAGATGTCAATGTGCCAGAATTCAGTCCTGCAAGCTTTCCTTCATGTGCCAGTAAATCTAACGAAGCAAGGCGGACGTATTTCAACACTTTCAAATACCATTGGGCTGAGCTAGAATAAAACCTGCCAAGTTGGGGTTAGAAGGCTAGCGCCTTAACCGTTTGAGCTACTCAGCTCGGCTATTCAATTATTAAGTACCATAAAAAACACACACTAATAATGATAATAATAATAATAATAATAATAATAATAATAATAATAATTTGGAGAATCCAACCCACAAACAAATGTTATAGTTTTCGTGCTTTTATTGTTGGCGAAAAACATTACAAAATGAGGATCGTGATAAGGTTAACTATGCAGGGAGCCACAGCTGAGTACTCTCTAACACTACTGATGAATGATATAAGGAGAAGAAGAAGAGGAGGAGGAAAGGCCAGGATGAGGAGAAGAAGGTGAAGAAGAAGAAATCTGTCGTTCTACAAGCTCGTTTCAATTTTTAGCACATACTTTTAAATCTTCCTCGGTTTGATATCCCTCTGACCTCCTGCAGAAGGAATTTCCATTCACGGCTGGCCACAACAGTGAAGGAATTATTGTAGGTAAATGATTTTTGCTTAGGAATAGCGAGCAATGTCGAGCTCAGCGCTCTGGTGTTTTTATCATGGTGTTCAGAAAGGCTATGAAATTGTTCATACAAGTAAGATGGGGATTGTAAGGTAAGGATTTGATGCAATGAAGTTAGGGTATGCAGCTTGCGTATGTCTTCAAGGCGTAGCCATCCGAGGTCGACATAAGACTGGGTAAAATGATCTGAAAATTTCAGATTAAATATAAATCTTACACAGACATTCTGTGCACATCGTAGTTTATACCGAAGCTCGGTTTTCATGCCTTTTTAAACTACGTCACAATAATCGAATATTGGAAGAACGAGGGTTTCAACTAGTTTCTTCCTTAAACTGAATGGGGAAAGTAAATTTGAAATTGTTCAATAGGTGCAGCATCGCGGAAAATCGTCTACTCTCAGATATTGTCTGATCCGTCCACGAGAAGTGCTGTTCAATGACCACTCCGAGACTTTTTAGAGTAAAGCTTGCTTTTGAAGTCATACCTGAGGAGTGGGCATGCAGTAATTAGTGGAAATAAGTCTTGAGTGGGCAACTGCTATGGTTTGGGATGTTTTGGGTTTAAAATAAGTCCATGCTGGGAAGATCATTAGCTTATGGCTTCTAGTGTGCCGTATTCATGTGTGACATATGCTACAGCGCAAACAAAACCAACTAGCACGAGGTCCGGAAACATGGCGCCGGAGCAGTTTAGACGAGGACTGGTTTATAAATGTCGAATACGCAATGAAGTGATTGTGAAGAAAGGACTTTACTTTCATCTCTAAGCGGAGAAAACGTGCATATATGTGTAAATATTGTTAGAATTAAATCAAATGTAAAATGTAGAATGTATGAAAGCAAGACGAAACCAAAGATTGAACACATAGGATAATGTTACGGAGTATAATATATCGATATTTGTTAATAAGAACGGTAGCGACATCTAGGTGTCAGTTGATGTAAGTAAACACCTAAGATAGAGTTCCACATCTAGTATCTAATTTTAATATTCTATGACTTGTGTAACACGTTAAAAGTATTCTTGTTCATTGTTAATGTCAATGTGATGGTAGTATGGAAATGATACGTAAAAATTAGAAATTGTATGCAAAAGGAAGTTATTAGGGGATACGTATATGCAGTTAAGCGAATGCACTTCGCCTAAAATAATGGTGATATGCTTATGACTGTATAAAGGCCAAGCCATTACAGAAGGAGCAATACGATATATAATAGAGATTGTCCGTATCGTAAATAACTTCATATAATCAGAAGTGTATGCGTAATTGATTTACTAGTGGCTCTGTGTATTGTCAAAGAACTAATATTAACCTTTTTCAGGTGTAATCTGCATGAGTCTAAAATGATGTTGTCAGAAATGTATTCAAGAAGTACTAATTCACAGGAGAATATGGAGTGCTAAATCATGTACGAGTAGGTCCAGCTGAGATGATGGAGTGGTTACCGGGATGGATAACCTTAGCCAGTGATTCATATAACCCTGGCCATTCAAGTCAGTAACTGCTTTCCATTATAATGATGTCTTTTTACTGTGTGCACTTTATTTGATGCAACATGCATCTGTATTTTATTTTAGTTACTAGTTTCTTTAATGTAGGTAGTAATGTATATGTAGTACATGTTCTGAAGTAGTTCGCCAAAACGTAATAGTAATTACACCTTGAGCGGCGTGATATTATGTTATTTGGTATATAGGAATTCTCATATGCGTTTGGCGACTCTGCATTCGAAATGATACGATACCATGCGAGTGAATGAATGGTTATGTTAGTGGATGACTTCGACATCGCTTATATTATGTTGTAGTGCCGTGATTACTGGAAGACACGAGCCTATGTATAAATATGTAACAACATTAACATAGAATCAGCATATTTATCGCGAAGCTAACCTTGGTAATGCAGGTAAGTGACACAAATGTAGTAATGTTGTGAGTAATGACACTAGTGTGAATCAACGTGAGATCAACGTTTCGGATGTCATATTCAAAATTTATGTCAATCATTAGGGTTTTTAGTCGGTATGACGGCGACGTGTTTGAGGCGTGCATAAGGCTTACCACGCGTACGGCTTCGAGGATATATGACGTGATATTAATAAGTTAGATGTTTACTTCATGGACATGGTAGTTTAGTAGATGTAGTAGAGATGTCGTATGTGGTTTTATTAACATTTGAGTGTATATATTCTTGTTCTTATGTATATTATCTTTGATTATTTATTTTATGCATTAGCATTAAGGTAACATGATCCTCGAAGGTATGCGCGAGGATGGACGTGTAATTATTGTCGCGTTGAAGCGAACCTCATCAGGACGTACGAGTTAGTTAAATTGGTGATGATTATTTATTTTAATTAGGTTAGGCATCACATATAAAAAGACATTATCAGCTGAATTTGACATGAACGAGATTCTCCTATTGAAAATCAGACATCAAATCAAAACTGAAGGAATAAGAATACCTAAAACTTGTGGAGTAAAAGAAAGAACACGGTCATAATGGTAATTTTCCAGGTTTAGGCATGTTATTGAATAAATATAGATTTAGGTTTGGAATTTCAAATAGCTATTATAAAATTAGGAATGATCAATTTGAAATCACTGCATTATGTTGAATCGGGTATAAATTAATTAAATTACGACAGGCGTTTTATGTCATTACCAATTTGCTTTTCGGTAATATTTGAAATCTGGGTTATACTTTGATTTCGTCTTAACTAGTAGGATCATTTATATTAATAAATATAATCCGATCCAGAATATCTCCATCTTTTCATTATAAAATAGATATGCATGGCCTTACTTATGAAATTAATTCAAATTCCAAGATCATACTTGGTATAATCAATTTTAATTCAAGTCAAGGTCTCCATTGTTACAAGCATGTCATAAATTATGAAAATAGGTGATTTAAGCATAACGGCGATTGGCTTAGAAACTTTAATATAGAAATTTGATAATAAGCCGCCCGATAGGATTCCGAATCCAATTTTCCACCGTTGATGCTATTTCTATTCACCGGAACATATTAGCTAGCTGAGGCACATACAAAGTCCTGTGATCCTATGAAACAGCCCCACAACAATAAAAGAGCCCGTCAAGACCCTGGGTGTAGAGTGCTCCCAATGCTAACCTATGGGGCAATGCCACGAGGAGGGCGTACTAGATCCATGCTAATTTCCTCGATTGCTTCTGAAACGTCTGTTGGTTTTGCATGGATATACAATTGTACGTTGCCAGCAAAACTGTGACATTTACAATGAGTCAGCTGTTTAGCTAAGTCATTGATATAGACAGAAAGTGGCAAGGGAGCTAGGGTTGACCCTTGTGTTACACCTGTTTTTACATATTGCCACGAAGAAAAGGTACCCTGATTGACGACACTTTGGTGACGTTCGCGTAAATAGGCTCCCATCCATTTCAGAGTACTGTAGGAGAACCCTAGGCGATAAAGTTTGGATAGGAGCAACTCATGGTCTACATAATCAAATGCTTTGCTGAAGTCCAACAATACTAGAATTGTCAGCTTTTGCTCATCAGTAGCCTCATCACTCACGCTTAGTAAGGTAGTACATGTACTGTGATTTCGTCGGAAAGCTGACTAGTGTGGGTCTAGTATGTCGTGGTCGTTGAGATAGTTCGTGATTTGATTATGCACAATGTGTTCGAGTCCTTTGGCTGTTATAGACAGTATATTAATAGGTCTGTAGTCACTGTTTAGTCTAGGAGATTTTGTTTTTTGTAAAGGATGTACCAGGGTCATTTTACAGACAGTTGGAAATACACTGTTTTGAAGGAAGAAGTTGTATATGAATGTCAATACTGGAATAATGGTGTCGATAATTTTCTTTATCATTATAATGCGTATGTTGTGGATTTAGTTTTAATTTGCAAGAAAAGCGCTTTCACTTGCAGAGGTGACACATAACTACAATAAAGTTTGTCTCTGCTTATGCGTAGTGGGTTTTAATTTGCACTGAAAAGATTTTCTTTTGCTTCTTCGTTTAACTGAACATGGGAAGACATTAAGTGATTATTGAATTCATCAACAGAAAACTCCAAATCGTCTACCTGGTTTGGTTTATTTAGTCCGAATTGTCGGATTGACTTCCATAAGGTACCGGGTCTTACGTGAGGTTTTATAAGGTCATGGGCGTACGATAGTCGAGCGTTTCTTACTGTATCAGCCGTTTTAATACATAGCATTTGTAATAAAGTTTTCCTCGGTCGGGTAATGTTTTTATTTCCTATGAGCTGCATCCCGCTTGGCCATCATTACTTCTAATATTTTTTATCCACGGAGGAGTCTTTTAAAGATGCGTGCTGTTCATAGAGGGGCGTGTTTGTCAAAAATGTGAAATATGTTATTGAAAGGGTTGACCATGTTGTCAATGTTAGTTGTATGAGTTATCTCCTGCCACAGCATCGAAATAGCGTCTTTCAATAATTTTTCGATGTCAATATGGCTATAGTCTCTGTAAGTCACATATTTAGGTTTATGTTTGGGGTATTGCAGTGCGTAAGACATAAAGATAATGTCATGGGCTGACAGTCCGGGAGGAGATATCTGGCCATGATGTAATGCTCTGTCAGGGTTGTTCGTTACTATTACGTTCAGTAGTGTGTGTGAAGTTTTAGTGTGGTGAGTGGGAGAAAGTAGGATGATCGCCATACCGCATGCCAGAAACATGTTCAATAGATGGGTGGTTTCGGAAGGATCTGAATCTAGAAGGTTTGTATTGAAGTCTCCCTCCATTATAACATGTTTGTACATAGGTTCTGTTAAGATCTGTCTCTACGTCATTCAGACGGTGAGCTTTAGGTGGCTTGTATACAGCACCTACTAAGCATTTCACAGTAGAGACCTGTATCTCTATGAACAAGTACTCAGGTTTTCGCTCATACGGTTGAGGAGACTGACAGATAATTTGAGGTATCAAGCACGAAGAGACAAAGCACAGACCCCACCTCTCCCTTTGCCAAGTCTCTCATTCCTCAGAAGGCAGTAGCCAGGTAATTCCAGATTCTTAGCCTGCTGTTTGACTTTGAACCAACTTTCACTGCATAAGATTATATCAAAGGACAGTAGTATGAAAATTGCTTTTAGTTCATGTATACGAGCTTGAGAAACTAAACTCTTTGCATTAAGGTGACATGTGAAGTGCGCTTTTATGTCTATTTAGGGCTGATTGGAGAATGTGTGTTGCAGCTTCAAGGAGTGGGGATTGGGTCAATGGACTAGCAGGTAGACAGGTTGAAGGAATGGATTGGGAAGGGGAAGTGTGACAATGGAAAGTATTGCTATGGTCATAGGGAATACGGCTGTGGTATGCATTGCCAATTAGTAAAATAAAATTAACTAGAACACAGCATGCGACTATATCCTATGAATGGTCAGCAATTAACATATTTTAGATAGTGAAATTGTCCGTAGTAGTAATAATATTAATAATAATAATAATAATGTGCAACGGCAGATTAGGCATACAGAATACACAAGTAGGAGCTTATTGTATGTAGTGTTGGTGTGAGATCTATGTGGACGTTATATGGAGGCCTAACTTAAGTTAGAACCAGTTAGGAAAATTAATAAAAAGGGTAAGTAGATGGACAGGTGGTAGGATCAGAAGGGAGATAAGCAAATAGATATTTAGATAAATAGATAAATAAATACAGTAAATGGATAGATAAGTAGAGAGTTAGATACATAGATAAAGCTACTTGAAAAAACTAGGTTCTCAGCTGTGACTTATGTTGAAAGATGGGAGTGGACTCACACTGCCAAGTGATAAGGCAGCACTGCAACAGAAGCTTATGCCATAGGAAGTTCCATTAACTGGCACACTCTTAATATCATCCCATCGGTTTTTTTGATTACGATGTCTCCTGAGTAAGTCAAAGTGTTTGTACAACCAAAATGCTGAATTGCCATTTTCAAGATGGACATTCTGATAGCCATTAGATCTTCATGGATTTTCGTGGATGAGCCTTTCAGTTTCCTTTTCCTAGTGAAGATATCCTGACATGAGCGATAGGACAAAAATTTCACTAGGATAGGTCTCATTTTCCCTGGTGATCGAGGTCCTGCTCCGTGACACCTATCAATGCCATTAAGTCTAACATCTACACCTACTGCTTTGCACACGTTCAGCACTGGTTCATCACAGCTTTCGTTCGAACATTCAGGGATGCCGAATATTCTTACATTACTTCTGCTGTATTGCTCCAATGAATCACACATGGCATCCCTATCCTTCTTCAGTTTGTGGATTTCTGTCTCCTTCTTATCAAGTTTTTAAGGTAACTCTGAAAGTGTTCTGATATTAAATTTTAAGCTTTTTTCAAGTTCTTTTATGACCACTTCTGTTATGCAGGTCAAAATGGCCTGCACAATTTTTTCAAGGAAGCTGTCCGAATTAATGAAGTCGTCCACACACACTTCATGAGGCAGCGTATGTTGGCAGCACTGGTAGTGGCTGGGCTTCCAACTCCATTGTTTCGGTGGGCCATTTTCTTTACAATGAAAATTTGGAACAAAAAGACCAATACCGACAAAACATGTGGGTATATACAAATGTAACATTTCTGCAAGTTTTTATCACTTCTACTGCTGTATAACACCTTCAAATCACTTGATAACTGTGGAGCCACATTCACTCACGTCCGTCACTAAACATTTCAACAGATAGGTTAGAAACTATACATGGTGCGGCCTGAACGGTGTCCTGATGCATTATACATTTACACAAGGTTTACCTACATCAGTACGTTTAATAATTGTAATAATAATAATAATAATAATAATAATAATAATAATAATAAAAATGAGTATTAAGTTTCAGCGAATTTCACACTTTCCTGCATTCTTGTTGTTGTTGATGCTTGTTGTTTTAAGCGGCCTAACATCGAAGGTCATCGGCCCATTTCCTGCATTCAGTCAGTGTTTTTTGTCAGTATATACATTTTACGAGGTAGTGACTATCGCACATGTCATTTCAAAGTAAACAAACAGTCATCCGTTGGGTTGTGGTATTTTGTCTATACGCAAATTTTGTTGTGGAAGCAATGTATTCAAGCGATCAGAAAATTGAGAACGCAATGTAGGCCTTGCCATTCCCCAACAACACAGAATATACAATAGTAAGCAGATCAAAACATTGAAAATTCGATCGATCAGTCGATGAATCATAGTCGCTACTGCTTGCTATAGCCTATTCATATAGCTACTGATGCTATTGGTTACTTCACATTCAAGATCACACTTGTTTTCTTTAATGTTTATTCAGATTTATTAACAATTTATTCCTGGCATAAAAGACATACCCAAGATTAATGTTATAAAAATTGAAACATGTGCTTCTATTAATGGATAAACATGGTATGACCATTTCATCTGGTAGAAGAACGAATTTCGAGACTTTTTTCTGAATTCCCTGTTATTTCCTGGATTTCTTGCTATTTATTGAATTCCCTGACATTCCCCGGTTTCCCGTATGGGCGAAACTCTGTTAAACCTGTATTTGAATGGTGAGGCCAGTCTTCTTTTTTTTTTTTTTTTTTTGTAGAAGTGAAAAGATGTTCATGAATGTGTGTTAATGTGTATGTCTTTACTAGCTGATGTGATAACCTCCTCCTGTCTTATTAGTCAAATGGGGACGCTCATGCTCGAAGTTGGCTACAGCTTAAATGTTGAAATCTGCTATTGAGGGATGTGTGGTAAAGAATCTGTAACGAGAGGAGGGTAGGAAGATATTCAAGATTAGGAAATAAGGGTTAAATTTGACAAAAAACGCTGTGTATACATTTACTTACCCCCTCGACCTTTCTGGTGTTAACTAGTTGCCTCTGCAGCATCAGAACAAATGACACTTGCACATCTTGTATTGTATCTGTGTGGCATTTAGGGAACGGAGTGTGGCGGAGGAGAGGAGATGGGCGGAGCATTGAGCTTATGCAGTGTTGGCTGTAGGCTGAACATTTACACCGATAATGGCAAAACTTCTTCGGAGCAGCGAAAGAAATCAAGGCTTTCTCGCAAAACAACCCTCAGAAAACCAACTCTTCACACAACTGCAGGCATGAGACTGACATGGCATTTCATCCCTCCTGCAGCAACACAGTTTGGTGGAATCTGGGAAGCAGCTGTCAAGAGTCTGATATATCACCTCAGAAGAGTGATGGATTCTTATCGCTTCACCAACAAAGAATGGACCACTCTCATAACACATACATCCTTTCACCAAACATCTTTTAGACGTGCCTTAATTGTGTAAATTGGAATTTGTGAATTTAGACATGTCTTAATTGTGCAAATTGTCATTTGTGAAATTACAACAAGTCTCCTCATATTTATAACACATGTTCCTCTATGTAACACTTTAACTAGAGTGACCAGGATCATGATTTTTATCCCTTAGGAATGAGATCATGGCTGATGATGCCCATGCAATGGGCAAACCATGTCTCCTTAAATTAGTATGACAAGATCAAAATCTTAATATTAAGAACCAAACGTGTACTGAATACATGGATTTCAATAAACTTTTGTAACATTGTTGAATTAATGTACATTTTAATACAGACCAGTCATGAGATTTCTGACATATAATTATCTAAGTGAAATTGAAGTCCACTGTTTGTATCGGAGATGAACCCTGTATACAAATGTTAGACTAATGTTGTGTAGGAAACTATCAACTCATATAAAGACTATACATCCAATCATACATAAGGAAGGCCATCTTCTTATCAGTGGAAGACTGCACAATACTCCAATACTAGTGGACTGGAAGAATTAGAAATTCTGCTTCATCTCACAAATATAATTATGATGGCAGAACACCTTCATCTACTTCATAATGGCACTCAACACACTGAGAGAAAAGTTTAGGATCTCATCAGCAAAGGGGACTGAAAGAAGCCACACTCATACACATCTCAAGTGTTCTAAGTTGAATGCAGATAACTCAGAACAATTAATGCAAAATACACAAAAGGTGCCTCTAACCCTGACATACCCATCTGTTATAACTAGCATAGAGTATGCCTGCCCAATTCTAGTAAAAAATCGTGTGAAATGGAACAAGAAGGCTGTCTAAATAGACATGATACCTGATCTCACCACAACAACATTTCTCTCCGCACTTTATCAACTTAGTTCTCATAGAGGTCAACTCCTGAATATTTACAGCAATAATGGAACAAACTTCTTTGGAGCAGCTACAGAAATCAAGGCCTTTCTACAAAACAACCCTCAGAAAACCTACTTTTCACACAACTGCAGGCATGGGACTCAAGTGGCATTTCATCCCTTCTGCAGCACCACACTGGTGGAATCTGGGAAGCAGTTGTCAAGAGTCTGATATATCAGCTCAGATGAGTGATGGGTTCTTATCGCTCCACCAACAAAGAAGGGACCATTATTACAACACATACTCACATCCCCTCACCAAAGCTAAATGATGACCCTTTTGACACTTCCTACCTAACAACATCCCATTTCCTTATAGGGGAGCCAATTACTTCACTCTCTGATCATGATTATACAACCTTGCCCACAAGGCTATACTTTCAGCAGCTAACCCAGAACTCCCAGAAGAGATGTTGAAATGAATATCTCAATAAATGGACAATGAAATATCCCATAGCAACATAGTCAAACTGAAAGAAGATGACACGAATGCTATGAAGTGGGCGATGACAGTGATCTAATGTGTATCCTGGTAATACCAATATAAATGGTCCGTTATTGGACATTTGGACGGACCATTTATATTGGTATTATAAATTTACTCATTCAGAACAAATGTTTGAGGTTCCCTATGGGAATCAACAATCAACATATCCTGGTAATGACGAATTCATTCACGTAACGAAAGTTCAGGTGAGTAATGGTGAACTTACTAGCCCTATTCACAAACACTATCCCTTACGAACTACGAAACATAAAGGCAAGATAACTCTTGAATCGCTTATCTATTCCTTGCATGTTGAAGTAATATTGTTCCGGGATTATCTGTGGAACGCAGAGAGGTGAAAAAAGGTGTCGGCTTTGAATGGGTCTATCTATGATATCAAGGATAAATTTAAACATTAAAATAAAGGTTATATTTCTTTTCAGATTTCAAACTTAACAAAAATTTTCACTAGGTGAAGGAACAAAATGTCAGATACAAAATAGCAAACAAAAATAGAAATGCAAGGGTTGGAAATTACAAGTTTTGAGCTTCCAGCTCCAATTTACAAGTTTACAACTTCACAAATGTTGTGTTTGTTTAGATAACGAGAGATATCTCCCAAGACACAGTTAAAGAGCACCTTGCTCCAAAGGTTACACGTACAGCTTTCCGAAGGCCCCCTCAATATTACACCAATATCACGAAAGAGTTTACATGCTCTTTAAATTCAACCAAGGAGGCTATGCTCAAACCATACAATTTCTTGCCTCTTAAGGCACAACGTACAATTTACAATTCCTTTACACAGGGGTATCTATTACCCATACTACTGGGCCTTTGTGGAAAAGAAGAACAGGATAAAATACTGGCCCAAACTCAAAATGTATGGAGCCGTACACTTGCGCTCCTTTAAAACCAAGATTTAATACCCTACTTGGGCTTGTGGCCCAATGATGCAGAGGCTAGGGAATCCCACACTACTGAGGTGAATAGAAAAAGAAGTTAATGAGTGATTTACAGAAGGAAAAAAAGTTACAAAATCGTAGTCACCTCAAGATAAATTGAAGGAGAATTCGAGATGGTAAGGAATTCTCTATTCACCGATTTACAGTTTAAGTCTGTATGAAATTTTACATTAGCAGAAAGAAAGTTTACGTTATAGAAAACAGATGATTACATAGTTAAATATAAGAACCTACCCCTCGGGTGAGTTTGCGGAAATAGATACAGAGATAGAAAACTGGTGGCTTTTACCTGGGCTGATGTACTTCCTGCCGAACAATTAGGCACACCGCCTCCTCTGTTAACACACACACTCAGAAATTTGACGAGTTTAGACGAGGTAACTAGAAAAAGCCGCGGCATTTATACCCGAGGGGAGGGTTCGAGAAGGCATCGGACTAAATCCGACCACACCCTCTCAATTTATTGGATACTCAAGTAGATACAAGAAGCTTATGATTGGCCAAAAAATAAATACAGAAAATTTGTGATTGGCCAGACTCCAAAGCTGGCAGGATGAGGAGGAAGTGTTCCAAACCATGAACTATCAAAATACATGAAAGTCAATTTAGATGAGAAAACTTATAAACACAAGACTTCTTTAAATCATTAATTATTACACCTTGCACCAGAGTGCATGACTTCAGTTTTTTGTACGGACATCTATGGAGAAAAGTTCAAACTTCTAGATGTACACCAAAACAAAACAAAGAAATCCAGTCAGTTTAAGTAACTTTAAAATAAAATATTACTCAGTTATTCAGTAGTGACATCTTCTGATTACTACTTTATGCATTAGCAGTTTCATGTTTTGTTCAATAGATAGTGTTCCTTAAGGCACTTCTATTAAATGTGCGGGGTTGAGGTGTACTTCCTGGTACAAATATTATAAGTCAAAATGAACTAGTAACACCACAGACCACATTAGGTAGAATAACAATATTTTTCACTTCCCAAGAGATGGCTGCAATGTGTGTGGTATACAAGCGAATGCTGACAGTAAACAAGCATATAACCTACAACTTGTATGAACAAATTATCTAGAAATCAATAATTAATATAATCAATAAGATAACAAAGTTGTTTCATTTGGAATCAACTAGTAAAATATCCTGTAACAGTAACAAAACAATGTGTCTTTTAGCTACTTTGTGTTCAAAACTATTTACACATTCAAAAGTATTAGTAGGAATGATACCAGATCCCAAATAACATAGAATAGAGGTCTTTGGAATAATCCTAACTGCTGCACAAATCATAACGCAAGATTGTGGAACAACTTGAAGGAAAAGTGAAAACTAGGTAAGTAAACAGTCAATTTCCAAAAAAAAGTAGATTTTCTGTAGGACTATCAATCATGTGCCCTGAAATGAAGGATCAAACCCTGGTATCTGTTGAGCAATTTTCTACCCATTTCCATTTCCTGATGATGGCTTATCGAATAATGTACATTACCTCACGAGAGTTTTCCTGCCATGACCCTGGCTCTGTTAACTCTGATTTAACTTCTTCTTTCAGAGCTATCACTTCTGATACGTGTTCAAAATTTTCCTGTGGAAAATAAGATATATTAGGTATGCTCATAACACACATCTACAAATACTGTCACTAACAAATGAGTATGTTAATTCATTGATTTCCAGTATTACAGTTACTTTCCGAATTTCACTGATGTTTAAGGATGATTTCTACCAGCAGTGAACTGTTATAACCAAAGGCTGTACTAAGAATGGTGTTACTATTCTTGCCCACTCCTTTTGTCAGAGAAAGGATGAGATGGAGAACAAAATGTAAAATGCAAAATATTTTCTAGCCATATCAGAAGATATCCTAATACCAGGGATGGAATTGGGGCCATCTCACACAGAATTTGGAAGGAAGCAGCGATAGGCATAAACACTAAATTGTATGAACTGTTTTCATATGTACAATCATATCAATCAAATCATAAAAGTTGTGTGAACTAATTAGAAGTGTTACAACTGTTCTAAATAATTTTTTGTTCTCAGCATACAGTTTGTTTATAGACAGATTAAAATACCTTGAAATAATGGAATCATATTCTCTACTCTGGTTTTGCTAAGATCACAGGGGCTACATAAACCATTAAGGCAGTTCTGTTTCAAACAGCATATATCAATGCTTCCAAGTTTAAAATGAAAAAAAAAACATGAATGAAGCAGACTTATCACAGTCATATACCAGCAAAATATGTGATGTAGACCAAAGGAAAAGCAACTAGAAATGAAATATTTTACTACTATAAGCATGTTATGTAGTGTTCTGTGAGGAGCTGAGGGGATGAGAACACCGTCAGTGGAGAATCAGCAGTGTTGGAGTGTATATCTGCAGTTTCAGAAGATCCCTTATGATCTACGACAAAACATTTAAATTTTTCACTATGATTCATAAAACCTTGTCAACAGTAAAGGGGGGGAAGGGACTATGAATGAAAGCTCATGTTTTAATATAAGTTAACCTACTACTAAAAGTGAATTAAAGTATCAAGTTCTATAATATACCAACTTAACGCATTCAATATAGAAGAGAACAGTAGCTGAACTAAGGAATGGATGAAAAGGATGAACAAAAAGGACAGGGAAATAATGAAAAAGAGGAAAGAAAAACTCTGTTTAATGTGCCTTAAGAGCCTTAAGAAATTCTTCTCAGAAATCCTTCATTCTAGAGCCCTTAGACATGGTTCTCTATATAACACAGGCTGACCTGCATTTGAGGAATAAAATGAGCTAATCACTACTCAGCCTTTTTGAATGAATTCAACGCCTGAGCAAAATACTTATTTTGAGATAAGTATATTCAGATTTTGAGCTATTTTATCCCTCACATGTCATAGGCAAATCTGCTCTTTCTTCAACACACATAACATCTTCCAGCACATTGTGGATGTGAGGGTAACCCAGAATAATCACACCTGTGTTGACTTTTTGTTTAGCAGACTGGCGTATCGTCTCAAAAACACTAACGAATGATTTGTGATTTAACTTCTTCTACACTAATTATGGCAGGAGTAATCATTTTTAACATGTGGTGCTAATGGTGGTGCAGTACTGTTGGAGAATATTAGTTTTAAAATCAATACAATGGGCCAACCATCCTCTATTATAATCGGAGGGGGAAAATAGAAGAGGTGCATTCCCTACAGGAAAGTTATTTAGAAACTGACAGTAAAAAGGAAAGACTAATCCAACCACAACCTTAAGTTCCTAAGAGTTGGCAGCTTTGTGTAGCATGTTGTGGTGTATTCCAAGACAAAGAAACAAAACAGAGTCATACTACACTTAGATGTCCATGCAGCAAATGGTGACTGCTGGTGTTAGTACTGGGGAAGCACAAAGTAAATTATATCTCTGTCAAACTTATTGAACTGCTAAGAGTAAGTTTCTATAATGTTATCTGGAATGAGACTTACAAGTGATGCATTTGTTGTTCCTTCAAGCCCGGCTGGTTCCTGTTTGATCTTTATTTCCAGGTCCATTTTGTACTGCAACTGAAGTAGAAGGTACTGGGATTGTTGATTACTTCCAATGACCTTACACTGAAACATAAGCCAGAAAAATATATTACCTTGTTGATGTCATTGCTACTTATATTGTTTGTCAACAGACTAAGCAACAAGCTTGTAATTTTACATGATCATCATATTATGATCATAATGAAGAACTCAAAATTTGATATGCCTGTTGATATTGTGATCATAGCTAAGGACCTCAAGTTTTCTATGACTGATACTTTGATCATAGCTAAAGGCGTCTAGTTTTACATGACTTCTAAAACAGTGATCACTTAAATAGGAAATATAAGTTAACATATCTGTCAATATCAAGATCATAGTCAAAGGACCCCTAGTATTATATGACACCATATATCATACAGTTTTATATGGAACTGAAACCGCAACAAGATGACCTTTCTTATTAAAAATCCAATGCGCATCGCTTGTGATCGAAATGCACAAAACTTCTTGAAAATTCAGTGAATATTCAGTTTGCATATCACTCTGATCACCTGGGTCCATATCTTGAAATCTTCCTACAATTTATGAAAACCTATAACTTGTTTTCCGGTCATTGACCAGGTCAGGGATGGAATGAATGAAGAAGATATAGGCTATTAGTATGATGGGGTCGCCACTCCCAAAGTGATTTATTAATGACTGATAGTTGCTATGAAATGAGAATGGAGTGTGTTGCTGGAATGAAAGATGACAGGGAAAACCGGAGTACCCGGAGAAAAACCTGTCCCGCCTCCCATTTGTCCAGCACAAATCTCACATGGAGTGACCGGGTTTTGAACCACGGTATCCAGCGGTGAGAGCCCGACGCGCTGCCATCTGAGCCACGGAGACTCCCTTCCTACAATTTATATCCTTTGCAATTAGCTTCAAAACTAACTGAACAAGATGACAACTCTTTGAGATTTGTTCTATCAAAATTTTCCTTCTCAGGATCAAATTCTCTCAAAACATTCTCCCCTCATCCAGCTGATTCACTATTTCTTTATTTGAGACAATTTCTATCAATCTGATAATCAAGAACTTCTTATATCATGGCCATTCAAAGGATTCAACTCTGTGTTTTCGGCACCAGTTATTATCCGTGTTTCACTTCCATATGGTGTCGTACTCCATATTCAGCGTAAACATAATTTTAAAATTTTTCAATCTGTGAACCTAACGAATGTGATGAAGAACAGATGGAAATTTAGGCTGGATTCAGCGATGATATTTATCAATATTTACAAGGCATGTGTTAGTGTACCATGGCACGTGATCTCCGATGCATTGGTAAAAAAAGGGCAGGGAGAGGAGGACCAATTATAAAAGCCATGAAAGACAAGTGAGTGAGTAAGTAGTATGAATACTACGATGGGACAAACTATCTGGTTCAAAGTAGAAACAGGACTTCAAAAAGGATGTGTTTTATCCCCTCCAATCTTCACTACAGTCATGGAAGAAATCCACAAAAGTACACAAACAATGGGAACCAAGAAGGCATCTCTGCAGATGACACAGTAATATGCGGAGAAGATGAAATGGAAGCACAAGAACAAGACACTGTATGGAATTAAGAGATAGAGGAATATGGAATGAAAATAAGTATGGAAAAGTGTATGATAGTAGTGGTGTCGAGAGGTAATAGAGAAGGAAGTGGGAATATTGAAGTAAATGGAAGACCATTAGAAGTTGTGGAAAAAGCTTCAAGTATTTGGGGAGAATAATTGCAGAAGATGGGAAAATAAATTAAGAAATTGGAAAGAGAATAGAACAAGCCAATGAGTTTTACTAATGTGTGAGATGTATAGTCTGTACCTGGGACGTCCGAAAGATATATGAGAAAATTCTGCACCCAATGTATTACAAAACAATTTTGACATATGCATCAGGCACATGGACAACAATAAAACATGATGAAAGCAGAATGCAAGAGGCCAAGATGAAATTCCTTAAGAGAAATAATAGGGAGGGCAAGAAGGGATAAAGTCAGAAACATAGACATCAGGGAGAGGATTGGATTCCCTGAACTGAAAGGCAAGATAGAGTCCCGTAAGCTAAAATGGTATGGACACATGATGAGAATGGAAGAGGATAGAGTACCAAAGTAAGTATTTACAGAGAAAGTCATAAGAGAAAGACATCGGGGAATGCCCAGAAAAGGGTGAATGGATATGGAAAGGAGAGTACAGAGAAGAATGGAGTAAATGTAGAAAAAATATTCGAGGAAGGAAGGGAGTGGTAGAGAAAAACTGAGGAGGTACTTGATTCACATTTCAATGCAAAAGACTGGAAATGGAAAATGAAGAAAATTCTACTGATATGAAGACAAAAATTTATACAACTGTCCTATCAGCTCATTGCATTGAGCAACGCCATCAACAATTACTTAAGTGTCCATGTCACGTCTAATGACACAACCGAGTGGTGTTTACCAGAGCGCCTCTTGTAGGGAGTTCCATGTCAAACAATTGGTTTAAATGTTTAGCAGTTTCAATCAATCAATACTGATCTGCATTTAGGGCAGTCACCCAGGTGGCAGATTCCCTATCTGTTGTTTTACTAATCTTTCCTTAAATGATTTCAAAGAAACTGGAAATTTATTGAACATCTCCCTTGGTAAGTTATTCCAATCCCTAGTTCCCCTTCCTATAAATGAATATTTGCCCCAGTCTGTACTCTTGAATTCCAACTTTATCTTCATATTGTGATCTTTCCTACTTTTAAAGATGCCACTCAAACTTATTCGTCTACTAATGTCATTCCATTCCATCTCCCCGCTGACAGCTCCGAACGTACCACTTGTTACAAACCATCACTCTCATTTTGGTTCCATATTGAAAACAGCAAGCACACTTAGTTTACAAAAGGAGTATATTTATTGCCCCGTCCATTCAATACAATTAATACCACGTTATGTGGTTAAATAAACATAGATGTTCAAAATTTTAAGGGAACATGTTCCGCCATTCCCTTATTTGGCATCATCAGCCTTATTTAATCTTAAAACAAACATTATTTAGAGGACAATAATATTTATGTTTTCCAAAATTTGAACTGTGATGTCTTAAGGTTAAAAACACTAAGGAATAGTAGGTACAATGTATGATGTTGAGACATGACATATACAGCACATGTTAAAATCATTGTAAACAATTTCAAAATCTTTGTCCAAAAGCAAATTTGTGTCATATAAAATCCTAAAAAAACTCTTGTCTGGAACTGAAGTGTAATGTAATGTAATGTAATAAGTTTTATTTATCCTGGCAAAGTTAGGGATGTACTCCCTTTCTTACACTTAACCAGTCTTAACCTAGAACACTTAATAATAACTACTGATGACAATAATATGATAATATGGACAATAGTAACAGTAATACCATTAACAAAAGTAACCACACTTAAAAAAAAAAGATCATATCATCTACATAATATAAATCGTACGTAAAGTGCAGAATATAATTATGAATAATGAGTACTAAGAATATAATTATGAATAATGAGTACCAAGAATATAACTATGAATAATGAGTATTAAGAATATAACTATGAATAATGAGTACTAAGGATATAATTATGAATAATGAGTACTAAGAATGTCATTATGAATAATAAGTACTTATAACAACTACTTAATAAAAAGTTTAGAAAATATATACATTTCTACAGTACACCGAAATATCGCCTTCAGTTGAGAGGTGAAGAGAAGGATTAGTAAGAAGTAGAAGAAGAGGAAGAAGAAGAATATCTGTAAAAGGAAGAGGGAAATGATGATGAAGAGGCGGTAGAAGTAGGTGTTTTCAGGTCATAATTTGATGATTCATGCATGTTTACCTACTATTTCGACACAGGCATGTTTAAAAGCTAAGCTGCTGGACATGCTTCTGACGTCCACTGGTAAGAGACTCCATTGTCGAGCTGCGGTAACGGTGAATGATTTCGTGTAGATTGCTGTTCTGTGTACAGGAAGGGATAAACACATGGTGCTGCAGGATCGGGTATTTTTGTTATGCTCTGTGGAGAGGAGCTTCATTCGATCACGGAGATAGGCTGGTTGAGAACTTTTAAGAATAGTATGCAAGAAGCAAAGAGTATGAAGTGTGCGTCGTTCTTGCAGGCGAAGCCACCCGAGCCGCGTGTAAGACGGTGTGACATGGTCAGCGTAACGAAGTCCACAGATAAATCTTACACAGGCATTCTGAGCGCACTGTAATTTCCTTCCCCAGTCTACTCCTAGGTTGTTGTAAACTATGTCGCAATAATCAAAATGAGGTAATGCGAGTGATTCAACAAGAATTTTCTTTAGTTTAAAATGGAAAGTGAATTTGAATTTACTGAGACAGCGTAGCGTTCCGTATATTTTCCTACACACAGATATAGTTTGGGCAGACCAGGACAGATGTTCGTCAAATATTATGCCAAGATTTCTTACATTTTGGCTATACTGTATGGGAGTACCACTTATGGACAACTGTGGTAACGCTGTTCGATTGAGCTTGCAAAGTAATTTAGGGTAACCAATAATTGAGTAGCTGGTTGAAACGTTGAGGCTGGATTTTGTTTATTTTTGTGAAGGGGAGCTAAAGAATATTGACCAGGAGAAGAGGCGAATGTTTCAAATTATCTTATTAAGTTGATTGATCCATAAATTATCGTAATATATAGTAATATAACCAATGCAAGGAAATATGTTGTTGTGCTGGTTGAAGCTGCTTTTGAAACAAGTATATCTGGTATTTGACAGGTATGTTTGAATTTCTCGTGAAAGTGTATTCCCTCTAGAAGATGTAGACCATCGTGGAAAAGGATGTGCATATACTGTAATGAAACAAAGAAGAAAGACGTGTAACACGGTGTGGTATTTTACCTTCCCCTCAACATTCCGATCCTCCTCTACCACATCGATACAACACGAGGAGTAGGAACTCCAGACAGAACAACGCTGCTAATACACAAAGATATACATAGTTACGGCGAATGAGTAAGTACCCGTTTTACATAATACATAACTCTTGGATATTAACATACAATTAAAACACACACCGTCATACACGCCTTTCTTTTTGTTTGTTTCATTACAGTATAACCACATTCTTTTCCACGATTCTCTACAACTTCTAGAGGGACTACACATTCACGAGAATTTCAAACATACCTGTCAAATACCCGATATACTCGTCTCAAAAGCAGCATCAACCAGCATATCAACATATTTTTTGCATTGGTTATATTACGATAATTTATGGATCAACGAACTTAATAAGGTAATTTAAAACATGTGCCTTTCCTCCTGGCCAATATTCTTAGGCTACTGTTCACAAAAGGATACAAAATCCAACCTCAACGTTTCAACCAATCTAGTCTATTGAAGACTTGTATTGACAACTGCCTCAAGCTAACATATGCTCGAATTTTCTTATGAAGAAGATCCACTTCAGTGCCAGACTAGAGTTGTTTTTAGAATTTTATATGAAACAGATTTTCTTTTGGGCAAAGATTTTAAAATTGTTTACAATGTGTATGGGACGCAGAGCTGACTGCGGCCAGGCGGGTCCACAGGTGGCGGATAGTGGGCATCCCTCCAGATATGGAGGGCAGCTGCGATATAAGCAGGGAAACCTGACAAATAAGCAGTCCCGGACCAACAGCGGCATTGCCACCAGGATGTGGTGAGTCTATGGAGGGCACCATAGTCTCTAAAAAATGCCACATATATCCAGTGACGGCAATGTGACAAGGCGAGTGAGTGCCGCCTAAAAAGCACTCTGCCATTCCCGTAGCGTCTGTTCCCCATGTTAGGGGCGGCCTGGAAAACTTCTTGGTGCAGCGAACCAAGTCGTAGCAGATGGAAATGCAAATTTCTAGAAGCACAAGCTCTAAACAAGTATCAGTCATGAAAGGTGCAATGAGTAACTCATATCCTCGTGGTGGCGAAGCTACCGAAGCTGGGCATTCGGATCCGGGGGTCCAGCAGCATTGCGCAAGTCAAGACCAGTCGGAGGGTCTTAGAATCCCAAAGACAAATCACAAATGTACACACAGAACGTTCATTGGGACACTGAATGTAAACTCGATGTTGAAAATAGGGAAACAAATGGAACTGACTAAAATGATGGATGAACAAGAGATGAAAATATTAGCTATACAAGAAACAAGATACCAAGATGAAAATACGGTACAAACACACAACTACAGGATTTATAAAGGTAAACCAGCAGAGAAAATACAAAACACTAAAGGTCTCTGGATGTTTGGAACAGCATTTGCAGTACACAATTCAATGGCAGACAAGATAACGGAATTCAAATCCACCTCACCAAGGATGTCAACACTAACTTTCAAAAACAAGAACAAGAAATACACAATAATAAATGCACATGCACCAATAAATAAGGACAACCAACAAAATCCACAGAAAGTAGAAAAATTTTGGGAAGGTCTGGAAGAAATTCTAGGAAATACTCCAGAGAAAAATGTTGTAATTCTGCTAGGAGACTTCAATGCACAAATTGGAAGGAATGAACCATCAAGAACCACAGGAAAATTCACGGCTCACAGCAAGACAAACATGAATGGTAAGAGGTTGATAGAGTTGTGTGAAAAATTCAATTTGAACATCATGACCACCAAGTTCCAGAAGAAGACAAAGAAACAAACAACATGGATATCACCTAACAAGTTATTGGGCGAATTTCAGATTGACCATGTTGCAATCAGTTATGAAAACTCCAGAGAAATTCAAGATGTACATGTAGCTAGAGGAGCAAACTTCGACTCTGACCACTATCTGACAAAAATTAAGATGAAATTAACACCAGAAAGGAGAAAAAGTAGTGGTACAAAAATTACAAGATACAGAATAGAAGATCTGAAGTTCAATCAGCAGACTGTGAATGAATACCAGAACAGGATAAATAAGATTCAAAGTCACAGTTGGACTGAGATGGCAACATCAATACAACAAGCAGCGGAACAAACAATCTTACGAAGTAAAAAGAAGAAACATCCGTGGTGGAATGAAGTTTGCGAAGAAGCACTACAAAGAAGGGCTCAGACATGGAAGAAATGGAACTCAACTAAGAAACCAGAAGACTGGGAGTCATTCAAAGCACAAAGGAAAACAACAGCTAAAACCATAAGAGGTGAACGAAAACATTATGACACACAGCAACTAAAGAAACTAGAAGAAGATTTCGTGAAAAACAATACACGTAATTTCTACCAGACATTCAGGAGGAACTTAACAAGATACAAACCGCCAACCCTATGCTTCAAAGATGACGAAGGAAATCTAATCACTGGAAATGAACAGAATTGCCAACACCTTGCAAATTATTTCCAGAAACTACTGAACTGTAAAAAACCTGAGGAAACTCTAATGTTTGAGAAACCCAAGAACCAGACACCGGACTCAGAACCACCTAATAAAGAAGAAATCAGGGGAATAATAACAGGACTGAAGAACAATAAGACGTCAGGTGAAGATTCAATAGTTGCAGAGTTATTGAAATATGCCGGAGAACACTTAGTGACTCAGCTAGAAGCACTGTTTGAGGAGATTTGGCAAACGGAGAGCATCCCAAAGGAATGGAAGACATCATTAATACACCCGCTGCACAAAAAAGGAGACAGAACAAACGTTAACAATTACAGAGGAATATCATTGCCACCAGTTGCCTCTAAAATTCTATCCAAGGCACTACAAAACAGGACTGAAGGGATAATAGAAAAAGAACTTGGTGAATACCAGGCAGGATTCCGGAAAGGGAGATCATGCAGCGAGCAAATTTTCAACCTAATCTCCATAATACAACTACGTGCACTCACAGCCAAAAATCTAGTGATTATATTTGTGGATTTTAAGAAAGCCTATGATTCAGTCGACAGAGCAACCTTGATAAGCACGTTAGAAGAGTTTGGGATAGATAAAAAAACTAGAAATTTAATCAAAGAAACCATCACTGACACTACATCACAGGTTAAGTTTATGGGTATGTTGTCAAAACCATTCAAGATCGAAACAGGTGTCCGACAAGGGGACGGGATGTCACCACTTCTGTTTAATGTTATGCTTGAAAAAGTGGTCAGAGAGTGGAGGAAGAGACTGATGGAATTAGGGGTGAAAAATGGAATATCACTGGGAAGATCTGGAGTCAAAATTGACTGTCTAGCATTCGCAGATGATATGGCAATACTGGCAGAAGACACTGAAACAGCCAAGGTACAAATTGAAACACTTCAAGAGACTGCTGTAAAGACGGGACTTCAGATATCCTTCGAAAAGACGGAACTAATGATTCAGGACAAAAAGGATCCGACACAAAATATTGTCACCAAATATGGAACAATTAAAAGAGTACAGAAGTTTAAATATCTAGGGGAATGGATAACCCCAACAGGACTACCAGGAATAGCATTACAGGAAAGGGCAAGAAAGATGGAAGCAGCATACCAGTTATGTCGAAATGTCTACAATAAAAAATCAGTTTCATTCACTGCAAAAATCAGACATTACAACACTGTCATCAAACCAGAAAGTCTATATGCGATCGAATGTATTCCACTGAACAGGAAGGGCTTACTAGAAAACATTGAAAAGACAGAAAGGAAGATCTTGAGGAAGATACTAGGGCCCAGGAAAGTGGGTCAAGAATTTAGACTGCGACCAAATGAGGAACTATACAAAAGGACCGAAAAAATCACAACATCCTTCAAGAAGAGAAGACTCTGCTTCTACGGACACATTAAAAGAATGCCACCAGAGAGAACAGCCAAGCGAATTCTGGAATACATGGAGAACAGGAAGACACAAACTAGCTGGCTTAAAGGGGTCAAGGAGGATATGGAGGAAAATAATATATCACAGCAGGCAGTGTACAACAGACAGGAATACAGAAAAATCATCAACAAAATTAAGGGATTCAAAGATCAAAGTAGAAAAAAACGGACCGGCAACAACTGGTCACGAGAACGTAAAGAAGCCCACTCCGAAAGGATGAAGAAGTACTGGGCCGATCGAAAGAGGAAGAACCGTAAATGAATGATACTTAACGTGGTCCATAGTAGACCTATTCGAAAACAAGAAGAAGATTTTAACATATGTTGTATATGCCATGTCTCAACATCATATATTATAACTACTATTCCTTAGTTTGTTTAACCTTAAGAAAACACAGTTCAATTTTTATAAATCATAAATGTCAATGTCCTCTAAATAATGTTTGTTTTAAGATTAAATAAGGCTGAAGATGCCCAATAAAAGAAGGCGAAACATGTCACCTTAAAATTATGAATTTCTATGTTTATTTAACCACATAACATAGTGTAATGGTTGTAGAGTCCGCCATGCTAACTCGCTACGGCCGGGGCGTCACCCATCGCCCCATCCCCTTTACGCTCGAGCGCGCCAATCCGCGAGCAACACTCAAGCGCTGGGCCAGCCCTTCTCACTTCTATCCGTGGTCGCACCGCAGCGAACTACAGAAACGACTGGAAGATTAATCTGGAGTCTTCTATTTCGCGAGGTTCCTCGATCCATCGAACATCCCGACTATTCCAGAAGGGCTGGCGCAGGTAAAAAAGAGCAGTTACTTGCCTACAGTCAGTTAGTCAGTGAGAATTGGAGAGTGACAGTTAGTTAGTGAGTGAGTGGGAGCGAGATTGAGTTCGCTGGAGAGCTGTCAGTGATAGCCTGACAGAGTGCAGCCTGATCGAGTATCTGTCTGTCGGAGCCGATGACTCGTTCCTGTCTTCCTGATATCGTGTGTGTGTGTGTCCCTTGAGACTGGCTGCTGGAGGAGAACCTGGAGTGTTCTGGAGCGGCGAAGAAGGGAACACTAGGAGACGACGTGTGAAGACTGCGGAGTTCATCGGGTTGAGTGAACAGCGGATACTATCCCGACCTGCGAGGCTGACGACCGTGACAGCGCTAACGAGTGTGACTGAGTGGCTGAGAGAGTGTACTGTAAATAATCGATGACTCTGCGTGTGTGTGTCATTGTAGATGGAACCTAAGAGAAACTAAGAGAGAGAGCGCGCGAACCGTAAGTGTACTTGTGTAACTTGTAAGCTCGGCTATCGTCTGTGTGTGTGTGTGTGTGTGTGTGTGTGTGTGTGTGTGTGTGTGTGTGTAAATCTGTAATTATAGTGCTTAGTTAATAAATCTTAGAAATAGGTTGCTACCAGGTGCTGTACGCATTTATTTACTTAGTTACCCCGCCAAAACGTTACAACTGGCGCCAGAAGTGGAATGGACAAGTGTGATACACTAGTGGATAAAATCTTACGTAAAAACTGGTGTCAGAATCGAGTACCTGGTAGCTTATTTTGTAGCTGGCAGAAATGAATTCCGAACAGCTTCAGATTTTTCTAAGCAAGTTTAGTGAACTTGAAAATAAAATTTTATCTGGTTATGGCGAACTCATTAGTGAACTGAGATCTGAGCGGAGGTCAAACCCGGACCAGCTGAAAACCGATTTGAGTGAACGGACGAGTGAGGACGAAGTGTGCTCTCTCGAAACCGAGGCCGACGTTGACGATGTGCGGGATGGCAACGAACTGGACGAAAAAGGATCCGAAGAGATGCTCGCGGTTGTGGAGTCCGGAGTTCGAGGCCCAGAGGTGGAAGTGAGTGCCCTGCGAGCGGAAACGATGGCTGTGGAGACGCGAATGAATCCTGCTAGCAGCGACGGCGGCTCCAGCATCGTGAAGTTGGAAAACTTACGGGACGACGGGATTACTTCCAAGAGAACATGCCGGACCCAGTTCAAGACCGGACGTCCAAGAAGAGTGCCGAATATCCGATCGCCGGGCCACGTGTACAACGCAGCCCCCAGCCAAGTTCGACCTACGAGGAGGTTAAGGGATTGCTCGACGTACGCTGCGGGGTCCACCAACAGAGAGTCACCTACCGAGTCCAGTCGCAGGAGAGGACTCAGCACACAGATATAACGCCCCGGATAATCGACGCCGAGATCGAGCGACTAGGCGACGTGACTGTGGAAGAGTTATCGCGAGGTGACACCAAGCTCGAGGCGGCTGACGCCTGTGAGAAACTACGTGGCGCTGAGATCCGTCCAGGGAGGACGATCGGCAAGAAACAGAACTAGGAAGAGGCTCTGATGATGGCCCAGGAGACAGCGGCAGCGACTGCAACGGCACGGCTGGAGGGACCCCTACTAGGAGAGGGAGCAGCAATGGAAGACGAACCGATGACCAACGAACGAGGATGCCACCTGACTAGGACACTTGTTCCGGCACGAAGCTGCGTGTCGGTACGAACACCAAATTCCGCACCCCGGAAGAAGAGGAAATCCAGCAGGCCTAAATCTGGGACGAGCAAACCAGTCCCCGGCATCGCACTAGAGAACTACGAAGGCGCTCAAGCCCTGAAAATAGACGCGGATGTGGACGAAAAGAAAACCACCAAAGATCCGGCTGCCACGCGAGGACTTTCTGATCGTTACCAACGGGAACGAGGACACCGTCGACCGGACCCAGCGGATCCCCCATGGGAAGGTGGTGGCCAACCGAACAAACTGTATTGCAGCGAAACGTGGAGGGGGCAATGTAATGGTTGTAGAGGCCGCCATGCTAACTCGCTACGCCCCGGGGCGTCACCCATCGCCCCACCCCCTTTACGCTCGAGCGCGCCAATCCGCGAGCAACACTCAAGCGCTGGGTCGGCCCATCTCACTTCTATCCGTGGTCGCGCCGCAGCGAACTACGGAAACGACTGGAAGATTAATCTGGAGTCTTCTATTTCGCGAGGTTTCTCGATCCATCGAATATCCGGACTATTCCAGAAGGGCTGGCGCAGGTATAAAAGAGCAGTTACTTGCCTACAGTCAGTTAGTCAGTGAGAGCTAGTCAGTGAGAATTGGAGAGTGACAGTTAGTTAGTGAGTGAGTGGGAGCGAGACTGAGTTCGCTGGAGAGCAGTCAGTGATAGCCTGACAGAGTGCAGCCTGATCGAGTATCTGTCTGTCGGAGCCGACGACTCGTTCCTGTCTTCCTGATATCGTGTGTGTGTGCGTCCCTTGAGACTGGCTGCTGGAGGAGAACCTGGAGTGTTCTGGAGCGGCGAAGAAGGGAACACTAGGAGACGACGTGTGAAGACTGCGGAGTTCAACGGGTTGAGTGAACAGCGGATACTATCCCGACCTGCGAGGCTGACGACCGTGACAGCGCTAACGAGTGTGACTGAGTGGCTGAGAGAGTGTACTGTAAATAATCGATGACTCTGTGCGTGTGTGTGTGTCATTGTAGATGGAACCTAAGAGAAACTAAGAGAGAGAGCGCGCGAACCGTAAGTGTACTTGTGTAACTTGTAAGCTCGGCTATCGTCTGTGTGTGTGTGTGTGTAAATCTGTAATTATAGTGCTTAGTTAATAAATCTTAGAAATAGGTTGCTACCAGGTGCTGTATGCATTTATTTACATAATTACCCCGCCAACACGTTACAATAGTATTAAATGTATTGCATATGTGGGGTAATAAATATACTCCTTTTGTAAACTAAGTGATATACCACTTAACCGAGCAGCTCGTCTTCTTTCTCCCAATTCTTCCCAGCCCAAACTTTGCAACATTTTTGTAACGCTACTCTTTTGCCGGAAATCAACCAGAACAAATCGATGAGGTGCTTTCCTGTGGATTTTCATTCCATGAATCAGATAATGCTGGTGAGGGTCCCATACACTGGAACCATACTCTAGTTGGGGTCTTACCAGAGAATTATATGCCCTCTTCTTTATATCCTTACCACAACCCCTAAACACCCTCATAACCATGTGCAGAGATCTGTACCCTTTATTTACAATCGCATTTATGTGATTACCCCAATGAAGATCTTTCCCTACATTAACACCTAGATACTTAAAATGATCCCTAAAAGGAACTTTCACCCCATCAATGCAGTAATTACAACTGAGAGGACTTTTCCTATTTGTGAAACTTACAACCTGACTTGTAACCCTGTTTATCAACATACCATTGCCTGCTGTCCATTTCACAACATTATCGAGGTCACGTTGCAGTTGCTCACAATCTTGTAACTTATTTATTACTCTATACAGAATAACATCATCCACAAAAAGCCTTACCTCTGATTCCACTTGTTTACTCATATCATTTATATACAAGAAAACATTAAGGTCCAATAACACCGAATTGAGGAATTCTCCTCTTAATTATTACAGGGTCAGGTAAAGCTTCTCTGAGATCTATTTTCTAGAAATATAGCAACCAATTCAGCCATTCTGTTGTCTAGTTCAATTGCACTCATTTTTGCCAGTAGTCTCCCTTGATCCACCCTATCAAATGCTTTAGACAGGTCAATCACAATACAGTCCATATGACCTTCTGAATCCAAGATATCTGCTATATCTTGCTGGAATCCTACAAGTTGAGCTTCAGTAGAATAATCTTTCCTAAAACCGAACTGCCTTCTATCGAACCAGTAATTAATTTCAAAAACATGTCTAATATAATCAGAAAGAATGTCTTCCCATAGCATACATACAATGCATGTCGAACTTACTGGCCTGTAATTTTCAGCTTTATGTCTATCACCCTTTCCTTTATACACAGGGGCTACTATAGCAACTGTCCATTCATTTGGTATAGCTCCTTCAAGCAAACAATAATCAAATAAGTACTTCAGATATGGTAGGGGAGAGTGGGGCAGTTTCATACAGGGGCAGTTTCATACAATTTTAAATTTCCCACCTTTAAGGGTAGTGAGTGCCATCTTTTTTATTCTTATTAACTCCTTTTGACTTCATCTACTTCCTGTGCAAGTTGTAGCTTCATAGCATCTGTTGACGAGAAGCTGTGCTGAAAAGTTTAATTTTGGTGATTTTTAAAAAAATCTTCATGCTGTGAAATAGTTAGGTAAGTCTTTTGATTCACTGTGTTTGATTCTGAAATAAGTTTCATATCATACTACACTCATCACTGCAACTTATGTATAAGTTACAGTAGTCTCCAGAACTTATGAAAAGCCAGATGGCAAGATTAGTAAAATAACTGCCTATGGGGCACTTACATACAATGGTTTGGGGCACTTTCATACACCCCCTTATATCTATTTTTAAAGCAAAAAGGATGTAATTGGGGCTCCTAGGCCTAGTGCGTGCGTTGCAGGAACATCTTTTCTTGAAATCATCAAGCATCTCCAAAAGATATGCAAGTCTTCTAAGGATGATCCCGTACTTGTTTTGTTCGACAAATTCGGTCCATTTAAGACCAGATGCAGGCAAGCATTTAATACATGGATCCATGAAAATCCAGGAAGGACCTTATCAATTTATAACATACCATAACTGACAATTGTACCATTCAGTCAGTCATTTTTCAAAATCAACATTGTGTCTTCATTCAGGAAGACCGGACTTTGGTCTCCAAATCGTTTTGTCTTTACTGACAAAGACTTTGCTGCATCTTTGACAACAGACCGCCCATGCCCTCCACAGGATTGCACAAAAATTTCTACATCTTCAGATCCTGCCCATCATGAGGAAGTCATGTCCAAGAACCATCCAGTAACATACCCACTTCAGCTTCTCCCACTTCCACGCCAACACCCAATTCCAAGGCAACCCTCAAAAACCTACAATTTCACCAGAATATATCCACCCTTACCCGAAAGCAAATCCTATAACACTGAAAGACATTGGACGAGCTAAAGGAAAGTCAAGAATTCTGACTACCACCACTCCTGAAAAAGAAAGATTGGAGGAAATGATGAAGCTTAAGAATAAAACAAAAAAAAAAGCCAAACAAGATGACATCGTCGAATCTCCCTAGACGAAAATTATTTAAATCTGGCAAGGAATCTGTAGGCTTCAATTCTTCAAGCAGTGAAGAAAGTGTTGCTGTAACAAGTGGTGAAAGTGAACTTGAGTTTAGTGACCAAGATGTTGACTTACCGCGGCTTGATAAAAGCAGTGATATTGAGCTTAATGACTTCGTTCTGGTTGAGTTTGCAACGAAAAGAACAAAGAAATACTTCGTTTGTCAAGTCGATGAGAAAATGAATGATTCAGAGTTTCTCAAACTTTTCACATACAAATTATAAAAAGAAATTTGTTTTCCATGAAAAGAAAGATGTCAGTGAAATTTCTCGGGCTGATGTTTACACTAAATTTCCACAGCCTACCATGGTTGGAGGAACAGCTTGAGCAATTTCCTGAACTTTTTCTGTAGATATGACTGAATTCAGTTTAGGATAGGCTAGTGGTGTTTTTGTATGTATAAAAGCATGTTTTCTCAATATTGTAGAACATGTATGAAAGTGCCCCTTCAATGTATGATACTGCCCCATGTTGGGGCACTTTCATACAAATTACATATTTATAAATATTTTAAAATTGTTTTACAGGAATTAACTAAATGAGTAATTACATAAGTCCAACTTGTTTCTAATATAACAATGTTTGTGTAACACTTGTTTTTAGCCATTTAGATTGCAAAATACAGGCACTAAATCTTCTTAAGTGTTAATAGGTAGAATGTGTATGAAACTGCCCCACTCTCCCCTACTCTATTCCATCCCATTGTCTTTAGTATATCCCCAGAAATCTTATCAATCCTAGCCGCTTTTCTAGTTTTCAACTTTTGTATCTTATTGTAAATGTCATTGTTATCATATGTAAATTTGAATACTCTTTAGCATTAGTCTTCTCCTCTATCTGGACATTATCCTTGTATCCAACAACTGTTTATTGTTCCCCAGGTGGTACAAAAATTGTCTATGTTGAATACCTCGAGTAGTGCCTCAGGGAATTCATTTCACCCAATAGCAGTGTTTTTTAGTCACTTTGTGATACTTCACTGTAAATGTAAACTTACTGCACTAACAATGAATACTACAATTTCTCCTACAGGTAATATATAAACTTTGTTACTGTGGCTAATTGAGTCGATTCTTACACATTGCCGGGGAACAGATTTCTATCTAAACACATATCTATTCGTGAAACTCTGCTCAATAGTATTTTGTATATTTCAATGTAGGGGACACTACTGAAATGTGCTGTGTTTACTTGTTCTGGCCATCACAGGTTATTCTATTAATATGTTATTAGCTTTACTTTCAAGCAACTACTTTTACAGCTTCCACAGCCAGAATGTATTCCTGAGGATTGTTCTTCCATTCCTGCTAGCAGTTTAATGTTGCACTAACAACTCCAAGGGAAAGGGATTAGATTAAGTACGCAGCAGCTTTAATTAAGGTTAAGTAATGATAAAATGGGGAACACGGAAACGTTTTCCAGGGCTGCAGATCCTAGGATTCGACACCATGCAAACTCACCGCCACTCGCCCCTGATAATCTACACACCAATAAATCAGAGAGGCAGCCAACTGTTACCTACATCATCACGAATAAAAACCGGATGTAGCTGCTGTGGGATAATGATGTGATACTGAAGAATCTCCATAACAACACTGATATAACAAGATACAGATATCCTAAATGTAAACATTTCAAGATTTGGAACCCTACTGCCATATGTCGCAACCTGTAGTGTAAAGAAAACAATAATTAAAATTACACACTACATACTGAATTTCTTTCTGAAACTACCATCCGCAATCCTCATCTGCGTAGCTCTTCAGAAAAAGATCGTCATTTCACTAAATTGAGATATATTGCTGCTACACACATCTTGCAGGTACTTGCAACGCACAGGCTGGGAGTTTTTTTAAAAAACAAGCTAGATATATGCGTATTCATTTTGAATGCTTAATTAAAAATAAAATTTAAGAAAATTAATAAAATTAAATAGTAAAAATTAGGAGAATGCTGAAACTGAGAAAGATTAATATTAACTTCTAATATTCTCAATTGAGATCTATATATTTCTCAAAAGTATATGACTGAACTTTCCAACAATATGTTACTGGTTGTGAACACTGTGTAGAATGATACAAATCACAATTCCTCAAAGAAGAAAATCCGTAAATCACTTAACGGAATAAGCTGTAGAATTGGCTATTACGCGCCTTATATAACAACATATCAGCCACTTCGAAACAAAACCGGATATTTGAATGTTGATAAATCACCTACAACAAACTCTTGAAAAACAAATTTGATTTGCAACAGTCAGTAGATCAGGCTGAATTTAGGAAAGGATGTATTACTAATGACCACTGCAGAGTATGCGACACTTCTTCTGCTTCTGAATTCGCTTGAAATGTGAATGGGCTTGTTATATCACCCAGTTCCAATACTTGTAATAAATCACACTGTAACACTCATATACGGTATACCAAAATACACAACTGTGGGGAGAGTTGTAGTTTAACATATTCGTAATGTCTACAATTGCAGTATGCGACACTGGGTGCAATGTCCCGCTAAGTCTGGCTCAAGGAGGATATGTAAGAGAGAAGGAACCTCTCCGGGTGAAAAAGGGAATACCAAAGCAGGTCCATAAGTCTTAAGGAGTGTTATGCCATGGAAGGAGGGATCAACTGACTGAATTTTACGATCCAATTCTTCGTACACTAGAGGAAATAAAATCGTCCGGCTTTTGTACATATATACATGCATTTTCATTATAGTCCGTTATGCCTTTCAGCGTTCAGTCTGCAAGCCTCTGTGAATTTATTATACGTCGCGACAATCCTCTATTTGCAACTAGTGCCGTGACCTCATTTAATTCTATACCTCTCATCTTTAAATCGTTAGAAACTGAGTAAAACCACCATCATCTTGGTCTCCCTCTACTCCTCTTACCCTCCATAATAGCGACTATTATTCTCCTAGGTAACCTATCCTGCTCCATTCGTCGCACATGTCCCCTCCACCAAAGACGATTTACGCGTACAGTTTCATCCATCGAGTTCATTCCTAAATTAGCCGTTATCTGCTTGTTCCGTGTCATCTCCTGCCATTGTTCCCACCTGTTTGTAAAATCAATAATTCTCGCTACTTTCATGTCTTGTACTTCTAACTTATAAATAAGATATCCTGAGTCCACCCAACTTTCGCTCTCGTAAAGCAAAGATGGTCTGGAAACACACCGATGTAAAGGAGCTAACTTCCTTTTTACAGAACACTGTTGATCGCAACAGCCAGCTCACTGCATTAACTTTACTACACCTTCATTCAATCTCACTTACTATATTACCATCCTGGGGGAACACAAAAAAAAAAACTTAAAATTATCTACCTCTTCCAGCTTTGTATCACCAATCTGACATTCAATTCTGTTGACTTTCTTACCTACTGACATCAATTTAGACGTGGAGAGGCTAATTGTCATACCATACTCATTGCACATATTTTCAAGTTCCAACACTTTAGACTGCAGGCTTTCGGCACAATCTGCCATTAAGACGAAGACGACAGTAGAGGCCAGGCTGCTTACTACATTTCCACCTGCCTGAATCTCTCCCTGCCAATTTATACCTTTCAGCAGATGATACACGTAAATTACGAAGAGCTAATAAGAAAGATTACAGCCTTGTCTAACCCCTGTAAGCATCCAGAACCAAGAACTCATTCTACCATCAATTCTCACTGCTGCCCAATTGTTATCATAAATGCCTTTGATTGATTCTAATAATCTACCCTTAATTCCATAGCCCCTCAGTATGGTGAACATCTTTTCCCACGTTACCCTCTCATATACTTTCGCTAGATCTACGAAACATAAGCACAACTGTCTATTCATCTCGTAACATTTTTCAATTACCAGGCGCATACCGTACTGAAAGTCGGATCCTGACAGCTCCTCTGTGGTCTGTAACCACACTGGTTTTCATCCAACTTCCTCTCAACAATTGATCACACCCTCCCTTCCAAGATGCCAGTGAAAAACTTTGCCTGGTATAGTAATCAATAAGATACCTCGATAGTTGTTGCAATTCTTCCTGTTCCCTTGCTTATAGATAGGTGCAATTAATGCATGTGTCCAAACTGAAGGTACCTCACCAACACTCGGTTCTAATCTTAGGTACCGTACTACCGGTATTCTATGAAGCAATTTCATCCCTGCCTTGCCGCTATACTTCACTAGATCAGGTCTAATTTCCCCTATCCCTGCTGCTTTATGACAATGGAGTTTATTTACCATCCTTTCCAATTCCTCAAGCGTAATTTCACCACATCATTTTCTTCCTCCCCATAAGCTTGGTTGTTCGCGACACCACCAGGAAGATTTTCTTTTACGTTGAGACGATTTTCAAAATATTCCCTTCACCTGTCCTGTGGTTCCCTGGGATCTATTATGAGTTCACCTGAATTAACCAAAACACTGCTCATTTCCTTTTTCCTTCATTTCCCAAGATTATGTATTTCTGCCCAGGTTTCTCTGATGCTTTAAATAGCCCTTCTAGGTGATTACCAAAATCTTCCCACGACTTCATTTTGGATTCAACGACTATTTCGTTCGCTCTGTTTCATTCTTCTGCGTACAATTCAATGTCTGCATTGGCCCTTGCTTGGAGCTATTTCTGATAAGCCTTCTTTTTACGTTTAGAAGCTGCTGTCACCTCATCATTCCACCAAGATGTTCGCCTTTGCCCATCTTTACACACAGTCGTTCCTAGTCATTCCCTTGTTGTTTCTACTACAGCATCCCTGTATACCACATATATACCAGTAACCTGCTTACTGTCCACTGTTCGAAACTTGTCACTAATAATATCCATGTAGGCCTACTTCTGTCTAAATTCCTCGTCCTGGAGATTTTCTACACTTATCCCTTTGCAGACAGATTTCACTTTCTCTGTCCTAGGCCATTGAGATACTCGTACTTACTACAGATCAGACCGTGTTCTGTATAACAGAAAAGTCACCTAAAAACTCGTACATTCCTAACAGACTTCCTGAATTTGAAGTCGGTTAATATATAGTCTACTTTATGAAACTGGTACCCCTAGCATTCCACGTGTAGCGGTGAGTAGCCTTATGCTTGAAGAATGTAGTCGTAACTACTAAACACATACCAGCACAGAAGTCCAGCAAACGCTTCCCTTTCCCATTAGCTTCCATGTCTTCCCCATATTTACCAATCGCCCCTTCGAATACTTCAGTTCTCTTTCCAACTCTCGCATTGGTATCGCCCATCAGCACTATCCTATCTTTGCTGTTGACCCTGACTGCGATGTCACTCAATGTTGCATAAAACTTGTCAACTTCATCCTCATCTCCACCCTCACATGGTGAATAAATTGAGACAATTCTCGTCCTAATTCCTCCAACTGCCTAATCTACCCACAACGTTCGCTCATTTACGTGCCTAACAGAAACTACGCTGCGTACAATAGTATTCCTGATAAACTGTCCTACCCGATACTCTGACTTTCACCTTTTTAACACAAATCAAGTATACTTTATAATCTCCTGTCTCTTCCTCGTTATTTCTTCTTACCCTTAATTTCACTTACACCTAGTACATCCAGATGCATCCTGTTTTCTGACTCAGCCTGTTCTACTTTCTTTTTTCCGTAGCTCCCCATCGAATTCCATTTTTTACAAAGTTGTTTCCAAGGAGAACCTCGCCTGTCAAGTGAGAGTGGGTCACCATTACTCCCATAGGTCCGAGGCTTTCTTAAAACGTACTGAACTTGGTAAATCCATTAAGCAGGATGTCACCCTACTTACACATAGTCCTGGTGAGCATTTTTCCTCTAACGGGTTAGGGACCATCGGTGGATTGTGTAGTCCTAGCCGCATGAGCGAATGAAGGTCCATTATACAGAATATCTCTGAGGACCCACTCCTGTTCCGTATCAACTGGTATCCCGACACTCAGGACCACTTACTAGGCCACTCAGCTGTTGCCCTTGGTTCACGAACTAGAACGTGACTACAGCAACGTACACCATGAACCATCTAATATTATTATTCCGGAAATATCGTGCATCACAGAGATGTAAGAAGGTGTTGTGCTGAATGGATGGACAAGGAATTGACAAGTGCAAAATTTAATGCCCAAAATTTTGAAATTGTATTCCTTCCGTCTTGTTCTCTTATTTAAAATTTGGTAAATAGAAGATCTAAAAAAGCAATAACAATATAAAAATGAACTCGTTAGTTCCAACATCAAAGACATAAAGTCCAAAATCAGGTACAAAATTAGAGAGAATTATCAGGATGATAATATACGATGGATGAGTATTATTAGCTCTGAAACAGTTATACTATTTTATAAGAGAAGGTTTGCTCCATTAACTTCCATAGCCTAAAAGTCTGAGCTCCAAACTCAGAGGCATAACTTTCTTATAGCGCAGAAGGTTATACAATGGCAATCTTCAAATCAGGTATTTACAGTCACTTCCGCTCTATTGTTTTTTTTTCGGAAAAAAAACAGGGGCGATGAGTGCCCATAATAAATGGCTATTATGTAAAAAGGTAAAGGTTGATAAAGATCGGGGGAAAACAAAATCCATGAGGGCGAAAAACCTGCGCTCCTTGTAGAAAACTCTTAAAACCTTAAGTGGGCTTATGGCCCCAACATACAGAGGCTAAGCGTATTGTGCGCCGGGGAGACTAAATGATAAATATTAAAAATACCAAAATCTGTTAATAATTTTAGAGGATAAGAAACTTTAGTCACCCCATACCGAGATGAACGGTAGTCAACAGAGGTAATCACTCTTGTCCCCTTACATTATGCATTTCCCAGTAGGGAATAAAACAGATTACTTAGACTGGCGAAATTTTTTACATTTAAACAGCAGAGTTTAGTAATGTACATGAAATAAAAGAGTTTTGAATCATTTCATATGTTAAGAAAATTCTGCCATTACCTTGAGTTGCTGGGCCTTTGAACGCCGACTGCGTCCTCTGCCACTTTAGTATACGCCGCACATAATAAACTGGAGCCCTGACCATGAAAATACAGCCTTAAAGCGCTCAGCTTTTATAGTATCTGGAGGGGAAGTTCCAGAACTCTTTACAGATAGGCTGGATGCTTGTACACACCCCAAAACAAAATTTATTTGGCTAGAGAAATTATACATAAATTATCTTTAATCCCGGCGGAGAGGACAATTAGGCCGATGGTAGAGACATCTAATAGATGAAAATCCAAGTGTATTGCACATCATTAATTCAAGTTCAATTACATAGATATCCTTACAGAAGGCTAGCAGTCTGACTGCACGTAGAAGGTGCACCCCCGGTACAGACCGCCACTCCCTAAGGTTTGGCCACGGTATGAACAGCTTTGAAATCTTGAATCTTGCCGTACATAATTTTTGATAAAACATATATAAGTTGGAGTATCACTTGATAGATTGGGCTTTCATGTTTAGTTGTTGAAGTAAAGTAGTTTAGATAGTGTTTGCGAAGTACTAGAAGTTCGGGGTGTTGCGCCCAGAGTCGACAGCAAGAGCGTCCGCCGATGACGATGTCAGGATGGGGTCGCCCGGGCCCCCAAGGTACCCTCAGATATCATCCTCCCGTACATTTTGAGGAGCAACCAAGGCGATGGTCACAAAGTGCCAAGCAGCATTGTTCGGGCCAAATATAGAGTGGGCGGTTGGAGATCAGCATCCAAGCCACTCCAGAGGATGATATTCCCAAAGGAGTCATTTTGGACGGAGTCTCGGCCGGAACGAGGCAGGTCCATACCCCGCGCCGGCATCTCTCGCTCATTGACACGACGTGGCCTCAGGTGAAAATATGGCACTGTAGTATTGATTTTTGGGGCAACTGTAACTTACTCACAGAGAGTGTTACATGTGGTGCAGGTACGGTTGGCAACTTTGGAGGAATAGTGTACGGAGTTTCGACACAGGTTTGGAGGCAGGGTCCTTAGTAGCAGAATAATAATGAGATCATTGAAGGGAAGGTTAAAAAAAGGATTTAAACAAAAAATGAAATTTAAGTTATGATGTTACTTATATACATACAATATTTCACAGCCAACAGGGGCAGCAAATCTCCTTATTCTAACTTGATTATATAAAACTTAAACTAATAAGATACTAAGGAAGGAAATAGAATTAAATCAACAACATCATCCCTTGGTGGCATATACTGAAGAAGCAAATGCCTTTACACAGGTTTTACTTGACACAGGTGTAGCTCAAAAATCTTTTCATTTCATTGACAGGAGTAAGGAAATCAAGCCTAATGCAGGGTTAATGAAATCTGAGGGCAAGCTTGCCCGCGGAAACAAAGTTTTTAACCATTACCTGATCTCCAATTTTTTACTTGGTGGATCTTTGTCCACGGTCATACCTCATTTTTACTCTCCGGTGAGAGGCCTTAAGATTATTTCTAGCTTTTCCCCATAAATCTCGGATATTCTCTGGATCTATTGTCTGTGGCAACATCTCATTGGTCGACTACGAATTTGACAAATGAGTATTTGGGACAAACTTAAACATAAGAGAAATTGGAGAAACTTGTGCTACTTATGAATGGCTGAGTTAAATGCTAATGATAACCAGTGTAAGGAAGTGTCCCTTTAGGAATGATCTTCGTGGTGAAAAGCAATAAGGGCAGGTCGAGGATTATGATTAACCCGCTCAGCTAGGGATGGTTGTGGGTGGTGCGCAGACGTCGTGACATGCGAGATAGAGAGATCGAAACAGAACATACGAAATCAATTACAGGGGAACTGCTTAGCGTTATCAGGAACAACATATTGACAGGGTCCAAAAGACGACAAAACAGAACTGAGACAAGAAATAGTAAACTGAGTAGTGGCAAGCCTAGTCGGAAACAGCCATAAAAACCGAGTAAAACCACCCACAACACACAAGAATGAATTTAATCCCATTCCCTTTAAATTGGGGAAGGGTGTGACGTAATCCATGTACAATCGCTCCATAGGGCGAGATACTTGGTGTGAGGATAATAGTCTTTAATTAGCTGACAACGTGGGCTTGCTAATCAAACAAGACTTGCATGCCTTAACCAGTTCCCTAATCTCGCCATCCATGCTCTTCCAGATAAACGTCCCTCTTATCTTCTCTCTGGTTTTATAGATGAATAGATTTCCCCTAATGCGATCTCATGGTAATACTTCAAAATCATAGGTACTAGCACTGCTGGAACGACAATTTTTGTCTTCTGATCGTGTCTCGAAGGGCCACACAGATCTCCATTCCTCAAAACATAAGAGACGACATGTTCCCCAGAAGAAAGGGTTTCCATAATAGGAGCATGCACCGTGTCTCCACGCTGACATTTGGCTATATCGTCAAATAACAAAGAGGCATTAGTCAAAAGTGCACTTATGCAATTGGTTTGAAAATAGAAGGGGAACGTCTTTCCTCCGGATCAACAGAAATAGAATCGCCAGAAAACATTCGGCTTAAGCCACTGCGACTTCGTTCTCCGACACTCGAATGTGTCGCACGTCAAACTGAAAAGCTGAAACCCTAGTCGCCCAACGGGTGATGCGTCCGGTACAACGGGGCTTAGGAAAAATCCAGCTCAGAGCCTGATCGTCGGTCTCCAATTAAAATTTAACGTGCTCAAGGTAGAGGCGGAATTTTTCGAAGGCAAATCAGACGGCCAGTCTTTTCAACTCATATATAGAGTACTTGGTCTCTTGAGGTGACAATGTTCCAGGCGCATTGTTTGTTGGGCGCTTTCCGATTTCATATTCCTGAAGAAGAACCGCCGCACCGCAGATAAAGCGGTTTCTGCCTGTAAAGTAAACTTTTTGGAGAAATCTGGCATTGCCGAGACCGGGGCGTTACACAGAACTGATTTCAGATCCTCAAACGCAGCTTGCTGTGATGTCCCCAATTCAAACTGGGCACCTTTTCTGCGGAGAAAGTTTAGGGGTGCCTTCCTACTAGCAACGATTAGGAATTCATCATGCTGATGAATCTGGCAACACCTTTAGCATTTTTAGGAGGCTCGAATCTACGGATTGCGTGAGTTCTGAAATGATCGACCGAAACTCCAGAAGGTGACACAGTATGGCCCAAGAAGGACATGGATGGTTTAGCAAAAGGTACCTTTGACAACTTGATCGTCAATCCAGCTTTACACAAGTGTTTGGAGCTTTCTCTAGACGAGCGAAGTGTTCTTCAAAGGTCTCGGAGAATGCAACATCATCCAGATAATGGTACAGATAATTAAATTTAATATTGGAGAAGATGCTAACTAGCAGCCTATTAAAAACCGCCACGTCCCCAGGGAGCCTGAAAGGTATCCCGTTGTATTCATACAAGTTCCATTCACTAGCGAAACCAGTCAGATATTTCGATTCTTCCACCAGAGGTATCTGGTTATAGGTTTGGTTAAGATCTAATATAGTGAAGAACATGGCCTTACGTTTGAAAATATAAGAAGAGTCACGTCCGTAGGGAGCCAGAAAGGCACCCGGTTGTATTCATGCAGGTTCAATTCACTAGCGACAGCAGTCAGATATTTCGATTCTTCCACCAGAGGTATCTGTTTTTAGGCTTGGTTAAGATCTAAGATGGTGAAGAACATAGCCTTACGAAACCAAGAAAGACACGAATGCAAGTCGGGAAGGGGTGCTGATTATAGAATTATCTTACGATTTAATGCCCTCTAATCAAGCCGCCTTGAGGTTTCTGAACCAGAAAAATGGGTGAATAATACGCCTACTTGGAGGGTCGAATGGTACCATACCTCAGCGTTTGGTCAATGATTTCCTTGAGGGACTTTGTTTCAGGTGGAGATAGCCTGTACAGAGGAAATCTTAGACGGACCGAATCCGGAAACTCGATTTTGTATTCAAGTAAGTCAGTCACACTAAGATTTTCCGAAAGACGCCGGAAAATGACTGATATAATTTACGAATGCAATTAGCCTGTTCCTCAGGTAGATGGCTAACGTCTAACGACATCTCACTCCCGGTAGACGAAATAACAGATGATGATACAGAATTACATTTTAAATGAGGTCTATGGAAATTAATCCTAAATGTGAATGTGCAGAGTTACTTTGAATATCGAGCACGATACCGGAATATGACATGAAATCTACATCTAATATCACAGGCCATGACAAATTTTTACCAACAAATAACATCAAATTAGATGTAAATTTAGAAATACGAAGTTTCACCTGAGTAAATCTTAAAATTTCTAGTGGGCAAGAGTTAGCGAAAACACATCTTACAGAAGGAGAAACTTATTCAGGAAATTTACAACTAAGCTTTAATTTTGAATACCATTCTTCCGAAACAATAGAGTGACCACTTCCGGAATCTAAGAGGGCAGTAACATGTTCATTGCTTATTTCAATTTTAAGGAATGGATCAAAATCTGAAGTATCGGAGGCAATCTTGAGGCACTCTTTTGGACCTTCAAAGATGATCTTAGGCGTTCTTCCCTCTTTAGAAGATATGATTTCCGATTTAAACTGGGCTGGGCCTTGAGGTGCAGATAGTGGCGCGGACTCAGCCGAGCACCCTAGTCATTTTATATTGCTGTGGTTAGCAAAGGTAAAAACAGAAGTAGGACAAGAAGATATACTATTTGACAAGTTACAGTTCTTAGCCTGGTGTGTGAATGGCCCGCATTTGGAACAACCTTGAGAAGACGATCCTCTTCCGTACTGACTTTTAATGGGACAGCATAGTCCCCATTTCTACCCGAGACCCTGACATTAATTTATTAACTTTATTAGACAGTTCATAAATATGTTTACCCAAGGAGTTTGGCATATTTTAGTGCTCATCTCTGATTTTAAGAGGAAATAGATCCCCTACACTATTACAGAAATTAAAGAGCATAGCCTGAACACGTTTAAGCTGGTTTACTTTCCGGGTTGAACCGTGTTGTCGTTTTTTGTACATTACATACAGTTTGCTGACGTTTCGAATACATCGCAGTATTCTTTGTCAGGGCGACTGAAATACCCCTACTCGATCCGAGGTAACCAGTCTCCCAGGCAGCAATCCCACTACAAAGGGTGGTTCCTGACCTTGATCTCTATATCCTAGCCTTTCTGGCTGACGTAAGCAGTGAAAAAAAGAGATCTACATCATTCGGAATTCTTTCATCCGCACGAAGAAAATGCTTTCGAGAGCGGATATGAACTCATCATCATCATCATCAACATCCTAAACCATCTCCAGTTTCCCGGGTGTGGTATATGTACCATGTGCCTTGTACCATTCCTCCTCCACCAACTTGTTGCAATCATGACCTCTCAGCAATACATCGTTCTTAACTGAATCTATCCATTTCTTTCGTGGCCTTCCCACGGGTCGTCTTCCTTACATTTTTGTCAAATTCCTTCCTTGCAGTTCTGTTAACTGGCATCCTCTTCATGTGGCCAAACCACTTCAGTCTTGATATCTGAATGTTATTGAGGAGAAAATCATCTATTCCTACTTCTTCTCGAATTTTCTCATTCCTAACCTTGTCTTTCCTGGTTTTATACATCACAGTGCGTAGAAATTTCATTTCAGCTGCCTGGAGTTTGTAATTATCTCTATTGGTCAGTGTTGTGGTTTCGAGACTGCATGTAAGAATTGGTGTATAATAGGACTTGTACAACGTCATTTTTGTTTTCGTACGTATTTGCTCATCCCACAGCATGTGTCTTACCTGGTGGAAAAATTGTGTTGCCTTATTGATTCGATTGTTCACCTCATGTTTTGCTAGGTTGTCATTTGATAGAACGCTACCCAAAATGAGCGGAACTGAACTAAGCTAACTAATTAAGGAATATTACAATGTAATTAACATGCAGATAATTATGATAACCACACCTGATGATTTATTGTTTGTATAAAAGTTCTAGTCTTCTCTCTTTAGCTCTTCTGTGCTGCTCTGTTTCTTTCTTATTAAACTGCGGGATGTTTCCCAAGGCTGAACAGAGCCATCTTCTCATAGTGTTTCTCAGAAAAATGTCAACCCCATTTTGAGTCGAAGAACGACGTTAACTTTCAACAGTTGGCATGTGTATGGTGACGGTTTTATTCACAGCATTGACGCATTACCAGAAAGTTATTCCGAATGAAGAAGCCTTAACAACCTTTTAGCACCGGCAGCCACTCGCAGACCTGGTCTTGAATATAGAACTTGCAATTCTGTTTTCAGTTTTTGTTCATTCTACGATTATATGCCGATCCTACCTCGTTCCTACATCTTTGTTTGTTAAAGGGTTCACTTGCAGTCTCGTCGTATTTATAATCTCTGTGCATTGCTCTTTGTATCGAGATATCGATTATAGGAAATACCTAAGCATTGTTGATTTTACAGTGGAGTGAAAATTATTAGAAAACTTTGAAAATTTTGTATAAAATCACCTTTATTCATTGATATTTTTCTTCCAATTGAAATTAATCACATATTTAGTATTTGATATGCATTCGCTTTGATTATATGGCAGATTCAGTGCGATATGGCATGCTTTCTACATTTTTTTGCAGGAATCTTTGATTTGCTTATCATAGTGCCATGTATTAATAAGTGTCTCTATGATATTTATCTATGTTGTAATGCTGTTTTTCTTCAGTTTTCATTTCACAATGGCCCAGAGATTCTCAATGGGGTTTACATCTGGACTACTGCAGGCCAAGAAAGTGCTTTTACTTTGTTTCCACTTAAAAGCTTCGTCACAGACTTCGCTTTATGGCAAGGAGCAACATCGTGTATGAATACGAAGTCACCATTGGGAATCCACTCTCTCATTTGCGTCAATAATCTTCTTTCAAGTACTGTTTTGTATTGAGGCTGGTTCATCATACCCTCTACAATATACAGACGCCCTATACCATGAACTGACGTAACACTCCAGACCATAACCTGGATGGGATGCTTGACAGTTTGTACAATTAATTGGGGCAATAACTCTCCATCAGTGCTTCTCCTCACGTTCTCACTACTTTCGCCTGTTATTGCAAACACTGGTTCGTCGGAAAAACATGCCTGGAAAATTAAAAACATATCTAATACCATACACACATCAGTATAATGAAAATTAAATGAATAAGTTTCTTGCAGGGGGAATTTCATTCATTTGTGTTAAATTTGGAATTTTCTTACTTCAGAATATCGTATCATAATTCAGGTTTATTGACTGGTATTATTATAAGTAACCAATTATAATTTTATAATACCTTGCTCCAGTCATCTCCGAATCGTTCACTCACGTCTTTTGCCCACGCTTCATCCAGGTGTCAGCGCAAGACACACACAAGCCAGTAACGGGAACATCTGATTCAGTTGTTTCCAAATCACTGTTTAGGTTCACAGCTTCCTGCACTGATGATGTCAGATTATCCTCACATTACTTCTCTTTGTATGAGTCTACCTTGCAGCTGGGGGTGGCATGTTCATAATTCCACAAAACAAGCTGGTATCTTCCCTTCCAATACCTGAACATCTCATTCCATAGCACAATCTCAGGTTGCTTCATAAGTCCAGTCATTCATTTCAGACGTTCTAGAAGCAATATAAAACTGACAGCTGTCACAATACAAATATAACGTACAGACTACACCAACCCTCTCTTCGTCATCGTATAACTTCAAATCTCGCGCACAACAGTTAGCACATGCACCAGCTGAACGAATAACTTCTCGGAGAATCCTCAAATCTATGAACCTCAATCCACTTGAGGATTTATCTTCCATCTTGTATTCATCGAACGAAATGCCTCAATCAATATTCGTCTCAGCAGCACTGGATATCTTGAACGAAGTACTGCGGATACTGGTATCCTGTTCTGTGCCTTGCCCTGATACATTCGATTTCTTTTTCGTAAACCGAGAAGAACTGTCCTTTTTTTTTTTTACTTTCTTCAAAACTCTACGTTCACCTCAAGGCATACTGTTACTTTGAATAACATACAACTAACAAAATTAGCTATTGGTAAATCGGATATGAAACCACAGCAACACATATAGATAAATACGCTGTCAACAAAGGAACCTGAAGAATGCGGCGGCCATACTTTTCCACAGCTTTATTGATGACAGGTTTCCATGGAAGAAAGACAAACACGTGGAAATTCTCCGTAAGAGTAATGAAAAAACTCGTCCTACAGAGTTGGGCCTGGCAGTATACAAGCAGTTACAGATACTCATTTTTCTCATATTTACAGATACAAATATGGCAGATACAAATTGGCTATTTTTAATCATTTTTACGTATGTTCCCCCTCAAAAGGTGTTTTATGGGTATCATAGGTAGTTTAAGACAGTATAGTACATCATCTGTGTCAAGACACATACAAAATGTAGTTACTAAGGAGATACTCTAATATCAAAATAAAGCTACACTAGAGGGTTCGGTCAAAGCTTTAAGAGTATTATGTCAGCAGATTGGAAAAATGGAACAATACCCACTGGCTGGAAACGATCCATCATCTACGTTCCTATACCAAAAAAGGCGATCTGTTGGACTGCACAAACTACAGTACGCTTGTCCTAATATCACATGCTAGTAAGGTGTTGCTAAAGATCATGCAACGAAGATTAGAACCTTAATTGTCTAAACCTCGAGCTCGTTTTAGATAGATATCATTAATAATATGCATTGGATGGTAGAGGGAGCACAGGAGTTGGTCATCAGAAGGCCTTTTATAGTGTTAATCACAGGACCATGAGGGATGTCCTTAGACGGATTAACATCTCTCTGTTTTGGATCCCAACTACCGATTTAAATTCACACTCTTGACTTAGTTATGTGGTTCTCCGAGTACTGATATACATTTTACCTGGACTTTTTCTGACCGTAATTTGGCAGGTGCGTCCTAGCTCAGTCAGGTGGTATTTGAAGGTGTTCAAATACGTCATCCCCAAGCTGGTAGATTTACGAGCAGGTAAATGTGCTCTTGCGGGACTAACTTCCGGCACCTCGGCGTCTTCGAAAACTGTACAAGTAGAGTAGTTAGTGGTACGTAAAGCCAATAACAAAAATATTCAATACTATTGTTGAAATTGTATTTTTTCTGTTCTTCTGGGTTTATTTTATCTTACTGTATATTATTTACTTCTCATTGGCAACGGTCAGGTTTGGATTCGTGGTTCCTTCTTATAGTTAACCCCAGGAATACTAACGGGGGGTACATTGTGCCCACCACCTGCTATTGATTGCTCTGTTTCTTTTGACATTTGATATTGAAAGGCTGTAAAATATATTCATTTTTACCAACTCCGAATGGTGTATTTGGTTTGCTCATTTTTACCGTCTGAAGGCGGCGCAGTCATTCAAACATGAGTGAGCAAGAAGTAACCCCTTCACTTAATTAGTATTGGCAGGATTTATAGCGTTGTTGGCCACTCACAGTAAAACTGAAATAGTTTCTTTCTTGACTGCTACTAGACATTACTAACTGGATAGTTCTGTGTGTACTCCAAGAGCATTGCACCTGATGGATGGATGCTGGAATATTCTCCGAGATAGCTAATTCGTCTGAAGATGACGACATTGATATTACTGTTAGTGAAAACGAAGAAGGAACTAAGAATATATATACATTAAGAAAAGCGAGCTGGATTACCATCATGTAAGAGATACACAGATAAACCCAGTTTCAAAACTGTTATCCGCCAGACGCGTAGAAATGATTCATCAGACTGAATGTAGAACATTGAAAATATTTGCACTTTAACAATAGCTCAGTCAGCTGTTTATTTATGGGGTTGACAGCTGATAATGTTACCAAGTTGAAATATATTTCTTTAGTTGATTGTAAGGAATGTGAAATAAGTTGGTAAATATCTCCAATAATAAACATCAGAGATTCACAGGAACTTGACTTTAAGTGCTCGTCACAAAGCGCACTCCCGTTGGTATACAATGACATTAAAAATAGGGTTGATATTCCTAGGGTTAAAATTGAAAGTCACGTAGATAACAATAGAACAACAGTGGAAGCTATTGGATGAGGGTGACAGTGGGTTGAGTGAGAAGACGTATGCATAGAACGGAACTTTCTTTCACACATCACAGGAAAACTAGAATCCAGCTTTGAATTGTTGATGCTAGTAAAATAAATTTTAATTCATCTTCTGGGAAAATAAATTGTTAGATGATGCAAATATCTGTGAGTTTTCCGCAAATGTGTAGTAAAGCTGGAAATATTGTCATAATAATTATAACACCAGCTGCGCGGCGGAAATACTTGATGCGAGTCCCTCGACCTCTTGACGCGAGTGTAACGTGCAGCCGTCAGAGCAAATGAACACTATGACTATCTCGAGGAAGAACATCTATACTATACACTCTTATGCCTTTCAGCGTTCCGTCTGCAAGACTTGTGAAGTTACTAAACGCCTCAAGAATAATCTATATTCAACTATCCCTGAGACCTCGTTTATTTCCATATTCTTATCTTTAAAACTGATTCTGACCATCGTCTTCTGTGTTTCCCTCTACGTCACTTACCTTCCACAACTACTTCATTATTCTCCTAGACAACCTACCTTCCTCTGCTCGCTTCACATGACCACTCCACAGAAGCCGGTTCACGTGTACCGCTTCATTTATCGTGTTCATTCGTAACTCAGTCTTAGTACCTTCCTGCCATTGTTCCCACGTGTTTGTAGCAGCTATTTCTAACAGCAAACAGACTGGTACACAGATAGACTTCTTTCTTACAGAACACTCTGGCTGCGCGGTTAGAGTCACACACCTGTCAACACCACTGTCGGCAGCCCTGAAGCTGGTTTTCCGTGGTTTCCCATTTTGATACCAGGCAAACGCTGGGGCGCTTCCTTCCCACTGCTGTCCCGTCGTCATAAGACTTATCTGTGTCGTAAAGCAAATTGTAAAATAAATAAAACACATACTGCGAGCTTCACACTTACTGTGCTACCATCCTGGGAGAATACACATCCTAAATAGCTGAAGTGATCTACCTGTTCCAGATTTGTATCACCAACTTCAGATTCAAAAATTCTCTAAGGTTTCTGGATACTCACTGCATCTATTTTCAAATTACTACTAGGCCACCATATCTCAGTGTTAGAGCAACCAACGCGAAGTTTCTAGATCCCGGGCTTCAGCAGAGTCTGCCAAACTGAATCCCTCCCTGTCACTTTTTACTTTCCAGTAGTTTATCCATTAAAAGTAGGAATAACAAACAGCTTTGTCTAATTCCTGTAACTCCTTGAACAAAGAACTCATTTCGCTCTCCGTACCCCAACTGTCATCATAAATGCCTTTGATTGCTCAATTAGAGTATATATATTATTTGCTTTACGCCGCACATAAACTCAGATAAGTCTTATGGCTTTGCTGCGATAGGAGAGGCCTACGAGAAGGAAGGAATCTTCCGTGGCCTTCATTAAGGTACAGCCATCTTTAGGGCTGCCAACAGTGGGGTTCGAACCCACTATCTCCCGGACGCAAGCTCACAGCTGCGCGCCCCTAACCATACAGCCAACTCACCCGACAATTATAGCATATTATATTATGTTATATTATAAGAATAATTTAGTGTGGCTACTTCTAGCCTGGTGCAACCCTTGTAAGGCAGACCCTCCGATGAAGGTGGGCGGCATCTGCCATATGTAGACTACTGCATTATATTGTGGTAGAGGATAGTGTTAGGTGTAGTGTGTGAGTTGCAGGGATGTTGGGGAGAGCACAAACACCCAGCCCCGAGTCACTGGAATTAACCAATGAAGGTTAAAATCCCGACCCGGCCGGGAATCGAGCCCGGGACCCTCTGAACCGAAAACCAGTATGCTGACCATTCAGCCAACCAGTCGGATATTATATATATTATATTATATTATATTATATTATATTATATTATATTATATTATATTATATTATATTATATTATATTATATTATATTATAATAGTGGCTGCAGAGACCATAGGCTTTCGAATAGGAGCAGATGCATAAAAACAGCGAAAATTTTTTTCACTCGGTGACAAATTCTTTCTTTCTTAATCAGTTTACCCCACAGGGTTGGTTTTTTCCTCGGACTCAGCGAAGGATCCCACTTCTACCGCTTCAAGAGCAGTGTCCTGGATCGTGAGACTTTGGGTCAAGAATAAACTGGGAAAGAGGACAAGTACCTCGTCCAGGTTGACTCACAAAAGTTCAAATAAAGCGTATAGGAATGTTTTGAGATATTAGAGAGCTATCGGCTGTCCTGAAAATACTTTACTGCAGTTTCCTATTTTACTTGCAGGCAAACAGCCGATTCCTTCCAACTCCTCACCCAGTTCCATTTCATCTTCGTTTTTCTAGAAAAATGTTCAAATGTTGAGGATTTTTCCTTCATTAAAAATAGTTTACACCTGTTCAAGCAATTTTCCTAATGGGCCTTATTTTTTCAAAATTTAACGATTAAAATCTCTCATACTTTTGTAGTCACATTCGCGCAGATACTTGTGGCTTGTAGTCGCTACGCATTCACGTTTGGAGCTGAAGGTTTTAGCACTGTTTTCTTTTACTAATGCATCTATTTTATTTTATTTTCTCAATAATTATTTTTTTGTTGTGTTCTCTTTTGTTTTAGAGTTATCTGCAATATTTTGAACCATTGTTACTCCTTGTTGCTCGACGTAAGTCTCGTCTTATTCGTTAGAATTTAAATGCAGCGCTGCGCTACGTTCATTCGCACTGCAACAACGCACTTTGCTCCACAATCAAGCTAAATTCTCTGATTCATCAGCAACTTTCATCTAATCCTATTGTACGCATGATAATGTATTGTCCACAGCGTCTACGGAAAGACAGTAGTGTAAGAGAAAATGGGGGAAAACCGTTCGTTTTTTCCTATAAACACCCAGTCTATTCAAAGATTTTTAAAATGATATGCATATCAAAACCTTCCTCCGGATGTGTATACACTAAATATGAGGCTTGGTCGAGATCCATCCAGCCGTTTCGCCGTGATGATGGAACAGACAAACAAACAGACAGATAAACGGACACGAAAAATAAAAATCACCGGATCGGTATTGAGTTGACTTAAAACGGATAAATATCTGAAAATTTGGCAAAACAAATGAAATTACAGACAGCGGACCGCCTACAACTTTATTTATATAGATAAGCATGGACACGTCCAGAAGTGCAGACCTTTATTTCGAGAGTCACTGCTTTGAAACTGTACGACATATCTACAAACGGACCTCACCATCAGACGTCTCATTAAGTGTTTACATGGTTGGCCCTACGACATCTTCTCGTATCACCTATATTTATGGGTTAGAATGAGTTAGAGTCATTGAATTGAGTAACATTTTGTACAGTTTTATCACTCATGTGACAGCTAGAATCACAAAATTTGGCTATCATATGGCAACTGGTCATGTCAACATGCGAGCTGAATGTCGTCACTATATTATGTTTCCTATAAGTGTGCGAAGCGAGAACATAATCGTGTAAGAAGTACAAAATTAACTTGAAATCGAGAAATGCATCTCTATTTAACGTATAAGGGATAGAAATACGACCAAAGTTGTAGATTTCTCCAGAATGCAAAAGATTGTGCTTTCTGTTTTGTGAGATGACTTACCGCTTAGCCACCAATTATCCCGAAACGAAGGTCTGCACCGCCGTTAAAATTTCATCCCTATTCCGATATTTTCCGGCGCCAAAATTTATACATTTGCATAGCTTAGAATATTTTCTCAAAGAAAGAGTGTCCAGGCTTCGCGATTAGCATTCGCATATGTATGGAGGAAGAAAATAATACAGTTAAGAAAGTTGAAATTAATAGAAAATAGGTCAATAATTGAGGACAGTCGGATAGGACAATAATATGTAAACACCAAGTGAATGTATTGGAAAATCAGATGCTGCTCAATAAATTATGCTGATATGAGTTAAGATGGCAGGAGCATATCCAACAGTTGTATGAAGGTAAAGATGTAGATAATTTGGTTCTGGAACATGAAGAGGCTGTTGATGCTGATGAAATGGGAGACCCAATTTTGAGGTCAGAGTTTGACAGAGCTGTGAGTGACCTAAATAGGAATAAGGCACCTGGAATTGATGATATTCCCTCTGAATTACTGACTGCCTTAGGAGAAACCAGCATGGCAAGGTTATTTCATTTAGTGTGCAAGATGTATGAGACAGGAGAAGTCCCATCCGATTTTCGGCAGAATGTTGTTATACCTATTCCCAAGAAAGCCGGTGCTGACAGGTGTGAAAACTACCGCACCATTAGTTTAGTATCTCATGCCTGCAAAATTTTAACACGTATTATTTACAGAAGAATGGAAAAACAAGTTGAAGCTGAGTTGGGAGAAGATCAATTTGGCTTCAGAAGAAATGTAGGAACACGTGAAGCAATCCTGACTTTACGTCTGATCTTAGAGGATCGAATCAAGAAGGACAAGCCCACGTACATGGCATTCGTAGATCTAGAAAAGGCATTCGATAATGTTGATTGGACCAAGCTTTTTATGATTCTGAAGATGATAGGGATCAGATACCGAGAACGAAGAATTATCTACAATCTGTATAAAAATCTGTCAGCAGTGATAAGAATCGAGGGTTTTGAAAAAGAAGCAGCAATCCAGAAAGGAGTGAGGCAAGGCTGCAGTTTGTCCCCTCTCCTTTTCAATGTTTACATAGAACAGGCAGTAAAGGAAATCAAAGAGAAATTTGGAAAGGGAATCACAGTCCAAGGAGAGGAAATCAAAACCTTGAGATTTGCCGATGATATTGTTATTTTATCTGAGACTGCAGAAGATCTCGAGAAGTTGCTGAATGGTATGGACGAAGTCTTGGGTAAGGAGTACAAGATGAAAATAAATAAGTCCAAAACAAAAGTAATGGAATGCAGTCGAACGAAGGCAGGTGATGTAGGAAATATTAGATTAGGAAACGAAGTCTTAAAGGAAGTAGATGAATATTGTTACTTGGGTAGTAAAATAACTAACGATGGCAGAAGTAAGGAGGACATAAAATGCAGACTAGCACAAGCAAGGAAGAGCTTTCTTAAGAAAAGAAATTTGCTCACTTCAAACATTGATATCGGAATTAGAAAGATGTTTTTGAAGACTTTCGTGTGGAGCGTGGCATTGTATGGAAGTGAAACATGGACGATAACTAGCTCAGAAAGAAAGAGATAGAAGCTTTTGAAATGTGGTGTTACAGAAGAATGCTGAAGGTGAGATGGATAGATCGAATCACGAATGAAGAGATACTGAATCGAATTGGTGAGAGGAGATCGATTTGGCTAATTTTGACGAGAAGAAGAGATAGAATGATAGCACACATCTTAAGACACCCAGGACTTGTTCAGTTAGTTTTTGAAGGAAGTGTAGGTGGTAAGAACGGTAGGGGTAGACCAAGGTATGAATATGACAAGCAGATTAGAGCAGATGTAGGATGCAATAGTTACGTAGAAATGAAAAGGTTAGAACAGGATAGGGTGGCATGGAGAGCTGCATCAAACCAGTCTATGGACTGATGACTCAAACAACAACAATGAGTTAAGGATATAAGAAAGCGGTAACAGATGGGAAATTTAGGCGCAGGGATTCTTAGGTAAACACATGAGAAAATGGCTAATGGTGTTATTACTTAAGCTAATCGATGACGGTTATAACCTCCAACGATATTCTACCAATATCCCGCAGAATGGCCGATTGACGTCTCTCTTGCTTTCTACCCAAGGAACAACCACGAATTTACAGGAATGATGACGAAAATGGCAATACGCTACTTCCTTGCTGGCAAGCAGTCAGAGAAGTTGCCATGGTAACCTGTAGGTTCGTTGTCGGTCTGTCGGTCACTCAATGCAGAGCATGATACCCGCAGAAATTAGTAATTTTCTCCGTCATTTGAAGAGCAAGGTCAATTATGAACATACTATAAGTTGTTTACAATGAAGAGATGTTTCACATACAGACCACGACGTTTACAGAAAGAGAGTAGTATAACAGAAAATGGGGAAAAACTGTTTGGGTTTTCCTATAAACACCCAGTCTATTCAAAGATTTTAAAATGATACGCATATCAAAACCTTCCGCAGGATGTGTATATACCAAATATGACGTTTGTTTAAGATCTATCCAGGCGTTTCACCGTGATGGTGGTACAAACAGACAGCAAACAGACAAACGGACAAATAGACACGAAAAATAAAAAACACCGATTCGGTATTGAGTTGATATAAAACGGATAAATATCTGAAAAATAGGCAAAACAAACGAAATTTCAGACAGCGTACCCCTAGAATTTTATTTATATAAATAACAGATAACATTTATGAAACTAAATGAGAATATTTGCATGGTAAAATTTGCTATTAATTTGAGGTAATAACGTTTAAATAAGGTACCTCGATTATTTAACTTAAATATACTAAGTCCTTACAAACAATAATTAATTATTTAATATATCTTGAAGGAAACTGATTACTGCCAAATGGGTTAGAGCTCAAATTCTGGAATCCCCAAATTACAACTGTTTGATCAATCAATCAATCAATCAATCAATCAATCAATCAATCAATCAATCAATCAATACTGATCTGCATTTAGGGCAGTCGCCCAGGTGGCAGATTCCCTACCTGTTGCTTTTCTAGCCTAATCCTAAATGATTTCAAAGAAATTGGAAATTTATTGAACGTCTCCCTTGGTAAGTTATTCCAATCCCTAACTCCCCTTCCTATAAATGAATATTTGCCCCAGTTTGTCCTGATGAATTTGAATTTTATCTTCATATTGTCATCTTTCCTACTTTTATAAACGCCACTCAGACTTATTCGTCTACTAACGTCATTCCACGCCATCTCTCCGCTGACAGCTCGGAACATACCACTTAGTCGAGCAGCTCCTCTTCTTTCTCTCAATTCATCTCAACTCAAACTTTGCAGCATTTTTGTAACGCTACTCTTTTGTCGGAAATCACCCAGAACAAATCGAGCTGCTTTTCTTTGGATTATTTCCAGTTCTTGAATTAGGTAATCCTGGTGAGGGTCCTATACACTGGAACCATACTCTAGTTGGGGTTTACCAGAGACTTATATGCCCTCTCCTTTAAATCCTTACTACAACCCCTAAACACCCTCATAACCATGTGCAGAGATCTTTACCCTTTATTTACAATCCCATTTATGTGATTACCCCAATGCAGATCTTTCCTTATATTAACACTTAGATACTTACAATGATCCCCAAAAGGAACTTTCACCCCGTCAACGCAGTAATTAAAACTGAGGGGACTTTTCCTATTTGTGAAACTCACGACCTGACTTTTAACCCCGTTTATCAACATACCATTGCCTGCTGTCCATCCCATAACATTTTCGAGGTCACGTTGCAGTTGCTCACAATCTTGTAACTTATTTATCACTCTATAGAGAATAACATCATCCGCAAAAAGCCTTACCTCCGATTCCACTCCTTTACTCATATCATTTAGATATATAAGAAAACATAGGTCCGATAATACTGCCTTGAGGAATTCCCCTCTTAATTATTACAGGGTCAGATAAAGCTTCACCTACTCTAATTCTCTGAGATCTATTTTTTAGAAATATAGCAACCCATTCAGTCACTCTTTTGTCTAGTCCAATTGCACTCATTTCTGCCAGTAGTCTCCCATGATCTACCCTATCAAATGCTTTAGACAGGTCAATCGCGATACAGTCCATTTGACATCCTGAATCCAAGATATCTGCTATATCTTGCTGGAATCCTAAAAGTTGAGCTTCAGTGGAATAACCTTTCCTAAAACCGAACTGCCTTCTATCGAACCAGTTATTAATTTCACAAACATGTCTAATATAATCAGAAAGAATGCCTTCCCAAAGCTTACGTACAATGCATGTCAAACTGACTGGCCTGTAATTTTCAGCTTTATGTCTATCACCCTTTCCTTTATACACAGGGGCTACAATAGCAACTCTCCATTCATCTGGTATAGCTCCTCCGACCAAACAATAATCAAATAAGTACTTCAGATATGGTACTATATACCAACCCATTGTCTTTAGTAGATCCCTAGAAATCTGATCAATTCCAGCTGCTTTTCTAGTTTTCAACTTTCGTATCTTATTGTAAATATCATTGTTATCATATGTAAATTTTATTACTTCTTTGGCCTTAGTCTCCTCCTCTATCTCGACATTATCCTTGTAACCAACAATCTTTACATACTGATGACTGAATACTTCTGCCTTTTGAAGATCCTCACATACACCCTCCCCTTGTTCATTAATTATTCCTGGAATGTCCTTCTTGGAACCTGTTTCTGCCTTAAAGTACCTATACATTCCCTTCCATTTTTCACTAAAATTTGTATGACTGCCAATTATGCTTGCCATCATGTTATCCTTAGCTGCCTTCTTTGCTAGATTCAATTTTCTAGTACGTTCCTTCAATTTCTCCTTACTTCCACAGCCATTTCTAACTCTATTTCTTTCCAGTCTGCACCTCCTTCTTAGTCTCGTTATTTCTCTATTATAATAAGGTGGGTCTTTGCCATTCCTTACCACCCTAAAAGGTACAAACCTGTTTTCGCATTCCTCAACAATTTCTTTAAACCCATGCCAGAGTCTGTTTACATTATTATTTACCGGTTGCCACCGATCATAGTTACTTTCTAGAAACTTCCTCATGCCTGCTTTATCAGCCATACGGTACTGCCTAATAGTCCCACTTTAAAGACCTTCCTTTCTATCACATTTATTTTTCACTACCACAAAACAGCTTCATGTTCACTAATACCATCTATTACTTCCCTATAGAGCTCATCTAGTTTTATCAGCACCACATCCAAGATATTTTCCCCTCTGGTTGGTTCCATCACTTTCTGAGTCAGCTGTCCTTCCAATATTAACGTATTTGCCATTTGTTGGTCATGCTTCCTGTCGTTCGCATTTCCTTCCCAATTGACATCTGGCAAATTCAGATCTCCCGCTACAATCACATTTCTTTCCATGTCATTTCCCACACAGCTAACTATCCTATCAAATAATTCCAAATCCGCGTCAGTGCTACCCTTTCCCGATCTGTACACTGCAAATATATCAAGTTGCCTGTTATCTTTAGAAATGAGCCTTAAACCTAGAATTTCATGTGTCTCATCTTTATCTTTTTCGTAGCTTACAAATTCTTGTTTCACCAGAATGAACACTCCCCCTCCCACCATTCCTATCCTATCTCTACGATACACACTCCAGTGCCGTGAGAAAATTTCTCCATCCATTATATCATTTCTCAGCCATGATTCAACTCCTATTACAATATCTGGTAAGTATATATCTATTAAATTTCTTAATTCTATTCCTTTCTTTACAATACTTCTACAGTTCAACACTAACAATTTTATGCCATCCCTACTTGATTTCCGGTTCCGTGTTCCCTTACCACCGCTCCCTAGGCCACCCTGTTTACCTGAATGTACCTACCTATTACCCTTGCAAACAAATTTCCTAACTTATACGTACCACTGCGGTTTAAATGAAGGCCATCTGAGCGCAGATCCATATCTCCTACCCACCCATTAGGATCTAGAAATTTCACCCCCAATTTCCCACATACCCACTCCATAGTCTCATTTAAATCCCCAATCACCCTCCAGTCAGTATCCCTCCTACACAGTATTCCACTAATAACTTCTCCGCTTTCTTAAACTTCACCCGTGCTGCATTTACCAGATCCCACACATCTCCAACTATGTTGGTACTTATATCAGCTTGCCTTACGTTGTTGGTGCCAACATGAAACACTACCACTTTCTCCTTCCCCTCCTCCCACTCTTCTACTTTCTTCAACATCTGCCTCAACCTAATTCCTGGATAACATTCTACCCTGGTTCCCTTTCCTCCACACACTTTCCCCACGTGTCTAACGATGGAATCCCCCATGACCAGAGCCTCAACCCTACCCACCTCATTTGATCCACTCCCCTCCTGGTCAGCCCTATCTTTCCTGATAGCTGCAGAAGCTACTTCCTCCTCCCTTTTGTCCTTCCCATGACTCTGTTCCACCTGTCTTTTCATATCCTCTACTCTACATTTCCCTTTCCTACCTTTTCCCTTCCTCCTACTTCCACACATCTCACCAACAGTTCCCTGTCCGTCACCTTCCCTCTGTTGTTCTACCTGGAGTGACTCGTACCGCTTTCGCACAGACACCTGTCCTGAATTCTGATCCTGAATAGAGCCCTTAGCCTTCAATCTCCTTCCCCTTAGAACATTAGATCACCTGTCTTCTACAACTCCCCCTCTCCTTCCCCTCCTTCTTGTACACCTACTGTAACCTGTACATTGTTTGAGGGAGTGCTATATTCCTTCCTCTCTTCTGTGAGAATCCTAATTATCTCCCTAAAACTTTACAACTCCTCCCTCATACCCCTCAATGCCTCGCCACACCCACAGTTCGTATACTCGCGCTCCTTAGCCATTATTTACGGAAAAAATGAAATTAAAAGTAAAATACTTAAAAAATAAATGAACGGAGGGATATATTTTCTGGGATAGTACTCAAAGATCACACAACAATAGGGTAATTAATCTACGACTACACTACAATACTACTCTATTTTTTATCCTACAACCTGTAACAGGATAAAAACTGCTGTTAATTACTGAATATCGAAAGTAATACACAAGAACTACACAATTCCAAACTGCAATTAAGCCTATCCTAATTACAACAACAGAATTTTTAATAAAAGTTTCTACGGATACTTCTACTACACCAGTACTACACAAATATTTTACAATAATAAAATAAGCACACTAAATTCTAATAGGATATTACTCGTATACTACTGTACAGTACACTACAGTAATTTTTAAACTACTTTTAGACGTATCCTAATTTCGATACCGGTACCGTATGTCACTACTAAGCACAAACAGATATGGACTTTGCAAGAACTACTGTACTCAAAGATTGCCAACAAAGCTAAATGCTTAGACAAATTATTATTAGTATTACGGTCTAATAGATACACACGAAAGATAACACACGAATATAGCAGGCAAGATACGGCACTATCTAAATGTACTGTACCTATACTACCATGTATCTACACTACACTACACTACGTTTGGTTAAATTCTTAAGTATCGCAAGGATTGCCGTACACGAAGAAAAACACGAATATAACTGGCAAGATATTATCTAATATATTATACCTTATCTTCACTACAATTCTACTGAAATGTGGTTACGTGATTATTACAGCTGGTGGATTACTATTATTTTCCCTACTCCACGTGACTGAGAGTAAAAGTGTCCTTAATTAGGCCTACTGAAAAATACGAGGTTGTCTACAATAATTTCTAAAAATATTTCTATCAAAACTACTCCTACTACTCCAGGGACTCTAACTGCAATTAGGCCTACTGGGATATATGAACTTTATTATTATTAGCTAACCGCTCATAAATACTGAAAGATCGAGGGATTGAAGTATAAATTACGGATACTTTAACCTACTCAGTAGTACAAATGATTGGAATACAAGGCCAGCTGATTTATATTTATATTTACTTGACTACACTACTCCCTTTGTTCACGACTGTAGTCAACAATGCAATATTTGAATATGAGGAGCGACAATAATCAATAACAATACAACGCGCGATAATTCGGACGGATATCTATACGAAATACCGGAGGAATTTCGGCGGAAGTTACGGTACTATTCCTTATGATAAGCTGCCTTTGTAAGTATTATACCAACGAACCTACAGATATTCACAAATATTTTAGAAGTTAATATTATTACCTAAAAGTTAAAATTATTACCTAAAGTATTTCCTAAACCTAATTTCGAAACAAGGTACACCTAGCTAGCCTACTTAACCTAGAAAACGTAAATTACTGAAGACCAACTGAATTACGCGTTATAAAATTTAAGTAAATATCACTATTCCCAATTTCTACCAACAAGCACTAAACACCACTATATAAATAGCACTAAATGAATCACAAATACAAAACATTAAGCTATTTCAATAGATTTTAACTACCTTATCACTACAATAATGCAAGAGCTCTCTCAACAGCCAACCGTTCTCAAGCGCATCCAACAATGCGAGGCCAGATCAGGAAATAATTAAATCTCAACTTTAACGATTAACGTATTGAGGTGACAATTAATAAATAGATAAACTAGCATCAAATCAATTACTATTTAGGATACAACCACGAAGTGACAAGCGTGAAGAATGTATGTTATAGTCATGTGGTAATGATCAGCACATCAGTTGTCTTTCATTATTTTTTATAAACAAGAGAAAGGGCAAAAAAGTATTCATTATCAAAATAAATGCCATTATAAGGCAACAAACCTGAACAATAGACAAGGCATAATATAACGTACTGTAAACTAGTTTTAACCCTAGAACACTAACCCTTCGTAAATTTTACGACAGTAGGTAGCAGAACGGTATAGTTTAATGCCTTCCGCGCGTGCGTGCGTGCCGCTATTTTGTGTAGCTGATTTTTTCGAGCAGTTATTGACTGTGGCATGTGCGATTGTTGATATCTTTGCTCATTCTTGTAATAATTGGGTGGGTGTCGTCATATTCACGAACGGTTAGTGATAGTGTGAACTTATATGTATAATGTTTCGTCATGCCTTTTTTACATTTATACTTTTTAAATTTATTTTCTTGGTAGTTTTGGTTTCTTTGTGATGTAAATAACCTACATTCACAATTTAAGGGTTTATTTTAATATGTTGTGTTATAAAATTAATTTTTTTATAAAACTTGTTCATTTAATATTTTTTGTGCGCCAAGTTTTCTATATTTAATAAATAATCACATAAAATTGTTTAATATCTACGTATTTTGATTCATGTTAAGTTCACGACACTATAGGAACTCTTAATAACCAAATTCTTGCCAAATATAAGCTGTTCCGTAGAAAATATAACAATTACAAATTGGAGTAGTCAAATTTACGAAGGTTTTGTAATAATGTGTGGCGAAATAATAATTTTGAGGCTTCGTTTACATCAGTAGAAAAGAATGTGACGATATATTATTAGGTCCATCCTCGCATATAAGAAACTTCGATAGACCTTGAATAAACTCTATGCAAGAATGAGATTAGAAATTATGTTAACAGAAGAAAAATTTGGTCCGAACGGTTATTAAGGATTCCCAATTTTATAATTATCAGATCGAACTATAGCTATTTTACCTGCTTATAAAATCGATACAGGAAACTTCTATACATAAACTCTTTATTTAAAGCATGCCAATAACAATATTAGATCATTAAGTTTAAGGTTCCGGAATCAGCACTTACTTCGTTAAGCTGATTATACATAATGAAATCAAACTGTTACAAGGGCATAAGAAAACATAATTGCCCAAAGTTAAATCAAAATGGAATAAAACATTTTGACGCCTAGCGCCGATGAAAAGTGCTTTTCTAGCCTGAAACCAACTGATATATTTAGCCAGGAACATAATCCAATCCTCTGAACAGCGTCTTTCGCCAGGAACACGAATATCCGCCTGCTGTCGACTCCATCTTACTCCAGACTACATGGGTCATTAGTATTTTGTTTGTATCAGATCATTTGCTACATTGTCGCAATTATGAATAGCGGCCACCAACTTTAGTAAATAGACACGCCAACAGGTAGCGTTCAAATGCACACCAGCTGCACAACTTTCCGAATAGTTCCAAAGGTTATCAAGTTCCGTATTAACGTTACAAACAATATTCCTGCAATAATAGGACATTCATTCAGAAAATGTATTTGTGAAGCACGTTCTATATTTTCTGTTTATTTGTGATGACTTTTGATAGCTCTGTTCATAAGACATTCTTTCTAAATATGTGTTTATGAATCAAGTTCTTTTTCTGTTTATTTATGAACATTATGAAAACTAACCAATCTCATTTTCAGTGTCTGTGTCGTTCGTCTGCCCTCTTTGACATCCTGCCAGTTTTTCCTGAGCGCGTCGAGCAGCGTTCTTCCACTCCTGTGGTAAAGGGCCTGTCTGTCTTCTGGGTGCTGTCTCCGTCATAAAACCCTGATAGCTTTTCGTCATACTTCTGAAACAACCCGTCATTGATTTCATCCTCACCGAGCTGAGTGGCTGAGACGGTTGAGGCGCTGGCCTTCTGACACCAACTTGGCTGGTTCGAACTTGGCTCAGTACGGTGGTCAAATACATAAGCACCTTGTCAGTAGATTTAATAGCACGTAAAAGAAATCCTGGGGACTAAATTCCCGGACCTCGGCAAATCCCAAATCCGTAAAAGTAGTTAGTGGGACGTAAAGCCAATAACATTATTATATCAATTTAGGAAGGCTCGGAACATAATGGGCTGACTCGGCCCATGCAAGGGGTCACACTCTTGATTATGAAACTATAGGTACATATATTAACAAATATTTACAACAGGAATAATTACAATATATACATTTACTAGCGCTTTCCCCGCGACTTCGCTCGCGTCATAGTTGAGTTATGTCCAATTATATTATATTATTTCCCATTTTCTTTTGAAGTCCACTGAACCAACCTTACGCGTTCATCAACTTTTGTACGAAATGTAAGACATGAACGTAAATGATGTGTTTTCCCGTCCCGGCTTCGGCCGGAACTGAAAAGTTTCACGCGTGTTCCGAGTTTGCTGTTAAATGAAATTCTCTTGTAATAACAGTAGCTTCTATTATTTTTTAACCCCGTCACACGTAATCTAGTGCCATTGCACAACGTAGGTGGTTTGAGGTTACGTAACAACATTACAGGTGCTCCTACTTTCAAACGAAGTTTGTGAGATGGGAATCCTGGAGGATTAAGGTAAGGTAAGGGTTGTTCTGCCCGAAGGCAGGTCCGAACCCCCGGAAAGGTGTCCTGAGCCGGAGTTTACGTGCGGTAGGGTGGCCGGTTCCTTTCCGCTCCTCCATTCCCTTACCCCCACCAACAGCGCGTGGCAACCCATCCACTTCTCGACCACGCCCAATGTTGCTTAACTTCGGAGATCTCACGGGATCCGGTATTTCAACACGGCTACGGTCGTTGGCGGAGGATTAAGAGTACTTAGGAATTCTACTGGATAACTGAGAGCATCGTCCGTTTGTAATACCGTGTCGACCGATTTAGACGCTATTTCTTCTGCATCAAAATATGTAAGCAATGCTTCATTTAATCCAGGGACTCTCAAACTCCCAAAATCTCACGCGTGCAAATCGAGGCGCAAGAGCTCCGTGCACTGTGCATCGGTCCCGCTCGGCTCGGCTCGCACCAACGCCTCGTCTCTGGGCTACTCGGCTAAGCTCGGCTCAACTCGGCTCGGATTTGGAGCGCTACGGAGCAAGTGAGGAGGAGGGAGACAGGGGGAGCGAGCGAGGCAGGCGTGGGGAAAGAGAGAGACAGCGCTATTGCTCCAAATCGAGCAGTGGGGGTCTGCACTCTGGTCATCGAAGCGAAGTCGTCTTTTGCACCGTGCACAGTGCATACACCAGGCGCATGCACCCTGAGAGGCCCTGATTTAATTCATTAGCCGTCTCATTAAAGTAAACCTGCAAAAATCCAGGACCTTGATGAGCATTTGGCAATAGACTGCCTATGGAATGCTAAAATTGACCTTGTACTTTGAAAGTAGGCATAAAGCCGGGTTGGATGACTTGGTTAGCACCAAAAGATGTCACTTGAAAACAGCTGCTATGTTTTCTAATTCGATCAAAAATATTACCATGATCTGGATGGGCACCCATTAGTAACTCTACAATGGTTCAGGTGGAGATTAGAGTGGTGGCAGCAGAACCTTGCCAGAATCGCAACACATGCCTGGTGTTTCATCTTTCCACTCGAGAGCATTGCAGAATTGGCATTTATGGATGATTGTGCCAATGGTTATCAAGCTGTTATCTTCGTAATTCATTTCAGGAGCGTAAGACATCCCGGAACGAAACTTAATTTTACATGGACGCAATCGTCTTTCTTTTCAGATCCCTGGGTGATGTTGCTCATATCGCATTTGAATTGTCCTGTGATATTCGCGATTATTTTGCTGGCGTGTAGCTGCCGTTGCTCTATGAAACTCGGGATTATTTTTCTGGTATGTCAGTGCCGCTGCTCTGTGAACCTTGGGGTTATTCTTCTGGTACGTGACTGCCGCTGCTCTATGAAACTTGAGATTATTCTTCTGGTAGGTGTCCGCTGCTGCTCTATGGACTTCGGGATTTTTATTTTGGTATTTACTTCCAGCAATGGTACCGTACGTGCGGAAGGATTATTTTGTAAAAAATGTGGCTGCTTCGTTTTTAAATTGTATTTTTCTCGTACCGTTTGAGTATCGAGTACGACGTTTTTCAGAAACTTTTGTAACAACAAATGAAGCACTTGTTTCTTCGCACAGACATTCACATACAGTACGGTACTTCAAAATGTCCGTTAGAGAGATTACCAGTAAATCGCAATCTTTTTACGGGATTAGCTTCATCACTAAATATCCAGTATAAATTTATATCACGATAAACTTCAAAGCGGAATGGAAAAATTTTGCCTCCTGCCGTCAACTCACATGTTCCACCATAAGTTGAATCTTCTGACACGATTAGTCGGCACTATTATGAAGAGGAATAGTTATTACCAAGATGATTTTCGGACAAAATGGAGACAACTTACGAAACAATAGCATCACGAGCTTCTTTATGCCGCAACTGAGTAGAATATAAAATGTAAGAAAGAGATCTAAATAGACATGCACCGTCACCTACAATAGAAACAATGTTATGTGGCAACACTTCACCATTAATGTTTAGATAAGTTACTGCCATTATGCTGTGTGCGTGAAAAAGACGTTATCGCGCTGCAGTCTGTTATTTAACCTGTCTCCTTGAAATATCACACACCAGTACGTTGTATCTTCTGGTATGAAATGTTTGTACTCTTCTGAGGAGGAGTAGTTATTAGCAAGGATTGCCAAGGTTCAAACCCTTATTGCTCAAGAGTTCTATGGCACTCACTTCATTACTGGTTGCCAATATTATGCAAGTTGCCTCCGGTCTCTCCTTCGTCAATATGAGCGACATATCTTCGAACCATAGACAGCTTTGTTAATGACGCATGCTCGTGCCGAACTGGTACTGCTTTCGCCTAGCCTTTTCTACCAGTTGTATGGATGAAACAATTCATTTGAACTGTAAGCGGCTGCATAACTCACTAACAAAATATAAAACCGTAATAAATCTCATTGATAAAACAATATTCCTGAGGCTGCCCACAGGCAGATTCGAACCTGCATTTTTGCAGTCTGCACTCCGTTGACTTAACCGTTGCGCTATCATCACAACGTAACACAACCTCTCACGAATTTACTCACAAACATTCGTATACTGTTACTTTTATTTTCTTTTCTTTAAGGATTTGGTTCATTACTGTCTTAAAATACACGGAAGCGGAGTGAATCGGCACGTACACTTATGTGTTGGAGAAAGTGCCGCTGCCATTTTTAATTGGCAAAAGCCAAAGTTCCATGCGCGAAAGGCAAGCATTTCATCTGGAAAATCTTGAAAACACATATATTTCCGTTGACTTTTCAAGAAATGCAAGATTTTTGCTGTACTATTGAGACGATTTGGAAGACTGAATGAATATATATTGTGCCCTGACAGCAATCCCTGTGACCATTTTGTAAATCTTAATTCTGTATCTCAGTGTTGGGTTAGGCCGCGGCGAAGCAATACAGTCGGAGATCCATGAAGGCTCCACTCAAGGGACGTGCAAGTCCGTCGAGTTGGGTCACAGGTTTATTCAGTGGACTGTTATCATTGTGGTTTTTTTTAAATGTAGAATGTAATCATCATTTTCTGCCTAAATTACGTGAATATTCCGCAATAGAGTATTAAGAGATCGAGAATATTGGCATATTCGTTAAAAATACATTGACCATCATTTAATCTTATCTTAAATTAAATAACTAACCTAGTGTTCCTACGCTACTTTAAATGAGAACTCCGTAAAATGTTTTATTTATGGAAGGATTTTCCGTTTAATGACTTTAAAAATAACTTCAGAAGTATCGATTACATTAAGAGCAAATTAATGGCAACAGAAACGGATATAGGAAGGAAAATATTAAGTTAAATTGAAAATAAGCACCTAACTTCAAGCTCTTGTTACAAATAAGTTATAACATCGTCAATCGAAAAACAAAAGAGACAAAGTGTCCCTCAGCTGAAGGCTTACAATGAAGGATCAGTTATCAACCTTGCATTTTTCTAAAATAAATCACTGGGAATTATAGAATCATCCACTTCAGAATGCTATTTACTACCCAAAAATCTCATAATATTCCGTCATTTCTCTTTTAAAAAATCACCGCGTTATATGTCGGTCTCTGTCTATCTAGCAACTTGAAAAATACCGTTATTTTAACTTCATAAAATCGCTATAAATGCAATAAAAAAGTTTGAAAGAAAAACACAGGATCGTAACATAATATGACATCCATCAAAATCATACATTTAAAAGACAGACTCGATCTTCTCGTACATTCATCGGTGACTGCACCTAGATAAAAGACATCAAGAGACATTGCAACGTCTACAACAACCTTGTCTAACTACGTTGATTCTGCGCCTCCGGATACCACTGCGACGTTTGAGCTGGAATACTACGTTAGCACTAGGCGTCAACTCAAATGATCTACAAAAACCAACTAGCAAAGAAATGATTTACTTACCATAGAAGATCATATTTCCTTTTCGACATGACCTCAATATCTTTACGTTTCCGATTATCTTGCGAAGATCCTAAACATCCCTTTAATATCGTGCGCTCTGGTCAATCTTGTATTTAAATAGGATAAATGTGACGACCAACTACTAGTGTTCGTGAGTGCAACATCCTATAACATTATTCTACAATACGGCCTTGTACCCAAATAAATTATTCATCACGACAACATCAAAATTCACGCATGACCAACATAATTCCTACCGTCAATACCATCATCAGGACCTTCACATAACATCATCATAAAATTCGCAATCCTAATGACACGTCTATAATCATCACATCTCTCTATCCACGTAAATACTTTCAAAGATCCTACCGTAACTAACACCTTATTACATCGCACAACTCGTCATGCACAGCGAATTCACAATACTAAAGAACAATCTATTCAGGCAATTACGTAAATTTACTAAATACGTTGCCGCATTAACACCATATCACCACAATAGTATCACACTTCTATTATCAAAACACTGTATTTCCACACAAGCACATAACATTTTGAAGACCACAGAATCGCACATCGCAAAATACCGAGCTCCTCCGAGGTATTCTGAGCTACAAGTTAAATTAGCGTTCAATACCATAACACCATTACGGTACCAATAACATCCATGTCGAAAAATCATTCCGTAAAACCTTGCTAGCAAACATTAAAGAAATCTTACACAACCATCGCATATTATCACAACGTAGTCTGGCTCACCGCACTAGACGTAACGATCATAAGTGTTACAACGCAATGTCCAACAAATAACGGTCGCTTTCAAGTTAAATTTGTTCATGTCAAATCGACATTAAAATGAATACTACTCTACATCTACAATAAGCAATTACGTGGCGGAATATATATAAGATATTCAAGTACTCATCCTGGGTTGCTGCTCCACGACGGTGTCACCTTCCGAGTTCAGCTCTCACTCAATAACATTATCAAGTATTGTCCATCACATTTCTGATCAGATCCTTTGAGGTCCCTCTATTTTAGTTGTTCATGTTGATACGTGCACTCATTTCATCCGAATAATTAATTGCTGACTGTTCCATATTACCTGAAACTCAGAGATATCAATTAGAACAAGGTTGTACACCTTAATACAATTTTTACAGTTCAAATGATACACTTGCCTTTTTCATTCAATAACAAGATATCTTGTTTTACAATATTATATGTTTATGATATGCCAATATCTCTCTAATATTTCCTTTCAATACAATCTTTTCCCTATGAATTCTTGCTTCCGATCTTTCTGAGATGCAGATTGAGAATGTCAACTTCTTCAGAGACAAAACAGTTTCTACCACAACATAATAATTGCAGACGGTTTGCTTTTCAGAATTCTTCTCAGCTTCTAGCTCCCATATGTTCTTGACAATTAGAAACATTTGACACATAATGCAAGACGATCTCGTACAAATCAGCTGTACTGGCAAAGGAACTTATTTAATAATTGCCGCCTCGTATTTAGGTTAGTAATCGACGGTTTCTTTTCTTCATCTCGATCGTCGGATCGTGCGAGACTAGATGTACAAGGTATGGCCCTCTCATATGAATTTATTATTTACATATTTCATGGCCCTCAGTAGCATTCTGTCATAGATATTCTGCCGTTCATGCATTTCGGAAACTTTACTTGAAGAATACGTATTATTCATATAATCCTGCCCTATGTTTCACGATGTTTAACTGTCTCAACATTTCCGAGATACCACGGGGTTTAGAGCTTGTTATCGATCCGCTGATATCTTCAATTCCGCAATGCCGTTCACGTAATTAGACAAATCAACTGCCCTCTAATTCATCTGGAAGTGTGATAACCGGCCATAAGATTTCATTGACATTATTTCTCGACATAAACTTCCAATGTGTTCACCAATCTCATCCTGACATACATTGGAAGGTTATATTCCTCCTCTACTCAAGAAATGAAATTTCGTAGGAAGGGAGAAATTTCATTTTTATGCCAGATCTAATCATAATTCTCTTCTTGAATGAAATCTTCTTTTATCAAGTTTGAAATGAACGAAAATAACTCTGGTCTTGAGATACTGTTATACCATATCCTGTCTTCCAATCTTGTCTGGACTTCATCATTCGTCGTCTGATCCGTCGGTCAGCGAATAAACATCCCAAGCATCTCCGTTTCTTCCGTCCTCCACGATGATATTAATTTCCTCCTCTTCAACGATCGGGAAACTATATTGCTTAAGACTTGAAGCATTGAAAATAGCAATGTTGTTGGACTCCAAACTCTGTATTTTATATGCATTATTGCCCAACGCTTCAATAACCTTGAACGGCCCGATGTACAAATGTGCAAACTTGGAATAGAATTTTTCCGTGGGACAAGATACGGCTGGTTTTCTTACAAGAACATAGGTTCCAACCTCCAAAGGTTCTCGAAATTTCTTATGCCTTAACTTCTTGAGACCTTTTTGGGCCTGCCTTTTCATACACGCCTGAGATTGCTTTATGTTCTCTTCGATGCTAGGACTTTCTTCGACTGGTCTAGCAATGATCTCGTTCCAGGGACGTCTTGGTTGCTCGTTCATGTGAAGAATGCTTGGAATATTGCCGATAGACTCGTGCCATGTAAAATTTATACAATCGGCTATTGTCGGTAAACATGAAGTCCATGTCCAATGACGTTCATGGCAGAAAATCCTACAATACTTCGCAATTTCTTTCATGACCCTTTCAGCTGCATTGGATTCAGGGTGCCTTATGGAACTAAACCGGTGTTGAATGTTCATTTTTCTTAAAGCTTCTGCAAATTCGTTTGACGTAAACTGTGTTCCATGGTCCGTTATTATGCATTTTGGTTTACCCATCTTTGGTATCGTTACTCTTTCTAAACTTCTAATTATGGACTTAGAGTTGGCCTTCCTAATGGGCTGAAGTGATACAAATTTTGACATCACGTCAAGGACTACCAAAACAAAACGGTTTCCACGTTTACCTACGGGTAAACTCCCATACAGGTCCATGGCATATACTTCCCTAGGTCGGTCTGGTATTACAGCTATCGGTGGTTGATACAACAATACGGAGTTGTATTTCACCCTCTGGCATATATCACAGGTTTTTACTATTCTACCTATGGTTCTCCGGAACCCAGTCCATGTGAAAGTCTCTCCTATTGTAGCCGCTAATTTATCTAGACCACCATGACCAATCATTCTATGGATGTACCATATGAGTTTACATCTTAATTTGCGTGGCACCACCACTCTTAATTTCTTCCGATCTTTGTCTATGTATTTATACAAGATGTTATTCGTCAGCACATAATCATTTATTTGATCTTCGGGTCCATCATTAGCTGACCTCCTTAGACAATACTCAATAATCTCTTTCAGAGATGAATCCTCAAGTTGCAACTCCAGCAATCGTTTTAGGCTTTCCAAACATTCTTCATCCTCATGAGTTATTTCGATCACATTGACCTCCAGAGGCTCTTCTGTTGGATTTCGGCTTAGACTGTCTGCCAACACATTACTTTTACCTGGGCAGAACTCAATTCTTAAATTAAATTGCTGCGCATAAAGTGCCCATCGTGATACTCTCTCGCTGGATAATGTGGTTTTTAACACAAACGTTAGTGCCTTATGGTCCGTCCTGATGACTACCGGATACCCATACACTATTTTCCTCCACTGTTGTAATGCGTAAACAATGGCCAACATCTCAAGCTCAGTGGTCGTATACTTAAGCTCATGGTTTCTTAATTTTCTACTAACGAAGGCCAAAGAGTTTATATTACTCTCCCCATTACTCTCCTGATACAGTACAGCTCCAACTCCAACTGCTGAGGCATCAGATTGAATGATAAACTCACGATCAAAGTCCGGATATCCAAGTTTTATACTGTTAGCTAGTAATTCCTTCGCGTTGACAAAAGCTCGATCATGACTCTCATTCCATCGCCAACGATTATTGGTCTTCAATAAATCTTGCAGGGGAGCTAATATCTCTGTATACCTTGGACAGTGGTTAGCGAAAAATCTCGTCATTCCCAAGAACTGTCGGATATGCTTAATCCTTCTGGGCTTCGGAAAGTTACATATGGCCTGTATCTTAACTGGGTTTGGTCTTATTCCAGTTCCATCAATTACGTGTCCAACAAACAAGATTTCAGATTGGGAGAACTTTGACTTGGACCGATTGATTTTGAATCCAGCCTCATCTAAATTTCTTAGCAGCTGTTCCAACTTGATTACATGCTCTTCGAAAGTTACTGTCGCCAGTACGATGTCATCAACATAAATGGTTATAAATTCTTTTACTTCCGGTTTCAAGTTCCTGTCTAAAGCTCGTACGAGCGCAGCCGCAGAATTAGAAATGCCGAATGGGAGTCTTTCAAAGATATACGTTTGATTATCAAACATGAAACCAGTAAATAGCTTGGATTTACTCTCCAAGACTATGTGGAAGTATGAGGAAGTCAAATCTAATATCGTGAAAAATCTCTTGTTCCGAAATCCTCTTATTATTTCCTTTATTACTGGGGCTTTATCATACTCAGGAATTAATTTGGAGTTGACCTGTCTCGCATCAATGCACACGCGAATCGATCCATTACTTTTTCTTACCACTACCAGAGGGCTAACGAATGGTGTATGTGCTTTAGATATTATACCATTATCAATCATTTCTTGTATTATCTTCCTAGCCTCGGGCATGAATTTATCTGGTATAGGGTATGGTTTAACCTTAAACGGCCTCCAATCTTTCACTAATAACTTGTACTCAAAGTTCTTTATTGCTCCAGGCTGGCTCTTAAAAGCATTGTTATACCTTTTCAGCAGATTCTCAATTATCCCTTGCTGTTCAGGATTTCCTCCTATTCCACTGTCGATTGTATGACCACACACAGCATCTTCTGCGTCATATCTTTCCATTATCTTCTCGACAACATGTGCAGCTTCATTTATTGAAATGTTCATGGTTTTCTGTAGCTCACTCGTTTCCTTGTTTTCTATTCTAGCTGTAATGTCTTGTCTTCTTTCACCGTCACATCTGATCCTTATTTCTTCTTTCTTTAAATCAATTATTATGTTGTTTTCCCTGATAAAGTCGGATCCAATAATTAAGTTATATTGGATTTTATCCATGACTACAAATGGATGCTCCATTAAATTTCCTCCGATCTCTATTGGCAAATAAGTTTGAATCTTGCATTTCGTAACCTTGTCCGGGATTATGCCCTTGATTTTCATGTTGGCAATCGGAATTACAGGCAAGTGTGCTTTGTTTTGTAACTCTGAGAATAATAGTTTGGAAATGATACTTATACTTGCTCCAGTATCCAATAATGACAATACTCGAATACCCAATATTGTGACGTAAATAACGGGTAGTCCTCTCTTTAACTTCGTTCCTTCTGGTTGACCGTCTTCGTGCAGCAATTCCTCGGGTTCAAATTCCCACGATTCGATTCCTGCTATGACCCATTCGTGTTGCCTATAATTTGGACTTAACTTACTAATTCTATCATTTACTACTGATTCCAAAACGAAGTTTTTTTTTCACCCCGTCATTGCCTTGATTATTCTTGTCAAATGGTGTGGTTGCGGGATTTAACGTTTTATCAGCACTTTCTTTTCTTTGTTCTTGCTGATACAACAGACTAGTCGCGCCCACGCAATCAGCGTTCATATCTTGATTCAAAATCGCTCGTTCCCATTGTTTGCATTCCTGCTGCTTTCTTAATTCGCCAAGGTACCTTTCTCTTTCCTTGTTTATCTCCTCGTCCTGTCGAATATCTGATTGTCTTGAATTTTCTCGATACCTATTTCTGCGGTACGGCCATTTATCTCTGTTCCGACTCCACCTTGTATTTCTATAATACCTAGGATATCTCCGCTCTTCGTTTCGAAACGGTGTCCACTTCTGGCACGTCTTGTCACTCTTCTCATCCTTATGTTCCACTCTTCTGTAGCCTTCATTCGTCCTAGGTCTATCTCCTTGACCGTGTCTGTTGTATCCCTGGTTTCTTTCTACACCTTCATCTCCTGCTGGTGTTACAACATTTACCGTCGGATCGACGTGCCTTACTATGCGGCTACTAGTATGTGTTGTCGTGCTGTCAATTTGCCGAAGTATCGACTCCGCTTGCACGGCTGATTGAATGTTTGCCGCCGTCAATAATCTCTGTATATCCGCAGGGAACTGTTTAATTATTGCTCGTACCATTTCTGTCTCTGTAGGTGGAGAATCAAGCTCCTTCAGTCGATGAAATTGCATCGTGAAGTATTCGGCAAACCTACTCGGTCCTGTTAAAGAATATTTCTTCGAGTATAGATCGAGTCTGATTCCTTGCTGAACGTCGATCCCCCAGAATTTGTCCAAGAAAGCTTGTTTAAAGCCTGCATAATCTTCAAAACGTAGCGGAAAGCCTTAAACCAAATGAGTGGTGCACCCTCTAGGTGTTTCTCCACTGTCTTTAACTGACGCTCTGTAGATACCTTTGCTTCCCTAAAATATTCCTCTATCTCTCTTAGGAAACCACGAGGAGTCATACTGGATCCTATATTTCCGTTAAATTTCTTAGGCCTATCTTCATAAGTGCGTATAATGTTAACAATCTGGGTTCCACTTCCTGTATGAATTGTCCCGTTGTCATTAATATCAACGCAAAGCTGAGGTATCTCAAATTGACTGTTTACTTCAGTCTTCCTTCCATCCTCAATTATCGTCTGTCGGTCGTTCAACGATGATACCAAATTCCTATTTGTTTCGTTTTCAATCCTCAGGTTCTGTACTGCACCCTTGAAGAGCTCCTTCGGTGTAGACTAGATGTCAACGTTGCCTCGGCTGCCCTAAAAATATACTTACCGAAGGTGGTGAGGTCCTCTTCTCAGGCGCGATCAGTCCCTGTCGTCGAATCAGGATGCATAGGGATAGTGCATTCGGTAAAACTATTGACTACAATGACTTATGACTCAGACTGATTTGAGTTTAACTGTGTATATAAAATTTTTATTGATAAATCAAAAGAGAAAAGTAAATAAATTTTATAAAATGTAAAATAAGATTGGTTAATGTTACATTATTATCTTATGAGACTATACAACTAGAATTCTCAATAATGACACACATGACTACCTCATTAATCCCTAAAGTATAATATTTATAATTTTCCATAAAATTTTGTTTTAAATGATGTTTCCCATATTTGTTCATCCAATTATATAATGTCGGTGTAACTGTACATATTTACTAGGATAATGTTGTTTATAAACCAGGTGGATCAATTGAATAACAATATACTCATGAGAACATTTAGTGATAATAATAATAATAATAATAATAACAACAATAATAATAATAATAATAATAATAATAATATTAATATGAATAAATTTTTTTTATATAGCCAAATCAAGTTATTCATCAAAAAAAACTACTTGCCATCAGTCAAAATAATTATAATAGATAGAATTGTTTTATATAGATATACAAAATAAATAACATATCGATATTAACTAATTAATAAAATTGTTTTGATATCACTGAATTACATTGTAAACCAATTAAAAGAATACAGGAAAGTCTCCACAGTGTATCCCAAATACATATCTGAAGTGTGGAAAACCAACCTAAAATATAATACAATAGTGATAATAATAATAATAATAATAATAATTGAAATAATACGACGATTTTTGCGTAGATCAAAACCTAGAAATGTCCCTACTAATCTCTCAGATATGTGAAATAAGTTTGCAAACAAACATACCAAAAGTTACCATAATATAATAATTGATTAATTTTACTAATTTGATTGTACTCAAATTTTATTAATTACATAATTAATTACCTAACTGATCACTGGAATGTCTTGTGACTCAAATCCTCCAATATAGTGATATTAATGAATTTACAATGCATCGAAATGGTAATAATAATAATATTGTAATAACAATAATAATAATAATAATTGAAACGAGAATAATAATATCACTTAATGAATGTTACTTCTATGTTGGATATCATAAAGAAAAGTCCTAAAGAGTTTTTAATCGCCTACCAAAATCCAATACTGTTGTTAACCAAATCGTAGATAAATTGAATTAAAAAAATGTAAAATGTAAATTATTTAATTAATTAATAAATCCACAATTGACTGACACAAGTGATTAATATGGTATTAAACAAGACTCCCTAATTGCTTGTGAGTTGCATTGGTAAAATGTTAAATAATAATATTCAATATTAATAATAATTATAATAATAATAATAAATAATAATATTTTAACATGACCTGTAATTACGGTACTCTTGCTCCACCATCCTGATAAATTATAGTATGTTTATGTCAGTTATCTTAGAACATTCATTTGCCATGAGTAACACCATTTGAATAGAATCTTTCTTAACAGTGCTTATTGGGTTTTCTTTATCTATAAAACCATATTTGCCATGATTTAATGAAATACCAAATCCACTGTGTATAGGCATAACCATGCAATTCTCATAATAGAGTTCACCAATATTAATAATAATAATAATATTTCTCTTATCAAAACTGTTACTGAGTTCCCATAATTACAATATCTTCCTTCCAGGTGCAATAAACAATACTTGCTTTAACCTGAGAATTCAGTAACTTTATCTCACATAATGGACCTTGGTTGTTGTTGCATACAAAAATCTAAAGCTTTGCTTTCATATTTGCGAGTGACCCCTACTTAAAAATCGTAAATTAATCTGGAAAAGACAAACTCTCCTACTTTAAATAAAACATACGCTAACTTATACTAATATGTACACCAAGCGAGATAGCGCAGCCAGAAATCCTAACCTAATACCAAAGTTCCACTAATATATACATATGTGAACCTTATCATCTGCACATATCGCACTTTGGCTTATTTCAGCGTCTCAACATACCTTAATTCGCTGAATTATATCCATGACCCATTGCAAATGTTACTGTGGTTTCTTCAGAATAAAATGCATAGACAATGCACAGACAATAAAAGAATGTACCTAAATGATGGCCAATACGAGGCAAATAAAATAACAAATATATTTAATATAAATAATAATAATAATCAGCTGTTAAAACCAATAAAATAGTTCCTACTGGCAAGCATCCACACCAGCCCAGTTGCGTGATCCATGTTACCAACCTAACTTTAAAATATCATTCAAATGCGTACTATAACTTTCTCTGAATAAAACGATATTGCGTCACGGCTAAACCATTTACATGTACCATCTGGTCCTTCTAACTCATATACCTTCTTTAACTGGCTTATTTATTTCCTCACATTTATTCATTTACGACGTCAGCATCATTTCTTATTCTGCACGAATTCTATTACCTCTCAGCTATCACGCTGATACTTATATTTCCAGTTTACTGAGAATATGTTCGCCATACTCTTTATTCTCCATAATTATCTTCAGGTAAATAACCTCATGTGTTACCGTATACTCTCAACTACGGACCTTCAAACATCTCAAATAAATTACCGTTGCTCAATATCGCTCTTATTATTTGACAACACCTTGATTTACCTGAGCCAAAAATAAATCCTTTTATTTTACATTGTTCACTCAACTGTCTAACCGCGTTACTTGCCATAGCAACCAATATGTGGATGTATCAGTGTTACTGTCGTCCCAACAGAATTCTCGACAGTAACTATTGAATATATATATATATATATATATATATATATATATATATATATATGTTTTATTATCATTAATTGACTTCATCACTCCTCCATCACGGTAGCTGTGCTTGCGTGAAACAAATAAAATTCCGCCTAAATGCAATACTGACAATGCTACTGATAATAATAATAATAGTGCAGGTATAGGCGAAACACTCATTATATTTTCCTAGAAAATATAACTTGGTCCATACAGAACAAAATAGTACACGCACGACTAATGATAATAATAATAATAATATTTACACTACTCATAAACAGAATTATCCTAATTTTCTGGCTGTGTACTCGGGTTTATAGTTACATCATCGTCACTCGCATACCTATCTAAATAAAGATACCATTATCAAAGGAAAGCTTTAGATTTTTAATCAAACATGAGATTGTGTACTCACATTGAGGGCACTTCGGGATCGCCAGGACTAAAGGCAGCCATGTTGTCTTACAGATTCATGACCAACATGTTAATATCCTTGACCATTCTTGTTGTATCCGGCATTGGCTTATATTACTACTTTCCACTTTACACACGTTTATTTCCTACCCATAATATTAAACACAATAACTTGTTTTAAAACTAAACATTACACTGTAATACATATATACACACGTACGCAGTACTCAGATATTTGGAACTTAGGCCGGATTTTACGTACTCTACTTTAACACACCGCTGCTTCTCACGTAGCGAAGTCTCGCATGGGCTCAACGGTTTCCTTTTGTAAAGACCCAGCTGTGAGAGAAAGTGTCCACCCCCCACTCGACCTACATACTTATAGAAAGGGAGAGTATTTCCTCCGCTCAAATGTTTCACACACACTAACAGCCCCGCTGTGGCAGGCCAATTGTTCTCCACTACTTACGGCTTACACATATATTTTAAACTGTCTGCGTTGCTCTGCAGGCTACATACTCCAACTGCGTCACCAAATGCAATTACTGCATAATTCAAAGTTTCGTCTTCGCCCCTGCATAGACTGAACACTCGTAAAATCTGTCAATTTTATACTCCACTCACTTGGGTGTTTTTAAATACCTTAACAACCCAACTACTGTTTATAAAGCGTACTTCCACCTCCACTGTAGTAATAATACACACAATTCGGTACCTTTGTACTTAAATACGGAGCAAAGTTAAGACACGTCTGTCCGCCACAAGACTCTTGATGATGACTGAGTCGTGAGAAGCCACTATTCGGGGATGTTGGGCGCACTAATCGGCGTAGGAACACTAATTCTTGCCACTGAAAATCCCAACCAAAGGAATGCTGGGTATCTCCAAAACAAAATTACCAAAAACATGAAATGCCTTGTACACACAGATTGCATCAATTCTAGTTACTGCCATGATGCACCGTGACTCTTGAATTGTTCGTAATTTCTTCTACAATACAGTAGGCGTTAGTTGGACTATATCTTCTGCCGCGCTGGTAAACCATTCTCCACGCTGACAAGGGGTTCCCACTGCCGGTGATAACAAACATCTGGATACACAATATTCCAATCCATTTGCCACAAACCAATAAGTTAGTTCAGAATTATTACAATAATTTACTGACATCTCCTTTGATATAATCTTCCTTAAATACTGACAGGGATTAATTACAAGCCACATGTCATTTGGTCGCGCTAATTTTGAAATTATTTAAATGCAGCAATCTGATTGGAGCACATACTCCGCTGTTCATCTATATGGACGAGTTCATTCCAAAATAAGGGGATTCGGGTATCTAAAATCGTGATTCTCCATCTCAGTCACTCCTGCCAGTACTTTTCCACTCTAACTACGCAGTTCCAAAAGATGATGTAATAACAGGTGTCCCAATAATTTATTTTTAGCAGAGAACGAAGCGTGGGTTCCTATCAAGGCTTCATTCTCACGAGCTAGCTACCAGAAATTTCCAATGCTGTCCCTTTGTTTAAGAACGCTGGCTATTACTATTTATTAACAAATACAATTATTTAAAATGTTGCCAATCAGACTCATCCGATGGGTGCAGTACGTCCTTTTGAATAGCATTTAAATCGTCTTTTAATCCTTTTATTTGCTGATTCATCAAAGCTTTATTCTCTTCAGATTCTTCCGTTATCAAATTGAATCTGTCATTGATCTGTTCCCTCGCTTGGGTTATCTCTTTCCGTATATTTTCATTGGTGATGTTGACTTCATCCGTTACCTTCTTGAGTTTTCCATCCCAATTATTATCAGACTCTTTTATCTTTTCCTGCATCACATCTACTTCTTCTTTGAGCTCTTTAAGGTCATGGTCGACTTGAACTCGCAACTCTTGGATGCTTGACTTAAAATCATCCTTCAATTCTTCGAATTTTTCTTGAAAATTCCTCTTATTCTCATTCATCGCCGCATTCACTTCTTCTTTTAAATTTAATACTTCTCCTTGTACCTCAGCGACTTTCGATCCTAATGATACAATCTCTTCTTGCATCACCTTCATGTTTTCTTGCACCATATCGGTGATTCTGTCAAAAGTTCCTTGCATTTTCTCCCGTGATTCATGGATTTCTGCTCTAGTAGTATTCTGTGATTCCTGGATTTTCTTCTCCGTGTTTTCTTGTGATTCTCGTATTCTCTCTTCGGTATTTTCTTGTGCCTCCTGAATTTTCTTTTCTGTATTTTCTTGTGCTTCCTGAATTCTCTTTTCTGTATTTTCTTGCGATTCTCGTACCTCTTGAATTCTCTTTTCTGTACTCTCTTGCGATTCTCGCACCTCTTGAATTCTCTTTTCTGTACTCTCTTGCGATTCCTGCATTTTATTCATTTTTCCAGCGAGCTCCTCCAATAACAGCTTTACTTGTGCAAGAGACGCCATCGTAATTTCCTATATCGTTCCTTATTAATAATATATCACTTTCAATCTCTCTCTACAGTCCTAATCTAGTGTTTCCACAACACCTATACCTGCCTAGCACCTCACGAATTAGATTCAATAAATGAACGTATGGGTCTCTCCGGATCTGACCCGAAATATGACGGACATCCAACAATAAGTGACACGGAACAACCTATCGCTCTATCAAAGTTAAATGACTCATTACCCCGATTAACAAGAGCTGAAACTCTACGGAATATCCTTCCATAATGTCATAAAATAAAACTAAGTAAAATCGTAGTACTGATTAACGGTCAAATCCTTCCAATATTACTCATAAAATACACGGTTAAATAAATATTTCAAACCTCCTTCACCAACGACGTTGTAGATTCAATGTTCTCTGATTACCAATGTCATTTCGAGTTTTCCTTTCTTAATGAAATAATCTCTACTCTGTTCTCTTCATCACGAATTCCACTGATAAGCATTAAACGATGATGTATACAGCTCAAGTCCACTGCCAAGCGATAAGTAATTCGACTCTAGTCGTTCGGTAATAAAATAATTCAACTCTGGCCCCACAGTTGTGTGACAAGTAAAATTATTATCCTATATGTGCCCTGACAGCAATCCCTGTGACCATTTTGTAAATCTTAATTCTGTATCTCAGTGTTGGGTTAGGCCGCGGCGAAGCAATACAGTCGGAGATCCATGAAGGCTCCACTCAAGGGACGTGCAAGTCCGTCGAGTTGGGTCACAGGTTTATTCAGTGGACTGTTATCATTGTGGTTTTTTTTAAATGTAGAATGTAATCATCATTTTCTGCCTAAATTACGTGAATATTCCGCAATAGAGTATTAAGAGATCGAGAATATTGGCATATTCGTTAAAAATACATTGACCATCATTTAATCTTATCTTAAATTAAATAACTAACCTAGTGTTCCTACGCTACTTTAAATGAGAACTCCGTAAAATGTTTTATTTATGGAAGGATTTTCCGTTTAATGACTTTAAAAATAACTTCAGAAGTATCGATTACATTAAGAGCAAATTAATGGCAACAGAAACGGATATAGGAAGGAAAATATTAAGTTAAATTGAAAATAAGCACCTAACTTCAAGCTCTTGTTACAAATAAGTTATAACATCGTCAATCGAAAAACAAAAGAGACAAAGTGTCCCTCAGCTGAAGGCTTACAATGAAGGATCAGTTATCAACCTTGCATTTTTCTAAAATAAATCACTGGGAATTATAGAATCATCCACTTCAGAATGCTATTTACTACCCAAAAATCTCATAATATTCCGTCATTTCTCTTTTAAAAAATCACCGCGTTATATGTCGGTCTCTGTCTATCTAGCAACTTGAAAAATACCGTTATTTTAACTTCATAAAATCGCTATAAATGCAATAAAAAAGTTTGAAAGAAAAACACAGGATCGTAACATAATATGACATCCATCAAAATCATACATTTAAAAGACAGACTCGATCTTCTCGTACATTCATCGGTGACTGCACCTAGATAAAAGACATCAAGAGACATTGCAACGTCTACAACAACCTTGTCTAACTACGTTGATTCTGCGCCTCCGGATACCACTGCGACGTTTGAGCTGGAATACTACGTTAGCACTAGGCGTCAACTCAAATGATCTACAAAAACCAACTAGCAAAGAAATGATTTACTTACCATAGAAGATCATATTTCCTTTTCGACATGACCTCAATATCTTTACGTTTCCGATTATCTTGCGAAGATCCTAAACATCCCTTTAATATCGTGCGCTCTGGTCAATCTTGTATTTAAATAGGATAAATGTGACGACCAACTACTAGTGTTCGTGAGTGCAACATCCTATAACATTATTCTACAATACGGCCTTGTACCCAAATAAATTATTCATCACGACAACATCAAAATTCACGCATGACCAACATAATTCCTACCGTCAATACCATCATCAGGACCTTCACATAACATCATCATAAAATTCGCAATCCTAATGACACGTCTATAATCATCACATCTCTCTATCCACGTAAATACTTTCAAAGATCCTACCGTAACTAACACCTTATTACATCGCACAACTCGTCATGCACAGCGAATTCACAATACTAAAGAACAATCTATTCAGGCAATTACGTAAATTTACTAAATACGTTGCCGCATTAACACCATATCACCACAATAGTATCACACTTCTATTATCAAAACACTGTATTTCCACACAAGCACATAACATTTTGAAGACCACAGAATCGCACATCGCAAAATACCGAGCTCCTCCGAGGTATTCTGAGCTACAAGTTAAATTAGCGTTCAATACCATAACACCATTACGGTACCAATAACATCCATGTCGAAAAATCATTCCGTAAAACCTTGCTAGCAAACATTAAAGAAATCTTACACAACCATCGCATATTATCACAACGTAGTCTGGCTCACCGCACTAGACGTAACGATCATAAGTGTTACAACGCAATGTCCAACAAATAACGGTCGCTTTCAAGTTAAATTTGTTCATGTCAAATCGACATTAAAATGAATACTACTCTACATCTACAATAAGCAATTACGTGGCGGAATATATATAAGATATTCAAGTACTCATCCTGGGTTGCTGCTCCACGACGGTGTCACCTTCCGAGTTCAGCTCTCACTCAATAACATTATCAAGTATTGTCCATCACATTTCTGATCAGATCCTTTGAGGTCCCTCTATTTTAGTTGTTCATGTTGATACGTGCACTCATTTCATCCGAATAATTAATTGCTGACTGTTCCATATTACCTGAAACTCAGAGATATCAATTAGAACAAGGTTGTACACCTTAATACAATTTTTACAGTTCAAATGATACACTTGCCTTTTTCATTCAATAACAAGATATCTTGTTTTACAATATTATATGTTTATGATATGCCAATATCTCTCTAATATTTCCTTTCAATACAATCTTTTCCCTATGAATTCTTGCTTCCGATCTTTCTGAGATGCAGATTGAGAATGTCAACTTCTTCAGAGACAAAACAGTTTCTACCACAACATAATAATTGCAGACGGTTTGCTTTTCAGAATTCTTCTCAGCTTCTAGCTCCCATATGTTCTTGACAATTAGAAACATTTGACACATAATGCAAGACGATCTCGTACAAATCAGCTGTACTGGCAAAGGAACTTATTTAATAATTGCCGCCTCGTATTTAGGTTAGTAATCGACGGTTTCTTTTCTTCATCTCGATCGTCGGATCGTGCGAGACTAGATGTACAAGGTATGGCCCTCTCATATGAATTTATTATTTACATATTTCATGGCCCTCAGTAGCATTCTGTCATAGATATTCTGCCGTTCATGCATTTCGGAAACTTTACTTGAAGAATACGTATTATTCATATAATCCTGCCCTATGTTTCACGATGTTTAACTGTCTCAACATTTCCGAGATACCACGGGGTTTAGAGCTTGTTATCGATCCGCTGATATCTTCAATTCCGCAATGCCGTTCACGTAATTAGACAAATCAACTGCCCTCTAATTCATCTGGAAGTGTGATAACCGGCCATAAGATTTCATTGACATTATTTCTCGACATAAACTTCCAATGTGTTCACCAATCTCATCCTGACATACATTGGAAGGTTATAATATGTAGAATATTGTTAAAAACGGATATTTTGAACACAAATGTAAAACCTCATATCACCCCTTTTCACCCCTTTGAAATTTCTTTTAAAATAGTATTTATGATATATGAAAATAAATATGTGAATGAATATAAGTACTTACAATATTTTTCAGAGAAATGGAGAAAATCAACAAAAAAGTAAAATCACCTTTCAACCCTTTTTACCCTTTAGAAGAGGAATTTTTAAAAATCCTTTCTTAGTGCGCATCTAAGCTACGGTAGGAACATATCCTCAAATTTTCATGCAATTATCTCCAGTAGGTTTTGCTGTGCGTTGATTATCACTCAGTCAGGACATCTTGCTTTATATACACTGACTGACAGTGACAATGCAACACAAAGGAGGAGTGGTTCGAAAGGGATGAAAGTTGGGGAAAAAACAGAGACGGCACGGACGAATAATTGATGTTTATTTCAAACCGATATGCAGGTTACACAATGCGCACGGCATCGACTCAGTAGGATGTAGGACCACCGCGAGCGGCGATGCACGCAGAAACACGTCGAGGTACAGAGTCAATAAGAGTGCGGATGGTGTCCTGAGGGATGGTTCTCCATTCTCTGTCAACCATTTGCCACAGTTGGTCGTCCGTACGAGGCTGGGGCAGAGTTTGCAAACGGCGTCCAATGAGATCCCACACGTGTTCGATTGGTGAGAGATCCGGAGAGTACGCTGGCCACGGAAGCATCTGTACACCTCGTAGAGCCTGTTGGGAGATGCGAACAGTGTGTGGGCGGGCATTATCCTGCTGAAACAGAGCATTGGGCAGCCCCTGAAGGTACGGGAGTGCCACCGGCCGCAGCACATGCTGCACGAAGCGGTGGGTATTTAACGTGCCTTGAATACGCACTAGAGGTGACGTGGAATCATACGCAATAGCGCCCCAAACCATGATGCCGCGTTGTCTAGCGGTAGGGCGCTCCACAGTTACTGCCGGATTTGACCTTTCTCCACGCCGACGCCACACTCGTCTGCGGTGACTATCACTGACAGAACAGAAGCGTGACTCATCGCAGAACACGACGTTCCGCCATTCCCTCATCCAAGTCGCTCTAGCCCGGCACCATGGCAGGCGTGCACGTCTATGCTGTGGAGTCAATGGTAGTCTTCTGAGCGGACGCCGGGAGTGCAGGCCTCCTTCAACCAATCGACGGGAAATTGTTCTGGTCGATATTGGAACAGCCAGGGTGTCTTGCACATGCTGAAGAATGGCGGTTGACGTGGCGTGCGGGGCTGCCACCGCTTGGCGGCGGATGCGCCGATCCTCGCGTGCTGACGTCACTCGGGCTGCGCCTGGACCCCTCGCACGTGCCACATGTCCCTGCGCCAACCATCTTCGCCACAGGCGCTGCACCGTGGACACATCCCTATGGGTATCGGCTGCGATTTGACGAAGCGACCAACCTGCCCTTCTCAGCCCGATCACCATAAACCTCGTAAAGTCGTCTGTCTGCTGGAAATGCCTCCGTTGACGGCGGCCTGGCATTCTTAGCTATACACGTGTCCTGTGGCACACGACAACACGTTCTACAATGACTGTCGGCTGAGAAATCACGGTACGAAGTGGGCCATTCGCCAACGCCGTGTCCCATTTATCCTTCGCTACGTGCTCAGTACAGCGGCGCATTTCACATCATGAGCATACCTCAGTGACGTCAGTCTACCCTGCAATTGGCATAAAGTTCTGACCACTCCTTCTTGGTGTTGCATTTGCTCTGTCAGTCAGTGTATATAGATGCAAGAAATATGCACAGATGATGTCGCTAAACAACTCCTTATCTCCCCTTTTGGGAATCTGTTCTTCAGTATTACTGGAACTGCGGCCTGGAACGTCATGCTGTTTGGCGTAAGTCAGAGGAAAAGTTGTTCCTAGAAACTTTCTCAGAATGTGGCAGGTGCTCAGGAGGTATCTTTCTGTAGTTCGACGTATGTGTGATGATGCAGGTTTAATGCGGCCAGAGAGCTGTGCAACCCGTCTGGAATAACACCGGTACATGATATTACTGTTGGAACTGTCGTGGCTGATTCTAGTTTCCACAGGCATTGTATTTCTATTGCCAGTTCTGTGGATTTTAATATCCTTGTGGCTATTTTTTATTTATCGATTAGAACAATATCTGGCCTATTTTTGCAGAGTGTGACATCGGTTATGCCTTCTTGGTACCATAGTAGTTTGTATGAAGAGTTTTCGAGAACGGGTGGAGGTGTATATTTCCAATATGCAGTTGATGACTGAAGAAATCCACATTTTAGAGAAAGTTTCAGGTGAATGATTTTAGCTACCTGATCATGTCGGTGCTTATAATCGGTGTTGGTCAAGGATGGGCAGCCAGAGATGACGTGCTTTATGGTCTCTGTAGTTCTGGAACAGTGGCGGCAGTTGTATGAGACGACTCTTGGATCATTCGTGATGAATCTACGGTGGTTCCGTGTAGCAATTACGTGAATTTGGATGGCCAGAACAAATCCTTCTGTTTCAGGGAAAAGACCAGAGTAGGTCAGCCAAGCGTGCGATGCTGGTTTGTCGACATGAGGCTGATCCAGTTCGTGGGGGTATTTCCCGTGAAGAGGTTTTTCCTTCCAAGTGTCCATATTCATATCCTTTGTAGGTGGGGTAGAAACCGGCATTTCCGTCGACGATGGATTAAGAGTTATATAGTTTATGTCAGCTCTGCAAACAGCTTGATGAAGACACGATGTATCAGCTCTCGAGTGGAAATATTCTCTTAGACTTGATATCAAATTGCTGTGTAAATTGACAATGGGTAAGAAGCCTTTACCACCTTCTGATCTCGGGAGTGTAAGACGATTGATTGCAGATTTAGGATAGTGCATATGGTACCGGGTGAGTGAAAGTGCTGTTTTCGTCTGTAACTGCTGAAGTTCTGATTGGGTCCATTTTATGACGCCAAAGGAGTATGTGAGCAGTGGTACGGAGTACATTATTATTATTATTATTATTATTATTATTATTATTATTATTATTATTATTATTATTATTATTATTATTATTATTATTTCATCCTACGTAATGCCCACTTCTCTCAGTAGCCTGTGTTCTCTGTTAAGTAGTTTTATTATTGCGCTGGTTTCATTAATTTTTGTGATTATTGATAAGATGTTTGCCCTCGCATATTGCCTCCTAAGTAATGGCCCTGGATTATATAATGAAGTGTATCACTACCTATTGTTACGTGCCAGCCCTGTCGTAGTCCCTTTCACTACTTGCTGAAAGGCCTAAGGAGTCAGATGACCGGGGATCTCCCAGCTGGCCAGGACTTTCTGTGAATTGTACTCATTGGTTGGTTTCCCATTGAGTTTCTGCGAGATACGGAAGTGTTTTGTCTCTAGCCATATCACGCGACCTATAGAAAGGAGGCTAGCTGCGAACAGTCAGCGTTGGGTTACATATGGCAGAGGTGTTGGCTGTCCCTGGTGACCCACGGGGAGTTGTGGTCCTTGTGTTAAGTGAGCACCAGAAGTGAAGACGGCTGTGGGCTGCCATCGTCGTTACACTGGAGTCACGACATTCTTGGGTATGGGACGGAGTACTGTGTGTGCTTTTCTGTGGACTGCGAACTGTCATAGAGTCAGCGCTGGAGCCCAGCTACCGTGAGTAATTCCTGCTGCTTAGCACTGTTGAATAGTTGCTGTGTAGTTGTTAATTGTATGCGATAGTAGAGGAGCTAAGGCGGTCACAAAGCCACGGACTGTCTGCCCTCGGGTTAGAACCATCATTGTTCCCAACTGGGGGTCAATAACCCCTAGTATAGTAGAGGTACAATGGCGATTTAGCATAAGAGAGCGAGCCTAACATCACAGTCGCCATCATGAGGGGCCTAACTACACTTTAACAGCTAGTTACAATTCCCGATGCCTAAGAGAGCAAGCCTAACCTCATGGAGGGGCCTAACCTTAGTTGTACGGCTAGATGCGCTTTCTGACGTGAACAGTCGTTATCTTGGAGGGGCTTAACCTTACAGGACGTAGTTTTACGGTGAGATGACTTTCCCGACGCTATCTTGAGTGGTAGGACAATGATGATTCTCGCGACGCTATCTTAAGTAGTAGGGCAATGGGGATTCGCATAAGAGAGCCAACGTAACCACATGGAGGAGTCTAACTACGCAGGGCTGTAGTTTTACGGCCAGATGCGCTTCCCAACGTGACTTGCACAAGATGGCGGCCATACACAGGCTCTTATAAGACTAAATACTAGAACCTGAGTTAGAGGTTACTGTGCAATATGGCGGCTATACATACGCTCTTACGTGGCCAGCCAGGGGTGCTTGCGTAAGATGGCGGCTATACATAGGCTCTTATGAGACGGCCTAGAGGCACTTGCGCAAGATGGCGGCTGCACACGGTTTCCTATACAGAAAGATGACGGCCATTGGCGTTTGCGCAAGATGGCGACTATACATAGGCTTTTATGGAGAATGATGACGGCCATGGGCGATTGCGCAAGATGGCGACTATACATAAACTCTTATAGAGAAAGATAGTGGCCATGAGAGATTGCGCAAAATGGCGGCTATACATAGACTCTTATAGAGAAAGATGACGCCATGGGCGATTGCGCAAGATGGCGACTATACATGGGCTCTTATCGAGAAAGATAATGGCCATGGGCGATTGCGCAAGATGGCGACTATACTTAGGTTCTTATGGAGAAAGATAACGGCCGTGGGCGATTGCGTAAGATGGGGACTATACATAGGCTCTTATAGAGAAAAATGACGCCCAAGGGAGGTTGCATATGATGGCGGCTATACATGGGTCTATTATAAAGAACGCTGCCGGCCATCGGCGATTGTACAAAATGGCGGCATTACATGGGCTCTTATAGAAGGAGATGGTGCCCAAGGGCGGTTGCACAACATGGTGGCTATACATGGGCTATTATAAAGAAAGATGACGGCCATGGGCTATTACACAAAATTGCGGCTATACATGGGCTCTTATAGAGCAAATGCCGGCGAAAGGTGATTGCATAAGATGGCGGCTATAAACGGGCTCTTATGGAGAAAGATAACAGCTATCGGCGATTGCGCAAGATGGGGCTATACACGGCTTCTTTTGGAGAAAGATGACGACCATGGGCGATTGCACAACATGGCGGCTATACACGGGCTCTTATGGAGAAAGGTGACGACTATGGGTGATGGCACAAGATGGCGGCTATGCGCGATTGTACAAGATGGCTGCTATACAAAGACTCTTATAGGGAGAGATGACGGTCATTCGCGATTGCGCAAGATGGTGGCTATACACAGGTTCATGTGGAGAAAGATGACGGTTATGGGCGATTGCAAAAGATAGCGGCTATACATAGGCTCTTATAGCCTTCTCCTACTCCGACAGGACACTGCCGCCCTCCTCCTCCTCCTCTTCCTCATCTGTATAGCAAACGGGCAAAAGGGCAGGGGACACAGCTGCTCTCCTCCTTCTCCTCCTCCTTATCCGTATAGCAAGAGGACAAAAGGGCACAGGACACAGCCGCCCTCCTCCTCGTTTTCCTCCTCCTCATCCGTAGAGCAAAACTGGAAAAGGGCAAATAGGCTCCTCTTCCTGGCAAAAGAGAAAATGGGAAGAAAGGACACATCTTCTTTATCTGTGGGGCAAAAAGGCAAGAGGGCTCCCCTTCCCGGCAAAAAGGCCAAAGAGCAGCTCCTTATTCGTGGGGAAAAGGGCAAAAGTTTTTCTCTACATTATCTGTTTGGCAAAAGTGTAAAAGGGCTTCCCCCTCGTAGCAAAATGGCAAAAAGTCTCCTCTTGCTGGCAAAGGGGCAATAGGGCTCATCATCCCCACAAAAGGGCTCCACTTCCTGGCAAAAGGGCAACTCCTCCTCCTTACAGCTACTGAGGTTTGCTCAATCCCTCTTCCTACGGACAGATGCCTACTTACGTTATTAAACTAATGTAGCGTTATCATCTTGTTCTCGTCGCAAAAGTTTTTACCCTTTTCGATTGACGAGGGAGCGGTTGGAAGATGATGAGGTAAGGAGAACGTAATATTTTTTCGATTACAATTGAAATAAAAACCTACAACCTGTTTTCCAGTCATTGACCGGGTCAGGGATGGAATGAAAGAGGCAGATATAGGCTGTTAGTACGATGGGGTCGCCACTCCCAAAGTGATTTATTAATGCCTGATGGATGCTATGAAATGAAAATGGAGAGCGTTGCTGGAATGAAAGAGGACAGGGAAAACCGGAGTACCCGGAGAAAAAACCTGTCCCGCCTCCGCTTTGTCCAGCACAAATCTCACATGGAGTGACCGGGATTTGAAACACGGTATCCAACGGTGAGAAGCCAACGCGCTGCCATCTGAGCCATGGAGGCTCCTCGATTGCAATTATCATGCAAAATTATAGAACTGAATGTAGAATAAGTAAATGTTGTATGTTACTATCCGACAAGGCAAAAGAGGTTCAATGGAGCAATTAGCAAAAATATAGATCTGACAAGCTAATGCTGTATGTCTTCATCCAGCAAGAGAAAACATGTTGACTGTTAAACATAAAACACTTATAACGCAAACACAATAGTTACTGTGTTGTATGTGTCTATTCGACAAGACAAGTTTAATCCTGTTACAATTAGCACACACTAGAATTGATTGTAGAACAAGCTAATATTGTATGTCTTTATCCGACATAACAAAACATGTTGACAATTAGTGTTGAGAACAGAAAACTTTTAACGCTACTGTGCTGTATGTTTCTATTCGACAAGTTACAATTAGCACACACTAGAATTGATTGCAGAACAAGACGAAACATGTTTAAAATTAGTGTTTAGAACAGAAAAACTTATAACGCAAAATACTATGAGATTTAAAATCTGCGTTATAGGATTAATCTGTGTTGACACAAGCGCGCTTCTATGCAGTCAGCCTGCACACATAGAATTGCAAATGTTGTATATCTCTATCCGACGTACAGTTGTACATCATCTTAATTACTGCAGATGAAATGATTACTACATAGCAGGGGATACCTATGTTCTAAGGAGATTGATTTTGCGGGATTCGAACACATGCAACAGAGAAACAAATCTGTATAGCGATTTAGTTACCGTAACAGAATAAAAAATCATTCTACTGTGCAGATAAAATGATTTTAGTACTTACCAGGGGGTACCTTTGTCCTACATCATATTGTGTTAAGGATGCAATTTATGGATTTAAACCCTGTTGTAACACTATAAAAGATTTTTGGGATTGAAACCTTGTTAACAAGGGAGAGGAATAGATGTGTACTTCCCCTTAAATCAAAAATCGCTACTATTATGGAGATAAAATGAGCTGTGAGAGGGATCGGTAATGTATATTGTTAACTTACCTTCATTTTAGGGACGGCTTAGTATTTAGAACAGAAACAATTATAACGCGAAACATTATGAGATTTGAACTCTGCATTATGAGATTAATCTCTGTACTGATACAAACGCACTTCTAATCAATCAGCGCGCGCGCGCACACACACATACACACATGGAAATGCAAATATAGTATATCTCCATCCGACGTACTTCTTCTTAATCACTGCAGATAAAATGATTTTACTATTAAGCAGGGGATACCATAAAAAATCTTTGGCATAAGGATATGGATTTTTGCGGGATTCGAACACATGCAACAGAAAAAGTCTGTATCGAATTCGAACTCCGATTTAGTGGATTTCAAAACCTCGCTCTACGTAGTTAAATTAGTGCACACAGGTAGGACGTTGCTAAAATATCAGGTGTCATCTTAACGACGTAGGCGCACAAAAATCGCATTTTCTTGCACTATTTTATCTGCATAGTGGTAGTGATTATTGATTTATGAGGAAGTACATCAATTCCTCTCTCCCTGGGATCTAAGGTCGAATCCTATAATTAATTTTTCTTTCTCTATGTTATTTGCGATAAGAGAATAGGGTTTGAATCCATGTTTTCTTCTATTGTAACTAAATCAGACTTCGAAATCCATACATTTTATCTGCAGTGACTAAGAAGAAGTATGTCGAATGGAGATATACAACATTTGCAATTCAATGTAGTGTGTGTGTGTGTGTGTGTGTGTGTGTGTACGCGTGCGTGCGCGCTGAATAAATGGAAGTGCCATTTTATCAATAGAGAGATTAATCTCATAATGCAGAGTTCAAATCTCATAATGATTCGCGTTATAATTGTTCCTGTTCTAAACACTAAGCCGTCCCTAAAATGAAGGTAAGTTAGCAATATACATTACCGATCCCTCTCACAGCTCATTTTATCTCCATAATAGAAGCGATTTTTGATTAAAAGGAAGTACACATCTATTCCTCTCCCTTGTAAACAAAGTTTCATTCCCAAAAATCTTTTATAGTGTTACAACAGGGTTTAAATCCATAAATTTTATCCTTAACACAATATGATGTAGGACAAAGGTACCCCTGGTAAGTACTAAAATCATTTTATCTGCACAGTAGTATTATTTCTTATTCTGTTACGGTAACTAAATCGCTATACAGATTTGTTTCTCTGTTGCATGTGTTCGAATCCCGCAAAATCGATTTCCTTAGAACAAAGGTATCCCCTGCTATGTAGGAATCATTTCATCTGCAGTAATTAAGAAGATGTACAACTGTATGTCGGATAGAGAGATACAATATTTGCAATTCAAGTGTGCTCGCTGATTGCATAGAAGTGCGTTTGTATCAACAGTAAGATTAATCCTATAACGTAGATTTTAAATCTCATAATATTTTGCGTTATAAGTTTTTCTGTTCTAAACACTAATTTTAAACATTTTTTGTCTTGTTCTACTATCAATTCTAGCGTGTGCTAATTGTAACTTGTCTTGCCGATTACAAACATACAGCACAGTAGCGTTAAAAGTTTTCGGTTCTCAACACTAATTGTCAACATGTTTTGTTATGTCGGATAAAGGCATTCAACATTTGTTTCTTCTACAATCAATTCTAGTGTGTGCTAATTGTAATAGGATTAAACTTGTCTTGTCGAATAGACACACACAGCACAATTATTAATATATTTGCGTTATAAGTTTTTCTGTTTAATAGTCAACATGTTTTCTCTCGTTGGATGAAGACATGCAGCACTAGCTTGTCAATTCTGTATTTCTCCTAATTGCATTCTGTAGCTCTATCGAACCTCTTTTGCCTTGTCGGACAGTAAAATACAGCGTTTGCCTATCCTACATTCAATTCTATATTTTTGCATGCTAATTGCAATCGAAAAAATATTACCTTCTCCTTACCGCATCATCCTCCTACCGCTCCCTCCTCAATCGAAAAGGGTAAAAACTTATGCGACGAGAACAATAGGATAACGCTATATGAGTTTAATAACGTTCAATTCTATTTGTGCAGGAAGGCATCTGTCCGTAGGAAGAGGGACTGAGCTAACCTCAGTAAATGTAAGGAGGAAGAGTTGGCCTTTTCCCAGGAACAGTGGCCATTTTGCTAGAAAGAGGAGCCCTTTTGTAAGGAGGAGGAGCACTTTTGCCCTTTTGCCAGAAAATGGTGCCCTTTCCCCTTATGTTAGGAGGAGGAAGCCCTTTTAGCCTTTAGCCAAACAGATAATGAAGATAAACACTTTTGCCCTTTTGCCAGGAAGAGGAACCATTTAGCCCTTTTGCCCTACAGATAAAGAAGAGTTGTCCTTTTACCCATTTTCCCTTTTGCAAGGAAGAGGATCCCTATTGCCCTTTTGCAATTTTGCTATACGGAAGAGGAGGAGGAAAAAGAGGAGGGCGGCTGTGCCCCGTGCCCTTTTGCCCTTTTGCTATACGGATAAGGAGCAGGAGGAGGACGGCTGCGTCCCGTGCCCTTTTGCTATATGGATAAGGGGGAGGAGCAGGGTGGCTGTGTCCCGTGCCATTTTGCCTTTTGCTATACAGATGAGGAGGAGGAGGGCGGCTGTGTCCCGTCGGAGGAGGAGGATGCTATAACAGCCCATGTATAGCCGCCATCTTGTGCAATCCCGCATGGCCGTCATCTCTCTCAATAAGAGCATATGTATAGCCGCCATTTTGTGCAATCGCCTATGACCGGCATCTTTCTCTATAAGATCCCATGTAAAGCCGCCACCTTGTGCAATCGCTCATGGCCGTCACCTTTCTCTATAATGGCCCACGTATAGCCGCGATCTTTTACAATCGCCTATGACCGGCATCTTTCTCTATAAGAGCCCATGTATAACCGCCATCTTGCGCAATCGTCCATAGCCGTCATCTTTCTCTGTAAGAGTCTATGTATAGCTGCCATCTTGCGCAAGCGCCCCTGGGAAGTCTTATAATGCCTATGTATAACCGGCATCTTCCACAGTAACCTCTAATCCAGGTTCTAGGAATTAGTCTCATAAGAACCTGTGTATAGCCACCATTTTGTGCAATTCACGCCGGGAAGGGCACCTGGCCGTGAAACTTTAGTCCTGTGTAGTTAGACTCCTCTATGTAGTTACTTGTGCTCTCTTATGCGATTCTACATTGCCCTACTACATAAGATAGCGTCGCGAGAATCATCATTGTCCTACTACTCAAGATAGCTTCGGAAGGGTATCTCGCCGTAAAACTACGTCCTTTAATGTTAAGCCCCTCCAAGATAACGACTGTCTACATCAGGAAGTGCATCTAGTCGTAAAACTAAGGTTAGGCCCCTCCATGAGGTCAGGCTTGTTCTCTTAGGCGACGGGAAGGGCAACTAGCTGTTAAAGTGTAGTTAGGCCCCCTCAAGATGACGACTGTGTTGTTAGGCTCGCTCTCTTATGTTAAATCCGCAAAATCGCAATTGTACCCCTAATATACCAGGGGTAATTGACCCCTAGTAGGGGAGCAATGCTGGTTCTAACCCAAGGGGAGACCCTTCGTGGTTGTGGGACCGGCTTAGCTCCTCTATTTGCGATTGTGGAATTTCTCTGGAGATGAACCAAGGACCGATCATCGTGTGTCGTTCCTTCATTCAAACCCAGCCAACTTCTGTGTGAGGTGAGAGCACCCTGTCCAACTGAGAGAGTGTGCTCATTCACGTTGAATGGTGTGCGTTATCCCGAAATAAATTAGAGTAATACAACAAACGGTGAGCGATTTGTGAAACTAACAATTGTTAAATTTCTCTTTTGAACTTAACCTAATATGTGTCGTACTGCCGTTACAAGTGCTTTAGGCATCCCAGCCATTAGGTCAGAGGCATCCTGAGTTGGAGTTAACTTGAGGTGGGCTCGCTCCTTCTCTACCCAACAGCATGTTGTGACCAGTTTCCGACTGTTTCCAGACAAACCGCACTGTACCAAATGCCATTACTTCGAGGCCTAGTGATATATTTGATTCATTTTCATACCATAATATTTTAAATTTCATAACCATTTTATACGCACAGGATGAGATGGGTATCTCCCTACGGTAATGGAACAGACCATACTGCCAGCAACTCTACGCCGAGTGTCGGGTAGTGGAAAATAATCCGACTCCCTGACAGAGTGGTTGAACTATTCTGCGTGGAGGAATTTCCACTCAGTTTGATTACAAGGCATCTGACTTTCCGTTTCAGGAGAACCTTACAAACAATGTAATCCTACTCCTCATTATGTTTAAGGGTGAGAAAATACCTTCACAGACAGGTGAACTGGATATACACCTCGCCAGTCACGTAGGATTTAGCAGGCAAGGGAAAATCTTCTAAGTATTCCCCCAGCAGTGTGTTTCGTGATGTAAATTTGGCTACCTGCCATGTATAGCACAAGTTGAAGCCAAGTGATTTAAGTACTAGTGTGACAGCTGGGCGAGCATGAGAGGGGATGCTGTGAACGCAACGTTACCGATGTAGTAAAGCGCAACGGTCATAGCCAGCTGTTAACACTATGAGAAAAATTTACTGTAAAAATACACTTCTAAAAGCAGTGATTCTAAGTCATCATATTAAACAATGAATACCCAGTTCAGATGTGATCTCACAATGCAATTAAGTTGCCAGCAGAGTAGAACTCTCTACCATTGTGCACTGAACTATCATGTTCAGAGATTGAATCGCTATTCCTGTCACTACCAACATGTATGATGAGTTCTCCGAGCTACACATTCCTCATCCAGTACTCAACTCTTAACTTGTATGCAAGTTCATACTCATTCCATTCCTCACTTATAACGGCTGCAAAAGCACTGTGGTGATGCACTCTTTATCCCTGAGTACCTGGTACATATTTGTGTCAGCAATTAGTTGCTTCACTGTACTCCAATATGTCATTAGCTAGTTCTCTTAATTCGTATTTATTGCCAGATGTTGAAGGTACTTCATTAATCTGATGGGTGTAGTACAACACGTTGTCACACTTGATATGTTTGGTACCAACTTCAAGTCATGAAGTTATATACCTTCATTTCACCATGGTAATAACATTTCGTTTTCGATTCGAACATGCAGAGTGCGCAGGGTACAAACCGGTTCTCACTACCTGCATATCACCTGCACTGTCCAAAGATAGAAGGTCTAGTGAATTATACTCCCAAAACTTCATTACAGTATAGGATGGACGGAAAAACGTTTCATCCAAAAAAAGGACCGATCTCTTGTCTTTCTCTGCTAAAGTTCTCAAGTACACCAATCTCTTAAGCAGAATTTAGTTTCTTCCATGTTCTTCACACTTATTAAATTTAAAGCCTATTGAAAGCAATACTTACCTCAGACTTTGCGACTCGCCTTGTAATACAGCAACCTTGAAACGAAATGATTCTGGATCCACCTTATTCAACACCAATGCGTATACTGTTGTCAATACAGGACAGCGAATATGAGATTTATAAACTGCAGATCGCCTAATTCCGTCTGATGATGCACTTACCTGTATCATCTAGTAAGTTTTCATTATTCACTGCTCCATTTTACCCAGAGTGGATAGCTTCATCCCATTATCACCTCCCTTCTGATTTTCTTAATAAATGTGTGATGTTTCCTTACCACTGAAGCTCGTTTACTTGCTTGAATGAAAGGCAAGCTAAAGGAAATTGCACTCTTTTCTAAACCACGAAAAGCAATTACATTCCCTATGAACAACCTTGTTTTAGGACTTGCCATCACCTAACATACGGAGACAATACACTTCCGAAGGAATACAATACATTAAATCAACGGCGTCAGCTGAAATATCGCACAAGACAGTTCAACATTCGGCATGCAAAAGCCGACAGCACAGCTAATTAGGCACCTTTCCCGCCAGTACATACCTCGTTCTTACCAAGCTGTGCACAGTACGGACGAGAAATTCTTTTCCTCGAGAGTCCAGAGAAAAATGGCTAAAATGTGGAGAATCTCAAAGCATCTCGAAATAAATGTAATAGTGCCACATTCCCTTGAGCACCTTTGCGAATTGCAACAAAATGTTGGTGTTGGAACTTCTAGTTCAAAGTGCGGCATTCGGGTTGTTTTAAACAACGGCATTTTTTGTTGATCTGTCCTGGAACACTTGGATTATTTCTTTTGATCTTATATTTAAGTTTATATGAACACATAAAGGAATGACATAGAAAAGAACTTACTTTAGATGATCGTTAGAAATGAACACAAAAATAAAAATCAAACTTTCGCAATGGTTTCATGGGCTGTGAATTAGTGGAACATCCTTTTACATTATTTTAAAGACGTAATATTTATTATGAAATGTAAATTTCTCGAACATATGCAATGGTAATTACTTAGTATGTACTTTTTAGAAAATGGAAATTGCAACACCATGAAGGCATAGAGTCGTTTGTGTTGATTTTCAAGATATGGAACGATGCCATGTAGGTATGTAACCGATTAAAGTTTCAGACCCATTGGATTGTTGCTACAAGTCTCCCCACGTGTTTGGTCGCGGAGGAATCAACTCCAGTATATGGACTCTGGTGTGGCGTAGTTGACTTGCAGTCTGTGCAGTGAAGTGTTCCCCGTAAAACATGCCTCGACGTCAGAGAAGAGCACGCTATCAACAACTGTCGCCGTTTGAGAGGGCTCGGATAATTGGGCTGTGTGAGGCTGGATTATCGCTAAAGCTGGGTTCACACGGTGCGAGTAGACTCGGAGCGAGTGGACTCGCATGATGCGTGCGCATGTTTGGCCCGCCACTCGCATCATGTGAACAGTTCATGCGAGTCTAGTTGCCTGAGTTTGAGAGAAGCGAGTCAACTCGGACCGTGCCCAACTTTCTATAAGCGAGTAGCAAATTCAAGATGGCGGAAAGCTTGAAGACGGTGCAAGGAAGGAAGTGGAGCGATATGCAGACAATAATACTTGCACAATTGTACGAATCTGAAAAAGTGTTGTGGAATGCTAGGTTTCTCAGTTATAAAATAAAAGATGCCAGGGATTCAGCGTTGCTACGGATTGCTGAAAAAATGAATATTCCTGGGGTAGACGTCGAAGAAATCAACAAAAACTAAAAACATTCGTAGCACGAACAGAGAACTACTATTAAAAATTAAGAAATCCAAGAAGTCAGGCACATTACCCGAAGAAATTTATTCACCGAAAATGTAATGGTTTAACATCGCTGATGCTGTGAGCTTGCATCCGGGAGACTGTTGTTTCGAGCCCCACTGTCGGCAGCCCTGAAGATGGTTTTCCGTGGTTTCCCACTTTCACACCAGGCAAATGCTGGGGCTGTACCTTAATTAAGGCCACGGCCGCTTCCTTCCAACTCCTAGGCCTTTTCTATCCCATCGTCGCCATAAGACCTATCTGTGTCGGTGCGACGTAAAGCAACTAGCAAACAAAAAAAAACATCGCTGATAGATTCCTGAATGGAGTAATGAATACGAGAAGCAATTTCACCAACTTGGTAAGAGTGTGATATTTATTTATTTATATTTATATATTACTCCGTTGTCGTCTATCATTTATTAATGGGTCAAAGAATATAATACCTACATTGTAAACCATTCAATATTACAGGGCTGAGTGAATGTTTAACAATGTATTATATTCTTTGACACTTAATAATTGATACATGCGAACACACTATGATTCATTCTTTCAGTGCATCATAGATCGGATCCAACACAGCCGACACAAACGTGGATATTGTAGTCTTTGGAACTCGATATAAAGATTCCAAAGATCTGAGACAGTCACAAGTCGCCAAGTACCGTAGTGTAACCTGGAGTTTCAGACGGGCAGTTGAAGCCGCTCTCATATTTGTGTTGCATTTCTGTATTTGTACTTTAATCATCTGTAGAAGTTGATCGAACTGGATAGCTGTGAGTCGTAAGTGATTTTTGAATGTGATTTCATCCCCCTCTAGAACTTCACGTAAAAAATGTGTCGACGCACCGAATGCACTACGTCGCGCTCACATTACATTTTCCTTTCGATTTATTTTTCCAACACTATTTACTAACTCGACAATTAACATATCAGCAACAGCTTACGAGGTCCGCCATCTTAATTCAGACGCGAGTACAATGTCGTGTGAACACCCATTACATGCGAGTAGCTGGCCAGAAGAGGCGCACGCATCATGCTAGTCCACTCGCTCCGAGTCCACTCGCATGATGCGTGCGCATATTTGGCCCGCCACTCGCATCATGTGAACAGTTGATGCGAGTCCAGTTGCCTGAGTTTGAGAGAAGCGAGTCTACTCGGACCGTGTCCAACTTTCTACAAGCGAGTAACAGATTCACGATGGCGGAAAGCTTGAAGGCGGTGCCAGGAAGGAAGTGGAGCGATACGCAGACAATGAAATTTGTACAAATATACTTACCTGAAGAAGTGTTCTGGAATGCTAGACTTCTCACTTATAAAATAAAAGATGCCAGGGATTCAGCTTTGCTACGGATTGCTGTAAAAATGAATATTTCGAAGAAATCAACCTCTGTGGTGTAGTGGTTAGTGTGATTAGCTGCCACCCCCGGAGGCCCGGGTTCGATTCTCCGCTCTGCCACGAAATTTGAAAAAGTGGTACGAGGACTGGAACGGGGTCCACTCAGCCTCGGGAGGTCAACTGAGTAGAGGTGGGTTCGATTCCCACCTCAGCCATCCTGGAAGTGGTTTTCCGTGGCTTCCCACTTCTCCTCCAAGCAAATGTCGGGATGGTACCTAACTTAAGGCCATGGCCGCGTCCTTCCCTCTTCCTTGTCTATCCCTTCCAATCTTCCCATCCCCCGCAAGGCCCCTGTTCAGCATAGCAGATGAGACCGCCTGGGTGAGGTACTGGTCATCCTCCCCAGTTGTATCCCCTGACCCAGAGTCTGAAGCTCCAGGACACTGCCCTTGAGGCGGTAGAGGTGGGATCCCTCGCAGAGTCCGAGGGAAAAACCAACCCTGGAAGGTAAACAGATTAAGAAACAAAGAAAGAAAGAAAGAAAGAAAGAAAGAAGACATTCGTAGCACGTACAGACAAGAGCTATTAAAAATTTAAAAAATCCAAGAAGTCAGGCACATCACCCGAAGAAATTTATTCACCGACAATTCAATGGTTTAACATCGCTGATAGATTCCTGAATGGAGTAATGAATACAAGAAGTAATTTCTCCAACCTGGTAAGACTGTGATACTTGTTTATTTACTTCTTACTCTGTTGTCATCTAACATTTATTAAAGGGTAAAGAATATAATACCTACATTGTAAACCATTCAATATTCCCGGACTGAGTGAATGTTTAACAAGGTATTATATTATTTGACCCTTAATAAATGATACATGCCAACACACCATAATGTATTTCTTCAGTGCATCATAGATCGCATCCAACACAGCCGGCAAAAACGTGGATATTGTAGTCTTCGGAACTCGATACAAAGGTTTCAAAGATCGGAGTCAGTCACCAGTCGCCAAGTACCGTAGGGTAACCTGGAGTTTCAGACGGGCGGGTAAAGCCGCTTTCATATTTGTGTCGTGTTTCTGTATTTGTACTTTAATGATCTGTAGAAATTGATGGAATCGGAGAGCAGTGAGTCGTAAGTTATTTTTAAATGTGCTTTCATCCTCCTCCAGAACTTCACGTAAAATATTTGTCCACGCACCGAATGCACTACGCCGTAGAATCCACTCTCGCGCCACATTTCCTTTTTCTCTGTTTTGATTTTTCTAATACTATTCACTAGCTCGAAATTTAACATATCAGCAACAGCTGATATCCCTTCCCTTGCGAGGTCCGCCATCTTAATTTAGACGCGAGTACAACGTCGTGTGAACACCCATTACATGCGAGTAGCTGGCCAAGAGATGCGCACGCATCATGCTAGTCCACTCGCTCCGAGTCCACTCGCACCGTGTGAACCCAGCTTAAGGACTGTCGCTGCACGTGTTGGCCGACAGGCATCTACGGTACAACGTGTATGGCAGCAGTGGTCAAATGAATGTACCTACATTCGTAGACCTGGCACAGGCCCAGTGCGACAGACAACTGTGAGAGAGGATCGCCGCATCATTCGGATGGCCCGGATGGAACCCCATGGAACAGCAGCGCAAATTCGAGCAGCTGTTGCACCCCACGTTACACAACAAACAGTTGGTAATCGCCTGCGTGCAGCTGGCTTACGAGCCCGTGTCCCTGCAGAAGGTGTTCCATTGACCCCACAACAGCGACGTGTAAGGCTGGCCTGGTGTCGAGGAAGATCGACGTGGGTCGACGAATGGCATAGGGTCGTCTTTAGTGATGAATCGCGCTTCTGTCTTGCCCGCAATGATCGCCGGAATCGTGTGCGCCGACGTACCGGGGAGAGGGGCCGCCCAGATCTTATTGTCGAGAGGCACACAGGGCCAACACCAAGCATTATGGTCTGGGGAGCTATTGGCTTTAATGTGAAATCACAATTAGTGCTTGTTGAGGGCACTATGACTGCTCGACAGTACGTTGATAGGGTACTCAATCCAGTGGTTGTCCCTATGATAACGAACAATGCTAATGGGATGATTCAGCAGGACAATGCCCGGGTTCACACTGCACGCATCTCCAGAGAAGCTCTCCACGACATCACAACCTTAGAATGGCCCGCCAGATCCCCGGACCACAGTCCTATTGAGCATGTGTGGAACATGATGGGTCGACAACTGGACAACCGTCCGCAGCCACCCACAACTCTGGAGCGACTGACCCGTGCAGTGCAGCAAGCATGGTTCGCAATTCTTCAGGAAGCGATCCAGGGCCTTATTGACTCCATGCCTCGAGGAATTCGTCAATGTATTGCAGCTCGTGGTAGGCACATCCTGTATGATTGTTGTCCAAACTTGCGGTCAGAGGGAGCTGAAAGTGTAATAATCGAATCACAGCCGAACACTCGTCCTGCATGTTCAATTGCAGCAATGTATCACCACTCCTTCTGGGTGTTGCAATTTCCATTTTCTTCAGTGTATTTCTGGAGCAGATGTCATAAAATCAGATGTCCGCTTCACACTCGCTCGAAGATACTCCCACTATCCCCCATTTATTGTAAATAATTCACTTTACAGATGTACACAGTGAGCAACGTAAACATTGAATCATACAATAATGTTGACTGGACGAATCAGGCAACGTGATCTTGCTGTCACTGAACTGCGACTACCAGAGTCAAGATTTGTCTGTCATAAACGTGTTAGATTGTTAATAACGTAGTTCTGAATACAGGATGTAATGAAAGTAACACGAACATACACTTCTTTAACATGGCATTGCAGTTTATTTTCTGGGTTATCCCTGAAATATTAACGGGCCCATGATTTCCTCTTGGTAGCTATCAATATGTACTCTAAGAACTGCATCGCTTTAACGACAGTCAAATGATTAGGCTTAAATTAAATGACTGACTTTTACTCGTAGGTTAAGTGTGATGTTGCATACCTACTTACTTCCCCGTGAATAGAAGGCCAAACTTCCATTCACGACACGACCTGTTGTCCCGTTGCGCACGCTGTCAAAGCCTGTCGTTCTCAGTGTGCCACGTAACTGTGGTGTAACGTACGTGCTTATGTCCTCGAGAGCCTCATGAGGCATGCTTTTGTGAGAAAAAGCATTGAGAGGTTCTCGAGAAACTTGAGAGATGTCCTCTTGTTTCCTATCCCTAGTGCATAGTGACAAAGCATGGAACTAGAGCTATTCAATACTGGCTTAACGGAAACGTCTCCCATGAGACCTGGGTGAGCACTGACCTGCGTTCACCGTTCAACAACATTGGGCAATCTTCCCTTTTATTGGCTTGTGACGGTACACTCCCCTGTGCAGATTAGAAAGCTATTGGTCTAGGATGACTAGGGCCAAAAGAGCAGGTAAGTTATCGAGATGTTTGCATTTCCCAGAAGTTTCACTTGGAGTTGCTGAGGTCTAGATAAGGAGGTACAGGCCTCACATGTGCTATTGGTGACTTGATCCGGCATGTGGAATGCGGTATCAAGAGTTTTAGTTCACGCTGGAAAGCTGAGCCTCCAAGAGTAAGAGCTGTTACATGAGAAGGTAGACATTTGTGGCTTCCCCAGAACACATTAGCGATATTGAGACACAACACATCACAAGGGAAACATTCCTCTACACGATCATGATCGTGTTGATCACCAGTCATATCAGTGCAGAAGTATGGAAAATCACAGACGTTGATCTGAAAAAGCAAAGAGGGTTTGGCTAGGACTGAGAAAGGAGAATGCCTCATACATTTTGTGATTTAGACAATAACACTCTTTCAATTCATGTTTATTACTATTAATTTGCAACATATAAAAGAAACAGAAGAAAAATTCTACTCATGGCATCTCTAAAATACAAAATGAACTAAGATTAGCACAAAATCACATAATCTCTGTGTCACAAAACAATCAAGATCTCGCAAGTTAATTGCAGAAAACATAACACATCTCGTTCCATAAGCTGTAAAAAAATTTTCTTTCTTGAGGAAACCACTTTTCATTGCTCAGAATTTAAATCCAGACCTCCTCGATAACCAACCAATGGCAATGTTATCCAGAAATCATACCCCACTAAAATGATATTGTAAATGTTATTTAAACACCACTACTAAGTATGTTTTAGATTCACACAATATACTATTCCTCATTCAATTCTGAAGAGCTCGAAATAAATACCCTACACAGGGTGGCGCAAAAGTCACTGGACACTGATTTAAACAAATAATTGAATTTCTGTTTCATTACAAATACAAACAATGCTAACTGTATTCTGCCTGCATGAATACATCTTACAAGTCTTTGGAACATTTACATACTGTATGGCATAGGGTTCTATCACTGTCGAAATCATGAAATGCGTCGTGTATATATTCTTTTATTTCAGCAATGGTCTGAGGATTTTTAAAATAAACAGAGTCCTTGACGACATCACGTAGGAAAAAATCCATGCACGTGATATCTGGTGAACGTGGAGGCATGTCACCCTTCGACCAATCACTTTTCTATGGAAAGTTTCATTTAAATAATCGCGGACGGCAGTGGCATAATGTGGTGGTGCCCAACCATGTTGAAGGTAATTTTCTTGAAAGTTTTCAGCACACGCCGTAAGTCCTGGTACCAGATAATTCTGAAGCATGTCCAAATACTTATCCACTGTAACTGTTCCGTCAAAAAATATGGTCCAAATACGCCAAATGATAATATTGCCTCCAGACACTCACACTAGTTTGATTTACTTGTTCTTCTAAGAAAAGATACTTATTCTCAGTATACCAGTACGTGCATTTATGTCCGTTAACTTAAAATTGGCGTCATCAGACTACAGAATGCTATTGAATAGGTTAGGATCATCTTTTTGTTCGCCAAGCATCAATTCACAAAACTTAAGACGATATGGATCGTCTTCCAGTAATCCATGTCGTAAACGTCGTATGTTAATTTTAAACTTCTGTTTGTGTAACATTCTTTGCATTGACCCTCGTGATAAATTCAGCTCACTTGCTAATCGTCTGGTTGATTTTCGCGGACTTTGGTTCACAGCTAAACTTACACGCAATTCATTTTCCTCAATTGTGACTGTTCTTGGGCGGTCAGATCCCGGTGCATCCATAACAGATCCATGTTCTTCAAAACTATTTCGTACGTCGTACGCTGTTTTTCTAGACGGTGGTTTTGATCTAAAGTGTTGTCCCCGTTCATTAACAACTGCAGTAGCACCGCTTTTGAAAATGACAATATTAAACCAAGATTCGTTGGTAAATCAGATCAATGCACATCATATTATAAGAAAAACACAAATTACATAGGACAATGAAATAACATTCCCAACAAATATACATTCACCAGCCTAGTGATACTTGAAATACACAATTACAGTGTATTTATAAGAAAATCATAATTATTGATAAACAATTTGCTAACAACTTAATGCACATTTCAATCATCGTTTTCAAATTCATACTGCAATGACACTTATCAAGGTTACAAAAACTGCTAGCACTGCCTCTCTTTGATTCTGTAACTTAGGAAATTCTGGTTTGTAACTGTAACCAATTAACACATAGAAAATTCTGAACAGTTTGCACAGTGGCGGCTGTAACCCATCTCCACTCCAAAAAATACAAATATTTAGAAACATACCGGTGTGTGGTTTTCTTTTTTGCCATTTGCCTTACGTCGCACCGACACAGATAGGTCTTATGGCGACGATGGGACAGGAAGGGTCTGGGAATGGGAAGGAAGCGGCCGTAGCCTTGATTAAAGTACAGCCCCAGCATTTGCCTGGTGTGAAAATGGGAAACCACGTAAAACCACCTTCAGGGCTGCCAACAGTGGGATACGAACCCACTATCTCCCGGATGCGAGCTCACAGCTGCGCGCCTCTAACCGCACGGCCAACTCGCAGGGTGGTATGTGGTTTTCAGGGGCTCTCCACTGAGTTTTCCACACTGAACAAACACGCAAACAACCCCAACACATATACACATTCCTCATAAAAAACTATAAACCTATATAATTAAACACACAATAACACCTGCAATGGCAAAATATTCACCAATTCAAACACTCGGTGTGAGCGCGCAAAAACGTAACTTCTTAATGTTACCAACATCATTGAAATAAAACCAGCAACGTCGTAATGCAAAATTACATGTTATATTGACATTTATAAACTAGAGATTTTTAAATAAGGAAAATCACAATATCATTTCCTTATTTTGACAACATAAAAAGTACAATTTTTAAGGTTCATCGATTTACAAATGTGGCTATGGAATAGGAAAGTTGGTGATATTCTATCCTCTTTGGTATTAAAAGACCTGGCGTGAACACCTCTACAGCATTTTGTGTTCCCATTTGCTTTGAGCGATCCCCTCTTAAATACTACCGCTGAGTCAAGAGGGTGCCAGCTGCCACGTTCTCATATCGGTCGTAATGCAAGTGCTGCCTCTCTGTGGTCGAACGAAGAATCGCTGTGAAGTGATGTCTTGGCTGTTGTTTCCACAGCCTGTCGGAAAAAGTTGGGCACGCATGCGCAAAAGGCAGAGTTCCTGGTTTCTGGCTAAAAGCTTAGCTCTCGCTGAGCTGTGACCACACAGCACCCGGCGTGCAGCGCACCAGTAGTTACCTGGTTGTGAGGGGAGTTGAATAATTTCTTATTCTTTTTCTGACGCCTTTTCCAATGCACTGTATTTGATTGTAGATAATATTTTTCCAACAGGCAATGTGCTGCAGCACATAAGGTACGGCCGCCACACAGGACATGACCATCAATGATGGACACTTCAAACCACCTCTCTACACTACTTTGGAATACATCACCATTTCCCTGTAAATTCACGAAGTTTTGCAGACCTCATCTTCAATACACCTAACAGTTTGATCTTTCTTTCAGAATCAAGAATTCATTCCACAGAGGCATTAGAAGTGCAACCACTCAATCTCCTGTAGAGACCAAATCTTCTCTCTGAACTGTCTGTCTACAATTTTGTAGTAAACACATTAGACCAGTGGTAACTATTGAAAACACATTGTGGTAAGTATGTTTATCAAAGTAGTGTATGTTTCACTTGTCAATCTTCCTTCTGCTTATGACATGTGCCTAAGTGCATATATGTTTTAAACATGTAAGGAATGAAAGGTTCATTTTACCAGGACCAGTAATTGGACTAGCATCTTCATTCCTAGTATATGTATCTTTCATGGGATGCTGTATATTACAGACTGACCACCACTTTTGAATTAATTTTAGGAACTGGATTGAGCCATCAGAAACATCCACACCTTGAGTCTTAAGCAAATACAAATCAGCAACATTCTTACGATCAAAGACTTTACTGCTAATGACACATTTTGTCTCTATTGTTGTTGGATACAGAGCCTTCCTAGATAAATTTGAAGCCATTTTTAGTAACAATTTCTTCTCCGAACGAAACAGCTCTTTATGATCTGAAAATTTGGCCTGAGAAGTTATAATTTACAGACTGGCTCTGTACCAACACCAACACTGACCACATCACTTAAAACATCAACTGTCTTATCAAAGATTGGTATAATAAGAGAATGTCACTGCCCATATCATTAGTTCTGGAGAGTATCTTATTTGATTAATTACAGAGAGCCCTAACTGTTCCGGGACAAATTTTACTTCACTAATTCCCTCTGCATTAAACTCACAGGTCTAACTCAAGTGCATTTTTTTAAAAGGTTCATAGAAAGAATCATCAGAATAACTTGTGAAATGACTTAGCAAAGTGTAAAACTTCGTCCATCTGTCATATTTCCGGTCTTCACAAGCACTAAAATGCTCTGTAGGCAAACACACATTTTTGTGAAACATTTGAACTGCAAATTAACTTGAAACTTTAAATCTCAATGTTGCAACCTTAATACATGACTCATCATCCACCTTCACAAACAATGCATAATCTTCCTTCACTATTCCATTGAATGGTTCAACGAATTTCTTCTGAACTTCACAGATGAAGGGGGTAAAATCTGTAAAATTGTCACATTCACACCACTTAATGAAATAACGTCCAAATACTAAAAACACCACAACACATAAAAATATCTTGATAACCGATAAAAGGACACTGCATCACTATTTAACACATACAAATATTCGGTGGAAAACAAAGCAAAACCAAACCCCATGGCACTACTGCCCATGAAGGGCCTTGGCCTACCAAGCGACTGCTGCTCAGCCCAAAGGCCTGCAGATTGCGAGATGTCGTGTGGTCAGCACGACGAATCCTCTCGGCCATTATTCTTGGCTTTCAAGACCCATTTGGTGGAAAAATACAAATCGCGAATTCCAGTAGCAAGATAACCTCAACCAACCACACACGTGAGCGGTATAAACAGAACTGAACGTAGGCATGGCCTCACACGCCGTCTTCACGTGGCCCAATGTGACAGCCATTTTGTCACGTATCTATATATGCATTCCGGTCTGATAATATTGTAGTTGGTCCGGGTTCATACGTGAAGAGAAATTGACAATCCTTTCCAACATACGATAAGTCAAAGACGCCAAAATTTGGTTGTTGAGATGATAGACGACTTTAAGAGGCTGGGTGGTGCGCATACAGACGTAGAAGTACCGCACGATTGAATTTACTGAAAAGTGTTTCTTATTTCTACAACAAGGAGCAACGTAATAAATATAAGACATCCGCCCGACTCCTTGGCTGAATGGTCTGCGTTCAGGCCTTCAATTCGGAGGGTCCCGGCTTCCAATACCGGCAGGGTCACGATTGTAACTGCTTGTGGCTCGAGGACTGTGTGTCCCAACACTCTCCTCTTCATATTTATGCAACACTACCAACACGCAATAGTGATTACATCCCATCACGTAGGCTTGGCGTCGGGATGAACATCAGATCGTAAAACAGAGTCAAATCCACATGTGAGACACATCTTGCACCCACTACCCCAATGCTGCGGGAAAAGCGGTAAAATATAACAGACCCATGTCATGGCTGCAATTGACTTATATTAAGTTATCGACAAGAAGCAGAAACTTGTAAAGAGAATACACGATTATGTAACATACGTCGCGCGCAGTTGGTACGATCTCAAAACTGACCCTCTTCCTTTCTCCTTACCAGGATGACGATGAAGTGTTGTAACTGCACGTACAGTATTATATAATTATTGAAGTTAGTTCACGTACGTAGATTACTAAGTACTGTTCATTTGCTAGTTAACATTTCATGAAGTTCATATTTTCTCGTTGTCAGAACGTCGAACATTTTCTTTAGTAAATTGGACTTAGCTATGAAGCATGGTTCATTTACCACGACGCCATCAAGAAACACTGTTTCTCTTGCATTCCTAGACGGAAGTGCGCTGTGTGTCGTCACACGGCTTCGAGGAAATTCGCTGTGGCGCATCGAATGTTTCGAAACAGTCAGCGGTGACATTTAGCCCATATTTACTGTTAAAACTGTATTTAAATATACAAGAGGCTTATCGCATTCTATGTTGTACATATATAATCACGATATAAAACTAGCAATAATTCTTCTTCTTCTACAATTTCCTCATCGCATGTCCGCTGTCATCACGGCGATCGACTCTTGTTCCCAGCAAGTCGGAAAAGTGTGGTGGAACGAAGCCCACAACATTCTCGTAGATTATGTACGCAAGATTTTCTCCTTTTTGCTCTACTCCTCTTTCCTTAAATGTCATCTATAAGATAAACTGCAGGAGGTCACTTATTCATTTGAGCCAGTCCCATAAAACAGTAAAAATTACAAGAAAGATGATACATATTAGAGTGGTGCTGCCTAGTACCAGATACTAGCACTAGTATCAGAGGGATGTTTTTCTTTACGTTGTCCTTGGACCTCCCAATTCACTTTAAAGACTTCCATGTCGTCCAGGACTCTTCGTAGTAACAGAGAAGCTTCTGTTCAAGTTTCTCAAGTTCCAAGAGATCTGGGAATGTGCGGTTCCTGGTTCAAACATGGTTTCATTTGGATCTGCAAGTAGACAAGTTGATGTCTATTGAGAGGGCGAACTGTACGTCTCCACATTCGCGGCTACTTCACGTCGAGTGTCAGGTGGAGCTATTAGTTTTAGTTGGTTGGTTTTAGATACCCTGCGATCAGTCAGTAATCTTCTACGAGTGCAACGTAGAACTTCTTGGCATGTACAGATTTATACCATACAGCTGTGGCACTTTTTCTGGATGAGCGGCCCAATCTGATCATGTCAAAGCATTGTGAGAGGACTTTTGCCTCGGTGTTGGAGCAGTGATAAGTGCAAAGCTTGACCTCAGATACTTAGGCGTATCACTATGTTCCAGTACATTTCCCAATCACTTCACCTGCAACTTTCAGTATTCCCCACGTGAAAAGCATATGTCTGGTTCTTTGATGGATTTGGTTTGAAATTATTATTCCCTAAACGTATAAACCACCACATTACCCCACAATTTCCAATGACATGACCAAAGTACTCTACTTTCTGATATTGTACGTGACCTCCAGCTTGGAGTACTGTAGCCCCACATCTCGAAGGATGGTGTGCAGGCGTCAGCAACATAAAGTAAACCGGGTGAGTTAGTAATGCGGTTATGGGCGCGCGCTGTGAGCTTGCATCCGGGAGGTAGTGGGTTCGAACTCCACTGTCGGCAGCCCTGAATATGGTTTTCTGTAGATTCCCATTGTTACATGGGGCAAATGCTGGGGCTGTACCTTACGAAGGCCACTGCCGATTCCTTCCCACACACAGGCCTTCCCTATCCCATCGTCGCCATAACACCTATCTGTGTCGGTGCGACGTAAAGCAAATAGCAAAACCACCTTAAAATAAGACAGGACATACACAACACTGAAGTAAACAGGAACAGAGAAAATGAAGTGACACGGGATTTAAATCATTATCTTGAATGCAGTCCTTGGGAACTAGTTTCAACAGGACTGCTCATGCTGTGATCAAGTACGCTGGTGAGAGACCTAAAGCACTGCACATGCTCCAGTGATGTGTCAGGTACTGTCAACTTTATGGGTTAAATGGCATGTTTTCTTACGGTCACTAAGTTAGTATTTTTCGTGTTTAAACCCAGAACTTTTTTTGACCAATCAATTTGCCAATATCTGTGGATTTTCATCACTTACTGCAAACAGAAAAGTATCATATGCATATTGCGGATTATTTATTTATTTATTTATTTATTTATTTTATTTATTTATTTATTTATTTATTTATTTATTTATTTATTTATTTATTTATTTATTACGATTTATTACGATTCAATGGGATGGGTTTAAAGCAATTGTTGAGGAATGTGAAAATAGGTTTCTACCTTTAAAGGTGGTAAGGAATGGTAAAGATCCCCTATATTATAACAGGGAAGTAAAGAGACTAAGGAGGAGGTGCAGGTTGGAAAGAAATAGAGTAAGTAATGGCTGTGGAAGTGAGGAGAAATTGAAGGAACTTACTAGGAAATTGAATCCAGCAAAGAAGTCAGCTAAGGATAACATGATGGCAAGCATAATTGGAGGCCATACTAATTTTAGTGAAAAATGGAAGAATATGTATAGGTACTTTAAGGCAGGAACCGGTACCAAGAAAAATATTCCAGGAATCATTAATGAACAAGGGGAGTGTGAATGCGAGGATCTTCAAAAGGCAGAAGTATTCAGTCAACAGTATGTAAGGATTGTTGGTTACAAGGATAATGTCCAGATAGAGGAGGTGACTAATACTAAAGAAGTATTAAAATTAAATATGACAGCAGTGACATTTACAGTAAGATACAAAAGTTGAAAACTAGAAAAGCAGCTGGAATTGATAAGGTTTCGGGGGATATACTAAAGACAATGGGTTGGGATATAGTACCATATCTGAAGTACTTACATGATTATTGTTTGCATGAAGGAACTTTACTAAATGAATGGAGAGTTGCTGTATTAACCCCTGTATATAATGGAAAGGGTGATAGACATAAAGCAGAAAATTACAGGTCAGTCAGTTTGACATGCATTGTATGTAAGCTTTGGGAAAGCACTTTTTCTAATTATATTAGACATGTTTGCAAAATTAATAACTGGTTTGATTGAATTTTGGCATTTAATAGGGTAGATCATGGGAGACTATTGGCAAAAATGAGTGCAATTGGACTTGATAAAAGAGTGACTGAATGGGTGGATCTGTTTCTAGAAAATAGAACTCAGAGAATTAGAGTAGGTGAAATTTTATCTGTCCCTGTAAAAATTAAGAGGGGAATTCCTCAAGGCAGTATTATTGGACTTTTATGTTTTCTTGTATACACTGACTGACAGTGACAATACAACACCAAGGAGGAGTGGTTCGAAAGGGATGAAAGTTGGGGAAAAAACAGAGACGGCACGGAAGAATAATTGATGTTTATTTCAAACCGATATGCATTTTACACAATGCGCGCGGCATCGACTCAGTACAATGTAGGACCACCGCGAGCGGCGATGCACGCAGAAACACGTCGAGGTACAGAGTCAATAAGAGTGCGGATGGTGTCCTGAGGGATGGTTCTCCATTCTCTGTCAACCACTTGCCACAGTTGGTCGTCCGTACGAGGCTGGGGCAGAGTTTGCAAACGGCGTCCAATGAGATCCCACACGTGTTCGATTGGTGAGAGATCCGGAGAGTACGCTGGCCACGGAAGCATCTGTACACCTCGTGGAGCCTGTTGGGAGATGCGAGCAGTGTGTGGGCGGGCATTATCCTGCTGAAACAGAGCATTGGACAGCCCCTGAAGGTACGGGAGTGCCACCGGCCGCAGCACATGCTGCACGTAGCGGTGGGCATTTAACGTGCTTGAATACGCACTAGAGGTGACGTGGAATCATACGCAATAGCGCCCCAAACCATGATGCTGCGTTATCTGGCGGTAGGGCGCTCCACAGTTACTGCCGGATTTGACCTTTCTCCATGCCGACGCCACACTCGTCTGCGGTGACTATCACTGACAGAACAGAAGCGTGACTCATCGGAGAACACGACGTTCCGCAATTCCCTCATTCAAGTCGCTCTAGCCCGGCACCATGCCAGGCGTGCACGTCTATGCTGTGGAGTCAATGGTAGTCTTCTGAGCGGACGCCGGGAGTGCAGGCCTCCTTCAACCAATCGACGGGAAATTGTTCTGGTCGATATTGGAACAGCCAGGGTGTCTTGCACATGCTGAAGAATGGCGGTTGACGTGGCGTGCGGGGCTGCCACCGCTTGGTGGCGGATGCGCCGATCCTCGCGTGCTGACGTCACTCGGGCTGCGCCTGGACCCCTCGCACGTGCCACATGTCCCTGCGCCAACCATCTTCGCCATAGGCGCTGCACCGTGGACACATCCCTATAGGTATCGGCTGCGATTTGACGAAGCGACCAACCTGCCCTTCACAGCCCGATCATCATACCCCTCGTAAAGTCGTCTGTCTGCTGGAAATGCCTCCGTTGACGGCGGCCTGGCATTCTTAGCTATACACGTATCCTGTGGCACACGACAACACGTTCTACAATGACTGTCGGCTGAGAAATCACGGTACGAAGTGGGCCATTCGCCAACGCCGTGTCCCATTTATCGTTCGCTACGTGCGCAGCACAGCGGCGCATTTCACATCATGAGCATACCTCAGTGACGTCAGTCTACCCTGCAATTGGCATAAAGTTCTGACCACTCCTTCTTGGTGTTGCATTTGCTCTGTCAGTCAGTGTATATCAATGATATGTGTGAAGAAGTTGAATCAGAGATAAGGCTTTTCGAAGATGACGTTATTCTGTACAGAGTAATAAATAAGTTACAAGACTGTGAGCAACTGCAAAATGACCTCGATAATGTAGTGAGGTGGACAGTAGGGAGTGTATGATGATTAACGGGGATAAAAGTCAGGTTGTGAGTTTCACAAATAGGAAAAGTCCTCTCAGTTTTAATTACTGCGTTGATGGGGTGAAAGTTCCCTTTGGGGATTATTGTAAATACCTAGGTATTAATATAAGGAAAGATCTTCATTTGGGTAATCACATAAATGGAGTTTTAAATAAAGGGTACAAGTCTCTGCACATGGTTATGAGAGTATTTAGGGGCTGTAGTAAGGATGTAGAGGAGAGAGCATATTTGTCTCTGGTGAGACCCCAACTAGAGTAGATTACTTGATTCAGGAACTGGAAAAATCCAAAGAAAAGCACCTCGATTTGATCTGGGCGATTTCCGACAAAAGAGTAGCGTAACAAAAATGTTGCAAAGTTTGGGCTGGGAAGACTTGGGAGAAAGGAGACGAGCTGCTCGTCTAAGTGGTATGTTCCGAGCTGTCAGTGGAGAGATGGCGTGGGACGACGTCAGTGGACGAATAATTTTGGATGGTGTCTTTAAAGGTAGGAAAGATCACAATATTGTAACAGTAAATGTGGTACTTCGGTAGACATGAGACGCAGGGCGTGTACCATTCGTTGAAGTGCGTACAGAGGGAGACTGTTTGTTTAGAAATAAATCTTAAAATTTTTCCTCTGAGTTTATTAACAAATTCAAAGTCATGTCACCTCTGTACAGCAGATACAGTAGAAAATGTACCTCGTCCTAGGGCTGGAGATGTCCTTGGATTCCGGCAGTTCCTCCTTTTCCCATACCAGTGAATCACCATTCCTCCCCCGATGGAAGTTCTAGAAGATCCATCCGACGTCCTGAAGATCCATACGGTGCTGATGAAGCGCGTTGAGGTAGTCCTCGTGAACGATGATCGTGAATGAATTTCGTTAAGCCTTCGGGCGAGTTAATGCAAAGACTGCTTCTGCACAGATGAGAGGAAAGTTTATCAATGGTTTTAACAAGGTTCAAACACGAAAAAAGGTATCTTTGAGAGTTTATCACACGGTGAAATGTCACTAAATTTTGTGCCGTGTTAAATGAAAATAAGGCCACTAGACTCGAATGAGCATGTAAGTTTAATACTCATAAAAATAAAAGTCCACTCGAAACTTATCGTCGAATTTTAACAGAGTCACTTGAAGTTTGTGGCACTTGGCATAATGTAAAGTAATGTCGCACGACTTAGTTTGATACATTGTTCAAATTAATTTAATTGGATTAGAAAATAAAGATGTTTCACTCGTGAATTCGAACTCATTCACGTATTGATAATAACATGAAATTAAAAGACGAAATTAATCATGTATTGACAGTCCTCGGTTCGACTGTTCGTAAAATCGAAACGCACAACTGAATGTTCGTAGAATTGAAACGTGCTGTTTAGTATAATTGAAATGCACAGTTCACATATGCACAGTTTACAGTTCATGACCTAAAGTTCATGAAATGGTAAATTAGTGACGTAGTCATGCTTGCAATCGAGTAAATCTGGATTAAAACACAGTCTCATAAACTTGAAGTATTTAGTACTCTGTAAGGAGCAAACTGTTCTAAGTCCTGTCCATAACATTAAACTTGAAATTACGAGCACTCGAAAACATTCGCAAGTCTTAGACACTCGTGTAGAATAAACAGTCACTTGATGATGTTCAGATGAAGCACAATTTATATCACGTCCCGTCGGAGTAAAAGTTTATCACTCACAGTATAAAGAAATCCGTACAAGTCCATATTCGACGCGATTGGGTCAAAGTCTACGGACTCGAAGATTGATAGCCGCTTCACGCTAGATCACGGTCCTCGCGAACCGACTGTATGAACTCCACTGCCTAGCGTGCACATACACACTGTGGCCACACATTGCTCTGCTGAGCGAAGCAGTACTGTATTTATATTTGATCCGGGCCTGCACATCTCGTTCCATAACTTCATCGCCTCATGTCAGATTTACGTGAAACTCTGCAGGAACGTAGATAAGGGATCGGGTTACACGATGATATTGTTAAATTTGTTTAATTATTATTATGGGGAAAGTTATTACCCGTAGAAACTCGAAGAACATTCCACATCAGTCTAGGCTCTGTGTTGTGGTGAGGCATGCTGTGACGTACCCCGCTTTCTACGTCACACGCACACAGCTGTTGCTCGCCATCCAGTCAGTCTTTCGTAGCCGGCCCGGAGTGTAACGCGTAAGTTTTTAAAATTTCTATTGCGGGGACTTAGTTTTGTACCGCCGTTACCGGTACATCTCCCCCTCCTCCTGGGGAAAAGAAAATTCGATAGGATTTTCTTTTAATGATCTCTCCTGAAATATTTCTTTAGGTTGGCTGCATTGTAAATGCCCTCGATGCTTCCATCCAGCTTATTAATTTTGTATGCCCCGGTTTCGAGAACCTCTGCAATGTTATATGGTCTTACATAAAGTGGGCAAAACTTTGCATAAATGCGAAGTTCGGGGTGCGAAACAGCTGGTTTTCTTATCAATGGCCAGGGAGTTTAGATACGGAGTGACACATTTAGAAATGATACCATTATTCCCCATCTCTTTGATCACCGTCCTGGCTTCCTCTCGGTACTTCTCAGGAACTGGATAGGGCCGTTTTTTATAAGGAGAGGTGTCCTTAACATTCAATTGGTACTCAAAATCTCTAATAACGCCGGGTTTGTCATCAAAAACCTCAGGAAATTTCTCAAATATTTGTCGAGTTGCCTCTGCCATGCGAGAATCGAACTCTGGGCTTTCAGCCGCACTGGTGAGAAATATGAAGTGATCACGACCTTCGTCGAACACATCCTCAATAATGGGCACTTCCTGGCCCTCGACGGGTACCTCTTGACCGGGTCTACCCTCTTCGCAATCTATTTCATCGGCAGGCAGAGCATCGCTCATGTTGCCTCCGGTTTCTATGAATGGGGTACCCAGACCTTGGCACTTCAAATTATTACAGTCTACCAGCTGCACCTCTACAGAGTCGATGTTAAAAAATCGTATGACCTTGGCAGGATATTCAATGATTCCCTCACACTTGGCTAGGAAATCTAACCCTAGGATGACGTTGAATTTCATCGGCGAAATGACTAGGAATATATGCTCGAACTGGACACCTTCAATGTCAAATGTAACGAAAGCTTGAAATTTACATTTGATATGCCTGTCCGGTACTATCCCTTTAATTTTGATCTGTGCGACTGGTATCAATAACATGTCTTCTCCCCCTTCAACATTTCAATTAACCTCTCAGAAATTAATGAGGCCTGAGCTCCAGAATCGATTAAGGCGGTTACGTAAAGGGTATCCAAAGTAATATTAATAACTGGAAGTCTTCGTTGGACCTTTGGTGTTGTACGAGTGGGATCTTCATACAAGAGATCTGAGTCATCCAAGTACCAGTGATTAATATTAGTGACAGAAATTATTTCTCCTCTACTCCGGTTTTCAGGCAATCTTATTGTTGTGTTGTCGAAGTTTTTTAATTGCGCCTGTCGATTCGGGATTTGTCGCAGGCGTCGTGTTCTGTCTTTTGGCGTGCTCTTGGTATTCTAAAGAGGTAGCGCCAGGTAATCCTTCATCCCGGTTTCGATTCTGGATATATTCGCGAGTTTCTCCCCATCTTCTTTCGATCTCGGCTCTCGGCGAATCTCCAACTCGAGTAAGCGACTCAATAGGTTTCTTCCACGTTTGATTACGTCTGTAAGGCGTACTTTGCCCGTATGCACGTCTCCTAAATCGCCGGAAATGAGATAACGAATCTCTCCGTGGTTCCACTTCCTCACGGGGTTCGGGATTCGATCTCGGCGGGTTGTTAACTTCGGCATGGATGGTTGCAACCTCTTTCGTCTTAGCAACCCTGGGCGGATTTTGTGTATGGGCAGTGTCAAGTTTCCTTAATAAATTATCAAGTTGTTCTAGGTCTTGAACATTGGCTGCCACAAGAATTTCTTGTACATGCGCCGGAAATTGTAAAGTTACTACCTGTATTAACTCCTGTTGTGGCAAAGGAGGATCAAAGAATTGCATCTTCTTTAATTGAGAAATGAGAAAGTCGGAATATCGTGAAGAATTAATCGCTGTGTTGTATCTCCTGGAGTACAACTGTAGCTTAATCAAATGTTGAATTTCTGAATTCCAAAACCTCTTCAACAAGGCCTCCTTGAACTCATCATAGGTTTTAAATTTAAATGCTGTGTACCAATTTCATGCTTTCCCTTCCAATAATCTAGAAGCTATTCTCAATTGATGATCGGATCGTACTTTGTTCTCTTGAAAGTACTCTTCAATGTTGAGGAGGAATTCTTTCGCTGTGTACTCTTCCTTTCCGGAAAATTTTGCAGGTTTATCGTCTGATAATTTTAAAACTGTGGAAATGCTAGAAGTATCTCCGCTAGACCCTTGACATTGGTGTGTAGACACCTCCTTCTCCACCTGAGATATCCTATTATCAATGGTCTCTATTTTTCCTTGCAATTCGACGTTGATAGTCTTAACTTGTACACGGATGGAGTTTTCCACGCTCTGGACTTCCTTTTCAAGGTCCTGCTTCACTTCATTTACGTCGCGGCCTATGCGAATGATTTGAGTATGTGCTCTATCTAATTGGGTTTTTACATGCTTATCTGTTTCCTCTTGCTTTGTTTTAAGTAAATTAACCTCATTACTTATTTTCTGGAAGTTAGTCTTAAAAGATTCATGGATGTTATCCTGAATAGAGGCTATTTTTGCTTGTGCCTGTGATAACTGACCATGAGATTCTTTAAATTCTGCCTATAAGCTTTCAACTTCCTTAATCAATTGATGAAATGAAATGTCGTATGGCTTTTAGTGCCGGGATATCCCACGAAAGGTTCGGCTCGCCAGGTGCAGGTCTTTCTATTTGACTCCCGTAGGCGACCTGCGCATCGTGATGAGGATGAAATGATGATGAAGACAACACATACACCCAGCCCCCGTGCCATTGGAATTAACCAATTAAGGTTAAAATCCCCGACCCGGCCGGGAATCGATCCCGGGACCCTCTGAACCGAAGGCCAGTACGCTGACCGTTCAGCCAACGAGTCGGACTTAATCAATTGATGTGAGGTGGGAAACGAAGCTTTTAAGTCTTCAACTATTTGTAGTTTAAGGTCTTGTTTTACTGTTTCTAAGTCACGGATGAGGCGTTCGTTTATTTCCGTAAACTTAGAATTAATCTTCGCATTAGTTTCTGAGAATCGTTTTTCAATTTCAGAACCAGCTTTAGTAAGCCTATTTTCCAAATTAGCATTAACTTCGGTAAACTTGGTATTAATTATTTTAGTTACTTGTGTGATACGACTTTCCAAGTTGGCTGCAGTTGCGGCATTGGCCTCATTAATACGAGTGTTAATCTCATTAATACGAGATTCTAAAGTAGTACCTAATTGAGCAGTTGCAGCATTGGCCTCGTTAATACGAGCTTGTAAATCAGCACCTACTTGAGCATGCGATTCGGCAATACGTTCATTTATGCTAATCTTAAGAGCGTCAATAGCAGCTAAAATATTTTCCATTTTGATGGTAATGTATTTAAACCAAGCAACAAGAAAGTCATAAATCACTTGAAAAGAATTCAGATATCACCATTATTGTCCAATGGTTAAAAGTTCATGTTCTAAGTCATTCAAACATTCCCAAAAAGAAAATTCTCCGAGACATTTAAGACACAAAAAAAATTATCCCATATCATTGAAAACACTTCTTATAAAAGAAAAGTTAAATCTTGTTAGAAAGTTCTTTGGAATGTTAATGGCTATTCCACACAAAGCACTGGAAATGTATCGGGATTAAGTTGCTAAGTCACACGATTTTAGTGCGATTTTGTCTATCACTGCACTTCTTAATTTATTACTAGTACTTCAAAATTGAGCATAGAATGGTCAAGTGTCAATTTAATTTCTACTGCACTCATAATTAAGTTCTTATATTGCTGAAACGCTAATTTCTAGTTCTACTGCACTCCAAATCGGCCCCAACACGACTGGGGCGCCAATTTCTCCCCCTCTCATCTGTAACAGTAAATTAGGTACTTCGGTAGACATGAGACGCAGGGCGTGTACCATTCGTTGAAGTGCGTGCAGAGGGAGAGGGTTTGTTAACAAATAAATCTTAAAATTTTTCCTCTGAGTTCATTAATAAATTCAAAGTCATGTCACCTCTGTACAGCAGATACAGTAGAAAATGTACCTCGTCCTAGGGCTGGCGATGTTCTTGGATTCCGGCAGCTCCTCCTTTTTCCATACCAGTGAACCACCATTCCTCCCCCGATGGAAGTTCTAGAAGATTCATCCGACGTCTTGAAGATCCATACGGTGCTAATGAAGGGCGTTGAGGTAGTCCTCGTAGACGATGAACGTGAATGAATATCGTTAAGCCTTCGTGCGACTTAATGCAAAGACTGCTTCTGCACAGATGAGAGGAAAGTTTATCAATGGTTTTAACAAGGTTCAAACACGAAAAAAAGGTATCTTTGAGAGTTTATCACACGGTGAAATGTCACTAAATTTTGTGCCGTGTTAAATGAAAATAAGGCCACTAGACTCGAATGAGCATGTAAGTTTAATACTCATAAAAATAAAAGTCCACTCGAAACTTATCGTCGAATTTTAACAGAGTCACTTGAAGTTTGTGGCACTTGGCATAATGTAAAGTAATGTCACACGACTTAGTTTGAAACATTGTTCAAATTAATTTAATTGGATTAGAAAATAAAGATGTTTCACTCGTGAATTCGAACTCATTCACGTATTGATAATAACATGAAATTAAAAGACGAAATTAATCATGTATTGACAGTCCTCGGTTCGACTGTTCGTAAAATCGAAACGCACAACTGAATGTTCGTAGAATTGAAATGTGCTGTTTAATAGAATTGAAATGCACAGTTCACATATGCACAGTTTACAGTTCATGACCTAAAGTTCATGAAATGGTAAATTAGTGACGTAGTCATGCTTGCAATCGAGTAAATCTGGATTAAAACACAGTCTCATAAACTTGAAGTATTTAGTACTCTGTAAGGAGCAAACTGTCCATAACATTAAACTTCAAATTACGAGCACTCGAAAACATTCGCAAGTCTTAGACACTCGTGTAGAATAAACAGTCACTTGATAATGTTCAGACGAAGCACGTCCCGTCGGAGTAAAAGTTTATCACTCACAGTATAAAGAAATCCGTACAAGTCCATATTCGACGCGATTGGGTTAAAGTCCACGGACTCGAAGATTGATAGCCGCTTCACGCTAAATCACGGTCCTCGCGAACCGACTGTATGAACTCCACTGCCTAGCGTGCACATACACACTCTGGCCACATACTCAGGCCACACACTGTTCTGCTGAGCGAAACAGTACTGTATTTATATCTGATCCGGGCCTTCACATCTCGTTCCATAACTTCATCGCCTCATGCCAGATGTACGTGAAACTCTGCATGAACGTAGACAAGGGATCGGGTTACACGATGATATTGTTAAATTTGTTTAATTATTATTGTGGGGAAAGTTATAACCCATAGAAACTCGAAGAACATTCCACATCAGTCTAGGCTCTGTTGTGGTGAGGCATGCTGTGACGTCACCCGCTCTCTACGTCACACGCACACAGCTGTTGCTCGCCATCCAGTCAGTCTTTCGTAGCCGGCCCGGAGCGTAACGCGTAAGTTTTTTAAAGATTTCTATTACGGGGACTTAGTTTTGTACCGCCGTTACCGGTACAATATAAAGAGACAGAAGATTTAATACAATATGTAAAGAATCTAATTGTGATGGGAGACTGGAATATAGTGGTATGCAAAGGAGGATAAAGTAATATAGTAGGAGAATTCGGATTGGGACAATGGAACGAAAGAGGAAGTCGGCTGGGTGAATTCTGCACTGATCATAATTTAGTCCTTGCTAATACTTGGTTCAAACACCACAAACGGCGGCTGTATACGTGGACGAGACCTGGGGACACTGGAAGGTATCAAATAGACTTCATTATGATTAGGCAGTGATTCAGAAACCCGGTGTTGGGTTGGAACACTTTCCTAGGAGCAGAAGTGGACTCCGACCACAACTTGTTGGTCATTAAATGCCATCTGAAGTTGAAGAAATTGAAGAAAGGAAGGAATGCAAGGGGATGGGATCTAGACATGTTGAAAGAAAAGAATGTGAGGGATTGTTTCAAGGAACATTTTGCAAAAGGATTAAATGAAAAGGCTGAAGGAAACACAATAGAGGAAGAGTGGATATTCATGAAAAAAGAAGTCAGTAGGGCTGCTGAAGAAATGTTTGGAAGGAAGAAAAGATCAAGTAAGAATCAATGGATAACTCAGGAGATCCTAGACCTGATTGATGAACGACGAAAATACGAAAATGCTAGAAATGAAGAAGGCAGAAGAGAATACAAGCGATTAAAGAATGAAGTGGATAGAAAGTGCAAGGTAGCTAAGGAAGAATGGCTCAAGGAGAAGTGCACGGATGTCGAAGGTTGTATGGTCCTAGGGAAGGTAGGTGCTGCATACAGGAAAATTAAGGAAACCTTTATAGAAAGGAAATCTAGGTGTATGAATATTAAGAGCTCAAATGGAAAGCCACTTCTAAGAAAAGAAGACAAAGCAGAAAGATGGCAAGAACATATCCAACAGTTGTATCAAGGTAAAGATGTAGATGATTTGGTTCGGGAACAGGAAGAGGCTGTTGATGCTGATGAAATGGGAGACCCAATTTTGAGGTCAGAGTTTGACAGAGCTGTGAGTAATAAATAGGAACAAGGCTCCTGGAATTGATGACATTCCCTCTGAATTACTGACTACCTTAGGAGAAACCAGCATGGCAAGGTTATTCCATTTAGTGTGTAAGATGTATGAGACAGGAGAGTATAATTAATTTATCTCCCATTTAAAAAAATATAAGAGCGGAAATGAACAATCAAATCAAAATCACTTCAAATGCAATGGAGGTGTCTACCTTGGTGGCAAATGGCACACAAAAATATCTTACTATCAAGCATTAAATTGTCAATGAATAGACAGGAAGACAATTTCCTAAAATACAGTATTATACAATTTACACTAACTTTTTCTTTTAAACACACAGCTCATCATTAATAAATTTACAATATTTACAAAATTTAACTAATGATGATGATGATGCTTGTTGTTTAATGGGGCCTAACATCGAGGTCATCGGCCCCTAATGTTACGAAATGGTATGACAAATTAAAAGTCCAAAATTCTCAACTGACCAGAACTCAATACGTGAGGACGAAGAACGAATGAATGGACATGAATTTAAAGCAATCAGTGGATGCGACCCGCAATGCCTTACATTCACAGAAACTTACGTAAAACAATAGGATTACTGACCAAGGGACTGTTGCTATAGCGTAACACTGAATGGATGATGCTTGCAGTCTAAAGGGGGTCGAAAATCCAAGTTATCGGCCCCGCATAACGCTACTTACCTCTAGGAAGGTAGAATATGGTATTTGTCATGTTGCGGTACTAATCAAAAGTAGCAGAGAGTTGCGGTATTCCACACATTATGGTACTACACACAGGTCATGAAATTCGACATGCAATATAGACCTATGGGTTTTCTCACCTTGCGGCGCCATTTACAGGCAACGCAAACCTATGGTGTTCATCACCGAAGAGTACTAGCCACAGGGACCTGCACTATTCTGCGGTGTTCCTCATAGAGTGGGTACTAATCACAGACAAGGCAGGACCATGGTAGCTATCATCTCATGGTCCCACTCATATGGTGGTACTAATCACAGGTACTGCAGAAGCCGATCGCACGGTGCTCCTATGATACTAATCACAAACCTATTTGGTACCTAATATAGTGGTACTACGCGCAAGTAAAAGCGAACCATGATGTTCTCCGCATGGTGGTACTAATCACAAGTAGTTTCGTGGTTCCTTGGTCGCCCCTTACGACAGGCAGGGAATAACGTGGGTGTATTCTTGGTCTGCGTCCCCCAACCCACAGGGGGGTTGTGTGTTTGGTCCGCGAGAGGTATTTTATTTCCCTCAAGTCCGCCAGCAAGCCGCTTAGGACCCCCTATCCGCCACCTGGGACGCGCCACGTGGGAGTATCACTTCTCCCCCTGCTACGCCAGCGTAGTAGGTTCGTTGAAAATTTACTCATAATATCCTCTGTATTTAAAAACGTTATCAACTCATATACAACATGTGGAGTTATTTCAAACAATAATATACAACTGCTATTAGATTAAAATTTACGTTGCATTTATATATTTTATTTTCTTATACTTTTTGGAACCTAACTTGCATAGCGACCTGCTGCGTCTTAACCCAAGTCCTTTCGCCACTGCTTTTTAGACAACTGATAAGAGATAGGAATGTGAAAAGGGACACACTGTAGGATAGCAGTAGACAACTTAGCGTAGAAAAAGCGGAACATTTGTAAATACACTGACTGACAGTGACAATGCAACACTAAGGAGGAGTGGTTCGAAAGGGATGAAAGTTGGGGAAAAAACAGAGACGGCACGGACGAATAATTGATGTTTATTTCAAACCGATATGCAGGTTACACAATGCGCACGGCATCGACTCAGTAGGATGTAGGACCACCGCGAGCGGCGATGCACGCAGAAACACGTCGAGGTACAGAGTCAATAAGAGTGCGGATGGTGTCCTGAGGGATGGTTCTCCATTCTCTGTCAACCATTTGCCACAGTTGGTCGTCCGTACGAGGCTGGGGCAGCGTTTGCAGACGGCGTCCAATGAGATCCCACACGTGTTCGATTGGTGAGAGATCCGGAGAGTACGCTGGCCACGGAAGCATCTGTACACCTCGTAGAGCCTGTTGGGAGATGCGAGCAGTGTGTGGGCGGGCATTATCCTGCTGAAACAGAGCATTGGGCAGCCCCTGAAGGTACGGGAGTGCCACCGGCCGCAGCACATGCTGCACGTAGCGGTGGGCATTTAACGTGCCTTGAATACGCACTAGAGGTGACGTGGAATCATACGCAATAGCGCCCCAAACCATGATGCCGCGTTGTCTAGCGGTAGGGCGCTCCACAGTTACTGCCGGATTTGACCTTTCTCCATGCCGACGCCACACTCGTCTGCGGTGACTATCACTGACAGAACAGAAGCGTGACTCATCGGAGAACATGACGTTCCGCCATTCCCTCATCCAAGTCGCTCTAGCCCGGCACCATGCCAGGCGTGCACTTCTATGCTGTGGAGTCAACGGTAGTCTTCTGAGCGGACGCCGGGAGTGCAGGCCTCCTTCAACCAATCGACGGGAAATTGTTCTGGTCGATATTGGAACAGCCAGGGTGTCTTGCACATGCTGAAGAATGGCGGTTGACGTGGCGTGCGTGGCTGCCACCTTGGCGGGAGATGCGGCGATCCTCGCGTGCTGACGTCACTCGGGCTGCGCCTGGACCCCTCGCACGTGCCACATGTCCCTGCGCCAACCATCTTCGCCGCAGGCGCTGCACCGTGGACACATCCCTATGGGTATCGGCTGCGATTTGACGAAGCGACCAACCTGCCCTTCTCAGCCCGATCACCATGCCCCTCGTAAAGTCGTCTGTCTGCTGGAAATGCCTCCGTTGACGGCGGCCTGGCATTCTTAGCTATACACGTGTCCTGTGGCACACGACAACACGTTCTACAATGACTGTCGGCTGAGAAATCACGGTACGAAGCGGGCCATTCGCCAACGCCGTGTCCCATTTATCGTTCGCTACGTGCGCAGCACAGCGGCGCATTTCACATCATGGGCATACCTCAGTGACGTCAGTCTACCCTGCAATTGGCATAAAGTTCTGACCACTCCTTCATGGTGTTGCATTTGCTCTGTCAGTCAGTGTATGTAAATTTAAAATTGCCTATATATTTGTGAATATTCAGCAGAGAATATGCACACATACATACGGGGATGGAGGCACTTCCGTGTATTTGTACATGTACAATTTTAGGAAAATAAATAAATAATAGTATTAATAATAAATGCTATCTCCAAAATATTACCCAATACTATTCGTTGCTTCCTTTTTCCTTTCTGCTGATCCCTATTTCAACAATGACTAGCTATTTTATTTATCCTCCTATTACCGGAGTAATAATATATATCCTCTCTGTGAATACTTCAGTGCTGGCGGCATGGCCATTGAAATTCGTGTCTTTAATGTGGTTTGCCGCTGCGTTATTCATCAAGTGATTCATGGTCACAGATACTATGGTTTTCAATATTTATAAACATTAACTTCCATCGGCTTTAAAGTTATTAATGTGCCCATCTGTGGTGTATGGCCAGACAGTGCCTTTTCCAGTATTCTTCTGCATTCTAGTGTCGTCGGTATGAACCATCTCGCCACTCTCCCCCTCCACCGAGCGAGTATGCGCACGTAAACATTGCGACTGTGGTCTGACTTCTGGCTTCTGGGTTGTCGCCAATAAGGTTCTGTGATGGAAGGACGGCGTGCTTCTACGCTTGGCGGGGTGGATAGACCCAGGGTGAAGTTGGTTTGATAGGGCTTACGCCCTCGTCAACCTTGCAATTTAATTTCAAAGTTTGTTATCATTTAATGCACCTCGCCTGGAATTTTTGAGTGCGCTCTAAGGGTTACCTTTACCACACGTAAGTAAGGATATTATGCTGAAGCGTACTGACGACTACGGCAAGATACTACACTGTAAGTGTTTTTTTAACTCATCTTTAACTTGTTCCAACTGGTGAACTGAATATTTCTAAATGCCTTGTTCCGCCATTGTGAGGGAATCCTGAAACGTGAAATTTCTGAAGCTATTTCGAAGAATATAAAGATTACGGAATTTCATGAGCTTGTACTATCAAAATTTATTCCTTCTTTAGCACTGCAAAATTTGTTTCCTCAATATTGTTTTAGGACTCAACTATATCTTAGACTCGAGGTTTTATTGCATGGTATTTCGAATTTCGGTGCCAGAAGAAGAAATGGTAGCACATATTCTGAAAGGTTTTCCTCCCTACAACCGATCCTATCTCTTCCTCAGGAAGAGTCCGACTAATTTTGTGGAATTAGAGGCTGCTTGTACCTTTGCTGAATATGTGAAGCACGGGGACGCGGCCAGACCCATCAGCCACCCTCCTCCTTTTAACCCGGCCTCGCCTCAATCTAGGGATAGTGGAAATCTTAAAAATGGTATAATTGTGGATTACGTGACCACCTTCGGAATGCTCGCCCGTTAATAAAGCGTAGTACTGGTCCTTGTTCTTATTTGTGTGGGTCGAGGCAGCATATTAAGCATAATTGCCCAACCTCTTTCAAAAAACGCAAAAAAAGAATAAAGGTTAATAGTAATACTTGTGAATCTTGCCCCTGAATTTTCTGTGGATTCAGAGAGAGTTATTTGTCGGCAGGAATGTAATAAAATCTCCTATTTGGTTGAGTCTAAAAGTACCTTCGCGAAGGCAGAGCTGAATAATGAACCGATTGTTGCTTTAAATGACTCAGGTAACGTTGTCACTTTCATATATGATGATGCTTGTTGTTTTTTATATTTGCTTAACGTCGCCGACAGAGATATGTCTTATGGCGACGATGGGATAGGAAAGGTCTAGGAACTGGAAGTGGCCGTGGCCTTAATTAAGGTACAGCTCCAGCATTTGCCTGGTGAAAAAATGGGAAACCACGGAAAACCATCCTCAGGGCTGGCGACAGTGGGGCTCGAACCCACTATCTCCCGATTACTGGATACTGGCCGCACTTAAGCGACTGAAGCTATCGAGCTCGGTGCTTACCGTCTTTCACCTCCTCACATCGCAGGTCAACAGTCCACTTTAATTGATGCCAGTTGGTATGATGAAATAAGGTGCTCTTGTAAACTGCCTGAGTTGCACAATGTCAAAATTGCATGTGTCACGGCTAATAAGGATAATATGGAAGTTTTTGGATCTGTTGACGTGATATTGCGTATTGTTAATTTTACTTGGAAGGTTCATTGCTTGGTATCTCCGAAGCTAGCTTGTAGTATTATTTTAGGCACTGACTTCTTGTCAAGGACCGGATTCGTTTTAGACCTCCAGGCTAGACAATTCTACTTTAAATGTTCCTCAAATTGTAACGTCGATATTATTGATGCTCTTTTGGGTACCTTCAGAATTTCTTGTGTAGGTTGGCCGCTACCAGGGAAGAACAATGAAATCGATCAGTTGGATCTTGATCATTTGGATTATCAGCAAGCTAATAAAGTCCGTAACTTGTGCTATCAATTTCCTGAGGTATTTACCAACAAGTTAGGACTGACGGATGTATTGGAGTACGATACTGAACTGTCTGACAACCAACTTGTTAGAACTCCTCCTTACCTCTTTCACCTCCTCGCATGCTGGAACTCAAAAGGATTATCGACCAAATGCTTGCCGATGGTGTCATCAGACCGTCCATTTCTCCTTATGCCTCTCTGGTTTATCTGGTACCTATACCCTCTTGAGGATACCGTGCCGTTATCGATTACAGATCCCTTAATCGCACAATCATCCTGCAATCTATTCCTTTGCCAGATTTACATGTTTTGGGTGGTTCTCCGCCCAAGTTCTTTACCGTGTTAGATCTAAATCAATCCTATTATCAGATTCCGCTCTCTAAAACTTATATTTCCCTGAACCGCCTTCATCACGGACTGGAATATTTATGAGTACCTCAGGTTGACATTCGGACTATCTTGCGGAGCAGCTGTTTTAACTAGATTTCTGAATTCTATTCAAGGGGATATCTAGTTTAAGTTTGTTTTCAATTCCTTGATGTCTTGTCATCTTCTCGAATACCTTTGAAGAACACGTGGATAATGTCACGAAAGTCGTTGAGCGTTTGAAATAGGCTGGTCTTACCGTGAAACTATCCAAGGTAACCTTCGCCAAGCTATATATATCCTTTCTTGGCCATGTCGTGTCGCCCGACGGAGTCTCCGTTGATCAATCTAGGACCCAGGCTATCAGGGGATTCCAACCACCTAAGGACGTAAAAGGTGTTGCAAGCTTTGTGGGTACGGTAAATTTCTTCCGCAAGTTTATCCCGAATTTTTCTGTGGTACCTCACCCCTTAACTATCAGAGGCGTAAGGATGTCAAGTTCACCTGGGTCCCTCCCAGCAAGAAGCCTTTGAAACTCTGAAACTTGCCTTATCGAATGCTCCTTGTTGGCCATACCCGACTTTAGTAAACGTTTCATTGCACAAACTGATGCCTCTGGAGAAGCTGTTGCTGGTGCACTCTTTCAGGACCATGAGGACGGTCGTAGACTGGTTGCCTATGTGTTTAGGATACTCAATAACCTGGAGAGTAAGTACTCAATCTATGAGTTGGAATGTTTGGACGTGCTGTTTGCACTTGAGAAATTAAGACCCTTTATTGAACATGTAAATTTCGACCTTGAACCAACCCAAAAGAAAGGGCAGAATCACTAGATGGGCACTTAGGATACCCGCTTTTAGTTTTCAGGTTAAGCGTATCAGAGGTTCGGAGAATGTCACCGCTAACAGCTTAAGTAGATGTAATATTGTTAGTGTGGGCGCCATTCTTCCGGATCTACCTTTGTTATACCATGAGTTTGGCGATCAAAAAGCTGATCCTGAGTTGAATGAAATCACCGACAAGATTAGTGACGGAATGGTAGTAAAACCTTATTCTCTGGTGAAGGGTGTTCTATGTTGAAAAGGTCGAATTGATGCTAATTTCATTATTGATCTTCCCAAGGTCCTAGTGCCAATCATCTTCAAATATTGTCACTGTTGACGCATTGGTGGTCACTTAGGCACATTTAAAACTAGGCAGGAAATTAGAAAATTCTTCATTTGGAAAATGGTTAAGTCCTGTAAAACTTGTGCTATCAGTAAACCCAACCTGAAGAACCGTGGTGGTTTATTTTCATTTTCAGAAGCCTCTCGGCAGATGGAAAGGTCATTCATCGATTTTGTAGGTCCGCTCCCTCGCTCTACCTTGGGAAACATTCATATCTTTGTGTGTATTGATGCGTACTCGGTTTTCCGGGATTATTCCCACTAGATTTATGACTTCTCGTACGTCAATTAAGTTGCCTTTATTCTATCTTCGCATCCTTTGTTCCCCCGAAGTTTCTGGTTTATGACAATGCCAGTGCATTCACTAGCCACTTGTTTAAGAAGTACCTATTCGAGTTGAGCATTTCCCATGTTACTACAACTCCAAACTATCCAAACCCATCTTACGCCGAGAGAATGAACAGGAACCTGAAATCTTCCCTGATTGCATATCATCACAATAACCAATCCAAGTGGGATTCTTGCCAACACTGGTTAGCCCATGCCTTCAATTGTGCCACACACAAATCTCATAGTAAAACTCCCATGTTCCTTATGTTCTGTTACACCCCGTATTCTCCTATGTCCAACGAACTTGGTATTGATAATATTCCCGACCTGTCTAAACCCAACTATGTTCAGAAGAAGAAATTGTCGGTATCCTGTAAGACAGGCAGAGATAAGTACAACGAATGTAGAAATTCAACTACGTTGAATGTTGCGGATCAAGTTTTTGTCAGGTCTTATACCATTAGTACAGAAATTAACAAATTTTATGCTAAGCTTGCTCCTAGGTATCAAAGTCCCTGTACTATTTTACAGTTTTTGTCTCCAGTATCGGTACTGGGGAGTGACCCCACCAAGAGGATTAGGCGAGTTCAATTTTCCCAGTTAAAATCAGGTTATGTGTGATCCCTCTTCTCTCTTAAGGGCTTCTTGATAATACGTATGGTATGTAGTTCGGACCTGCGGATGAGGGCTACATTTCAGTGAGAAAATTTGTTTAATTATCTTTAGATTATTTTGTAACTATTCTGGTTGCGTGTTAATTTTATTTAGTAACTTTTCCATGTATAGTATTTTTGTTTTGAGTATTGCTTCCTGACCGTATGACCTTTTCATCTCCAAAAATTGTTGTTTAGTAGTGTGCGAATTAATTACGTGTTATGATTTTCTGCACCAAATCTTCTGCATTCATGTCTCATGTGAATCTTAATATCACTGTGTAGTAGCTTACTACCGTGTACTTGTTACCATTGTATTTTAAAATGTGATTGTGGTTCGTGGCGTGTGGATCCTTTCACTTGCGCTATTGGCACCTATTTATTTAATCGTTAATATCTCATTGCTCCTTTGGTTTGGGTGCATGCCTGCTCTGTCCATCATAAATTGATTCTATCCTGATCATTGAAGATTGCTAAATTTTCATCATTAATTTAATTATGTATTATGTAGTAGCCTTTGTCTTGTAGCAAATTTTGGAAAATTGCATATAATATTAGGTCTGTGCATTGTTGTTCACTGGTATGAAAACTGTTAAGGTGTCCTAACCTGTATTTATCTTTAACTGTTCTAGTATTCTATTGCCTATGTCTTGTTATCCGACTTTAATTTGGTGATATAACTGTCTATTCCGGTTGTGGTATTGTTAGGTGTGCATTAAACGAACCGAGTAATCTGTTAGGTTAGTTTCCTTATTTGGGGGGTTGACTGGGAACTGGATAGTACCCGGTGTTAGATCCTATTTTTTGAGTTTTGGATTTGCCTGTGGATATTGGTTATTGCGGAACTCTGTCGATCGGACTTGGTGGTGTATGGCTGTTTGCCTTTACGGCATGGACTTAACTGTCTTCACTGCTTTCGGTCTCCAACTTCTGGTGGTACGATTTCCTAATTTCCGATTGGTCTCATGCCCAACTTTTAATCATTTCTGTAATCAGTTGTGAATTACCCGTTAACTGAGTGATCTATTTCTAGTCATTTCTGTCCTTTTGATTTTCTGGTGAGTAATATTTTAACCTATCTACCTTCACAAAATTAGGCATCTGGGTTTTCCTTTCTGGTAATGGTGGTTAACTACGTTGTTATTTGTTGTATTTTTGGGGCGCATGTGCTATTAATTCTGCATTCTTCTACAGACCTTACTTGCCTGGTTTCTGTCTCTAAATTGGTGTATTATTCATGAAGTGTGTTAATCTATTGAGTTGTAACGTCCATGTCGTCCTACCTCGTCTACTTCTTATGGTGGTGTTATTTTTCACATATTGCACCAATGGATCCTCTCCTTTCGAACCTAGTAGGTAATGGTTTTGGTCCTGAGTTAGTTATGTTGTCACGGTACGTGATTTTGTTTTAAGTTTACATTATGAGGTGGCATGATGGCTGCACGGCATGTCGTTGAGGATAGTTAGTGCTCCCTTCCCCCCTTTTTTGCTAACGCATGTCCGTTGAGATTCATTAAGGTTGTATTGTTATTGTGTTGTATAATTAAATTGTTATAACACTTCGGTATGGTCGGTATTGCATTTAATTTACCCCTGTGTGCCCGTAGATTGGGAAATAAATCCCGGCATGGGTTTACCACTCTTCTTAGAAAAACCTGGTCTGCTTGCATGTAATTTGTGATTCCTGTATGACCTGGTCTATTCTTGTTTTGTTTTAATTCTCTGCATACCCAGGTAATCTGACGTCATCATGTATTTATCCTGTACTATAAAGTTCATTTTGGATTAACCTGCCAGTCTATTGGCCATTTTCTCTCCGGAGTGTTAGTATCCGTTGCTATTAATTTTTGGTCATCTTGCCGTTCTGCGGGGCGCCAGTTGAGTATGGGATTAACTAGTACTTCATAGGTGGTATTGAAGCCTCCCACTATTCGATGATCGGGTCTTTTCGTGGTGTTTTCTCTTCCATCACCGTTCTATTGAGCGTTTTCCGTCGTCCTAGTTTATGATCTACCATTTAAATTTTATTTACCTTGTTTCATATATATTTCGCACGGTACCTGTGGCTGTGTGGCTACAGTGTGAGTCTAAGGATGTCACTTGTTACTATTCCGGATTTGTCCGAGATCCCTTGTGGATAACCGGTAGGGAATCATGTCAGGTCTCTGCTCTCATTTCCAAATTGGCCACTTAATTGAGGGGTATTTCTAAACCATTTATTTAAATGAGTATTGACTTGTTGATGTATATGTTTGAAAATTCGGTGAAGTTGTGAGGAATATAATTTAAGATTGGGTGACTCTTCTGAATTTCTTTCTGCCATTATCTGACCTGCTCCACCATGGTGTTATTATGAGTTCCTATATCCTAATACTATTCTTGACTTGGTGTTGCTGATACGCGTATCCACCATCTGAAAGATCTTGTAGTCTCGAACTGCAGCTAACTATATTCATCTTGCCTTGAGTAATTATTTACCGTAACCCATGGATATTGATCTTTTTCTCATATCCAGTTTCTCAGTGTTTCTCTTATTTGTGAGTATAACTATATCTGATCTTATCTCTTCTTTAGACGGGTTATGCATGGAGTGTATACGTAGCATTACAATTGATTAATTGCAAAATATAATTTCTAGATTTTGGTCGTGTATTTAACCCTCAAGCACACGTGCCAGATCTTAGGACGCAGACACACGCGTGGGGGTGCTTTCCACCCCACATATCATTGTATTATAAAATATGAATTACTGTATTAATTTGATATTTTAAGATAGATTATGTAAGAATGACTCTCTCTGCGGGGATCCAGCCAGAAAGGTACAAGAGCGGGGTGAGCACAGGAAAGTTATTTGTACATTTCACTAGGAAATAAAGTGACCTGGGGTGGATTCCACCCCATACGCGTGTGTTTGAGGGTTAATGGGTTAAAAAATTTATTTATTGGCTCACTGATTAGTGATTCTACTCCACAGATTTAAAAATTAATTGTAATTTTAATTAACTTGGATTACTGTGTAATGTGTTATTGCTTCACAACATGTTCTCCCTTGGTCAACGTCTGGTTATTTTGAAATTATGCGTGGATTGCTGTTCTCTTAGTATTTCAATTCTGGAAATGATTTGACATCTCTGGGTGGGTCATCTATATGAAGAGTACTGTCGGTGTGGCTGTGTTCGATCATTTGATGTGTTTCTTGCTGTGTTGTTATCATGCATTGCTGGATCAGCTGTTATGATCTGTAGCGTGTTCTTACTTGATTGATGCCTGGACTTATTGAACTTACCATGTTCGTGGTTTGTTGTAATCTGTCAGTATCTTCTTTCCTAAGCTTAACTTATTTCCGTGTATTGTGTATGTTTGAAGTTGTATGTCTATGCAACGGTAGCTTCTCGTTTTCATTGTTGCTGGTGGTGTCTTTATTATGTGGCATTCCGATAGGGTTGCTGACGTGCACAGAAAACTAATTCGAGGAGATGACTATCTTTAATTTTCAAGCTAATTCTTTTCCTTATATGTTGTGCATCAAATTTCTGCCGATATATTTAAATTTAGCATGATATATTTATGGTTATATATTTCCTATTACCTGGTCAAGGGCCGTTTAGGTAATTATTGTATTCTATTGTAATCCTGTTCTCCTTTTGCTTTTACTAGTAGTTGTATCCAATGCCATACTGTAGTCTTAAGGCAAGTTTATCCAGTTTAAGATTATGTAAAGGATTTACCTGTTGGATCTTGTGATCTTATTACATGCTCACCAATTTTGTTTTCCTATATTTGTTCATTTCTTTTCCTTGCTCTTCTGGGCGTTTTTAATTTGTTAAATTGGTTTATGCCACCCTGGCAATAATAATAAGATGGAAACCAAATGAAGGCGTTTCTTAACTTACCCAAGTCCGATAAACAATACTAAAATGAATGTCTAACATGTGATAATCTCAATTTGTGTTTATAATCGCGTGCATTTAAATCTAAGAAGGTTTATTATTCTACCAGTGAACATTTAAGAAGTTGTTCAGTTGTGTGTGTGTACCACAAAGTAACGAAATCTTTGAACAGTTGATACATATGAACTTGCGAGACTTGTTCATTGGAATTAAAACTTAGCAAATGATCTGGAGCATGAGTGTAACCATTTATCTAGAACATTAACAGATTTACCTGCGACTTGCGTGTAGCATCACTTTAATGCATGGGACTTCTTAATGATTGAAAGTAACTGGACAGCTAGTGTCATTGAAATGCACTCAATTGTTTTTTACTCAATTCATATATGTTTTGGTTCTTAATTGACTATTGCATTCATCTTGCTGGTGGTGCATAAACTGGGACATGTGATCGGTGGTCATTTTCTTATTCGGACAATTCCATTAAAAACTCAGCTTGTATCCAGAGCACCACCTTATGAAAGTCATTATATGTTGTATATGTGGAGCTTCGGGGAGGGAGACTATTTCCGGATTAAGAATTTATACCTCTGTGTGAATACTTTAGTGCTGGCTGCATGGCCATTGAAATTCGTGTCTTTAATGTGGTTTGCCGCTGCGTTATTCATCAAGTGATACATGGTCACAGATACCATGGTTTTCAATATTTATAAACATTAACTTCCGCCGGCATTAAAGTTATTAATGTGCCCATCTGTGGTGTATGGCCAGGCAGTGCCTTTTCCAGTATTCTCATGAATTCTAGTGTCGTCGGTATGAACCATCTCGCCACTCTCCCCCTCCACCGAGCGAGTATGCTCACGTAAACATTGCGAATGTGGTCTGACATGTAGGCTTCTGGCCAGTCGCCATTAAGGTTTTGCTAGTGAGCTGTGATGGAAGGACGGCGTGCTTCTCCACTTGCCGGGATGGATAGAGCGATTATCATGGACCCAGGGTGACGTTCGCTTGATACGGCTTATGCACTCTTGAACTGTGAAAGATAATTTTAAGTTTCATTACCATTTAATGTACCTCTCCTGGAATTTGGGATTGCACTCTAAGGATTACCTTTACCATACTGTACCATTACGTTACATTTGAGGCTGTAACTATTATGGAAATACAGCGGACAAATATGGCGCGGAGCAGCTTCAGGCGGCGTAAATGCGAACGGAATATAATCTTACTGCAAATCGATCTTGATCAGTAGGCGGAGGTCGATATTGACCAGCAAAAGAGTAAAGAGTTTCCTAGATTGAACAACTATGGACCATGAAATAATTGAATTGACTCGATTCTTGGATACCTTGAGAAGAAAAACTGCGTAAAGGAAGAACTGTACGTTTTACTACGAGATAGCGAAAGAAAATCAACGAATTATAAATACTAAAGTAATTTATATATAATATATCGAAGGAATAAACCTCCAATATCTGCAGGATACTTAAGGAATCAAAGAAAAACGCCAAGATATTGAAGTAAAGTGTGACTGCAGCCGAGTCAGATATCGACGTAAAGAAAAAGGCCGGAATAGCATAATAAGTGGCCAATCTACACTAAAAAACGAAGAAAAAACTATTTCAAGTTATAAGCAGTACCTGTTTAGGCGACATAATTGACGAAAAGCAGACCAAAATTGAGGAAATATATAATTTAAGAGAAATATTTCTATCAGTTATAAAATATATAAACTCAAGTACACGTATTGGAAAACCTGCAATTCACGAGAGAAATATGTATTCTACAAAATATTTGCTGTCTTTTCGTTGCATGATCCCTGGTGACGTAATGAATCTCGCCTAAACGGATGGAGGAAGATTGCGCAAGATGAACTCAGCTCAAGCCAAGATGCCCAGCCGAATCCAGCCGTGACGTGATCCTGGGACATGATTGACTACTCCGAGATGTCCTAGTCGATGAAGGAGCCAGCAACGGGAAAGTCGACACGAGATAAGTAATATGGTTTCGAAGTTTGCATTATAAAATTTTAATTATTCGCTAGGATATATTTATTTGAGTGCAGAAGTGCCTACAGATATATATAAAGTGCCAATAAGTGAATACTATGGTCTGGATTTAAATAATTAACCGCTGACATGTCCTATTTTAAGTAATACAAACCCTGTGCTCGTGAGATATTTGTAGGTTGTTATAAACAAGATCAATATGAGCATATGCATGTTTTATATGCTAATCTGCTTGAGAAGACCAATTAATATCGAACTATTTGTGGTTAAGAGGAATGTATGCGATGTACGTAACGTAACCTAGTTTTTATGAGCACTTGATTGGCAGACATGGCCAGTACGATTATTGTATTGAAAGGAAATGATTAAATATTAGGGAGTTGCAGTTTATGAATGGAAACTCAGGCTATTGGACTGTTTTCACCGTAACACAGAGGTTATTGAAATGATGTTGAATTTGTATTGTTTTATATGAAGGTATCGGGAAGAATTGAAATATGAGAATTGCATAAAGTTGTTAGCCTGAGGAAATGTGAATTGTTCTCGGCGTACGCAAAGCCTAGATGAGGTTATTGCGAGTTTCTGTTTTTAATATAGAGGTTAACAATGCAAGAGATGGAATTAGGTCATGTTTATGTGAATGTATGTTGCAGTCCAAGCGTTATATGGTCGATAAATAGCACTGATGCCAGACATATCGCTGGGTTATTTGTGTATTACATGCAATATAATCTGAATATACGTACAGATGAAGGAACATCGCATAACTAAAAATATATCTTATTATGTGAATGTAGATCGGTAGAGTAGGTTTTTAACCTAATTTTGGCACAGCGGTGAATAACTTGAGAGTTGGTTTTATATGCAATGGCACGTATTTATGAAAACATTTGGCACAACTTACGCGTTTACAACTGATTGATTATCGTAATGGTAGCACTCTATAGTAAGAATACTTGAATAAATCTTGCACATATGAATGTATATAATTATAATAAGCTTGATATAGGTATCGATAGGTACATTTATAGTTGCATTGATATATTTTTTAAACCGTAATTAAGAAACATATTACTTATCTCATGTCGTGAAGAAGTTATAATGAAAATCCAAAAGAAAACTTTCAAATGAGAATCCAGTGGATGTCCCAAAGCTAGCCCAAATAATACTAACAGGAATATATACCACTCCCTCCATGATAAATAAAGAATTATCCCTCTCTTACCCAATGAAACATATTAAAATAATGAAAATGGTTATATGACCGGATGATATTCAGTTTAATGAATATAATATGATGAATTCAATTATGTTTACCATGAAGATTACGAGCTCAAGAATGATATTATAATATGAATCCAATTTCTTTTCACTATTGCTAATAATTTAATTCCTATTTTAATTATAAAACATTAGCATGCTAATAAATTAGATCTAGGCTTATTTATCTGTTTCTTTTACCAAAGTAACTTATAATACGTAGAAATAGGATAGTATTAGAGCTATTTAAGGTTAGATATGCTGAGTAATGAACATCATATCAGGTTTTCACCTACTTGCGGGGGAATTGAATGATTGATTAGAATCATGACTACTCTTCAACGGAACCTACGACTGTTTTGTATAATTTGAGAGTTTAATGAGATGATTTACCCTGAGAACCAAATGTATACCTCCGACCATCGTACTTATACATGCGAGAGACCTCCGCGTACATGATGGTTATCTTAGTTTTGGGTCATTTTCAGCCGAGGCATGATATTATGATCGCCCAACGAGAGTTATATGAGTAGATAGGTGCCGATGACAGGAGAGATGATGGTAGGAAAGGTGTAATACGTAAGTAAGGATATGACGCTGAAGCGAACTCACGACTGTGGCAAGATACTACACTGTAAGTGTTTTTCCAACTCATCCTTAACTTGTTCCAACTGGTGAACTGAATATTTCAAAATGTGAAGTGCGTACCGCAACAGGATGTAACTTTGCATCAACTAAACTCTACATTTTAGCCCTGCGGAGTTTGAACACTTTTCGAGTTAAAAACTTATATATAAACTACTTTTGTTTACCAGGGACTTGCACCTGCTGTGAATTAATATTAATTCTTATTCTTGGAAATTGTAAATTTAATACTCAATGATTGGTAGCGGCTTTCTAGACCTAATAAGTAGGGGTTAATGCAATGTTTTGGCAGGGTTATTAACCAAGTGGGTTGCTGCAAGGATGTGGAACAAACGTTCGTTTTCCATCTTAATTTTCCTACTTCTGGGTTATATTATTAAATTAATTTGTTTGGTATTTTCGTGATTTTTGGACGTCCTGATTTTCTTTTGTCTCTTAATATGTACATGCCTATTGTTGTTTGGTGGCCTATGATTGGCCATTTTCCTTAACTGCCTAGCGTATTTTCGTTGCCATGAGAATATTATGTTGATTGATGGTGATGTTTATTGTTGATGGATGTTGGTGGAAATGAATTGATTTCCCTGTTATGAATTTAGTATTGTGGGTTGTTTAACCTGTTTTTCTTTTAATTAATTTTGGCATTTTTCTCTCCCTGCTGGCATATTTTCCTACCATGTGTCGCGGACCTTATTATTATTATTTTGGGGTAAACTAATTCTTGGAAAATTGATCGTAATATTCCACCCTTCCTTGTGGGAGCTCCTTGGAATATACCCCAAATAACGTTTCAGTATCAAGAAAATCACTATTTAAGTACAACTATATAACCATTCTCTAAAAGAGGGGGTGTTTCACTGACATGGACATGACACACATGAAAAAGATTTCAAAGTCTTTTAAGACTTTCTGGAATCAAAACTGATAACCTCCCTAAAACCAGTAGCTAATTATAATGAAACTGAAGCAAATATTTATTTAAATCAAGAGAATTGGTCAAACAGACAAAGGTCAGCCTTCCAAAAATTAAAATTACCAAGTTTCGACAGAGACATAATGTTGTGACTATACTTCAAGGGCAATTTTTAAAATAAGATCACTAGAAATTAAGGCCTAACTGGAATCAAAAGTTTCAAAATATCAACTTGTCCCTGAAAGTTTAGACAAAGAAAACCCTAGTACAACATTGCCATGATTGAACCAAATATAACCATACTGTAAAACTTATTTCATAACCACTACTACTGCCCTAAGCTGATTGCATTGGAGTATGCGAAGCACATCCTTGAATGTACAAATAAGCTCTGCCCCACTTGTAGCATTATAATGAAGTTAGACATTATTATCAGCATCTCGACATGTTCATTAAGGCTCGTCTCTACCCCATTTAATCCTTCTAATCTGAATGGATTGCATCGACCCAGATTTAATATTCAATTGCTTGTAACTGACAAAATATGAACTGTATATGCCAAAAAACTTGTGTACTTGTTCATCTCCTTTACTAGGTATTGACATGATTTAAAAATATTTTTCAGTTGCTGACTACTCTACCAGTTCAAAAAATTACATATATGATGAATGGATCAAATGGACATATCCATTAATATCAATGCTGCCCTACCTGCTGGTCACTACACAAACAATGTTCGACTACCCCCACGACTAGGGAGTGCTGCATTGTTTCTGTGATCAAATATGGATGGTCATCAGCGGTTAATGAGAAATCTATATGAAATATATTATAAGAAATTAGTGAGAGTAAACATGAAGAGGAAGCTGATGATGCATTGGCTGATCCTGAATTTGTTTTTTCCAAAAAACCTGATGACGATCACGTTTCTCTGGAGGGAGAAGAAAATGACGAGCTCCAAGTATCTGGTTATAAACTACAAGATGAGATTGACTCTCTACAAAAAGAAGTGTACATATCTCGAAATGGGACGGAATGGAGAAAACAACCATATTGACAATCAGGTGTAAGGTACGTTCCACATTCAGCAGAACCCCTATTTCACGTTTTTACAGGGACCTGAATTTTTATTGTTAAATAGGGGTTAACATATATTGTGCTATCATACGTTATTTACACAATGACAGCAATAAAAGAAGGAGATATCTACATTATACACTGTACTGTAGTTACAGTTTGTGCTTCATTTTGGCAATTTTTTGTTGGTGAATACAAATCCCATATTACATTTCCTTCTTACGAACTGCATAGCATCAGTCCAGAGGTTTGTTGCAAACATTGCCAGTTTCCTATTTCAAGCGGCATCACCTAACCTAGGTATCAATTGCAAGAAATCAGCTTCATTTCCCGTATCAAATCCTATTTACAAAGAAACAGTAACAGTAAAAATGTCCACCTATTTGATACTTATATTTGCATTAAGCAAATCAATTAATCACACACAGTACATGTATCATTCCATTTTGAAATATCTTCAGCTGTATTACATTGCTAAGGTGAACTCATTAAGTATTTATCTTTTTAAGAACATCTCAAACAGGTACCTTGTTTTTCTTAAAATCTACATAAATTTAAAATTTGAAATAGATTAAAATCAATGTGGATGGTTGAATGGGGTGGTGAAATGAGAGGGAAATGGTTTATGGTTAGCCTATTTAAAAAAAATCTATTCACTTGAAAAGATGTTGTAAAAAATGTTTCCAGCACTTTTATCACCAAAATATTCTGCTTGTCTCCTAATAAGAAGTTTTTTGAAAATATAACTTTCCTTTGTCACTGTTCTGAATATTACAAGGTGTTCTCTTCGTTTGCTCCTTCAAAGGTGATTGCTATTTGTTTTAAATTTACAAAAGTATCTCTTGAATTTGGTTCGTTCAGGATCCCTGAAGCTGATTGCTGTTTTACTTCCCCATAATCTTGTTGCTAAAATCTACTATGTCCTTGGAGGAGCACAGCTAATGCAGCCTTCGACCCCATTCAACCATCCACATTCATTTTAATTTAATGCAAATTTTAAATTCACGTAGATTTTAAGAAAAACAAAGTACCTGTTTGAGATATTCTTAAAAAGATAAATACTTAGTGTTTTCACCTAAGCAATGGAATACAGCTGAAGATGTTCCAAAATGGAATGAAACATGTACTGTGTATGATTATTTGATTTGCTTAACGCAAATATAAGTATCAAATAGGTGGAAATTTTTACTGTTATTGTTTCTTTGTAACATAGGTTTACCGCGCACATTTTATAAAAATAAATTTCAAGCTCCCTGTAGAATAATAACAATTTTACTATAAATATACATGGGAACAGCCATTCTGAAATTTAACAAGATGCAAAAGTACATAACCTAACCTCTGAAATTAGTTATGCACACCACTGTATCTTGAGAAGCATCACATTCTTATTTAATTTCAGAACATAGTAAATTAAGCAATCTTTTACTTCAGCTTTTATTTCTAAGAGTTAACAAGTGCTGTCATTGCACTTATTGCAAAAATATGTTATCCCTATGTTTAATACACCAGTCTGTGTTGTGAGAAGACCTCATACTCACTCAAGATCAATTCACTCATGCGTAGCAATGAATCAACACAGAAGACGATTGATCGCATTCAATATAAACACTGGAGTAGAGTGTATGAATATTGGTAATGGATGAAAACTAACATGCCTGAATTTGCCTGTGATAATGGATGAAACAGTAAAAGGATTCTCATTGTATTGTAACTAAAGGATATTGCACAGATTAATACAGGAATTTTCATAGATTATAAAAACATTGTCATTAAAACGGGGGTTCTGTTTACATCGGCCGCGAACAGATGTCAATCAGAGTCAGACATCTCACTTTAGCTCTAAGTGCCCACGCTCCAAATTCCTCTTCTGCCTTGAATCATCCTTAGCAAGCTTACGACATCTTTTGCAGTGGTTCTTAAGGTCCCATAACCAAAATGAATAGAAATATAGGAAAATTTTAACATTTCCTTAATGCTAAATGTGAGTTTTGCCCTACAGTATTTTGAATTATGTAAAATTGAATATAAAATTGCATTGCTCTTATGGAATAATTTTCAGGACCTGAAATTTCTTCCATTAAATGCGGGTTTATTCTAAACCGGGGTCACACAAAACTGGGGTTGCACTATAATATGAACAATGCTATTGCTTCATTTACATCATGGACCTATATCTATAGGCCTATATGCTCTTCAATATTTTAGTTGTTTATATCAATAATACTTCAGAGAAACGTAAATTTCAATTATGCGTATTCCAGATTGAGTAACATAATGAGAATTGCACCTGGACCCACGAGATATGCTCTTCAGAGGACAGGTGATCCCAGATGTTGGCAATGAAGTTATTCATCATTGATAAAATGCTGGAAACCACTTTATGAGAAACAAATTTTGAAATGAAGAGGGTTTTTGCAGATAAAGGGAAAGCTACAAGCCCATTTCTTTGATAGAATTTGAAGTATTTCTAGATATGTACGATTTACACAATTTGGAAACAATAGCAGTTTCTGTCTTTTGTTAACTGCTAATAATCACAATCAACAATAACATGCAGTTATCTATATTTGCAGGCTTTATTTTGCTGGAGTCTACAAATCAGTGGGCAAATCACTTCGAGAAGTATGGAATGAAGCAGACGGTCACCCTATCCTTCGAGCTACAATATCTCTTCAACTGTCCTAAATGATAACCCAGTTTTGAGCTTCGATAATAAGGAAGAGAGACCAGCTCATAGATGAAATGGCAAGTTATCAGCAAAAAGAGAAGTTCATGACATGTTCGTTTCACAAATACCTAAAGTGTTTGTTCCATATGAAAATAATACTGTGGATGAACAGCTGGCTTCCTTTAGGGAAAATGCCTCTTTGAGCAGTATTTATCTACCGAACCAAGAGAAAAATATGGAACAAAATTATGGCTCCTCTCGGATTTGGGCACGGTTTATGTGTGCGCCTCTACAGTTGACAACGCTACACCAGTAAATAGAGAGAGAGAAGTGAACAATGGAAGGAATGTGGTATTGAGACTTGTCAAAGATATTGAGGGAACAGGGAGAAACGTCACTACAGACAATTTCATCACTGACTTTACCCTGGCTAGTGAGCTTCTGAAAAAGAACCACAATTTCAACAATGATAATTTCCTACCGGAACATTCCTAGAGACTTAACACTTGCTGATCCCATTTTGCATACTCCTCAAATGGACCTATTCCCAAGAACTCAAATTTCCATACATCATTTAATAATGTATCAGCAAACTCATAAAAACTAACCAGTTCTCCAAAACACAAAATTGAGATGAATCTCTGATGGACAGGTTATTACAATTACTTACGAAAGATAAAAGGTGAACATCAAAGAGACATATGCACGTGCCTGCCAAGAAAGGTTATACTATGGATTGTACAAAAGGGGTAAGATATAAATAATGCACAAGCAGTCAGGAAAATACAAGGACTTTAGTGCATGAACAAGAACTGGCTACTTCGGATGTATTGAAAGACAAGGCACAACAACTTACAAACAGTACAACACAAAAAAAATCAAAAGGTAATTCACAACCAAACACAAAGGAAATATTACAAAGATCAGTGAGAGTGTCACTAACATTTACAATTAGTTTAATTAAACAGAACAGACATTTCCTAACCAACAACCTCTTTCTCTTGACAAGACTATTCAAAGAAAACATTAAAGGCTCCCAGTTTGAAGTTGCTAAAGATAAAAATGAGTGGCACCATGTGCCGTCCAAAGAGAAACCCGCTGACTTAGTGTCCAGACGACCACAAATGAACACAATTGTCAACAATACAGTTTGTTGGCATAGTTCTGGATGGTTGAATCAAGATCCTTTGAGTAGGAATAAATGAAAACGTGATGTTCGAATTAATCTCCCAGTTCAAAAAATGCCACAAATGCTTTTAGAGACTTGATGATGACTTATAACAAAAGTTTCAAGATTAAAAAAGGTACAGAGAGTAGCTGCATATTGTTTTTGATTTATCTCAGATTGTTATAAACAAGAGTGAAATTCAAGTCCACTGTTCATATCGGAGTTGAACCCTCCACTCAAATGTTGCATAAATGTTCTGTAGAAAATATTAAATCATATTGATTATAACAATAATCATAGATCAAGAAGCCATCTCCTTGTCGGCAGAAGACTGCACAATACCTTAATTCTAGTGGGGAGGAAATATTAGATCATTCTGTATATATATCATCATCTCACTAATCTAATTATCATTGCGGAACAACTTCGACTACTTCATCATGGCACTCAACCCTTAATCACATCTCTGAGAGGCAAGTTTCGGATCCCATCAGCAAGGGGGGCGGTAAAGAAGCAACATTTATGCACGTCTCAAGGGTCGTAAGTTGAATGCAGATACTTCTGAACAATTAATGCGAAATACACAAAGTGTGCGTGCACCCATTTCTTAACACTAGAATACACTATGCTGGCTCAATTCACATAAACATTGGCGTGAGATGGAACAAGACCAGACTGCCTAGCTACCAAGTCTCTCTACATAGACATGATACCTGATCTCACAACAACTACATTGCTCGCCTCTCTTTGTTCACTTATTTTCACAGAGGTCACCCCATGAACATTTACAGTGATAATGGCACAAACTTCTTCAGAGCAGCTAAGGAAATCAAGGCCTTTCTGAAAAACAATCCTGAGAAAAACCAGCTCTTCCCTGCAACTGCAGGCATGGGACTGATACAGCATTCCATCCCTCCTGCAGCACTACAGTTTGATAGAAAACGAGAAGCAGCTGTCAACAGTCTGATATATCACCTTAGAAGAGTGATGAATTCTTATTTCTTGACCAACAAAGAATGGACCACTCTTACAACACATACTCACATCTCCTCACTAAAGTTAAATGACGACCCTTTTGACACTTCTTACCTAACTACATCCAATTTCCTTGTAGGAGAGAAAAATACTACACTCCCTGATCATGATTATACTTCCTCTCTCATTATCCAGATGGCTGTATATTGAGCAGGCAACCCAGAATTCCTGAAAGAGATTGTCAATTAAATATCCCAATAAATACCCCATAACAACATAGTCACATGCTATGCAGTGGACGATGGCAGTGATCAAATGTGTATCCTAATTCATGTAACAAATGTTCAGGTGAGTAATGGGGAACATACAAAGCCTATTCACAAACACTGTCCTTTACCACATATGAAACAGAAAGGCAAGATCACTCTTGAAGGGCTCATTTATTCATTGAAAGTTTAAGTAATATTATAAGTCACCATAGACTAGTATCATCACAGACCACATTAGGAAGGATAAGAATGTTTTCTACTTGCCACAAGATGGCTACAATGTGTGTAGTACGTAAGTGAATTCTGACAGTAAGCAAGCAATCACCTGCAACTTGTATCTACAAATAATTGTATTATCTAGAAGTCAATAATTAATATTGTTACGGAGTTTTTCCGTGGTAGATAGAGGTGAAAGAAGGTGCGGGGTGGTGAACAGGTCTCGGGCTACGAAAATCAAGTGAATTTAAAATTTAACAAGGTTATATTTTCTTTTCAAAATTCAGGAATAACAAGAATGGTCGGTACAGAACAGCAAAACCACACACAGAGGTAAAGGATTGGGCTCCGAGAGCCAAACACACAATACTCGAGCAATTAGCCCAATTTTACAATGTACAGAATTCAACTCAGGGGCAGAAGACCCCAATCAAGCCCAGGAGCACTTGCTCCCAATTACACCGTAAAGCCTCCTTGAGGCACTCAGAAAACACAAATTTTATTTGGAAAGAGCGACAGGCTCTCAAAGTTCCGGTCTATAGAGGACCACACCAAACTCGACTTTAAAGTTGTCCTCTAAGGACGTAAACACAGGGGTAAACTACCCAACCTACTGAGGTCTGTTAAATGAGAAGAAGGTTAATTACATGACCTCAAAATAACAATTTGAAAGGAGGCGAATTGCACTCCTAATACCTTTGTTTAAAACCTAATTTGGCTCTAGGCCGCTAATGCAAGGGCTAATCCCATACTACCGAGGTGACTTTAGAAAGGTACAATTTACATTACAATTAAGGAAGAATCGGTTGTGAGAAATAAGTTCACCTCAAAACAAAATGAGTGGGAGCTCGAGAGGGTTAAGCACTCTCTATCCCAATACGTAGCTTTAAAAGAGAATAGATGTAAAGAGTAGTTACATTTTAGGAAAAGGTTACATGGTGGAAACGCTTCGAACCCGCCCCGAGAATTAAACTGCCGACCTAGCACGAAAAGAAGTTATTTAAGAGGCCATTACCTGGTGTTGGACAGTTGGTGAAGAAAGAGGCGCTTCCCGCCTCCTGCTATGTACTTTACACACGAAAAGATGGAACAGAACTGGCCCCGAGACCCTAAAATCAGCAGTTAATATGCTCTCGCGGAAGGTTCGAGGCGTTTCAAGAAGGAGAACACCCGTCCGCAATTTCTTTATTGGCTAGGGTAAAGAAAACCCCTACACAGATGAAGAAGAAACACATTATTGATGGAAAATTAATTAAATAAATTCGGGATTGGCTAGATTCAAAGCAAGGGGAAAGAAAGGGTTAATATTGCCAACTTAAACAATGACTGAAAGAAATTTAGCAAGGAACAAACTTTTGAAATTACATTTTCTCCAAAAACAGTTCTTTCACTTCGCACTTGGGTGCACCATTGTTGATCTTCAGTAGTGTCCTCTAGAAGAGAAAGTTCACACTTCGTACTACAAGCAAAACAAAAATACGTCGAAAATGACACAGTTCAAAAACTCAAAAATTTCCACGTAGTGACATCTTCTGAAAAACTTGAAAATCAATATTGTAGAAAAATTTCAGACTTCCTCCAGCAGAGGAGTTTTCACTGGCGCACTTTTTAAATTAGCGGCGTGGAGGTGTACCGCCCGGTACAAATATGATCAACAAGATTACAATGGTGTTTCATTTGGAACAACTAGTAAAATACCCCGGAACAGTAACAAAAATGCGCTCCTTATAGCAACTCCGTGTTTGAAAATATTCACTAAGTCAAAAATATTAGTAGCATTGATACCACCTCCCAAATGATATACAGTAGAGGTCTTTGGATCTATCCCAACTGCTGCGTGATACATAATGCAAGATCTTAAAGAACATGAAGGAAACGTGAAAATTAGGTTAGTAAACAGTCAATCTCATAAAAAAGTGTATCAATCATATGTATTGAAATGAAGGGTCAACCACTGATATCTGTTCAGCAATTTTCTATTTTCAGTACCTAACAATGGCTTATCAAATTATGTACATTACCTCAAGTGAGTTTTCCTGCATTGGCCCTGGCTCTGTTTACTCTGATTTGGCTTCTTTTTTCAGTGGTGTCATTTCTGATACATTTTCAATATTTTCCTGTGGAAAATAAGATACATAAGTTATGTACGTAACACACATTTACAAATACTGTCACCAACAAATGAGCATGATAATTTACTACTTCCAAGTATTACAGTTACTTTCAAAATTTTACTACTGTTTAAGAGAGATTTCTACCAGGAGAGGATTTCAAAACCAAAGGCTGCACTGAGAATGGTGTTATCATCCTTGTTCAAACCTAATGTCAGAGAAAGCATGAGACTGAGAACCAAATATAAAGTGAGAAGCATTTTCTAGCCATATCAGAAGATATCCTACCAGAGATGGAATTGGGACCATCTCGCACAAAATTTTGGAAGGAATCTGCCACAGACATAAACACTAAATTATATTAATTGATTTTATGTATCCAATTACGTCTATCAAATCATTGAGGTTGTTTGAATCACATCCAAGTATTAAAACTGTCCTAAATCTTTTGCCATACAGTGAGAAATATTAATACTATGCTCTTAACATACATTTTGTTTAGACAGACAGATCAAAATCCCTTTAAACATTTTAATCACTTTCTATAATCTGGTTTTTGCCAAGCTCACAGGGGATAAACACTGCATTGAGACAGTTCTGTTCATCCAAGTGTAAAAATAAAAAACGAACATGAAAGAAGCAGGCTTATCACAGTCATAGACCAGGGAAAGATGTGATGCAGGTCAAACATAAAGCAAGTACAAATGAAATGTTTTACTACTACAAGGATGTTATGCAGTGTTCTGTGAAGAACTGTGGGGATGAGAACACCATCAGTGTTGGAGTGTACATCTGCAGTTACAGAAGCTCTTTCATGATCTACGAAGGTCATCCAATAAATAAGTTTCCTTATTTTTTCTCTGCATACCACATGTTTTAGAAAAAAGTTGGTACTGTAGGAACTTTCACTGGAGTATGGCTGGAGTAAGGTGATCTTCAACCGCACGTGCTTGCTCTGTGTTCACCAGTACGGCGCTACATGCCATGGAGCTACCAATTGAAAGCGTTTCCACTTGTGAACTCTGTCCTGTTATTCGCTTTTCCACGGCAAAAAATGAAATGGCTACCAATATTCATTGCCATTTGGTGTGAGTTAATAGTGAAAGATGCATGCTGGCATTCATGGTTCCTGGAATGGCAGCAAGATGTACATGATGACAGCGCAGCGCCATGCCCACTACAGCCACTGTTGGTCAGAATGTGGTGGACGAAGATTAATGCGTCAGCACTGATGAGATAATGAATCTACTGCCTCCCGGCACGGAAACTGGCAGTCCTTTATTGCAATGATATTGTTGAATCTCTTGCAGTATTGAAAAGTCTGTGCAAGATGGGTCCCAAGTTTTCTTACTGATGCTCACAAGCAATAACAGAACGAGGTAGCCTGAGCTTTCCTGCAAATGCTTCAAAGAGAGGGAGATCAAATGTTTTCCCGCATTGTTACTGGAGATGAAAGCAGGGTGCATTATTCAACTCTAAAAACAAAACCACAAAGCATGCTAAGGAAGAAACTTGGCGAACATGCTCATAAAAAAGGGCCAAGACCTCAGACTCTTTTTTACAATTTACTTTACATCGCACCGACACAAATAGGTCTTATGTTGACAATTGGAGAGGAAGAGCCTAGGAGTGGGAAGGAAGCAGATGTGGCGTTAATTAAGGTACATCCCCAATACTTACCTGGTATGAAAATGGGAAACCACGGAAAACCATCTTCAGGGCTGCCGACAGTGGGGTTCGAACGCACTATCTCCCAGATGCAAGCTCACAGCTGCGCGGCCTTAATCGCATGGCCAACTTGCCCGGTTAGACCTCAGCCTCTGTAGGCATAGTTTTGGCTACTGCCTTATGGGACTGTAATGATGTTGTATTGGTTGACTGACTGCCCCAATGCACTGTGGTCACACATGAGAGGTCCTCCACGGTCCTCACGAAGCTCAGAGTTGAAATCCAACGAAAACGTTCTTGTCTTGTCTCAGAAAATATTGCCCATTCAGCTCAAAGGACGCAGGATTTGCTGCAGAACTTCAAAAGGGACCTTTTTCCCCATCCATCTTATTCTGCGGAACTTGCCCCGAGTGATTTCCATCTCTATCCACAACTCAAGTTGCACCTTAGAGGTAAGCGGTTTGCAACTGATGAAGAGGTGGAAGAGGAAGTTCACCGCTGTCTACAGAGATGGGACCTGACCCGGTATGATGAAGGTATCAAGAAACGACTGCCAAGATAACAAAATGTTTGGACTGAAATAGTGACTATGTGGAAAAGTAGTGTACGAGTTGTAGAATGAAAATTAAATATTCCTCAAAGGTAAATAAAACCAAGCACCATGGGGCAACAGCCCCCGTAGGGCCATGGCTTACCAAGTGACCACTGCTCAGCCCAAAGGCCTACAGATTACGAGGTGTCATGTGGTGAGCACGAACAATCCTCTCCGTCGTTATTCTAGACTTCCTAGACCAGGGCCACCATCTCACTGTCAGATAGCTCCTCAATTTTAATCATATAGGCTGAGTAGACCTCCAACAAGCCCTCAGATGCAGGTAAAAATCCCTGACCTGGCCAGGAATTGAACCCGGGTCCTCTGGGTAAGAGGCAGGCATGCTACCCCCACACTGCAGGGCCAGCACAAGTGTAAATAGCCTGCTTGTATTTTTTGTAAAATAGGGAAACCTATTTATCGGATGGCCCTCGTACTACGAGACCTTTAAATTTTTCACTTGGATTCATGAAACATTTTGACACTACAGGGGTGCAGGAGGGACTGTAATCTAAAGCTTACATTCTATTACAAGTTAGTTTACTAGTAAAAGCGAATTAAAGTATAAAATTCCAGAATATACTCACTTATCCCATTTAATACAGAAGAAATCGAACAGTAGCTGAACTAAGGAAAGGAAGATAAAATGACGCACAAAATGGAGAGTTTGTTAAAGATGAAGCCATACTTTCCATTGTAGACTTAGTTAAATGTAACAAAAAAACTTTCTAGTTTGTCAAACATACAATTTTAACATAAATTATTACACTATAAATATACCGTAAAAAATAAACACTCTATTATACAAAGAATGACATGTTTCATTCTACAAGAACATCCTCAGATTCTATGAAATCACACAAAATATGCATATATGTACAGCATTGTTTACGTTGCATAAACTTGTCAATGATAGAGAGTTCAGTGATAATATGAGCCAGTACTGACAAATAAGAAATTTACAAGTATTTATATATCTAGAAAACTCCTGAACTTATCTAGACTGCCAATGCCAACTTTGTTGTCACCAAATACTATTTCAGGACTGTGGTCATGCAGAGGTAAATGGAAAGTTTTGAGTATAGCACAAACCTTACGGAGAGGGGAAGGGAAGCATGAGAGGGGAGTGCCGAACATTGTGGATCCCTCCTACTGGATGTTAAAATCTAGTACACTGTACCATGGAGAGGAGAGGGGGAAGTAGGATGGAACGAGTGGAGCACTGTGGAATACTCTTTCCACACTGGAGAGGGGAGAGAAGGTTGTTAACCTACTTCATGTTATAATGTACTTTTATGTAAGACGGATGAATGCAACAGAATGATTTTAGATGAATAATGTATGGAATTGAAATAGAGAATATCTATAGGATATTATTGTGATAAATGCCAATTTAATGAGTAAGTATGATCCAGATATTATGTGAGTAGAGCGATGTGCAGGGAATTTTTTAAGTGTGTATGGTCATTTAAGTTGGTTACGTTAGCACTTTTTGCGATGTAGATCTCGATTGATTCCCTCATATTCGAAGATTTGATTTTATTTTCAATGTGTAAAATTTTTAGATCTGTGTTGATGTCTGTGAAATAGTGTGAACTGTCGTATATGTGCTCCCCAAAGGCTGAATGCTGATTATATCTGATCGTTTATTGTATTCTTTGAATCTTGTGTGGAAATTTTGTTTTGTCTGACCTATATAGGTGGCATTGCAGTTAAGTTCTTGGCACTTGAGTTCATAGACTCGTGACTTTGAGAAAGGGTCTTTTTTGTTTAGGTGCACTTGTTGATATGTCTCTGCAGTGTGTTGTTCATCCTAAAGGTTAATTAAAATCCTGTTTCCTAAAGATATAACCTACTTTTTATGTGTTATTATTAATGTAGTTGAGAACCAAGTGTGGTGGTTTTCCAGGGACTTTTCTTTTGTTTGTTTAATATTTTATCTACTGTGCCTGGAGGGTGGTTGTCTTCTTTTATGATTTGTTTAACAATTTGTGCCTCTTCATTGAACTCCATTGTGCTCATTGGTATGGAAACAGCTCTGTGTATCATTGTATTCAATCCTGCTATTTTTAGTGTGTATGCATGGTTAGACTCGTCAATAGCATGCAACACCTGAGTGGGCTTTCTGTATACTTTGTAAGACAGGTTTCCATTATTCCTGCTGATTGTGGTTTTATTTTCTTATCAGATGCTTGCTCCATTGTGAAGCTGGTGGAATTTTGTAAACAATTTAGTGTGTTTAATATCTGGTGTCCATTAGTGAAGTCATTATCATATGCACATGATGTCGCCTACATACCTGCTCCAGTATAATATTCCTTTTGAATGCTGATACGTTCAGAAGATGTTTTCAAAGTTATTCAAAAAATGTTTGCTAATATACCTTATAATGGTGAGCCCATGGCTAACCCTTCTTTGTGGCAATAGATCTTGTCAGTGAATGCAAAGCAATTTTGGTGTAGCATTGTTCTAATAAGGCCAATTATTTCTTTGGTTTCCTGCAGTGAAGTATTTTCTTTATGAAGATTTTCGATAATTTTAATGGATTCATCTATTGTTACGTTGGTGTACATGTTAGTGATGTCAAAGGGTATCTTTAACCCTTTACCACCCACATTTTTGCTCCGCTTATCCCCAGGTTTCAATCTATTAATTAGGAAACATTCAAGCAGAGCACACCGTTTCATTGTCAATAATATTAGAAAACATGCCATCATTTACAACATTTAACATACCATCATGTCCATTTCTCTATTCGTTGAGTCATAAGTTTGTCGGTTCAAACCCCCACCCGTGCTGGAGATACTCAACACTGAGGTAGGCTGTATATGTCATATTCTCATGTCGTCTAAATCCCCCTAAGCCAATAGAGATGAGATTCTGGAAGTGTAATGGTGACCTTGTATATCAACTTTCATTTCCTCTAGCAAGTGTCTGCCCATTCTGTTTCTATTTTACTGAAATGCGCCTGTTTGATTGCTGCATTGATATATACGCAATCGGTAATGTCACTGAATAGATTGTCTCCGCCTAACATATGTAAAAATATAACCTATTTCTCATAATACTCTTTTGAAATTATTGATAGGTTCAACATAATCCATATAATCATTGAGTAATGAAACAAAATGTTTGTGTTACCTGAATTGCAGCCGCATCATCATCAGGTCCGATATCTAGATATTCGTTTTCACTTATATCACAGTTATCAGAAAAATTATCTTTGTTGATATGTTATTTACTCACTAAAAATTTACCTGTATCCCTGCTCAACAATTTTGTGTCATTTCTTATGCCGTTATTCAGCTCAGTCTCAATATCTGCAGTATTCAATCCCGTCATGTTTACGAGCTAAACAGCTGACCAGCACTCGCGGAAGTTCAAGTCCGTCGCCTAGACAACTTCAAGACAAATTCTCACTCTTCTTTTATTTCCTAAGCCTTGTATATTGTACTGCATGTTCATCAAAGCCTAATAAACAATTCACTACCAAAAAATACAAAACTATTGCATAGATTGCACACGTATGCAGATAATGCAGCTGGGTGTTTTCGGGCAATATGGACCGTAAGGCAAAGTGAACAGTCGGGTGCTTTCGGGCGGGAAGGGGTTGATTAGTTCTACGCTGGTTTTAATTTATCTGTCTTCTTTAAGTGAGATTTTCTCTTTTAGGATTTTTTCAGTTGTTAGCTTAAATTGTAAATTGGCACATCATAATTTACTATTGGTCTAATGGGACATGAGCTTTTGTGTATTTTGGGGATGGCTCTTACTGTGGGGAGTTGAGGATTTTTTGATAGTGAGGCTTTCCTTTTCTTGTTCTGTGAGAATAAATTCTGTTTGCTGGATAACTTGTTTTATTTTGTTTTGAAATATATTTGTAGGGTCACATTGTAGTTCTTGAATTCCGTTGTTGTTGATGACAGCTATTGTTTTTTCTATATACCCAGGAATAGAACACAACAAGAAGTGTCAAGAGTTTAGATCTTGAATAGCAGTGCACTCGCATCTCAGATATGTTCAGACACCGTTCTCTCCTGTACTGTCTATAACTTAGAACTCAACCAGCAAACATTTATTCAGAGAACAGTGTGCATAAGCAGCAGAATTTCACCTTTAAGCAACTCCTGGACAATATCACATCTATAAATTAGCAGTTCACAGTGTTGGGAGTAGATTTTTGCTGCCGAGTCACAATTATTCATTGAATATCCTTCTTCCAACTCTCAAGGTTTTCAAAGACTCTGAGGTGCAAGAATGATGTGCAGGAATTCACTTTTATGCCAGTATAACTACAGACGTGTGCTGGGATATTCAGCTTCATCAAATACCTCTAGAATGGACCCAAATTACACTCCCCAACATGAAAGTAGAATGTTATCACATCACCATGTAAGCTATCAGATGAAGAGAGACTGAACTGTAAGCCACACATTCAGAAGATTACAATGGACTGTGTTTACAGTAGCAACAGACAGAGCAAGGAAAGATGATGACAATAAGTCGCTTCTTCTCCAAAATTATTTCACAGCTTCTCCGCCAAGGCAGAGTTTTACTATGAGATCACCCAACATTAGTAACATTGTAAAGAAGTTTAAATGATGCAAATCTTATCTGGAATTTCTTTTGGTGGAAAAATATGTTCCTATGAGATTCAAAGTCGTACTGGCCATAACCGAATTAAATCCAGCACCCAGAATTGTCCTTCAGTTCAGCAGCTACTAGCACTAAAATTGGATAATGTATGATAGGAGATGATGTCAATCCCACAATGATACCATTATAAAACCATGGAGAATAAAAACATAACCATACAACCTACAGAAATCCATTTCAATAAACGCCAGAGGTAATCAATAAACAATAAACAGTCATTTGATGGGTACTTAGCTCATGAATTGTCCTGATGCCTCGATCTTGAAACGCTGCCTGTCACAACTTCATTGGTAGCCGGACCTAACCAAGGTTCCTTCACTATCAAGTCCACAACTTTAATTCAGCTTTTTGCCACTATCAAACATAGCATGCACTGCCATCTCCCTAGTAAATGCTAGAGGTCAATTGTCCACTTAGCGACCATAATCTCTATAAAGTACTGGGGTTCTTGATTACTTCCAATGATTTTACACTAAAACATAGGCCAGAGAAATATATTACCTTATTGCTGTCATTGCTACTTAGGTTATCTGTCAACAGACTAAGCATTATGCTTGAAATTTTACATGCCGTCAATATTATGAACATACCAAAAAGACTCAAAATTTTACATGACTGTTAATATTGTGATCATACCTATTGGACCTCAAGTTTTCTATGACTGATACTATGCAGAAGAATCTCTATAACAACACTGATAACCATAACAAGAATTCTACATATGATATCCTAAACGGAAACTTCTCAAAATTTCGAACCCTACTACCATATGTCGCAGCCTACAGTGTAAAGAACAACTCAACATTCACAGCGTCACTATTAAATTGCAAACATAGGTAAATAACACTGCAAAACAATTAAAATTATGCACTACATATTGTAATTTCTTTCTGAAACTAATATCCGCGATTATTCACCTGCGTAGCCCTTCAGAAATATTCTTTACTCCAAAAATTTTTGATAGGTAATGTAAGTTACGTTATATTCCTACAACACACGAGGAACAGATTTGCTGGCACTTGTGACACAAAGGCCAGGAGTTTTCAAAAAGAATGCCAGTTATATGTGTATACAGTTTTAATGCTTAAGTAGAAATAAAATTTAAGAAAATTAAAAATATTAAATGTTAAAAATATGTAGAATGCTGAAACTGAGAAAGATTAGTATTAACTTCTTACTGTTCCCAATTGAGATGTATAATTTTCGCAAAAGTAAATTATAGAACTTGAACCTTACCGACAATAGAGATTGTGGACACAGTGTAAATGATAGAAATCACAATTTCTCAATGAAGAAAATCTGTACCACAATAAATTAACGGAATAGGCTGTACAAATGGCTAATACGCGTCTTATGTAACACATACCTCACACCTAGAGACAAAACCTGATATTTTAATTCAGTGTAATCACTTAAAACAAACACTTAAGGAACGGATTTGATTTGTATCAGTCAGTAGAACGGGCTGAACTTAGGAAAGGATGAATTACCAGTGACAACTCCAGAGAACACGACACTTCTTGAAAACAGCACTGGGTGCAATCTCCCCTTATATTTCTAACTATCAATTATCAATACATTCCTGTTCTAGTGGGCTTTACACGTGGTCAAAGAGAATGAGTAAGAGATGACTCTCAACGTTATTTTTCACTTCTGAACGCAACGGCTGCGCAAAGATCGCCAGGAATTGCACACCAGCGCCTCTAGTGTAAACAGGGCTGAACTAAAATTACCGGGCGGGTGATTTAAATCGTTTAGCGCGCGGAGGGTCCCCAGGTTCTCGTCCCCCCTCCACTCTTAAATATTATATTAAATATATTTTTTATTTTTTTATTTCTCTTCTATTTTTCTTTCATTTCCTTTTCTTTCTTTCCTTCTTTCTGTTACCTTTTTCTGAAATACTGCATTCTGAACAACAATACACCTGGAGGTTGGGCTGTGCTTTATTATTATTATTAATACATTTTTTGCTGGAGAAAAGAAGCTTACCAGCTTGTGCTGCTTATTATAATTATTTCAATTATGAAGCTATATTTTATTTTTACTAATTCACAAAGCCTTGAATGATCGGAGTGACTGGCCTTGCCTGTGCTGCTTTTGTTTGTTTCTGCTGAGGAAAAAGGAAGCTAACTCACAAAGGGAGGAAGGACGTGACCTGAAGGTGAGTGGGATTGGCAATCCTTATCTCAGATTAAGACCTATGACAGAAATAGACACTAACACCCCCTCGTACATCAGTCCTCTTTAACACTACTTAAGCCAACTGTAACAGTCAATAGTATCAAGATATGACACTTATGCAGGAAATAAAATGTAAATACAATGTAAGAAAGAAAACCATATACAGGAACCAAAATGATGAAAGGAAACTCATATGCTAAGGAGGGAGTTTGTAGGATTCAAAGGTAAATTGAAATGAAACATGATCTTCTGATTTATGGAGCTATATTCTACCTACTATCCACAGTGTTACAGGTATCAAATTGTGTAGAAATTATATTCAGCAGTGTTAATCATCAATTAATATTCATCATCCAGAAAACTATTCAATACAACACAAATACAAGATCATTCATTTATGAAAGAAAGACTGGAACTGACAAGGTACAACATAATACTTTTCTCTCTTATTGCAGTTTAATGTTGCACTGACATTGCAAAAGTTTTCAGCAACACCATTTGTATTTTCCCAAGGAACTTACTATATGATACATCTTTCAGTCTGTCAAAAGATGCACCTTGGGCCACACACTGGAAAATATTGAGATTTGTACTTCTTTTGCATCTACTAGAGGAAAGCAAATCTCTGGCAGAGTAGTGTTTGAAGAAACCAAGACATGATAACACATACTCTGTTCCTACATACTGCACCAAAACACAACATATCATTCAATCAGTCATCTGCATTTAGATGATAAACAATGTCAAGCTACAAAATTGTATGCATCCCTTGTATTCATTGATCTACGCTATTTACAATAAAAAATGTTGTATTTTATGTGACAGTAGGATATATCAAAAATTTTCTGCTACATGGAAAAGGATGGAATCATGAATATATTTGAGGGTTTAAAAGACAAGAGAGAGCTTACAGATTCTGTGATTGCTCGCTCTTACAACATGCAGGAGGTAAAAATAATGCTTCCTTTCAGTCCATCCACAGGAGAGAAGTTCTAATAAATTTACAGAAATATGTAGCATCAGGATCTACAATGGCAACTGATCCAGCACAAAACATTCCCATGCCAAGTCACAACATAGCTCCACCTATTAAGAGCTATGTCCAAGGAATTGCTTGCTAATTTAGTACAGTATTATGAACAATATGCTGCTACTTTCACAACATTACGGTGTGCAAGGGACTTTGCTGTGACCTAGACGAAATGCCAGTTGAAGACAGTGGAAACTCACTTCAGACAGTGCCATTTGTACCTACTGTATATCGAAGGCAGAAATCTATGTTGGTGGTTGCAGAGTAGGCTGATCTGTGGTCTGACAGCATGCACTCCAACCGGCCAACCAAGCAGAGGAGGGGTGGCTATGGTTCCACCGTGTTTCTACACCTCTGCATTTGGGACACAGAAACGGGCTGTTCCCCTACCACTGGCTGTCCTGAGATTGGGTTTTCCTTTCACCTGCAGTAAGGCGAATGATGGGACAGTTCGTGTATATGTCATGGCCACCAAATATCCTGCCCTCGCCACAAATCTCCTTGCTTAAGGTGATGATGCCTGTTGATTAAAAGGGCCTAAAATCTAGTTCATTGTTTTAAGAGAAAGTGCAACTAGGCAACCATCCCCTATATATATTAGTAATCGGAGAGAAGAAATGGAAGGGGCTGACACGAGGAAAAATGATGGTATCAGCTAAGAAGGACCATGCCCTTTGAGGAAAATAAGACTCCCTAGGCCTCCATACATAATACAATCGGGGGCAGAAAAGAACAGGTCGTGATCGAGGTAGATCAGAAAGGATAGATGAAAGTGGGGAGCCTGGCACAAGTAAGCGGAAGCAGTGCCAAAATTCAATTAAGGGCTCCGTGGTCGCCTACCCAAGCTCCCAAGTACAGAGCCCACATGGGACCCATTTTAGTCGTCTCTTACAGCAGGCAGAGGACGCTGTGGCTGTTATTCTACTGCCCCTACCCACAGGGGGACAACTATGATAAGGCTAGTTGCTTTACGTTGCACCGACACAGATAGGTCTTATGACGATGATGGGAGAGGAGAGGCCTATGAATGGGAAGGAAGCAGCCGTGGCCTTAATTAAGGTACAGCCCCAGCATTTGCCTGGTGTGAAAATGGGAAACCACAGAAAACCATTTTCCGGGCTGCCGATAGTGGGGTTCGAACCTATCTCCCGAATACTGGATACTGGCCGCACTTATGTTTCAAATTATCCGAAATTCATTTGCCTTGGTGTAGTATATTTTCATGTTCTGGCATCAGGAGATTATTAAAACAAGAACAGTAAGGATGCTTACCTCAAATACCTTGTACTTTTTCTTCAAACACGCAAATGAAGATAACAGATATACGCATACAAATCAAAGTAAAGCAAAATGTCACAAAGGTCAAAAACGTGCTCGTCCCACGTGGTCCAAGTTGTCAAACTCAAATCGACCAACAGCAATCGGGAGATGTTTCTGCCAATAGGAGCTGCTGTATTCGTCACGTGGGCTTAGGGTGAGTGACGTGATGTACAACAGCGCGCCCACGCGAGTGGAAGGCAAAAGTATTCAGTCTGAGCCGGGCCCTCGGAAGGGTAGGACCTATGCCGCTGTCAAACCCTTTCACGTGGTAGTGGTGGGGGTAAGGTTCGGCAGTACGGTTCACTGCCGTCTCAATCCTACTTATATAGATTGAGACGGCGGTGGTTCGGTTATTGATGTTGGGGAGGAAGGGGCGTTATCGTTGAAGGAGGGATTGGATATGGGTGGGGTATAGTAGCCATAACTGAATGAAAACAGCTCATTTGCGAGCATTAATCTGAAAATGATACAACCCGACAACATCATCCGAGATCACTTTGCAGTTGCTTACAATCTTGTAACTTATTTATTACTCTGTACAGAATAACATCATCTGCGAAAAGCCTTATCTCTGATTCCACTTCTTTACACGTATCATTGATATATATAAGAACACATAAAGGTCCAATAATACTGCGTTGAGGAAATCCCCTCTTAATTTTTACAGGGCCAGATAAAGCTTCACCTACTTTAATTCTCTGAGTTCTATTTTCTAAAAACAGAGCCACCCATTCAGTCACTCTTTTATCTAGTCCAATTCCACTCATTTTTGCCAGTAGTCTCCCATGACCTACCCTATCAAATGCCTTAGACAGGTCAGTCGCGACGCAGTCCAATTGACCTCCTCAATCCAGGATATCTGCTATATCTTACTGGAATCCTACAAGTTGTGCTTCAGTGGAATAAACTTTGTAAAAGTATGGCTTCTCTTCTGTGTGTGTCCGCATATGAACAGTTAGGTCAGACTGCCTTTCTTTGTGAATGATTTGCCACAGACATTGCCACTGTAAGACTTCTCGCCTGTATGCGTCCGCATATGATCGGTCAGACTGCCTTTCCTTGTGAATGATTTGCCACAGACATTGCAGCTTTAATGCTTCTCGCCTGTAAAGGTCCGCATATGTTCGGTAAGTTTGCCTCTCATTATGAATGATTTGCCTCAGACATTGTAGCTGTATGGCTTCCCGCCTGTCTGGGTCCCCATATGACCGCTTAGAAAGCCTTTCTGTATGAATGATTTGCCACAGATATTGCAACTGTTTGGCTTCACGCCTGTATGGGTACGCATATGATCGGTCAGACTGCCCTTCCTAGTGAATCATTTGCCACAGACATTGCAGCTGCTTGGCTTCTCGTCTGTATGGGTCCGCATATGATCGGTCAGACTGCCTTTCCTTGTGAATGATTTGCCACAGACTTTGCCACTGTAAGACTTCTCGCCTGTATGGGTCCGCATACGTTCGATTAGTTTGCCTCTCTTTATGGCCCGCCTGTATGGCTCCGCATACGTTCGGTTAGTTTTCCTCTCTTTATGAATGATTCGCCATAGATATTGCAGCTGTATTGCTTCTCGCCAGTATGGGTCCGCATATGACCGGTTAGAAAGCCTTCCTGTATGAATGATTTGCCACAGACATTGTACTTCATTGGCTTTCCGCCTGTATGGGTACGCATATGATCGGTCAGACTGCCTTTCGTTGTGAATGATTTGCTACAGACATTGCAGGTGTAGGGCTTCCAGCCTGTATGGGTCCCAATGTGATCGGTCAGACTGCTTTTCCATGTGAATGATTTGCCAGACATTGCAACTGTAAGACTTCTCGCCTATATGGGTCCGCATATGTTCGATTAGTTTGCCACTCTTTAAGACCCGCCTGTATGGCTCCGCATTCGTTCGGTTAGTTTGCCTCTATTTATGAATGATTCGCCATAGACATTGCACCTGTTTGGTTTCTCTCCTGCTTGAGTCAGCTTGTGATAAGATAAGCTGCTTTTCTTGACAAATGATTTGCAACATACATTGCAAAAGTGAGGCTTGATGCCTGTGTGAACACCCAAGTGACATGCTAGATTTTTCCACCTGAAGGATTTTCCACAGACGTTGCAGCAGTGATGGCACTTGAAGGGTCGATCTTCCTTGTGTCTCTTCAGATGTCGCAAGAGGTCCAACTTCCTAGCCAGGACTTCACTGCACACACTACACCTAAAACTAGATGATCCGCCGTCCGGAGGTTGATGATCTCTATAGCTCACCTCGGGTCTCGATCTACAGTGACAAATTAAAACCATGTGACCAATAGTTCAACAGCCAAATCCACTACAACTCTCACAAAGGGGATTTGCTACTGGACATTCCAATCACTGATATCCAGTGCAGAGAGCTCGTTACTCATAAACATTACATTCCTGAGAGTAAACATCATCCGAGGTAAAATTTCAAAAGCTCTCACTTCTTACGAGAATATGTTGCGTTTTTTCTTAATCAGGATATCAGGCGCAAGAAACTTGTCACGGTTTAGAAATGTACGAGTTAATAGACAACCGCATTTGAAGAAAGCATGAGAAGTGGTCCAGCCTAAAAGGGTAAATACTCATACAAGCTCTTTAATCCAGCACATATTATTCTATCGAAATCCGTAGTCTGTTCTACATAAAGAACGGCATATGCTCTGGAGTTTTGATCTTGTTGAAGCACTCTGCGCTTTGTTGCAGGGAAGTAATAATTTTTGTAAAGGACCTTGTTCTTGAGGTTGTTTGAGAGAATGTATGTGCTGTCTGTCTGTTAGGTCATCAGCCCAGAGGCTGGTTGGATCCTCAAATAGCACCACCAAAGGTTATGCAGTTATGAGGAAACCCCAAAAACCAATGGCAGCACTAAAATGAGGCGTACTAGGCAACATGAGGAGTGAGGTAGTTTGCCATTGCTTTCCTCACTGCGTCAGAAAGTACTATTGCAGCACAACTGACCCTATGAGCAGCCCCTTTCTGTGCTGTAGATATTAATAAAGTTGAGAACGTTTGCCGACATTCAGCAAGATCTGTTGAAACACGGCTAATCTTTTATGAATATTATTTTGTCACACAAATATACATATTGTATTTCTACATTGTTATATCACTATAGCATTTTCTTATATCACTGTGTCGCTTTTCCGAAATATGTATCTTTGATGTGCAATCAAACATAGCCAACCTATATATAGGACGGTAGGTTTATACAAGGACGTCCATACTTACTACCATGTCTACGTCTTAATTCCTGTATTTAACACGGTAGCTACTAATCCTGATGAAATCCTGGCAAAGCTGAAATATAACAAGTATACGACGGCTCTCTCGCTAGCATTGATACTGTCTTTTCTCCTCAAGACACTGCTGTTAAAGAAATTATGAAGGCAACACAGAATATGGCATTGGTGGTAGCGTTTTATTACAATGTCCTAATATCCTAATTTTGAAACCAAACGCAACCTATCATGCCCTTGAATATTCTTACAAGTATTATTTTAACAATACGCAGAGAAGGAGCATGAAAATCAAGGATTGAGCCAAAATTCGAGATGACAAGACGTTGAATTGCACCGTAGTGGATATTGCTGCTATGTAAAAGAAGGAATATTATTCTATTTATTTCAAAAGATCACGGGCAACGTGATTATTTTTAGTGGATTCATAACATAGTTGGATAGCATCCAATTCTGTGCTTGTCTCCCCACCACAGAGTAGTTCTACATATTCTACGGAAGAAGGGCGGGAAATGCAAATTTCTTGGTTAAAGGTGAGATCCGCTTACAACTGCGACATGGGAAAATCGATCACGCAGGCTAAAATAACATGGACTGGTACTTTCCAATTCATGCTGTATGAAATGAATTCACATGGCCCAGTCGAATGCATGACTGGCTCACAAGCAAAGTAATGGGAGGCTCGACCATGTATTGTTACTGCACTCTTTGGAGAAAATAAGTGGACAAATGAAAGGGGGACATTGATTCCAGATATGACAGACTAAATCTCTTGATCATCAAACAAGATATTGATGTTGACACCACTAGACAACAGGAGGCAGAAAATACGACACTGGATGGTATGTCATGCGTTCTGTGGCATATCACACCAAGCAAAGGTGCAAAAGTCTGTAACCCTTCTTCTTTACGTGAATACTTGATTCCTGTGACAAGTAATTTATCAGGTTCACAATTAGTTTTCAGTAAAATAATGTTTCATTTTGCATTGACAAATATTCTACACCAACCAGCTACATTGCTGTAACACGTGGCGCTTCCCAGGTGACGGATACGGGTTCCCCGCTGGCCTGACGATGAACTTGAGCAAAATATAAAAGCTCTCGCGTACCAAACATGTACAAAGTCTTTAATGGCAACTTTGGCGGAGATGGAGACGTTCACTAGGGACCAGATGGCGGAAGAGGTACACTGAATTTCTGGAAGTTAATGCAGAAAAGAGGGTAGCGTTTCTTCTCTAGAGGAGTGGCTGCAAAAGGCATCTGTTCTCCATGTCCGCAGCTGCGTTACTACCTTCCGTCATGAGCACTTAAATGCTTCAAGACAAGCCGGCCGTAAAATAATGCCGTTACATCATTACAGAAATATGTCTCATGGTATCGGAGCCAAGGTTAGTGCAGCCCCTGGAAGGGACGCGCATTGGCAGTGCCCAGTCAGCATGAAAAGTATGCTAGGGTTACCGTCGCACGGGCTGTGACGGCTAACCATGCTAGTACCCCCCTTTTGTATCCCATCATTGAATTATGCCTGGGTGAAGTAGCGAATACGCCACTGCACTTGAGAGAAGGCTTGTAGGCATCTGAGAGGTGCGGAAAAAATGGAATGGACAAAAGTCACGTGAAAAGAGGTGTGGTTACTAACTGGTGTACAACAGAAACCGAAGAACAGCTCATGGTGTTGACATTGTCATATCAGCTAAATTTGACGGTTCAGTCTCCGAGGTGCAAAAGTTTGACAATCGCTTGATGTAACTCGTCCGCATTGGGGAGAGAAGGAAATTCCAATTATTCAGCGCAACGCTCCACAAACTGACGTGCGCATGGAAACCAAAGATGCGTTCTGGGCACTGCCTGACAAGAAGACCGCTGACTATCTTATCGCTGCCACTGATCTGAATGGACGTGTCGGACCGAAGAAAGAAGAACAAACAGTCCATGGCGGTCATGGACATGGAGAAAAGAACGACGATGCCCAACAAATTCGCGATTATGCAGAAACTGATCACCGCAAACACACGGTTCAAAAAGAGTGATGTTCATCTACTCTGTACTACAGTGGCTCCCATCCAATTCGCATTGACTACATCCTTGTGAGAGGGTGAAATCTCGAAGATGTTCTAGAGATAACAGTTGTCCCTTATTAAATCCTTGCGATGCAACAAAGACCAGTCATCTAAGCTGTGGATAAAGTCACCAAGAGCCCAATACTTCACAGGAAATAGACAAATTGGGATCAAATGGTTGCCCCTGAAGAAGGAGACTAACGTCGTTGCAAAAGTTACAGAGTCACAAATCACCATAGTTGAAGTGAGCCGGACCAAACTGAAAGACGCCTTTCGCTCTATTCCTGGAAGAATTAAGTCAGGGCGACGACAACGAAGGATTAAACATGACATATGGCCAAGGAATGAAGATGTTAAATATGCAGTACGGTTGAAGAAGCAGCTGTACCACGAGTTTCTTGCTCGTTGGAATGCCTACAAGGCAGCCACTCGTAAAATGAAGTAGGTATTTGCCGTAACAAAATCAAACCGGTAGGCAGGTCTATATGTGAAACATGACATGCGCGAATTCGAGCGGAATTTTTAATGGCTAGTCCAATCGAGCCATCGCAAAACGCCAGAAGTCCAACGTTTTTACGGCATCAATGAGGAAAGAGACGATTTGCTACTGGACAGGCGGGAAGCGCGAGTACACTGGTGGAACTATTTTGACAACATCTCAATCATGGAATTTCCGTATCTACCAATCCTAATCACCTCCGCTGTTGAAGGTCCAACATAGGAAAATGACGTCACCAAAGTCCAGACTATGCTGAAGGAAATGAAACCAGGGAAAGCCATCTGTCCCGATTATCTTCCAGCAGAGTTTTGTTTCTCTCAATGGGGGGATGCAGCAGTGTGGCTAAAGCAAGCTTTTCAAACATATCATCAAAGAAGGTCAAAAACAAACAGACTAGCGACGGAGTATCAATTCAGAAAAAAGGGAAGCCCTGCCAATTTTTCTAATCACGGCCCGAACATAATTCTGAGCCTCGCAATGAGAGACTTAGAACAAATCTTCGACAAAAGGATTAGCGATTTAGACAAACATACAACAAGCCAAGCTGGATTTGTGTAAAATTGTGGCGCAATAGGAGAAACCCATGCTGCCGGACTATTATTGAGAAACACTGTGAAAAGAATAAGAGGCTTCATCACAAATTTCTGGACCCTTAGAAGCCCTTCCATCGGGCACTTCATGACCTAATCAGACAGCCCTACAAGTACATGGCATTCCAGAGCACCTTGCTGAGAGGGTATAATTGCTCTACAAAGAACAAATGAGTTGTGTTCAAGCTGCCGCAGGAGCGTCTGATGACTTCCGCATAACAGTAGGAGTCCATCAAGGCCCCGGCTTATCACCACTGCAGCTCATTCTTGTGATGGACATAATTGCCACAAACCTGCGCAGTCCAATACTATGGACACTTCTCTAAGCAAATGATATCATTTGGCTGAAGAGAATAAGCTAGACCTGCAGCGTCAAACAGAAGACTGGAACTATCGACTAGCGCAATAAGGCCCGCGCCTCATCAAGAACAAGACAGAATACATTGCATTACATCGTCGAGAAGTTCGAACCATGCATGTTGACGTTGAAGATATAGCACGAGTACAGATATTTAAGTATATTGGCTCCACAATCTATGATTATGGCCGACTTACTGATGAAGTCAACTTAAGGATATACAAAGCCTGACTGAAGTGGAGAATGACAACAGGCGCCCTTCCGAACTTTGGATGAAGGGCCATCTCTAAACTAAGTTCTACCGAACTGATATCTGTCCTATCGATATCCATCCTGTCGTTTTCTACGGCAACGTATGCCTGCAAGCTCTAGAGGTAGAACGCCAACTAATCATCATGGATACGAAGTTGCTTAGGTGGAAGGCTGGCATAATTAGACTAGATCACATTTCAAAAAATGTTATTAGAAAACGTTTTGGCATTGCAGCGATCCAGAAGAAAATTGGGGAAAGGCGTGTGCGCTGGTTTGGGCATGTGTTGCGTGTAGAGGACGATACATTGGGAAAGTCAGAGTATTACACAGAAAGACGGTGAAAAGAGGCGCTAGGGACGAACTAGACAGCATAGACTGATAAAGTGCACAACGGCCTGAAAGTTGGAAGACTACATGCAGACATGGCCCGAGACCGAACTAACTGGAGTCAATGAACCACAACACCGGACCCTTCCACCAGATGCAGACTGATGAATATTGTGTTACAAAAATGGAATGCAAAGGATATTTTACACATTCTAACATTCAAATTATTGAATGTTCAAATTTTCTCCCCTAATGCCTATGTCCGATATCTATAAAAACTTATTTTCTCAAAATAGTGTTTGAATGGCTGAACGCTTCTGGATTTCGTGTTTTAGCGACTCCTATAAATGCATTGTGAAGAAAAACTTACAACTCAAAAAAATAAAAAAATGGGTATATCTGTGTTAAATGGGAAGGACAGTTTGAATATCCGGTGAAATTCTGAGTACCTACAAGAGGGGAGTCCGTCAGTGTATTCTAGCCTGAATAGAATTTTGCAATTCATATTTCTGCTTACATATGTCATAGACAGCAGACGATCATATTAATCAGTTTGTTATTTTCACTCCGATCACGCCTATAAATATGAAGACCATGGAGGAGTGGCACAAAGTGGTCAGCTCAGGGCCATGGCACACTCAACGCTCTAAAGCTGGAAAGAAGCCACATAATTAAGTGGTTAGTTCAGGACCATGTGTCTCTACACAAACGGAAGTAAGCCTCATCACTATTTAGCTCAGGACGATGTGTGTCTCCAGAAATGGAAGGTAATCTCATCAATAATTGGTAATCTCAGAAATACGTGTATTTCCACAAGTCAGCAATTAGGAAATTTTATGAATCTTAAAATCTTTTCTTATGTAATTCAATACCAAACCACCATGGCAAATATTTTAGACATTTTAAAGGAAGTCATTAAAGTTGTGGCATGATATTTGTAGACTGCTGAAATGAGAGTGAGGAAACAATAGCGCCTGAGGTGAGATATAAAACAAAGTGGGAAGTAGCAGATAAGATCCGGTCGACTAAATCCTTCAGAAGCATCTAAAATCTATGATGTAAAAAGGACTAAGCTACGTAGACAACGGAATGTCCTCTGCCATATATGCCAAGGAAAAAGAAGACACATAAAATGTATGTCGCTTTGCTGGTCTCTGCACTAAATATGTTTAGAAAGTAGAAAGTTAATTTAGACTCCATCAAAAATAGAAATATGATTTTGTGTGTGAAAAGGATTCATAAGCAACATTTTTACTGGTGGTCTTAATAAAAGGTTGTTCTCTAACGTAGCCTATTGTGTCCTCTTACACATGAATTACAAAGAAACAGAGAGTATGAGCTGGTACTTGGTAGTTCTGAGCACCGACATGAATATTTCTTGCCACTAGTTGTGAGAGTACAGTAGGAACAAGTCAGTGCATCACATAAGAACCATTCAGAATTCATATTTTCCATCACAAATCTGGTTTGAAGTCAAACCTTAGGCTATGACTAGCCATCGCATGACCTTGGTTAAGCCCACCATTCCGAGATTATACAATCATTTCCCACGGATTATCAAAGATCATTTCACACAGTAACCAACAAAGGTGTGACAGCAAAAAATTAATTAGCAATGTCACAACTACAGTTCAAAAACACTACTGCATTAAATGTTTTAAAACAGGACATACACTTATGGTACTTTGTAAGGTCAGTGACAATAATTACAATTTTGAAAGAATATAATATCACTATGTTTTTTACCTATTATTATTATTACTATTATTATTATTAGCATAGGGCAACAAGTTAGATACATATACACAAATATATAGTATTTACAAATATACACGGACAAGAAACATGTTTTATAGCAGAATGTCCAGTTGAGTGATCCACTGTATGGCTTCCTCGCTTAGTTCCAAAAAGTCACTCGGGCTACCTGTGTAGGAACGTCGAGTACATTCACTTACAATATGGGGATCATCTGTCGAGATGCACCACAGTCGCACTCTGGTGATGAGATATATTTCCACTTATAAAGGGCATCCCTGCGTCGTCCATGATTTGTTCTCACCCATTTCAGAGTGGTCCAAATCTTACGTGGAAGATGATGTTCACCAGAAAAGATGTTGTGTAAGGAACTGTCTGTGGCAACTTCCCAGCGACTTCTCCATTCTTCTAAAGGGTGAAAATTCCCATCAGCCAATGCGACAGCATCATGCAAAGATGGATGTCGTGACTCCAACCTCGTTACCTTGAGAACAGGAATATCATCCAAAACAGGCAGTTGAGGGTTCATTTCTATCTTCTTGAACTCTCGGATGGGAGCATTTTATCTTTATAAAACAGGTGGCATTATACCTGACAGAATTGGGAGCCAATAAAGGGATGGGGACTGGATAGTAACAGATATTAACCGCAAGCTAACATTCAGTTGAGTATCAATTACTCTTGTATATGGGCTATCCAGCCAAACTGGTGCACAGTACTCACCACACGAGAATATCAGTCCCAAAGCAGATCATGAAGTCTTTGCTGATGAACCCCAACTTGAGCCATACAATTTCTGAAGGATAATATTACATGTTTTGAGTTTTTTTGACTGATTCATAAGATGTTGTTTGTAAGATAGTGTGCAATCAAGTGTAATCCACAAATATTTGGGATAGCCGCTATGCCGAAGTTCTTGGTGACAATAACGTATGTGAAGTTTAATGCCAGCTTGGCGATTATTCAGGTGAAAACATGACACTTCTGTTTTGTTAGAAATAGGACACAGTTGCCATTTCTTGAAGTACGTTTCAAGTGAAATCAGGTCTCTTTGTAGCACTTCTACTGTCACACTAAGGTATCGATTTTGAGTGGCTAGTGTTATGATATCAGCATAACAAAATGTTTGCGATGATGTTTCTGGGAGATCGGAGATATACAAATTGAACAGTAGGGAAGGCAGTACCGATCCTTGAGGTTATCCATTTTTTAGCTTCCTTTCTCTACTCATACTATTTACCATACACACTCGAAATCTTCTGTCATTGAGCATATTGCTTATAACCTGCACGATGGTCCTACGGGGTGCAATTCGGAGAAGCTTGTAAATTAATCCTTCCCTCCAGACTGCGTCAAATGCTGCTGTAAGATCAATGAATACAGCTGAGGTCTTGAGTTGTTTCTGGAAACTTGCTTCCATGTGGAATGTCAGTGAAAGCACTTGATCGCAGCAGCTGCGATTTGGCCTGAATCCAGCTTGATCAAATGTAATACGCTGAAAAATAGTTGCGCTGCTTCTGTTGTGGAATAGCCTCTCAAAAAGAAGGGCAACTGGTCTATAACTGCTTGGGTCCTTGGCAGGCTTACCTGGTTTCAAGATGGAAATCACTTTCGTTCGTTTGAATTCTGCCGGGAGTTGTCTTTTCTGTAGAAGGTCGGTAAAAAACCTCAACAGCCAACTTCTTGCATTCTTCCCTAAATGAATGCGAAATTCTGGATGAATGTCGTCAAAATCTGGAGCTGTACTTGGTTTAACGTCTTTGAGAGCAGCATTGATGTCTTGCACCGTAGGCGGTTGTGAATACCTTGATGTGCGTGGTGTTCTTGATTCCAGAGTTTGGAGCTGGCGCCGTATGCATTTGGTATGTTTCTTATCTCATGGAGTTTGGGAAGTTGTGACGATGTGAGATGCTACTTCATCCGGAGTAATTCCAAGCTGTTGCTTCACCATAGGTGTCCTTCCTCCAAGTTTCTGCGGTGCCCCCAAGATCTTCTACTGGAATGAGTTAGGTCGATATTCTCCACTGTCTCTATCCGCCGTTCTCTCCGGGTAGTATCCATGCTGGAAAGAAGTTAATCAGCTATGTCTTCATCACCAGTATGCAGATATTCGTTATAGAGTGCATCAGTCTCTACATTCCAACCAGGGATGTATTCTTTTCTATGGCATACTGTTCTTATCCGCCATCATAACTGCATCTACGAAACGCTTGTAATTGTGCTTGGGATCAATCCACCGAACACATTTATCCAGTTCAGTGGTGAATGTTGACCAATTTGCTTTTCTGAAGTTCCTCCGAGCATGTGGTATTGACCGTACAACAGGAATTTTGATGCCAATGTCCACTACAATGGGGCCATGTTGACTGTGGGGAAAATGTCTTAACACTTTACGACTGGTATGTAGGGGCTGTCCTGCATCATTGCAGCTAAGAAATCACAAGTCAGAATTGAAATCCCTATTTCATACAGCTGACTGGAAAATACCAAGATCTTTTGGGTCAAAAATCAGATGGAGATTGTTCATTTCTGTCTATTCTACGAGTTTCTTTCCACATTCATTGTCATTCGAGTACTTCCATAGTTCGTGATGGCTGTTGAAGTCGCCTATATAAACTGCAGGGTGTTGAACAGTCGGGAGTACGGTACCAGACCACTGTGCGTTTGGGGGCTTATAAATGTTAAAAATAGTAACATGTGCCACACGCACAGCAACACAATGGATGTCTTCGTCTTCGTTTTGAAAGAGCATTGAGGCATCTTGGATATTATTACGAACATAAGTAGCTATACCATGTGCACTGTGATATGTTGCACCAAGAGCTGTGAAACCATTAATGAGGCCCCTTTTCCGAAACTCTTCTTCATTGGCTGTATGGATTTCATGTATACCCACAACATCTACATCATTATTCAGGATAACTTTGGATAGGTAGTCACATTTTTCTCTGCTGATGCTTTCTACGTTAAGCTCAAAAACAAGGATGAAAGGTTCCATGAAATACTTCTGCCATTGCTAGAGGATCTTTAAAAAGATAGGTCCAGCAGCCACAGTTATTGCTTTCTTAGCCACACCCGGGGGTCATGTGTAGGGCACTTTGAGGGTAAACCTACGGACGTGAAGCAATAATGTACCGCTTATTTATCTACTTTTATGAGATAATAAATTCACTTACTTGAAGAATTCTGAAATTTTTAGGCAACCTGCACAAATTTAAAACTCCACTTGTACCTGTCCATTTTATTAGTTAATACTAACTGTGTAAGTATGTTTGCAATCAACACACTAGAAGCACCTGACTGACAATGAACACTAAAATGAATCAGAAAGTGTGACCACATCAATGGAATGAACATAAATTCAATAGCACAATTTTTAATGCTTACAACAATGCACAAGTTTTATTTGAAAACTATGATACCGAAGATGTAGCATAACTGACCTCAAAGTTTCATTTCTACAACACATTATCTGCTTTGGCGTCCACAAATGGGGGAATCTGACTTAACAGACTAGAGAACAGAAATGATCAGAAAAAAGTAATCTAACCAAATAATTTCAAAATGACATTCTTCGAGTCATCACAACTCAGCCATCATTATATTGATTAATGAAACTGATTATGTTAGTTTTAAATATTTATTGTTTACAATGTACATAAAACATAACAATTTCAAATTTGTAGATTTAATTTTTAATCTACAAATATCGCTTTTTCTGTGTGTCACTGTTGGCATGAACGTATAAAAATATTACTCAGAATATCTGGAAGCAATAGTTTCAGATAGCATTTCAGATGATACGAATGTGATGAACAAATGATGCAGAAAAAGTGAAAGAAAGAACACTTTTTCAGGGTTGCTTAAAGGTATTGTAAACAAATACACTTGAAAAATATCTAGCTTTACCAGAGATTCTTTTTGTAGATATATATTGAATAAAACTACGAGTACATGATGGAACATTAAATATGACCTTAAAGTTCCTGAATATTTTAGATAATTTTAACCAATAGAATTTTCAGATATTAGTGTTTAAATGTAACCTTGTAAGACAGGATTGAACTGATGAAAATGGCCACTTTTGGCGATAAACCAACCACTACTGAACACAACTGTGAATAGGTACAACATATTCCATATTGTATAGGACTTGTAGTATACGTACTTTGTTTCTTCTTTGATGTATGGCAACAGCTGATCATCAGTATGTTCCTCTATGAGTATTTCCTCCTTAGTATCTTCGGAAGGCTGTCAGTAAGAAATAAGAAAAGTAGAATAAAGAAGTAAGGAAATAAAAATATATAGGCCTAAAATAGAAACAGCTGAGAAAATAAATTTCATAGTGGCACAAGAAGAGTATAATTAATTTATCTCCCATTTAAAAAATATATAATGGAAAGGAACAATCAAATGAAAATCCCATTAAATGCAAGAGAGGTGTCTACCTTGGTGGAAAATGGTACACAAAAATACATTATTATCAAGCACTAAATTTTAAAGGAACAGAGAAGAAGACAATTTCCTAAAAACAGTATTATACAATTTTTGCTATTTTTTTCTATTAAGCACACAGCTCATCCTTAATAAATGTATAGAATTTACAAACTCTTACTCATAATATTTTCTGTTTTACAAACATTATCAACATACATACCACTTGTGCAACTACTTCAAATAATACTATACAAATTCTATGAGGTTAAGATTTACATTGCATTTACTTATTTGTTTTATTTTTGACACTTTTTGGAACCTAACTTGCACAATGACCTGCTGTGTTTTAACCTGAGTCCCTTTTGCCACTGCTTTTCAAACAATTGATGAGATATAAGAACATGAAAAGGAACACACTGTTGGACAGCAGTAGACACAGTAGCATAGAAAAGGAGGAACATTGCAAATTTGTAAATTTAAAATCACCTACATATTTGTGAATATTCAGCAGAGCATATGTACACATATGTGTATGCGAACATGTACAATTTTAGGAAAATAAATAATAGTAAGCAGTATCTCCAAATCATTGTCCAATACCATTCCTTGCTTCTGTTTATCTTTCTGTTGATCCCTAATTCCACAATGACTAGCCATTTTCTTCATCCTCTTATATTCATATTCCCCTGTTCCCATCTTCCTACATATGACTTGACTTGTCACCTCTTTCTTCATTTCCATGTTCTTATATACTTTCTTTCCAAAAACACTTCACTGTAATATCAAATAATCCCACAGTACTCCCACCACTTTCCCAACAAGTGAACAATGCTTATATCATAAGCATAGAAATATCCATCATCCCCCTCTGTACATCACATTAAGACCAAAAGCATAAATCAGTTAATGTCCCAATCAATGATTGAATCAATCAATGAATCAATCAAACCACAGCAATTAGGGTTGTTGGTTGTTTAAATAGAAAAAAGATTGTGGAAATATATGAAACAAATTATTTCAATCACTAAATCGTCTTCCTATAAGTGAACATTTGCCAAAATATGTCCCCTTGAATTCAAACTTATCTTCATGTTGCGATCTTTCCTAGACTTAAAGAACATGATTTAAATGTATTCATCAACTAATGTCATTCCAAGCCATCTCTCCAATGACATCTCAGATTAGAGTGCTTAATCAAACAACTTGTCTCCTTTCTCCAAGTCTCCCCAGCTGAAACTTTGCAACATCTCTGTAACACAACTCTTTTGTTAGAAATCACCCGCAAGAAATGGAGCTATTTCTGTGGATCATTTCCTGTTCTCTACTCAAGTAATACTGGTGATGGTCTCACACTCTCACTGTGGCTTCACTGGATATATATATGCCCTCTCCTTTACTACCCCTAAAAAACTTCATAATCATATTAAGAGACCTGTAAATTTTATTTTCAATATGTTTAAATGATTACCATAATGAAGCTATATCCTTATTATGAATAGATAGGTACTTACAGAGATCCCCATGAAGAAATTTCACCCATCAATACAATAATAAAACTGAAGAGGACTCTTTCTATTTGTGAAACAAAGAAACTGACTTTTCACCACGTTTACAAATATAGCATTGCCCAATGTCCATCTTACAATAATGTCAAGGTCTTTTCCAGTTACTCATAATCCTGAAACTTATTTATTACAAAGAGCCTCATCACTTATTTCAGTTCCTTATTCATATTGTTTAATATATCAGAAAGGTCTCATAATACTGCCCTGTGGGACCCAATCCCATAATTGTTAAAGGGGCAAATAAAGCTTCACCTACTCTTATGCTTTGAGTTCTATTTTGTAGAAATACACCAGACGTGGCCAAATTTTAATGGTAAAAGGTATATTTCTACCTTTATGTAAACTATTGACCTTTATAGCCTAATCCTTGAAGTTGTTTGGAGGCAAAGTTTCCACTTGGGATATCCTGGTCCACACTATTGTATTTTTTTCATACAGTGGCTACAGTGAGAATCACAATGTAATTTCATTATTCACATGGTTTTGTGTCATTTTTGTTAGTGAGCATGTTCTGTTGTTTATCTTAATTATCTGCATATTGTTGCTGTTTGGAAGTAAATAATGTGACATATTGTTAAGACTGTGCATTCTGTAAATTACATGTGTTATTGATACTATTCAGGAGTTCAGTTGTATTTCTTATGAGTGGTTCTAGAGAACTGTCAAATTTTGAGGTTATGGGGAGACGAAGAGACATTCGCCAAGAAAGGCACTGTCAGAGAGCTACTTCTTGAGAAACGTCATTCACAACAAGAAATACATTCTAGATTGCAAATACCACAGCAATCTGTAAGTAGAATTTTAAAATGTTAAGATAACGGGAAGACAAAATGTGATGAAGATGATGATGATTGTTGTTTTAAGGGGCCTAACATCGAAGGTCATCGGCCCAAGACAAAATGTCAACAACGTGTTGGAAACTGTGGGCGAAAGAAGAAACTAACCCCAAGGAGGAAGCAAAACTGATTAATTTGTCAGTAAACAACCGCAAGGTTACTACTTTGGATTTACGTAAGAAATTAGAAGAGTATGGGTCATTTGTATTAGCCAGGACTCTGAGGCGAGAGGTGTTTAATGCTGGAATGAAAGCAAGATGACCTCAAGGCAAAGCGAAGTTTACCCCTGCTATGGCTGCAAAGAGGTTCCAGTGTGCTAAGACTCTCCAGAATTGGTCATCTGATGAATGGAAACAGGCAAGTCCATGACAATTACTGTAATTCCTAAATTATCATTCATTATTCCGTTATAACCCGATCTAAGTGATGTAACCGTACAGCACAGTAAATGTATGAAATTCTTCTTTTAAACCTTACAGCTTATTGCGTTTAATGCTAGGCTTATTTGTTTTATTTATTTCAGGTATGCTTTAGTGACGAACTGGTATTTCCTGTCGAAGAAGAGACAAGTCAATATGTCAGAAGATAAGGAGAAGCATTCCATCCAGATTGAGTGAGGCATCCAACTTCAGTGATGGTCTGGAGTGTGTTTTCTTGGTATGGCCGTGGACGATTATATATTGTAGAAGGAACTATCAGACGTGAACAGTATAGTACTAAGAACCCGTTCGGTAGGTCAGGTGCAAGAGTAGTTTGGCCAAAGTGAATTTATTTTTATGCAAGATGGGCCTCCTTGTCACAAAGCCTAGAAACAGTCCAGACATGAACCCCGTAGAATATCCTTAGCTGATAGCAAAGAAAATTCCAAAGAAAAATAACGACAAAAATTGGCTTGATTGAGAAGCTCGGTCAGATGGGGTGTCATGATGACGATTTAAAGAGTCAGTGTAAAATACTGTTTGAGGGTATGCTCAGTCTAATCAAGTCGCTCATGAAAGCTAAGGGGGTGCATACCAAGTACTAATGTCATGAACTTAAAAATTGGTAACATCTCATGTGCTCAATTCTCAAATATTTAATGTTTAATAATTTGGCCATATCTTTATAGTCACCCATTTAGCCATTGTTTTAGCTATCCCAAACGCACTAATTTTTTGTCAGTAGTTTCCCGAGATCTACCCTAAGAAAATCCTTAGATATGTCAATCGTGATACATCTGACTTCCTGAATCTAATATATCTGCTATATCCTGATGGAATCCACAAGATGAGCTTCAGTGGAATAATATTTCCTAAACCTGAACTACCTTCTATCGAGCCAGTTGGTAATTTCTTAAATGTGTATAACATAATCAGAAAGAATGCATTCCAAGAGCTTGCATGCAACACAAGTCAAGACGACTATTGTGTAATTACTAGTTTTAAGTTTAGCACATAGCACATTTCCTCTATACACAGAGTGCTACTACACTAAGTATTCACTCATCTGGTATAGCTGTTTCATACATACCCTAATCAATATCTCAAAGAACTGACTTTCGCATATGCCAAGAAATTTTACCCATCCCAGCAGCATTTCTAGTTTAAAATTTTTGTATATTACCTTCAATGTTCCTTATAGTGGATATTGTAAAGTAATTTCAAAGGATTAGGTGAAATTGTCAACTGCGTCAGGTACTGCATAAGGACATGATCATACCATTGGTGACATATCCTATGCATCACGAGTGACGGCTGCGATGCCCATTGACTAATGAAGTATACACATTCCCATGTTGTGTAATTGCTACTTCATACCTTTCTAAATCTGTCAACATTCAACACCGTACACAGCAACAAGCCGTAGTAACACGGCTGAAAGTAATTCCAGTATCAAGGAAGACAATGTACACTGCCGGCTGGTGCTCTCAGTGCTTTTCAATTAGCATTCTGGCAGTGAAAATTGCATGAGTTGTTCCAGCACCCTTAATGAAGATGCATTGTATAGCAATAATGCCAGCGATTTCACCCAGTCAATAATGAAGGCTACTCTAAAAGATCTTCTCATGTACAATGGGGTGCAATTTGGATGGTAATTTGCACATTCTGCTGAATCGTCATTTTGCTCAAAAATAGGCACAAGGATGTTTACAGTCCAATGACTGGGAACAGAGCCAGAGTCAACTCTGGCACTGAATAAGCTTGTCAGCCAGTTGATAATGAGTTCTTTAAACTGCCTCATCTTCCAGAAGTTTGCTGGATGGTCATCCGGTCCTGGCGCTTTTTGGTCCTTCATACTCCTAATGGCACTCTCCACTTCCTTTCATGTGATGCATAAGATCGGACTTACCATCAGGAATAGGGTGATGTGGTAATTCAATGCAGGAAATATCTACAAATGTTGTTGCCAATGATTGAGGATTTATTGTTTGTCCTCTAATCACTGGTCATCTTTGTCTCTAATGCAGACAGTGTGCTCAATACTTGTGTCAATTTTCGTCAGATGGAAAACAGTTCCCTTCTTCTTCCCTTGAGCTCTGTGGTGTACAGAGTTTATCAGGACTACACCGACATAAATTCAAGGATGCTCTGCGTATTGTGTTAAGAATAATGGTTCAATCAGACTGGCGGGAAAAATTATATTTTTGAGAAAATGAGGTTAAATTGTTACTTCCTGGTGCGCGATTGAAATTGAAGAGCTGCTGCCGCCTTTCAGGGAAGATAAGGGTAAGGAGGCATTGTGGAGTGTCTGAGCAGACAGAGATAATGCTTCATCATACGACTTCAATATTATTGTCTCTGACAGGCAATATCCACAGTCCATTTATCTAATAGCTGTAACTGCATACACAGTTAAAGAACACACTGTATTTAAGACACACATGTTAGTCAAGGAAAGCACCAGATTGTTTCTCCTCTCGTCTGTTTGTCGCAGTAATATTCTATATTAATTAACATGCTCGAAGATTGTGTATTCCTTCCCTCATAATATTGTAAACTCAATGAAATACTGAATGAAGGAATCAACACGCCGAGTGATTTGATTACAGTGTATGTTCAATAAGGCCCCCTCCTACTTTGGTGTATAGTTCACTATGGCGTAGTAGTGAGTGACTATGGACTATGTCCAGGATGTGTAGTGTGTGGCGAACAGTTTGGAAAGCTGCCTGTATTCTTGTTACAAGATGTCTTCTCTTTCTATAGGGTTCACATAGTAGTCAATTCGTGTAGAACAAACTGTACAGTGCCTACCGGAGTGTGGAAGCGACTATGCGAGAAGAACGAGAAACTTGTGAATTCGCATCGAGAATTACCTATTTCTCCAAATTTCACTTCCCCTCCCTTCTCTTTTCTGACGCACTGCGGCTGACTCTCTGACATAGCAAATAGAGCAAGTTCATCAATCTGAACTGCATGACCGGAACTAACAGGGTCACTTTCATTTCCTCAAAAGGAAACATTTCCCCGAGAATCTGACTGCACCATCATTCTCAACATTCCACGAAGAGCATCCCTGATTTCTCTGTCAGTATAGTTCTTATACAGCTTGTACACAGGTCATTACAGTGAGTGCGTCTCGATTGAGATTTATATACAGTATGCCTTCATCTTCTCCTACAACTCTTCTTGGACAGCAATCATCCATAGGAACGTTAGATATTCAATACAAGAGGAACTAGGTTATATCGTACCCAAGTTTACTGTGACGGTTGCAGTGAAAGATCTGTAGAATGTGTCTACATGTTGTCAAATGCATTAGGATCAACAAGAGGAAAATTTATGTTGTTGCTAGGGTCTCTTTCCAGTCTTTAAGCTTCCACCACTTGATGTTCTCGAGGGCATAGAGGTCCTTAAATCCGCTATGCCTACCTTATGCAGAGGTGGAATACAGTCAGATGATATGACATTCACATCCTTTCTTCGTCGCAGATCACGGTGCTGAACAACAATAAGGTAAATTTGCTTACTGCAGTCACCACAAGTGAAACCTCAAATATGAGCTCCATCATCATATCAGGTACCGAAAGTATTACCACCATGGCAGCTATAAAAATTCTTAGTGACCATTATGCGCATTAAGGTCATCACAGAGAAGTGGAAACTCATCTTCAGGATACGCTGCAACATGACCTCGTAGTTCCTGCCAATGCTCTTCCTTATCCAGGTCATCACAGCCAGATTGTGACATAGAAAACACAAGTTCGAGAGGATGCAACATTGAATGTAATTCACATAAGGCTGTCGGAATAGCACTGAACCTCAGCAACTCAATCTTACATGCTTGCGCACACTTTGAAATCAACACCATTCCTGCTGGATGTAACCTGGCAGATAAGTTCACAGACATCTTTGATGTCATGAGATTTCTGGCCTTTGCAAAGCGAGCAACTTAAAATCTAATTACATAGCTACACTTCAATTCTAAACCGGACTTACATTATCCAATTTGCAACAAGTTAACAGGAACAATAGAATGAAAAGATTAAGTAATAATAAAGCAAGAATGATATTTACTAATAAAATAATTATTCTACAATAATTCTAAGCCACATTGAGATGTATCCTAACTACAATAGTTTAACTGAAGCAACAAATATTCCTAAAGTATGAATTTATGGAACTTATGAGAATGTAAATATTCATTGACTATGTACATAAAATTTAGTTTCCTTGATTCATCAAAGAGACAAAAAGGTGAATAGTTTGAATGTAATTATCAGTCAAAGAACAGTGGCCAGTTATAATCATAAATTTAAGCCATATTAATGAAAGTTAATTGAACATAACCTACGGCATATTGTTTATTTGATGGTTTCTACCATTTCTCTTTCACACCGACACAGATAGGTCATATGCCGATGATGAGCTAAAAATGGCTAGGAATGAGAAGGAAGCAATTGTGGCCTTAATTAAGGTACATTCGCACCATTTGTTTGCTGTGAAAATGTGAAACATGCACTTCAGGGCTGTCGACAGTGGGTTCGAGCCCAGGATCTTATAAATGCAGGCCAAGAGCTACATGGCCAGTTATTCAGTACAACAAGGAAGCAATTGCTTGAATTCCTTCTATTCCAATACTTACTGTGAGAGTATATTAATACGTAATTTCAAACAATACGTTAAAAAGTAAGTTTTTATTTTAGAAATTCAGCTTTCCCAGTTCCCCAGATGTACATGCACATTTGGACATAAGTTTTCATATACATGTCCAAAATTTTACGATACATGGGGTTACTTTGGAAAAGTAAAGAGTAAAGTAGATTCCCAAAATTCTATGCAGAGCATGCCTTCCTCCCTTGAAGTCAAGATGGGCTGCCTACGTATGCTCTTCGGATCTAGGATTGAGGTGGTCCTTACTTCTTCGCAGCTTCTCTGTATGCCCTTCACCAAGAATCCCTTTAAGAGACTTATCAAGCTTATCGGCATTGTAATTACTTTAGACAATGCTTCCAAATTTATGCTTAAATTCTTGCAACACATTCGGAAGTAACCCCATGAAAGAACCTTACTCAGAAGAACAGCCAAAGACATGATTCTTGAGGTGATCAAGCTAATGCAAGTTGAACCTAACAGCACTTCAGTTAGAGTAAAACAATTCACTTCAACTAACATTTCTTGACAATGTGAACATTTGGCACCACACGATACAACAAGCAACGTCTCTCACTGAGGGACAAAGAAAAAGGTTTATCACAATAGTTCTATGATCTTCGACTGTCCTACATCAACACAGATCTATCCATATTAAGAAACAAAGTACACATATATGTGAAGATAAACCGACGTCCAAAATTATCACATGGAATATTTGGAAGTGAAGTGTACGAAAATATTAATAAATTGCAGGGTATATGCTGTAAACGGGAATCATAGATCAAAGGTATCTGGGCATAGAGAAATACTCACAGGTCAATTTATCTCCAAAAGTGAGGAGACAGGGTTGGATCAAACACATTTCAATGACACTTGGGTGAAATATCAATTAAGAAATAGTATATGTAATGATTATCATTATTTTACTGTAAAACCAATTATAGTATTAACATTAACAGCTAAAAGATAGCTGGGCCTCTCAGAGAAGTTAACTGTTAACAATGTAGAATGACACTATATAAGCACTGTACAAGTCTACAGATAGTTTCACCTTAAAGATCTACACAACACTTTATACTGAAAATGCAGTTTTCACACCACACACAGGATTTCTACAAACCAATTTTACTAATTCCGCATCAATATATCGAAATAATACACTTTTAATACTTCTGCATCATTTATACAGCAGTGTATACTGTGGAAAGAAATCTTTCACATACAACATATTGTAACCGAAAATGGCATAACTGGAGTTAAAATTGAGATTGCCGCAAAAGCCTAATTTAATTTGGTCAGTGGGTCATTTACAACAGCTGTGGTGAAGGCCAGGATCTGATAACATTGGAGAAATTCGCCTTTAGGCTCATTGCTGCATGGCCGCGTGGCGATCCACTCCTTTTCTCTTATTGGTTAGGAGGTTAGCATGCGACAGATATGAACAGTTAACATTTTCAAGGCTAACACCGCCCGGCAAGTTTTCAGAACTCTTCACAAGATCAGTTTTGAACCATGATACTTTAAGAAGACGTGAAAGAAATTATGATTGGTTTCCAACTAATCACACTTTCTAGGCCGAGAACTGATAAAAGCAGTGTGTAATTGACGCTCAACTTACTCAGCTCCTACACTACTGATTTCATACTGCTCTACTTTAGAGCACAACTTCACTTCGCTTTCCCACTACAATTCTACAAGATATTCTTCGCCAAGAGACGTTTATTAGTCATGATGTCTCATAAAGGGAACACTTTATTTCGTCTTCTACAAGACATAACCACGACTATATTAATTCCAGAACACGTGTGGTATGCATAAATCATCTGAACCCGCAAGTTAAGTGTCGACTGACATTTAAATAGGCATGGTTGGAACACATATCAATGTGCCGCTTCAGAGAGAGAGAGAGAGAGAGAGGGAGAGAGAGAGCGAGAGAGAGAGCGAGAGTGTGTGTGTGTGTGTGTGAGATAGAGAGAGAGAGAGAGGAAGCCTACACTTACGAGAAGCCTGCAAGACAAGGAACAAGGGGTATCATCACGCTGCTTGAAAGAGGAATCTTTACTTTCATCATGGTGCACCTTGCAAGGGATATTCCTTCTGGAATGTCTAACTTAAAGGGGAGATCCCACCAAACCCTAAAGGGTGGTAAAGGGACCAATCGTGAGACGTTGCCAGCCAGGAATAAATCAACTTTAAAGTAATTTTTTAAATATTAATTTCATTTCCAGAGGGACTTCATTCTTGAAATTATATTTTCTATTACTTTCTGCTGTTGCAGATTCTTATCGCTTCTGATCTACTTATTGATGTTGGTAAATTTCGTGAATGATTGAAATACACTCATGTCCATAAAATCCAGAACACCTTGAAAGACTAGAGATAGGAAGTCTATATTCATACGACATGTGCATTAGTATGTTCTGAAGACAGGTCCACATCGATATCTCTGTGCAACACCGACTGGTAAATTGTGCCTGCTGTGTTTTTAGTCTTAAGGTCTATAAAATGTGCTTAAATGTATCTGCATATGCTTTTATAATATACTTTATATTAGGCTTATACCTTGTCAAATTAAGCAATATAGACCTTAAGACTAAAAACAACGCAATATGACAAAGTCATTCTAGGAACTTGTTTTACTCGTAAAACTTGAACGTTAATGATATTATTCAAGGTCATATGTACATAGCAAAATGTTTTATCATACGTTGTAATCCATTTAATGTGTTCAAAAAGTGGTATCTCTTTAATATATAATGGTTTTCTAAACTTAGACATAAAACACAGTATTATTCACTCTGAAACATATATTACCTAATGTCAGTCAAGTATGATATGTTTATGGGCAAGGTACAACTATTAAAAAAATGTATTCTAATGTGAATGTACATGACAGCTGAGGATGACTTGTGAAGAGTCGAAACAGGTCCTGTTGTTAAGAAGAAAATTTTAATAAATTAGTATTGATTAGGTGGATCTCTTTCTTTCTATGACATATTTTGTTCATCTATATGAGTTGGGAAACTAAACTCTTGGCACTAAGGTGACAAGAGTGAAGTGTGCTTTTATGTCTATTTAGGGCTGACTGCACAATGTGAGTTGTAACTTCGAGGAGGGGGAAATTAGGGTGAATGGACTAGCAGGTAGACAGGTTGATGGGATAGGTGGGGAAGGGGAAGTGTAGCAAGGGAAAATATTGCTATGGTCAGAGGGATTATGGCTGTTTGTGGTATGCATTGCCAATTGCTAAAATGAAACTAAAACACAGCATGTGACAACACCCTATTAATGGTCAGCAATTAACATATTTTAGGTAATTAAATTATCAGTAATAATAATAGTGAAAATGTGCAACAGCAGATTAGGCATAGAGAATACTCAGGAAGGAGCTTTTTATACGTAGTGTTGACGTTAGAGCTATGTACACGTAATATGGAGGCCTGGCTTAAAAGAGAACAAGTTAGGAAAATTTTATTAAAGAGTATGTAGATCGACAGGTGGTAGGATAAGAAGACAGATTAAGTGAATAGATATTTGGACAGATAGATAAATACACCTCCTCTGCGAACCATGTGACCTTGCCGTGGTGGGGAGGCTTGCGTGTCCCAATGATGCAGATAGCCGAGCCGCAGGTGCAACCATATCTGATGGGTATCTGTTGAGAGACCAGACTAACGAATGGTTCATCGAAAGGGGGGTAGCAGCCTATCGGTAGTTGCAAGGGCGGCAGTCTAGATGATTGACTGATACGGCCTTGTAATAATACTCAACATGGCTTAGCTGTGTTGATACTGCTACACGGCTGAAAGCAACGGGAAACTACAGCCGTAACCACCTCCCGAGGACATGCAGCTCTCTCTGTATGAATGATGGACTGATGATGGCTTCCTCCCGGGTAAAATATTCCGGAGGTAAACTAGTCCCCCAATTGGATCTCCGGGTGGGGACTACACGAGAGGGGGCGATCATCAGGAAGATGGATACTGACATTCTGCGAGTCGGAGCGTGGAATGTTAGAAGTTTGTATCGTTGTGGTAGGTTAGAGAATCTGAAAAGGGAGATGGATAGGCTAAAGTTAGATGTAGTTGGTATAAGTGAAGTACGTTGGCAGGAAGAACAGGATTTTTGGTCAGGCGACTACCGAATTATCAACACGAAATCAAACAGGGGTAATGCAGGAGTTGGTTTAATAATGAATAAGAAAATAGGGCAGCGGATAAGCTACTACGACCAGCATAGTGAAAGAATTATTGTCGCCAAGATAGACACCAAACCAATGCCAACCACAATAGTGCAGGTCTATATGCCTACTAGTTCAGCGGATGATGAAGAAATTGAAAGAATATATGAGGATATAGAAGATTTAATACAATATGTCAAAGGTGACGAGATTCTAATTGTGATGGGAGACTGGAACGCAGTGGTAGGCCAAGGAAGAGAAGGTAGCACAGTAGGAGAATTTGGATTGGGACAAAGGAACGAAAGAGGAAGTCGGCTGGTTGAATTCTGCACTGACCATAATTTAGTCCTCGCCAATACTTGGTTCAAACACCACAAACGACGGCTGTATACGTGGACGAGACCTGGAGACACTGGAAGGTATCAAATACACTTCATTATGATTAGGCAGAGATTCAGAAACCAGGTGTTGGATTGCAAAACTTTCCCAGGAGCAGACGTGGACTCTGACCACAACTTGTTGGTCATGAAATGCCATCTGAAGTTGAAGAAATTGAAGAAAGGAAAGAATGCAAAAAGATGGGATCTAGACAAGTTGAAAGAAAAGAGTGTGATGGATTGTTTCAAGGAACATGTTGCACAAGGACTAAATGAAAAGGCCGAAGGAAACACAGTAGAGGAAGAGTGGAGAGTCATGAAAAATGAAGTCAGTAGGGCTGCTGAAGAAATGTTAGGAAGGAAGAAAAGATCAACTAAGAATCAGTGGATAACTCAGGAGATACTAGACCTGATTGATGAACGACGAAAATACAAGAATGCTAGAAATGAAGAGGGCAGAAAAGAATACAGGCGATTAAAGAATGGAGTGGATGGAAAGTGCAAGGTAGCTAAGGAAGAATGGCTGAAGGAGAAGTCCAAGGATGTCGAAGGCTGTATGGTCCTGGGAAAGGTAGATGCTGCACACAGGAAAATCAAGGAAACCTTTGGAGAAAGGAAATCTAGGTGCATGAATATTAAGAGCTCAGATGGAAAGCCACTTCTAGGGAAAGAAGACAAAGCAAAAAGATGGCAGGAGCATATCCAACAGTTGTATCAAGGTAACGATGTAGATAATTTCGTTCTGGAACATGAAGAGGCTGTTGATGCTGATGAAATGGGAGACCCAATTTTGAGGTCAGAGTTTGACAGAGCTGTGAGTGACCTAAATAGGAACAAGGCACCTGGAATTGATTATATTCCCTCTGAATTACTGACTGCCTTAGGAGAAACCAGCATGGTAAGGTTATTTCATTTAGTGTGCAAGATGTATGAGACAGGAGAAGTCCCATCCGATTTTCGGCAGAATGTTGTTATACCTATTCCCAAGAAAGCCGGTGCTGACAGGTGTGAAAACTACCGCACTATTAGTTTAGTATCTCATGCCTGCAAAATTTTAACACGTATTATTTACAGAAGAATGGAAAAACAAGTTGAAGCTGAGTTGGGGGAAGATCAATTTGGCTTCAGAAGAAATGTAGGAACACGTGAAGCAATCCTGACTTTACGTCTGATCTTAGAGGATCGAATCAAGAAGGACAAGCCCACGTACATGGCATTCGTAGATCTAGAAAAGGCATTCGATAATGTTGATTGGACCAGGCTATTTATGATTCTGAAGATGATAGGGATCAGATACCATGAACGAAGAATTATCTACAACCTGTATAAAAATCAGTCTGCAGTGATAAGAATCGAGGGCTTTGAAAAAGAAGCAGCAATCCAGAAAGGAGTGAGGCAAGGCTGCAGTTTGTCTCCTCTCCTTTTCAATGTTTACATAGAACAGGCAGTAAAGGAAATCAAAGAGAAATTTGGAAAGGGAATCACAGTCCAAGGAGAGGAAATCAAAACCTTGAGATTTGCCGATGATATTGTTATTTTATCTGAGACTGCAGAAGATCTCGAGAAGTTACTGAATGGTATGGATGAAGTCTTAGGTAAGGAGTACAAGATGAAAATAAATAAGTCCAAAACAAAAGTAATGGAGTGCAGTCGAACGAAGGCAGGTGATGTAGGAAATATTAGATTAGGAAACGAAGTCTTAAAGGAAGTAGATGAATACTGTTACTTGGGTAGTAAAATAACCAACGATGGCAGAAGTAAGGAGGACATAAAATGCAGACTAGCACAAGCAAGGAAGAGCTTTCTTATGAAAAGAAATTTGCTCATTTCAAACATTGATATCGGAATTAGAAAAATGTTTTTGAAGACTTTTGTGTGGAGCGTGGCATTGTATGGAAGTGAAACATGGACGATAACTAGCTCAGAAAGAAAGAGAATAGAAGCTTTTGAAATGTGGTGTTACAGAAAAATGCTGAAGGTGAGATGGATAGATCGAATCACGAATGAAGAGATACTGAATCAAATTGGTGAGAGGAGATCGATTTGGCTAAATGTGACGAGAAGAAGAGATAGAATGATAGGACACATCTTAAGACACCCAGGACTTGTTCAGTTGGTTTTTGAAGGAAGTGTAGGTGGCAAGAACGGTAGGGGTAGACCAAGGTATGAATATGACAAACAGATTAGAGCAGATGTAGGATGCAATAGTTACGTAGAAATGAAAAGGTTAGCACAGGATAGGGTGGCATGGATGGCTGCATCAAACCAGTCTATGGACTGATGACTCAAACAACAACAGATAAATACAGTAAATGGATAGATAGATAGATAGATAGACAAATTTACTTGAAAAAATAAAAAAGCTAGCTCCTCAGCTGTGACTTAAGGTAAACGATGGGTTTGGACTCACATAGTCAAGTAATCAAATAGCACTGCAAGAGAAGCTTATGCCATTGGAAGTTCTTTTAACTGGCACACTTTTAATTTCATCCCATCAGCCTTCTTGATTATAATGTCTCCTGAGTCAGTCCAAGTGTTTCTAAGACCAAAACACTGGATTGCTGTCGTCATGATCGACATTCTGGTAGCTGTAAAATCTTCACAGATTGTTGTGGATGAGCCTTTCAGTTTCCTTTTCCTATTGAAGACATTCTGCCATGAGTGATAAGACACAAATTTGAATAGGATAGGTCTTGTTTTCCATGGTGATCAAGGACCTAGTCTGTGACACCTATCAATATCATTAAGTGTAACATATGCACCTACTGCTTTGCACACGCTGAGCACTAGTTCATCTCAGCTTTCTTCAAACATTCGGGGATGAAGAAAATCTTACATTATTCCTCCTGCTGTATTGCTCTAATGAATAACATTTGGAGTCCATATCCTCCTTCATTTTGTGGATTTCCACCTCCCTTTTATCAAGATTTTCATTTAACTCTGAAAATGCTTCGACATTAAATATTCAACTTTTTTCAAGTTCTCTTATAACCATTTCTGTTATGCAGGTCAAAATGGCCTGCACAATTTTTTTAAGGAAGCTGTCCGAGTTAATAAAGTCGTCCAGCGTGCACTTCATGAGGTGGTCTACGTTGGCATCACCGGCAGTGGCTGGGCTTCTAAGTCTGTTGTTTTGGCGGCCCATTTTGTTTACAATGCAAATTTGGAAGAAAAAGAACAATACCGACAAAATGTGTTGGTACGATTCATAAATACAAACGTAACACTGCCTCAAGTTTTTATCACTTCCATTGCTGTATAACACCTTCAAATCACTTGATTACTGAGGAGCCTCACTCACCCACGTCCGTGACGAACCATTTTATCAGATAGGTTAGAAACTCAACATGGCGCGGCCCGAATGGTGTCACGATGCATTACTCATTTACACAAGGTTTACCTACAACAGCACATTTAATAATTGTAATAATAATAATAATAATAATAATAATAATAATAATAATAATAATAATAATAATAATAATCGCAATAGCAATGAGCACTTGAATGAGTATTAAGTTCAAGTGATTTTCACACTTACCTGCATTCAGTCAGTGTTTTTTGTCTCTTTTTACATTTTATATGGTAGTGACTATCGCACACATCATTACATAGTAAACAAACAGAGCCATCTGTTGTCTATGTGCATATTTTGCTGTGGAAGCCATATATTTAAGCTATTAGAAAGCTGAAAATGCAATATAGGCCTCTCCATTAAGCAACAACACAGAATATAAAATAGTAAGCAAATCAAAACATTGAAAATTGGATCAACCGATCAGAGCGCTATAGGCTACCCATATAGCTACTGAAGCTATTGGTTACTTCACATTCAATATCACACTTGGTTTTGTTTGAATGTTTATTCAGTTTCCTTTACAATTTATTCCTGGCATAAAAGACATAAGCCTACCCAAGATTAGTGTTATAAAAATTAAAAAATGTGCTTCTATTAAGGGATAAATAAGGTATGTCCATTTTATCTGGCCGAAGAACGAATTTCCAGATATTTTCTGAATTCCCTGACATTTCCTGGTTTTCCCGCTATTAATCGAATTCTCTGACATTCCCTGATTTGTGGTTTTCCATGCAGGTGGACACCCTGTTAAACCCTTATTTGGGCCGATGACCTTCGATGTTAGGCCCCTTAAAACAACAAGCAGCAGCAAACCCATATTTGTATGGGGAGGCCACTCACTTTTTATTTTCGTTGAAGTGAAAAAAGGTTCATGACCGTGTGTTGCTGTGTATGTTTTTACTAGTTGATGTGGTAACCTCCTTTTGTCGAATTAGTCAAGTGGAGACACTCATGCTTGAAGTTGGCTACAGCTTCAATGTTGAAACCGACTACTGAGGGATGTGTAATGAAGAATCAGTAATGAGAGGAGGGTAGAACAATATTTAAGGTCAGAGAAAAAAGGGTTAAATTTTGTGAAAAACACTGTGTATACATTTACCTACACCGTCAACCTTTCTGGTATGAACTAGTTGCCTTTGTAGCGTCAGAACAAATGACACTTGCACTTCTTGTATTGTATCGGTGTGGTATTGAGGGAAGGGGGTGTGGCAAAGGAGAGGAGATGGGCAGAGCATTGAGCTTATGCGCTGTTGGCTGTAGGCTGAACATTTACAGCGATAATGGCACAAACGTCTTCAGAGTAGCTAAATAAATCAAGACCTATCTGTAAAACAACCTTCAGAAAACCAACTCTTCACACAACTGCAGGCATGGGACTAAGTTTCCTCCTTTTTATAACACACGGTCCTCTATGTAACACTTTGACTAGAGTAATCAGGATCATGATTTTAATCCCTTAGGCATGAGATCACGGCTGATGATGCCATGCAATGGGCGAAACATGTCCCCTTAAATTAGTATGACAAGATGAAATTCTTAATTTTAAGAGCCCAATGTGTATTGAATACGAGGATATCAATAAACTTTTGTAACCTCGTTGAATTAATGTACATTTCAATATGGACCAGTCATGAGATTTGTAACATATAATTATCTGAGATTGTTGTAAACAACCAACGGAGTGAAATTAAAGTCCACTGTTTGTATCGGAGTTGAACCCTTCACACAAATATTATATTAATGTTGTGCAATAAACTAACAACTCATATAAAGACTATTAGTCCAATCATAGATCAAGAAGACCATCTTCTTGTCAGTGGATGACTGCACAATACTCCAATACTAGCGGACTGGAAATATTAGAAATTCTGTATCACCTCACAAATATAATTATGATGGCAGAACACCTTGGACTACTTCATCCTGGCACTCAACACTCTGATAGATAAGTTTAGGATCTCTTCAGAAAGGGGAACAGAAAGAAGCCACACTCACACACATCTCAGGTATTACATCGTGTCATACTAATTTATGTTTCGCCCATTGCATACGCATCATCAGCCGTGATCTCACGCCTGGGGGAATAAAAATCAGGATCCTGATTACCCTATGCAAAGTGTTACATAGAGGAATAATTAATGAGAAATACCAAAATGGTGCCTTTAACCCCGACATGCCCATTCCTTAAAACTAGAACAGACTATGCTGGCCCAAATCTACTTAAAAAATTGTGTGAAATCAAACAAGACCAGACTGCTAGCTAATAAGGCTCTCTACTTAGACATGATACCCAATCTCACCACAACAACATTTCTCTCCGCACTTTATCAACTTAGTTCTCATAGAGGTCAACCCCTAAACATTTACAGCAATAATGGCACAAACTTCAACGGAGCAGCTACAGAAATCAAGGTCTTCCTGCGAAATAACCGTCAGAAAACCAACTCTTCGCACAACTGCAGGCATGGGACTGATGTGGCATTTCATCCCTCCTGCAACACCACACTTTGATGGAATCTAGGAAGCAGCTGTCATGAGTCTGATTTAACGCCCCAGACAAGTGATGGATTCTTATTGCTTCACCAACAAAGAATGTACCATTCTTGAAACACATACATCCACTCACCAAAGCTAAGTAATGAACCTTTTGACACTTCTTACCTAACTACAACCAATTTCCTTAGAGGAGAGCCAATTACTACACTCTCTGGTCATGATTATACTTCCTCTCTCATCACAACCTTGCCCACATGGCTATATTTTCAGCAGCTAACCCAGAGCTCCTGGATGAGACGGTGAAATGAATATCTCAATAAATGGGCAATGAAATACCCCATAGCAACATAGTGATAGTAAAAGAAGATGACACGCATGCTATGAAGTGGACGATGACAGTGATCAAATGTGCATCCTGGTAATGATGAATTATTCATGTAACGAATGTTCAGGTGAGTAATGGTGAACTTACAAGGTCTATTCACAAACACTATCCCTCACGAAGTATGAAACACAAAGGCAAGATAACTCCTCAATGGCTTATTTATTCATTGCATGTTTAAGTAATATTGTTCCGAGATTATCTGTGGAACGCAGAGAGGTGAAAGAAGGTGTCAGCATTAATGGGTCTATCTACGATATCAAAGATTAATTTAAACTTTAAAACAAAGGTTATATTTCTTTTTAGATCTCAAATTTAACAAAATTCTTCACAAGGTCAAGGAACAAAATATCAGGTACAAAATAGCAAACATGAATAGAAATCCAAGTGTTGTAAATTACAAGTTTTGAGCTTCCAGCTCCAATTTACAAGTTTACAACGTCACAAATGTTGCGTTTGGTTAGATAACGAGAGATATCTCCCAAGACACAGTTCCAGAGCTTTCACCAAACGTTACACATACGGCCTTCCAAAGGCCCGACTGAAAATTGCACGAATATCAGACAAGAGTTTACATGCTCTTTAAATTCAACCAAGGATGCTGTGCTCCCAATTCCTTACAGCCTACTCAAGGAAACATTACACAAAACTATACAATTTCTGGCATCTCTAGGCACAACCTACAATTCCTTTACACAGCGGTATCTAGTACCCATACTACTGGGCCTTCATGGAAGAGAACAACAGGTTATATTACTGGTCCAAACTCAAAATGTATGCAGTCGTAAACTTGCACTCCTTGAAAACCAACTTTTGAAACCCTACTTGGGCTTGTGGCCCAATGATGCAGAGGCTAATTCTACACAACTGAGGTGACTCGAAAGAGAAGTTAATGAGTGATTTACAGAAGAAAAAGGTTACAAAATCGTAGTCACCTCAAGATAAACTGAAGGGGAATTCGAGAGGGTAACACACTCTCTATCCCCAATTTACAGTTTAAGTCTGTATGAAATTTTACATTAGCAGAATGAAAGCTTACATTTTTGAAAACAGATGGTTACATAGTTAAACGTTAGAAGCTTCCCCTCCTGTGAGTTTAAGGAGATAGCTACAGATATAGAAAACTGGTGGCCATTACCTGAGCTGACGTTCTGCCTGAAAAAGAATTAGGCCTCCTGTCTTAACACACACTCAGAAATTTGACGAGAATAAGACAAGGTAACTAGAAAAAGTCGCGGCTTTTATACCCGACGGGAGAGTTCGAAAAGGCTCTGGGCAAAATCTGACCACACCCTCTCATTTTATTTGATACTCAAAAAGTTACAAGAAGCTTATGATTGGCTGAAAAATAAATACAGGAAATTTGTGATTGGCCAGACTTCAGAGCTGGTGAGATGAGAAGGAAGTTTTGCAAAACATTGAAGTATCTAAATAAATGAAAGTAAATTTAGGTGAAAAAACTTATAAACCCAACACTTCTTTAAATCAGTAATTATTCCACCTTGCACCAGAGTGCATGACCGTAGCTTTGTGTGGGGACATCTGTGGAGAACAATTCAAACTTTTTGATGTACACCAAAACAAAAAAAAAAGAAATCCAGTCAATTTAGGAAACGTTAAAATAACATACTCAGTTATTCAGTAGTGACATCTTCTGATCAATGTCCCAACTTTATGCATTAGTGGTTTCAAGTTTTGTTCGATAGATAGTGTTCCCTAAGGCGTTTCTTTTCAATGTGCGGGGTTCAGGTGCACCTCCCGGTACAAATATTATAAGTCACATTGGACTAGTACCACCACGGACCACATTAGGGAGAAAAAGAATATTTTTCACTTGCCAAGAGATGGCTACAATGTATGTAGTATACAAGCGAACAATCAGAGTAAACAAGCATATCACCTGCAACTTGTATCAATAAATTACTGTATTATTTAGAAAACAATTATTAATATAATCAATAAGAAAACAAAGGTGTTTCATTTGGAAACGACTAGTAAAATATTCTGTAACAGTAACAAAAGAATGTACCTTTCAGCTACTTTGTGTTCGAAACTAATTCACAAATTCAAAAGTATTAGTAGGAATGATACCAGCTACCAAATGACATAGAGTAGAGTTCTTTGGAATAATCCTAACTGCTACACAATTCATAACGCAAGATCGTGGAACAACTTGAAGGAAAAGTGGAAACTAGTTATGTAAACAGTCAATCTCATAAAAAAGTATATTATCGGTAGGACTATCAATCATGTGCACTAAAAAGATGGATCAAACCCTGGTATCTGTTGAGCTATTTTCTATCCATTTCCATTATCTGACGATGGATTATCAAATTATATACATTACCTCAAGAGAGTCTTCCTGCGATGACTCTGGCTCGGTTAACTCTGATTTAACTTCTTCTTTCAGAGCTATCACTTCTGATACATGTTCAAAATTTTCCTGTGGAAAATAAGAAATATTAGGTATGCGCATAACACACATCTACAAATACAGTCACCAACAAATGAGCATCTAAATTCATTAATTTCCAGTATTACAGTTACTTTCAGAATTTCACTAAAGTTTAAGGAAGATTTCTACCAGCAGAGGATTGTTATAACCAAAGGCTGTACTGAGAATGGTGTTACTATTCTTGCTCACTCCTTATGTCAGAGAAAGGATGAGACTGAGAACAAAATATAAAATGCCAAACGTTTTCTAGCCGTACCAGAAGATGTAATACCAGAGATGGAATGGGGGCTATCTCACACAGAATTTGGAAGGACGCAGCCATAGGCATAAACACTAAATTGTATGAACTGTTTTCATATGATCAATCATATCAATCAAATGATAAAAGTTGTCTGAACCAATTAGAAGCGTTACATTCCTAAATGATTTTTTTGTTCTCAGCATACAGTTTGTTTATAGACAGATTAAAATTACTTGAAATAATGGAATCACATTCTCTACTATGGTTTTGATGAGATCACAATGGCTACATAAAACATTAATACAGTTCTGTTTGAAACAGCAAATTTCAATGCTTCCATGTGTAAAATAAAAAACATAAACATGAAAGAAGCAGACTTATCACAGTCATATAACAGTGAAAGATGTGATGTAACCCAAAGTCAAAGAAGCTAGAAATGAAATATTGCACTACTATAAGCATGTTATCTAGTGTTCTGTGAGGAGCTGAGGGGATGAGGACACCGTCAGTGGAGAATCAGCAGTGTTGGAGTTAATATCTGCAGTTTCAGAATATCTTTTATGATCTACTACGGGACATTTAAATTTCACTCTTAGATTCATAAATCCTTGTCAGCATTACAGGGGGGACTGTGATTAAAAGCTTATGTTCTCATGTAAACTAAGTAACTAATAAAAGTGAATTAAAGTAACAAGTTGTAGAATATGCCAACTTAACACATTCAATACAGAAGAGAAGAGTAGCTGAACTAAGGAATGGATGAAAAGGATGCACAAAAAGGACAGGGAAATAATGACAAAGAGGTAAGAAAAAAATCTGTTAAATGTGCCTTAAGTCTTTAAAGTGTCAAAGCCCACTAAGAAGGGGCAGATAAAAGAAATCATTCTCAGAAATCATACATTCTAGAGCCCTTAGACATGGTTCTCTATATAACATAGAATCTGACCTGTATTTGAGGAATAAAATGAACATTTTTTTTTGTTAGGGGCTTTATGTCGCACCGACACAGATAGGTCTTATGGCGACGATAGGATAGGAAAGGCCTAGGAGTTGGAAGGAAGCAGCCGTGGCCTTAATTAAGGTACAGCCCCAGCATTTGCCTGGTGTGAAAATGGGAAACCACGATAAAATGAACTAATCACTATTCTGTCTTTCTAGAAGAATTCAACATCTGAGCAAAATACTTATTTTGAGAGAACGTACATTCAGATTTTGAGCTATTTCATCCCTCGTATGTCATAGGCAAATCTGCTCGTTCCTCAAAACACATAATAATATCTTCCAGCACATTGTGGATGTGAGGGGGTTCCCCAGAATAATCACACCTGTGTTGACATTTCGTTTAGCAGACTGGTGTATTCAGGCTCAAAAACACTAATGAAAGATTTGTGATTTAACTTCTTCTACACTAATTATGGTAGGAGTAATAATTTTTTACATGTGGTGCTAATACTGGTGCAGTAGTTTAGGAGGATATTAGTTTTTTTAAGTACAATTGGCCAACCATCCTCTATTTTAATCAGACGGGAAAAATAAAAAATTGCAACCCCTAAACCAAAGTAATTTTGATACTGACAGTAAAAAGTACAGACTAATCCAAGCCCAACCTTAAGTTCCTAAGAGTGGGCAGCTTTGTGTAGTGCGTTGTGGTGTATTCCCAGACAAATAAGCAAAACAGAGTTGTACTACGCATAGATGCTCATTCAGCAATTGGTGACTGCTGGTGTTAATACTGAGGAAGCACATAGAAAATTATGCCCCTGCCAAACTTATTCAGCTATTAAGGGTTAATTTCTGACCTCTATAAAGTTATCTGGAATGAGACTTACAAGTGATGCAGTTGTTTTTCCTTCAAGCCAGGCTGGTTCCTCTTTGATTTTTGCTTCCAGGTCCATTTTGCACTGCAAACTGAAGTAGTTAGAAGGTACTGGTATGGTTGATTACTTCCACTGACCATACACTGAAACATAAGCCAGAAAAATATATTACCTTATTGATGTCATTGATACTTATGGTGTTTGTCAACAAACTAAGCAACAATTGTGTCATTTTATATGAACATCAATATTATGATCATAACATAAAACCCAAAATTTTACATGACAGTTGATATTATGATCATACCTATAGGACCTCAAGTTTTTTATGACTGATACTTCGATCAAAGCTAAGGACCTGCAGTTTTATATGATTTCTAAAACAGTGATCACTTCCATAGGAAATATAATTTAACTTATCTGTCGATATCAAGATCATAGTCAAAGGACCCCTGGTATTACATGACCAAGCTTGATAGCTGCACTATAAAGATAATTTAAAGGTCACCACCTTATCAATACAAGATTTATTTACTTCAAAATTGGTAAATTAGGTCAAGACCGGTTTCGACCCCTAAGGGATCATCTTCAGTTGACACATATATAAAAAAGATATTTACAAAAACATCACATGTAAAATATTAATCTTTCAGTTAATTCAATGTTGGTGGGTACATCTTAGTTTTGAAAGTATATGTGTGAGATTTATAGGCTCACTATGTCTAAATTATTGCGTATATAGGTCCTATACTTCTTTACATACAGTGTCAAAATTATTACATTCAATATAATTTATCTATTTGATGAAAACAATAGCAAATTGCTTTCTAAAATGGTAAAGTATGTACATTTTTAGTTTAAAAGTACATGTTGTTTTTTACATGTTGTCATGTTACAATTTATATTACAAAGTATAAAATAAAATTATTCTTGCATTTGCGCACATTGATAATAGTGAGACTATTGTAGGGTCTTCAAAAATATACCGTTGTTTGAGGTATGTCACTGTATATCTGCTTTTTGAAATGTCAATAGCCTGATTACATTCTTATATATAAGTTATGAAATTTCACTTTTTTTAGTTCGGTCTAATGGAAGAAACATAGAATAACCTTTTTAATGTAGATTCTTCACGACTAAAATGGTATATAGTACCTTATTAAAATAGATCCTTAATACTAAAATACAAGTATGTGGTACATTCTGTGCTTGTTTTATATATTAAAATAGGGTTTACATTTATTGACATTAGTTCTATGGTTTGTTACCATTTGTAAATTTATGGTCTAATATGAAGGCCAGTTGGAAATATTTGAAGTTAGTCTGATGGGAATGGTTCAATCCCTTGTTTACATTGTTTATTTTTGCCGCTTGTTAGGTACAAGCATGGGATAATCTTGTTAAAATGAACTCTTCATAACTAAAATATTGGTATATGGTAGCTTATTAAAATAAATTTTTGCATTAAAAGTGCTAATTTTGTAGTGCTACATGTGCACATTTTTCAAACGTAAGAAAGGGTTAACATAGGTTAACAACAGTACTATGGGTTGTTACCGTTTGTGAGATTGTAATCTGATATAACTGGTCAGTTAGAATGTATGAAATGTTTACATAAATAGGACCGGATACATATTTATACTATATTGCTTTGCCTCTTTTTACAAGTGAATTACGTAGTGTAGTATAGTATTTGTTGCAATTTTGTAAGCTGCTGCTGTTGTTGGAGTTATCTTGAGATTCTGTATGTCGTTAAGGAAACATTTTTCTTCTTTTCACGTGTTGTTACCAGTTAAATGGGTGACTATCGTGAAATGGAGCAGAATACACGGTCTCAACATTTAACATACATTATTTTACAACACATAGAAGCCTCCACGCCACAACAAACGTGCAACTCTATCAAGACGCACGACATTTCAAACGTACTCCATTTCACGATAGTCACCCATTTAACTGGTAACGACACGTGAAAAGAAGAAAAATGTTTTCTTAACGACATACAGAATCTCAAGATAACTCCAACAACAGCAGCAGCTTACAAAATTGCAACAAATACTATACTACACTATGTAATTCACTTGTAAAAAGAGGCAAAGCAATATAGTATAAATATGTATCCGGTCTTATTTATGTAAACATTTCGTACATTCTAACTGACGAGTTATATCAGATTACAATCTCACAAACGGTAACAACCCATAGTACTGTTGATAACCTATGTTAACCCTATCTTACGTTTGAAAAATGTGCACATATAGCACTACAAAATTAGCACTTTTAATGCAAAAATTTATTTTAATAAGCTACCATATACCAATATTTTAGTTATGAAGAGTTCATTTTAACAAGATTATCCCATGCTTGTACCTAACAAGCGGCAAAAATAAACAATGTAAACAAGGGATTGAACCATTCCCATCAGACTAACTTCAAATATTTCCAACTGGCCTTCATATTAGACCATAAATTTACAAATGGTAACAAACCATAGAACTAATGTCAATTAGTCAATTAAACCCTATTTTAATATATAAAACAAGCACAGAAGGTACCACATACTTGTATTTTAGTATTAAGGATCTATTTTAATAAGGTACTATACACCATTTAAGTCATGAAGAATCTACATTAAAAAGGTTATTCTATGTTTCTTCCATTAGACCGAACTAAAAAAAGTGAAATTTCATAACTTATATATAAGAATGTAATCAGGCTATTGACATTTCAAAAAGCAGATATACAGTGACATACCTCAAACAACGTTATATTTTTGAAGACCCTACAATAGTCTCACTATTATCAATGTGCACAAATGCAAGAATTATTTTATTTTATACTTTGTAATATAAATTGTAACATGACAACATGTTAAAAACAACATGTACCTTAAAACTAAAAATGTACACACTTTACCATTTTAGAAAGCAATTTGCTATTGTTTTCATCAAATAGATAAATTATATTGAATGTAATAATTTTGACACTGTATGTCAAGAAGTATAGGACCTATATACGCAATAATTTAGACATAGTGAGCCTATAAATCTCACACATATACTTTCGAAACTAAGATGTACCCACCAACATTGAATTAACTTAAAGATTAATATTTTACATGTGATGTTTTTGTAAATATCTTTTTTATATATGTGTCAACTGAAGATGATCCTTTAGGGGTCGAAACCGGTCATGACCTAATTTACCAATTTTGAAGTAAATAAATCTTGTATTGATCAGGTGGTGACTTTTAAATTATCTTTATAGTGTGATACCAATCAATACAGGAATGAAACTTATAGATTATAACTTGATAGCTGCAGTCGCTTAAGTGCAGACAGTATCCCGTATTCGGGAGATAGTGGGTTCGAACCCCACTGTCGGCAGTCCTGAAGATGGTTTTCCGTGGGTTCCCATTTTCACACCAGGCAAATGCTGGGGCTGTACCTTTATTAAGACCATGGCCGTTTCCTTCCCACTCCCAGCCCTTTTCTGTGCCATCGTTGCCATAAGACATATCTGTGTCGGTGCAACGTAAAGCCAATAGCAAAAGAAAAAGTATTACATGACACCTTATATCGTATTAATAGCTATCTAACATACAGTTTTATATGCAAGTGAAACCGCAACAAGATGACCTTTCTTGAAAATTCAGTGACTGTACGGTTTGCATATCACTCTGATCACCGGGGTCCATATACTGGAATCTTCCTACCATTTTTATCCTTTACAATCAGCTTCAAAACTAACTGAACAAGTTCACAGTTCTTTGAGATGTGTTCTATCAAAATTTTCCTTCCCAGGATCAAATTCTCTCAAACCATTCTCCTCTCATTAAACTTATTCACTATCTCTTTATTTGAGACATGTTCTATCAAAATGATCTTCCAGAACTTCTGATAACACGGCATTTAAAAGGCTTCAAAGTCTGTTTATCTTGGCACCAGTTATTATCTGTGTTTCACTTACAAATGGTGTCATACTCCATATTCAGTGTAAACATAATTTTAAAAGTTTTTAATCTGTTCAACCTAAAGAACGTGACGGAGAACAGATGGGAATTTAGGCTGGATTCAGTGATGATATTTATCGATATTGAGAAAGCATTAGTCAGTGTACCATGGCAAGTGGTCTCGGATGCATTGATAAAAAAGAAGGCAGGGAGAGGTGAAGAACATATTATAAAAGCCATGAACTAAAAGTGAGTAAGTAGTATGAATACTAAGATAGGACAAACAAACTGGTTCAAAGTAGAAACAGAACTTCAAAATGGATGTGTTTTATAACCTCCAATCTTAATTACAATCATTTATGAAATCCATAACAGTATACAACAAAAAAATGGGAACCAAGGAGGCAAAGGCTTCACTCTTTACAGATAAGACAGTAATATGTGGAGAAGATGAAATGGAAGGACAAGAACAAGATAATGTAAGGAATCAGGAGATGGAGTAATATGGAACGAAAATCAGTGTGGAAAAGAGTACGATAGTAGTGGTGACAAGAGGTAATAGAGAAGGAATTGGGAATATTGAAGTAAATGGAAGACCAATAGAAGTTGTGGAAAGCTTCAAGTATTCAGGGAGAATAATTGAAGAAGATGGGAAAATAAATTAAGAAACTGGATAGAGACTTGAACAAGCCAATGAGTTTTACCAATGTGTGAGATGTATAGTCTGTAACTGGGACATCCAACGGAATGCAAGAAAATTTTGCACCCAATGTATTACACACCATGGACAACAAAAATACATGATGAACGCAGAATGCAAGAGGCCAAGATGAAATTCTTTAGAGAAATAATAGGGAGGGCATAAAGGGATAAAGTCAGAAACATAGAAATGAGGGAGTGAATTGGATTCCCTGAACTGAAAGGCAAGATAGAGACACATAAGCTGAAATAGTATGGACACATGATGAGAATGGAAGAGGATAGAGTTCCACAGTAAGTATTTACAGAGAAAGTCATAGGAGAATGACATCGGAGAATGCCCAGAAAGGGGTGAATGGATACGGTAAGGAGAGTACAGAGAAGAGTGGAGTAAAATTAGAAAAAATATTCGAGGAAAGAAAGGAGTGGTGGAGAGAGAAAAACTGAGGAGGCTCTTGATTCACATTTCTACCCATAAGACTGGAACATGGAAAATGAAGAAAATTCTGTTGAAATGAAGACAAAAATTTATACAATACTGCCATCAGCTCATTTCATCGAACAATGCCAGCAAACTTTACTTAAGTGCCTTTTCTTTATTTTGCTATGCATGTCATGTCTAATGACACAACCAAGTGGTGTTTAACAGAGAGCCCCTTGTAGGGAGTTCCATGTCAAACGAGTGGTTTAAATGTTAAGCAGTTTTTATTGTTTCGCAGGTGGTACGAAAATTGTCTATGTTGAATACACACAATATTAAACAGAAGGAAGGATCCACCTTTCAATACTCCGTTTTAAGTTGAACCAAATAGAGGTTACAACTTGTTCGTTTGGGACCGGTTTCAACACATTTGAAGTGTCTTCATCAGCCAATTGGCAAAGCAGTGCAAAAATTAAGTCATAAATGTCTAAAAACAATTAACAAAGTGATCACAACTTAACAACGGAGTATTGAAAGGTGGATCCTTCCTTCTGTTTAATATTGTGTGTTTCTCTATTCAATACGGGAAAATCATGAAATTTTTAACTTTATATGTTGAATACCTCGAGTAGTGCCCCAGAGAATTCATTTCACCCAATTGCAGTGTTCATTAGTCACTTTGTGATATTTTACTGTAAATGTAAACATATTGCACAAACAATGAATACTACAATTTCTCCTACAGGTAATACAAGCTTTGTTCCTGTGGCTAATTTTTTCGATTCTTACACATTGCCAGGGAACAGATTTCTATGTAGGCTATACAGGAAACTATGCTCAATTGCATTTTGTATATTTTACTATAGGGGACAATACTGAAATGTGCCGTGTTTACTTGTTCTGAATACCGTTTACAGTTTCCACAGCCAGAATGTATTCCTGAAGATTGTTCTTCCATTCCTGCCAGCAGTTTATTGTTGCACTAACAACTCCAAGGTAAAGGGTTAAGATTAGGTATGCAGTGGCATTAATTAAGGTTAATTAATGATAAAATGGGGAAAGCACGGAAACGTTTTTCAGGGCTGCAGATACTAGTATTCGACCCCATGCAATCTCACCACCACTCACTCCTGAAAATCATTTACACAGCAATAAATCAGAGAGACAGCCTACTGTAACTTAAATCATCACAAAAAATTACCAGAAATAGCTGCTGCGGGGTATTGATGTGACACAGAAGAATCTCTATAACAACACTGATAAAACAAGATACAGATATCCTAAATGGAAACCTCTCAAGAATTTGAACCCTACTTCCATATGTCGCATCATACAGAGTAATGAACAACTCAACATTCACAGCCTCACTATAAAATTGCACACAGAGGTAAATAACACAGCAAAACAATACCGGTAATTAAAATTACACACTAAATATTGCAATTTTTTGTCTAACTACCATCCGCATTTCTTCATCTGCATTGCTCTTCAGAAACAAAATCCTCATTCCACCAAATTTAGATACATGATAGATTGCTACTACACACAACTTGCAGGCACTTGCAACGCAAAGGCTGGGAGTTTTCTAAAGCAAGCTAGTTATATGCGTATTCATTTTTAATGCTTAATTAAAAATAAAATTTAAGAAAATTAATAACTTTAAATATTAAAAATATTTAGAATGCTGAAACTGAGAAGGATTAATATTAACTTCTAATATTCTCACTTAAGATCTATGTATTTAGCAAATGTACATTATTGAACTTGAACATTACCGACAATATGTTAGAGGTTGTGGACGCAGTGTAAAAAGACATAAATCACAATTCCTCAATGAAGAAAATCCGTAGCTTCCTTAGCGGAATGTATGTATGTTGGGTATTCAGCCCGAAGACTGGTTGGATCCTCAACAGGTCCACCATTAGCTGTCATAGATTGCCTAGGTGTCACTGAAGAGGCGTACTAGGGAAATGAGGAGTGAGGTAGTTTCCCGTTGCTTTCCTCACTGGGCCAGCAGTTGCTATTACATATCAGTCTGCCAAGCCCACTGAAATGCGTGCACCAACCGACCCTATGAGCAACAATTTCACACCATTCATAGCAGGGACTGGCTGCATAAGGAATGGCATTACTAGCATCACTCATACCGCAGCCACTCTCATATTGTCAAAGTCAAGGATGAGACTGAGACAGGTCAATGAAAGTAACAAATTTATTCTAGCCCAAACCAGAAGACATAGTGCACTGTAAACACTACATCTTGCCAGCAAAGGCACCCTTAGCGGAATAAGCAGTAGAATTGGCCTTATACAACAACATACCAGCCACTTAGAAACAAAATCCGATATTTGAATTTTGTTCAATCACTTAAAACAAACTCTTGAAGAACAAATTTGATTTGTAACAGTCAGTAGAACAGGCTGAATTTAGGAAAGGATGTATTACTTGTGACAACTACAGAGTGTGAGACACTTCTTCCGCTACTTGAAATGTGAATGGGCTTGTTATATCACACAGTTCCAATACTTGTAATAAATCACACTGTAACACTCATATATACTAAAATACACAACTGTGGGGAGAGCTGTAGTTGAACACATTCGTAATGTCTACAATCGTAGTATGAGACACTTACTGAAAAGGGCACTGGCGGCACTGAGTGCAATATCCCGCTCACGGGTGGCCCAGATTGGTTGTGCAGTAGATGTTAGTTTTCCCTCGTCCTGCTCGTGACGTCATCACAAGAGCACCGTGACTGTGTAGCATACAACCGCATGTGTATCTCATTTCAATGTTTATGTATATCTGTCTTATAAAGAAAGGATTTCCACGTAATAACTATACGTAATTTCTTTCCGTATATTGCTGTTGGTTTATACAGTGGCCTACTGTATTTTGCGTAGAGTGTGTGTGTCTTAGTTCGTTTCTGTGAGATCTCGTTAAGTTGCTGTGATTCGTGCAGTGAGGTACACATATTTTCTTTTCGTTAGTTGCGTGAACAGTGTAATAGTAGCTGGAATGAAATTTATTTGTTCATTGTACAGTATCATTGCGATAGAAAACTGTGCCGTTAATGATTCACCGACCGAGCTCGATAGGTGCAGTCGCCTAAGTGCGGCCAGTATCCAGTAATTTGGAGATAGTGTGTTCGAACCCCACTGTCGGCAGCCCTGAAGATGGTTTGTCGTGGTTTCCCATTTTCACACCAGGCAAATGCTGGGACTGTACCTTCATTAAGGCCACGGACGCTTCCTTCCCATTCCTAGGCCTTTCCTGTCTCATCGTCGCCATAAGACCTATCTGTGTCGTTGCGACGTAAAGCAAATAGCAAAAAAAAAAAAAAAGAAGAAGAAGATTCACCGCTATCTCCAGCGACACCTGATTGTTCAGCAAAGGGATTTCGGAACCTCGCCGGCTACATCGCCAACCGTGAAAGAAAATATGACCGGTCAATGCGAAGTCCCACTGGGAAAATGCTTTCCATTTCTTCTGGTACAGCCCCTGTGGGATGGATACAAATGTTATCTCGGGGAGGTCTACTCGTTCCATCGTTAAGAATGGTAAACCAAATAAAGGAATTTGAGTTAATTTTCAGGGACACTCACGGACGTGCTGAACTATGACACATACCTAATATACGCAAAGTGTGTCAAATAATTAGCAGTAAATTCCCCGCTGTACCACCAGAAATACCTATTAAAAATGTATGTTAGAACGAGAATATTTATACGCATACGACAAATGAACATTCGGACAAGAACTGAAAAATCCATAACAGCTCACCGGCGAAAGGCACGACAGTGGATTTCATCTTCAAAAGCAACCACTTCATGACATCTAATCTCACAGGTAGGACTGTGTTCTAATGAGCCTCCGTGGCTCAGACGGCAGCGCGTCGGCTTCTCACCACTGGATACCGTGGTTCAAATCCCTGTCACTCCATGTGAGATTTGTGTCGGTCAAAGTGGAGGCGGGACAGGTTTTTCTCCGGGTACTCCGGTTTTCCCTGTCATCCTTCATTCCAGCAACACTCTCCATTATCATTTCATAGCACTGATCAGTCATTAAAAAATCACTTTGGGAGTGGCGACCCCATTGTAATAATAGCCTATATGTGGTTCATTCATTACATCCCTGACCCGGTCAAAGACTGGAAAACAGGCTGTAGGTTTTCCAGGACTATCTATGCATGGTTTCGAATATAAAATTACTTCTGCTGCAGTTACAATATGTGTTAAGCTTTAAACTTCATACCTGCGGAAGTGAGTCAGCATATCGTATGTTAACATACGGTAGTTCATCACGGAATTTCTGCTGTAAAGATTTAATATGACAAAGATTTCATATCTCTAAATATTTATGTTTACAGACTTGAAAGCGCGTAAGCTTCCTCAAACTAAATAGAGGAACTTTGAAATGTTAATAAATTTCAAGCGTTGGTTAGAGTGCCGTCACGTTTACGCCTTATTCGTAATGGAAATCATGAAAAGTTACTATGCTGTACTCCTTTTCTATCTTATAACTGCAGTAATCTTTATGTCTGGTCTGCAATTAGTTCTGAGAAACTGCAATATTAGCTGATATTATGAGATTCTTACTGATTTGCGCGCTCCGGGCTCGGCTGCTTTGCTCCTACTGTGACGTCATTTCGTTAACCAATAGCAGCTCGGTTCGCGTTGGGCCCAACCTTTAGCAGTGTTTAAGAACCTTGTGTCCCGCTATGTCTGGCTCAAAGAGGATATATAAGTGAGAAGGAACCTCTCCGGGTGAAGGAAAGAGAATACGAAAGCAGGTCCGTAAGTCTAAACGAATGTGGACAGCCATGGAAGGAGGAATCAACTGCCTGAACTTTACGATCCAATTCTTCGTACACTAACGGAAATAAAATCGTACGGCTTTTAATACATATATACATGCATTATCATTATAGTCCGTTATGCCATTCAGCGTACAGTCTGCAAGCCTCTGTGAATTTACCAAAACGGCACGTCGCGACAATCCTCTATTTGCAATCAGTGCCGTGGCCTCATTTAATTCTATACCTCTTATCATTAAATCGTTAGAAACTGAATCAAACCATTGTCATCTTGGTCTCCCTCTACTCCTCTTACCCACCATAATAGAGACTACTATTTTTCTAGGTAACCTATCCTCCTCCATTCGTCGCACATATCCCAACCACCGAAGACGGTTTACGCGTGCAGCTTCATCCATCGAGTTCATTCCTAACTTAGACTTTATCTGCTAGTTCCGAGTAGGCCTAATCTCCTGCTATTGTTCCCACCTGTTTTAAAAGCAACAATTTTCGCTACTTTCATGTCTGTTACTTCAAACTTATGAATAATATATCCTGAGCCCACCCAGCTTTCGTTCTCGAAAAGCAAAGATGGTCTGGAAACACACCGATGTAAATACAGATTCGTCCGGGAGATGACTTCCTTCTTACAGAACAATGTTGATCGCAACTGCCAACTCACTACATTGGTTTTACTAGACCATGATTTAATCTCACTTACTATATTACCGTCCTGGGGGAACAACCAACAAAAATACTTAAAATTATCTACCTGTTCCAGGTTTGTATCACCAATCTGACATTCACTTCTGTTGACTTTCTTACCTACTGACATCAATTTAGTCTTGGAGAGGCTAATTGTTATTCCATACTCACTGCACCTATTTTCAAGTTCCAGGACATTAGACTGCAGGCTTTCGGCACAATCTGCCATTAAGACGAAGTCGTCAGCAGAGGCCAGACGGCATACTAAATTTCCACCCGCCTGAATCATTCCTTGCCAATTTATACCTTTCAGCAGATGATCCTCGTAAATTACGAAGAGCAAATGAGAAAGATTACAGCCTTGTCTAACCCCTGTAAGTATCCTAAACAAAGAACCCGTTCTACAATCAATTCTTACTGGAGCCCAATTATCATCACGAATGCCTTTGATTGATTTTAATAATCTACCCTTAATGTCATCCCCCCCCGCAGAATGTGAACATCATTTCCCTCGGTATCCTGTCATATGCTTTCTCTAGATATACTAAACCAATACACAGCTGTCTATTCATTTCCTAACATTTTACATTCACCTGGTGCGTACTGAAAATTGGATCTTGACAGACCCTCCGTGCTCTGTAACCACACTGGATTTCATGCAACTTCCTCTCTGATCGCACCCTCTCTTCCGAGATGCCGGTGAATACTTTGCTTGGTATAGTAATCATACAGGGAACGGATTTATATGTACTAATATTTATTGAAATATGTACATATATATTTAGTTATTTTTATTCAAATATGGAATTATATATGGACTTAAAATTGCACATATAACATTCACTTCTATTTTTATCAAAGTTCAAAGAAGCTAAACAAAGTAGATCTACATGCAACATAATGTTGCACTTCACATTTTAATATATTTGAAGAACACACAATATTTTATTCTCTGTTACCAAAAGAATGGATTACAAAATGTTCTTTTAAGTGCTGCAAAGTGAATGTCCATCTATTATCTGTAAGGAGAGTTTTATATTGACTGAAACTGCGTTCAACATCGGAAGACGTAATGGGGGCATAATTCAACTTCACAATACCTACTGGCGTTAAATCCAGTGTTAATTTTACAGTTAAATCTGCACACAGCATTGCAGCATCCATTGTCCGGGGTTATTTGAAAGCACAGTGGCCATCTCTAGTTTGCTTCATTTGCAGGATTTAGTTGTTCCAAAGTTTTATTCACAATTTCACAACTTTCAGAAAGTGGGAGATGCGAGTTTTGGAGCCTTTTCAGTGTTTTATTATTCATAAAAAATTATGCTGAATGTAACACAAGTCATTTTTCACATATATGTCGCAAACAACTGTTTTCGCGGCTTCAATTGAGGCTGCATCTTCAGAGTCCATCGTATGCAGAACGTTCTTAATACAGGCTATATATATTCAACATATTATTCAATCGCTTGCAGCCATGTACCCCACCTAGTTAAAATCGGCTTAGGCGGCACTGGAATCTCTGGGTACATTTCTTTCAAAAGATGAACTCTTCTGTGTGCTTCGAGAAAAACTGTTTTCACTGAGGAAATCAATAAATTTTTCTTGGGGTAACTGCCTTTTACCACTTCAGCCACACGATAAAAGGCATGTGCTACACATGTTAAATGAGTCATCTTTGGATATACAGCACATAATGCTTCTCCGGCGTTCATCATATAAGGTGCAGAATCGCTAATAAAAAGTAACATTTTATTATACTTAACGCCCTGTGGCCAGAGGTTACTCATAGCCTCACTGAACAGTTTTGCTATAGTTTTGTTATCGCACTTTTCTAGAACATCACAGTGTAAGAGAATCCGTTTACAATAATCTTCGCCTAAAAAGCCAATGATTACGTTGCCAATTAGCCTGCCTTCTTTGTCTGTTGTCTCAACCATGGAAACAGTTTCATCGTATATGGCTGAACAGTACGTTTTTCTGAACGTTGACTCATCCGGGATGGATCGTTTGATATAATTTTCGAGGAATTCCATGAAGCGCTGATTATAAGAGGGGTTTGTCAGCAGAGATGAGAGCACGGCAGAGATCGGTGTTGAACTCGAACGTTGCACTGGAAGTTGCTGGTTGTGTCAGAAACAACTGTCTCTGCTTGGAATCTCCTTGTTTGTTAGCCTGGTTTTTACTGGTTGAAACGTGCTGTTGCACTAGGAATATTTGAGTAGGTGTCACTGCACAATGACACAAATTACAAAATAATATCTTACTGTCAGTTGATAAACCATCTTCTTTAAATTCTGATACGTAACTTTTCAATTTTAAACTGGTTGACTGAGCTACTTTAGGCACATTGTAACAATGTTAATGTCTTTAATGAATATCAGTATACAACTGCACACACTGAACGTACTAGAACACTATGATCCGTCTCACTGATAATTCAAACTGTGAAGACTGGTAGTGAACTAGATGGAGTTATGAAGCAATCGACGGGAATACCCGAATTAACTAATCCGGAAACCACTAGCACATCGTCGTTGAATGAGATTTCCCTAGTTACGAAAGCATGGCACAGACACAGTCGATGTTATGTAATGCAGCTGTAAGTGTGATTCAGATAGTCACGGTACTGACCATCTGATCTCCACCACTTCCGGGCTCAACTTCTCTCTTTCTTCGCACCGCTTTTCAGCTTATTTTATCAGCCCAGACCTGGACAGGCGTGATAATGACCTGCACACGACTTAAAATAATAATTTTAATATTGATTTTTAATTTATTTCTTCATTATTGAGATGACTGCTAATTTTTATAAAATTTAATACTTTTTAACCGAAATATGGACTATATTGATTTTAATGACGAAGAATATGGAACATGTGTACTAAACTCCGAAATATGGAAAAATATGGAAAATGAATACTCCATTTTTCAACTCCACGCGTCATGATTCGTAAAGATAATGAAAAATATAATTAATTTTATCTTCCTAAAGAGATATGCATTTACATATAAATCCGTTCCCTGCTAATCAATGAGATACCTCGATAGTTGTTGGAATCCTTCCTGTTCCATTGCTTATAGATAGGTGCAATTACTGCTTTTGTCCAATCTGAAGGTACTTGACCAACACTCCATTCTAATCCTACTACTCTATAAAGCCATTTCATTCCTGCCTTCCCAGTATTCTTCACCATCTTGGGTCTAAATTCTCATATTCCTGCTGCATTATGACAATGGAGTTTATTTACCATCCTTTCCACTTCATCAAGCGTAATTTCACCAACATCACTTTCTTCCTGCCCATTAGCTAGGTTGTTCGCGACACCACCAGGAAGATTTCCTTTTACATTGAGAAGATGTTCAAAATATTCCCTCCACCTCTCCAGTGATTCCCTGGGATCTATTATGAGTTCACCTGAATTACTCAAAACACTGCTCATTTCCTTTTTCCTTTACTTCCTAAGATTCTTTATTACTGTCCGAAAAGGTTTCGCTGCTGCTTGACATAGTCTTTCCAGGTTATTACCAAATTTCTCCCACGGTTTCTTTTTGGATTCAACAAATATTTGTTTCGCTATGTTTCATTCAACTACGTGCAATTCCCTGTCTGCATCAGCCCTTGTGTGGAGCCATTTCTGATAAGCCTTCTTTTTACGTTTACAAGCTGCCGTCACTTCATCAATCCAACAAGATGTTCGCTTTTCCCCACCTTTACACATACGCGTTCCTAGGCATTCCCTTACTGTTCCTGCTACAGCATTCTTGTATGCCACCTATTATCTTTCTGTATCCTGAACCTGCTTACCGTCCACTGTTAGAAGCTTCTCACTAATCATATCCATCTACTTCTGTCTAATCTCCTCGTCCTGGAGATTTTCTACTCTTGTTCGTTTGCAGATGGATTTCATTTTCTGTATTCTAGGCTTAGAGATACTTAGTTCACTACAGATCGGATAGTGGTCTGTATCACCGAAAAATCCCAGTAAAACTCATACTTTCCTACCAGACTTCCAGAATTTAAAATCGGTTAAGATATAATATATTTTGTGGACCTGTTACCCTTAGCTCCCCAACTGAATAGCCTTATGCTTGAAGAATATATTCGTAACAGCTAAACACAAACTAACATAGAAGTCGAACAAACGCTTCCCGTTCCCATTAGCTTCCATGTATTCCCCACATTTACCAATTACCCTTTCGAATACTTCAGTTCTGTTTCCAACTCTCGCATTGATATCGCCCAATCGGCGAACGTATGTGGCTGTTGGCAGCAAAATTTGAAACCAACTCGCCGTTTCGTCTCGGCGCATCACAGTGTAATGGAAGAAGCCAGTATTCCTAAGTTACACCCTTCCCCATTAGGCGGCACGGTTTCTAGAAGTCTCCACGACAAGGAGGCGCCCAGTGTGTCTTCTAAGTTCATAGGTGTCAGATCGGCGGCTGTCTGCCGCACGTTAGCCAGTGTGTCTCAGCTCTTGGTCACAATGTAAGTGTGTGTTATTATTATTTTGTTTTGTGGACTGCTTTGTAAATAGGTGTTTTCAACGACATTAACTATAAAACTATTAATGTCTAATACAAATAAGTACATACTATAAAACTTTTGTCATAATATAAAATATACGCATCCTTACTTAGAAACTTGACCAGCTACTACAACTTCTCTAGCTAAACCCTTGCTGAGCATCTTCTGAAGAATAGCATTACATTCCATGGGATTCTGCGTGAAGTCTTTGCAGTGTGATTTTCGAAAGTTTCAGAAATTACTTAGTGCCTTTACTTTCTTTTGTACGAGCGTCAATCAATCAATCAATCAATCAATCAATCAATCAATCAATCAATCAATCAATCAATCAATCAATCAATCAATCAATCAATCAATCAATCAATCAATCAATCAATCAATCATTAAACCAATCAGTCAATGAATCAATACTGATCTGCATTTACAACAGTCGGCCAGGTTGCAAATTCCCTATCTGTTGTTCTCCTAGCATTTTCTCAAATGATTATTAAGAAGTTGGAAATTTATTGAACGTTTCCCTTGGTAAGTTATTCCAATCCCTAACTCCACATCCTATGAACGAACATTTTCCCCAATTTTTCCTCTTGAATTCCAGCCTTATCTTCGTATTTTAATATTTCCTACTTTTAAAGAAACCACTCAAAATTATTCGTCTACTGATGTCATTCCGCGCTATTTCTCCACTGACAGCTCGGAACATACCACTTAGTCGAGCAGCTCGTCTCCTTTATTCCAATTCTTCCCAGCCCAAACTTTGCAACATTTTTGTAAAGCTATTCTTTTGTCACATATCACCCAGAACAAATCAAGCTGCTTTCTTTTCGATTTTCTCAGTTTCTTTCTCTCATCAATAAGCTGTAAGAGAGATTATTCGTCATATTTTCAGTTTACAGGCTGGTTATGTCTTCAAGCTTATCCAGGAAACATAGAGGAGAACTAATGTGCTAAGCTATGTGAACGGAAATTAGGTCAGCTTTCAAGCTCATTTGTGAATTGAGAATAATAATGTTAATATTTCTACTAACTAAATCTATGGTTTTTATAAAGGACAAGGAGCCAGAATTTCGTCCCACAAGAATTCCTTTACGTACCGGTATGTCTGCAGACATGAGACTGGCGTATTTGAACACCCTCAAATACTGCCGGACTCGAACCCGCCAACCCGAGCTAGTCATACGTTCCCTCCTTCATCAGCTTAAATTAAATGTAAATATTTCCTGCCTTTATTTTGATTTAGGCATTAGTATAACCGTATTGTCAACGGGAGGGGGGAGCGAGAGAGATCTAGATTGTATATTTTATTGCAATTTCCATAAGTTCAAGGACTTTCCACGTAGGACCTATATATCCTTCCTTTGGCTTGGATGTTTTTTATTCTTCTTCTCTCTTTAATAAGCAGTAGGGGATAGGAGGGTCATTTTAAACATATTTTGAACTTACACTTTGGTGTATCTTAAGCTTACCACATTATGGAAGCCCAGGAATTCTCCAGGGGCACTAATGAGTCAAACAAAATTACCAGATTTTTTAAATATATTGGCCTAAGTCACACTGATAGAGGACATGTAAGGCAAGAATGGCATAGGAAAGAGGGCTAATACTAAAATGAAAGGAAGCGGTCTTTGCCTTAATAAGGGAGCAGCAACAGAATTAGCCTAAAGTGAAAACGAGGGAACCAAGGAAGAAACAAATATAACTTCAGATCTACCGACTGAGGGGTTGGAATCCACCACCTCCTGAAAGCAAGTCACAGCAGTGTAATCGAACTGCACAGCAAATTCACTCAGTTTCTTGTGACGCGCAATACCATATGGGCTTACTCTCTCCCAAGTTACACAGTTTCGATTTATACCAGTTATAACCGTATATGGATCTTCAGATCTTTAATGATACAAATAAGTAAGAACGTTATGTACTGCAATAAAAGGCATTTCCCTAGCCTGTAGTCTAACTGGTGCGGGTATAATTAACCTAGTGATGATGATGGTGGTGCTAATTGCTTGAAGGGGCCTAACATCTAGGTCATCAGTCCCTAATAGTATGAAATGAGACGAAAGAGAATGACAATTTAAAAATTCAAAATCGTCCACAGAGCAGAAAAAATCGTGATGATGAAGAATAAATGGGTGGATATGAATTTAAAACAATCGGTGGATCCGACCCAGAAACTATCATATACGATAGTATTACTGACCAAGGGACTACTTCTAAAGCATAATCCTGAATCGAGGATGCTTGTTGTCTAAAGGGGTCCAAAATGCTGGCCAATGGCCCGTCATAATGACACGTATCGCTAGTAAAGTAAAATCATAGTATTTGTCATGTTGCTGTACTAATAAAAATAGTGTAGACTCATGGTGTTCCACACATTATGGTATGACACAAAAGTATTTTACTTCGCACAGGTAACGGAGACCAATGGTGTTTCTTACATTATGACGCTAGTTATAGGCAACGCAAACCCATAGTGTTCCCCACCTAGGTGTACTAATCACGGGTTCCAGTATTCCCTTGGTGTTCTTCATATAGTGGGTACTAATTACAGGCAACGCAGACCCATGGTGTTCCTCACCTAGGTGTACTAATCACCGGTTCCAGTATTCCCTTGGTCTTCTTCATATAGTGGGTACTAATTACAGGCAACGCAGACCCACGGTGTCGCTGATATAGTGGTGCTAATCGCAGACAACGCCTAGACCCGTGGTGTTTCGCACAATGGTACCAATCACGGGTACTGGAAAATCCATACAGACTCACCTTATGTTGCTACTAATCACAAACCTATTGTGTACCTAACATAGTGGTACCACTCGCAAGTAAATGTGACCCATAGAGTTCCCCGCATGATGCTACTAATCACAATTATATTCATGGCTCTAACACTATCATCCCTTGGTCGTCCCTTATAGTCGCCTCCTATAACAGACAGAGTACATCGTGGGTGTATTTTTCATCTTCGTCCCTCACCCACACGGGGTGTATAACAAATCTATTTGGGAAGAAATACTTTTATACTGTGTCTACATCATAAAGAAGTCATGTTGCCATAGCGATAACAATATGCAATAAAATAAATGAATCCAAAGAGATAAGCATAATTTACTATATTAAATATTACTTTATTTACATTTTAAGAGATACCGTATGTAATAATAATAATAATAATAAAAACAAAAAATTATGCAATACAAAATAAATGAACGGTAATTTACAACATCAAGAGCCATTCCATGGACACTGAATTACCTACAGTGCAGGGAGTGTGAATAAACAAACATGATAAACATGAGTATTTGTATTTAAAAAGGAAAAAACAAAATCATCTCCGTACAAGCAATGGGGGCCATTGGAATGGTGAAAGGTAAAGTTTTCCACTATTCATAACTTTGGCACTTGGTGGGGTAGAGTGTTAGCTCTACATTCAGCATGAGCATTGGAACTTGCTCACTGACTTGAAGCTCGCTGACCGCAAGTTCTTCCCGCCAAGTGGTACTGATTTTTTAATGGGTACAGAACATTTCTTTTCATTATTGAAACTTGGTCACAGAACTCGATCACCAGATTATCCTATTCCTCAAGACACTGAACTAGGATGGATTATTGCGGGACACTACCATCAGGGAGAAGAGAATAATGTCTTACATTAATCAAATGTTTCTCGCAGTCAGAGGACAGGTTAGACACGCAGCTACAGCAGTCCTGGGAAATAGAAGAGATTACGTCCCCAGTCATGACAAGAGAAGAGAGAGCAACAGAAAGGCACTTTACAGTACCACTAGGGAAGCTACAGGTAGTTTTGTAGTTTAGTTACCCCTCAAGCACAAACCTGAGATTCTGGGAAACTCGTTCAGTCATGCCATGTCAAGACTAGCACAACTAGAACTGCATTTCAGTAGGCAGCCTTCACTTAAGCACGAGTTCTGTAACCTTCTTCACTAGTATGAGGCCATGTGATATATGGCTAAGGTCAGGGAATGAAGGTGGAAACTATTATCTACCACATCATCCAGTTTTTAAGCTTAGTAGCTCAACTACAAAAACGAGGCTTGTATTTGATTAACCTGCTAAAACTTCTAACAATATTTCATTTTATGGTATATTAATGGCTGGAACGACAATACAGGATGATCATTACTCCATTATTCTAAGATTTAGAATTCATATCTTTGCCTTCACTGCAGATATTGCTGAAATGTATCGGCAAGTCATGGTTCATGCAGATGATAGGAACGCTCAGCGTATTATCTGGAGTGAATCTCCTAGGAACCCACCGGTCATTATGGACTGACAACTGTAGCATATGGTACAGCAGTAGCAGCCTTCCTAGCTACCAGACCACAGAAGATACTTGCTGAAGGTGAAGAATCAAGGTTTCCCCAGAGACGCACAAGTTGTTCGCAGAGATTTTTATGCTGATGACCAAGTAAGCGGCTGTGAAAATATAAAGGATGCTCTTCAGTTGCAGTCTCAAACTATTAATTTACTCCAGAGTGGAGGATTTAACCACTAGAAATGGTGTGCAAACCACCCAGTATTACTAGAAGCATTTAGGACAGTCGCCCAGGCGGCAGATGTTACCCAGTAAACACAATAGAAATCTAAATGAAACCTCGCTGTAATAATACACATGAGAAAGTATATTGCATACACATATGCCGTAAGGCAATAAGAATACACAAAGGTAGGTCTGCACACCGCATTAAAATTCGAGACAAGACATGTTTAGGTTAGGTTTGGTTCGGATAGGTTCATAACGAAGTATTTTTCCATTTCAACTGATTCTCATTGTCAGAAACTTATCACAGGAATAAAGTGAAAATTAACACTTGCCCTAATTAATTGTGAAACTCTTGCCATAAAGTCCATATCACTAAGAGTGACAACTCATCGCCTTCCTTTTTCAATACCACGTAGCAATGTCTGAAGTGTTCTGTGAACGAGGTAACTTTTCTTTCATTTCGTGGGAGTCCTTGATGACATTTCGTGCTCCTTAGACATCCTAACTGATTTCTGTACGTAAGTATTGGACGAAATAAAACCAAATTAATAAAATGCTACGTTCGTCATTTGTCATAAACTACGTTATCAAATGCCACCTGGTATTAGCCAAACAGATTTACAATGACACCCGCAAACGTAAGACTAGTGACTGCAGTGGCAATACGTACTTCAGGCAATTCACGAGATAAATCCTGACTGTATAGTGCCGGACGTCGTATCGGAAAGTAGGGTCCCTAAACTGTATGGTTAGCGACACTGAATAGAAATCCAACAGTTAGAAAAGTAACTATAAATCACTATCTTTACATTACAGGGGAGAAAGAGTAAGGTTGCACCCTTAGTGCACGGGCTTACGTGCTCAGGAGTACAACAAAGGTCATTTGAGTGTTGCAGCCAATGGCCAGAGATGAAAGTGAAGAAGTGAATGACAACAGGGAAACGATCCAGATTCTCTGCCTGTGCAAGTTGAAAGCTCAACTGGAGAAGATGTTAATGTTTTCCATCAGGTTTTTCGCGAGAAGAATGCTGTTCGCAGGTTGAAAACAGCGGAAAGGGAAAATCTTATACCACTTTAGAGCCAGAGTAATGGAACCACTTAGCGACTATCTATCAAAGTGTAAAGAGAGACTTCGTGAAGACGTACGAGAAAGATTATTGAAAGAATATTGGTCTCTTGGCAGCAGAGGTAAGAGAACACCACATGTTGATACTGATACGGAGATATTTAGAATTGTGTCATGTGTTTCATATCTTAAGACAGATGTAGTATGAGCAAAAGAGCGCAGGGGAGAACACCACATGTTGATACAGAACAGGTGATCCTGATGAGGGGACATTTAGAATTGTGTCATGAGTTTCATATCTTAAGACAGATGTAGTATGAGCAAAAGATCGCAGGGGAGAACACCACATGTTGATACAGAACAGGTGATCCTGATGAGGGGACATTTAGAATTGTGTCAAGAGTTTCATATCTTAAGACAGATGTAGTATGAGCAAAAGATCGCAGGGGAGAACACCACATGTTGATACAGAACAGGAGATCCTGATGAGGGGACATTTAGAATTGTGTCATGAGTTTCATATCTTAAGACAGATGTAGTATGAGCAAAAGATCGCAGGGGAGAACACCACATGTTGATACAGAACAGGAGATCCTGATGAGGGGACATTTAGAATTGTGTCAAGAGTTTCATATCTTAAGACAGATGTAGTATGAGTAAAAGTGCGCAGGGGAGAACACCACATGTTGATACTGAACAGGTGATCCTGATGAGGGGACATTTAGAATTGTGTCATATGTTTCATATCTTAAGACAGATGTAGTATGAGCAAAAGTGCGCAGGGGAGAACACCACATGTTGATACTGAACAGGTGATCCTGATGAGGGGACATTTAGAATTGTGTCATATGTTTCATATCTTAAGACAGATGGGGTATGAGTAAAAGTGTGCGGAGGATGTTTTATAAACACATCGGCAGTAATGAACAAAGATGCTTCCACATCTGGCATAACGCAAGAAGAAAAGGGAGGAAAATCCACAGTTCTAGGCCTCTGGCAAGCAACTCAATGCTGAAAATATCCTAGGGATATGAGCTACGACTCTTAAGTAAATAAAATATATTAAACTATGAGAATATATTCTATATTGATTAATAAAAACTGCAACCATTTGTTTAATCATCGTCACCCAGTCGATTAGTTTAGCAGTTTGCCTTTGTCTACCACTACGAGCGCTAGTGTGAGCCAATGCATTGTGTCACTTAAGCACCGCTACGAGCGCTAATGTGAGTCTATGCAGAGTTTCACTTACGCCTTCATCCATATGGCCCCACATGGATCCCGATCTCCCGCGACACCCGACACCCCTACGGTATACTCTACCTCTGGGCCCGCCTGCCGATGGGACATAGCCTGGCCAACGCTGGGCTGTTGCAGTCCCTTGATCCCTTATCTCGACGACTGGCTCATCCATAGCCCCGATCTCACGGACGCTCTCATGCGCGAGATCGATGTCTATCTTACCCAGATTCTCGGCATCACCCTCAACTATTCCAAGTCGGTGCTGCACCCGACTCCCATACTGACGTATCCTAGCCTCACCATCGACATCCCCAGCCAAGAGGTGACCATGCATCATGTCACCCAGCAGCGCGCCCTCTCCCTTGTGCGCGAGCTGCACGACCTGTCGCCACATCAACTCCAACAGGCTGCCGGCTACTTTTCTTGGCTCTGCTGGGTCATGGGGTGGCCGGTATTCCCTGCTAAACACATCCTTTCAGGCGAGATCTTCTGGGTACGAGGGCTCTTCACCCCTCAGTTCCTGTCGACACCTCGCCAGATGTCCGGTGGCTCTCTACAGCGACGCCACCCCACAAAGCGTTGCAGCAGTCTGCCCGGCAGTGAACCAGGCCTGGGCACAGGCATTCCACCAGCCTCATCGGATCAATGTGGCCGCGGTCGTGGCAGTGCATCACTTCGTACAGGACTTTGCCCACTTGGGCTATGATCATGTTCTTGTGTGTACGGACAGTTCCGTGGCCCGATACACTTTGTAGTCGGGCCGCGAACCTGCCCTCCATTCTAATGTATTTCTTCTTGATTTGTATGTACAAGTTCTCAGTAAAGCCCATCGCGACGGCCGATAATCCTGCTGACGCTCCCTCCCGGGAAGTGCTGTCCTCAGTACACGCGAGCCTCAATTCTATATAAGGAGACTCGCCCCGGGAGGGACGTCAGTCGGCTGTCGGTTCGGGGCGATGGGGCGTCACCTTCCCACCGCCGGGCAGCATTCGGCGCAGCCGCGCGCGTCCGGGCGACGGTGGCGAGAGGCTCCGCTGGAGACCTACAATCGTGCGTCCGACCAGAGGGTACTCCCCAAACTCGCTTAGTCGGCACGTCGATTGTGGCGTCAAGCTGGAACCCTCAAGTGCTTTATTAATATGAAAGAATACAGTAGGGCGGTCCGAAGACCTAGTACAAACAAATTATGCATGATAATACCATTAACAAAAGAATAAGATCAAGGCTGCATAGGCTGTAATGAACAAAACAATACACAGAATCACTCCACAAGTCCATGACACAACTGGTGATGGCTGATGTACGGCGTGCTGGGCGGCAGGCACTTCCCAGACGTCGTCATTAGGTTGTCTCTCCGGATAACGCCCCACGGGCCCCGCGAGCGCCGCGAGCCCTGCCGCGACTGACCGCGGGTAGCCTGGTGGGGTTATGAAACTGGAAACCGGGCGGCAAGTTGACCAGGTCATCAGCGGTGGCGTTGTCCACCTGGACAGCCATCCTCCACCCCTTGGTTAGTGCGTAGTACAGGATCGATGCCCCGGTATCGAAAAACATGCGTTGGTCGTGATCAATTTTTCAAAAAATCAAAGATCCCTGAGAGTGCTGAACCACGGAACGCATTACAGACAGAATATTTCAGCTAGGATTTGAATAAGATAGAAAACGAGTAATGACGATGCGGTTTTAGGCTCGAAGTGATTTTCGAAATTTGCTTTTTTAGTTTGATAGAGCTCTCCAGTGCTCACAACATAACACGTTAGCCCCTCAACTCTCGGCACAATTGAGGATATTCCCCACTTTTATGGTTTCTACCATGACATTGTCAGCTAAGAAATGTTTTCTATATTAAAGTCACCTGGTGATGCGATGTGTGGCTGGCGTTCGTCCGTTTGAATCTCACTATGTACTCCGTGTCGGTCGCACTCTATATTCTAGGGAATATCTTTCAAACATGTCACAAGTGTGGAACTCTACAAATGAAATTCAAGCTAGCCAAGGATTAAGAAGAACAAGAGATCAAAAATGAAATTTCTCTTCATCAGGTGAATCCTTCAGTTCGACTGAAATCAGAATACACACTGAATGATGACACAAACCTGTTTGTATCGAAGAAACTACAGCCGAATATTTTTTCATCACTGCACTTCCGATTTCCAAGCAAAAGTACAAGGATCTGTTAGTCCTTTACCGCTGATTGACACAGTCTTCGAAGTTGAAGTCCACTGCGGAAGCTGAAAATACACTTCCTGATAGAGATGAATTCACTGAATGTAAGTGTGCCCTGTCAGAAGATGTAATTGTGCAAAATACACTTGCATTCTTATGAAAAGTACGACATACTTGGTGTTGTCAAAACAGTTGTCAAGTTTGAAACTTAATTTTCTTATAATACTTCAATTATTTTACGTTATTCTCCGTTCGTTCTCTCAGTATACGGTATACTAAGTCCCATTAATATTAAGAAGCTTAACGACATGAGGAAACTTATAGTGTATATTGGTGGTAAGATGCCAGTTTCTACCATGACACTGTCAACAACTGTCCAATTACTGAGCAGGAAGCTCTGCATGAAGAAGAATTCTGATCCTCTTAAAGAGAAGCTACTTGCAGTTATTGTTTTATATTCTTAACCTACGGTCAGGGACTACAATATGTTCATTACAATGGTTACAAGGTCAGTTCTCGATGAGAGAACATGAACCGTATTGAAGAATGTAATGTCCTATAAGACGGAATGAATATGTTCGCTGATTTTTTTGTTAAAACTGTAATATGTCCGTTGTTTAGGATCACTTCATAATTCTCTGATTTCTAAATGTTATAGGTTGATTGAAAAGCGACATTGTAACGGAAACTCAAATTAAAATCAAAACTAAAGGACAGGGATGAAAATTTCGTTTATATTTTCTAAGAAAACTCTGTTCACTTAGAAAACTGTATGCTTCCAGAAAACAAAATTTGATTTTTCTTACTTTCAGGGATGGGATCTGGAATCCGTATTATAGGAATAAAGGGCCTTTTACTAGTTATATGCAAATTCAAAAATTTCGTTTGTTAATTCCTTTTTGTATCTCTCCTGTTAAATGCAATATTTTGGACGTGTCCCCTTTTCCAGATGATCGACTCAGTCAGTGCCAATCGCTCAGCTTGACTTACGTCAGGAGAAAGTTGTTGTTCACCACAGGAACTGACTCCAGAGATGAGAGAACTCAGTTCGTTCTGATAACTACTAGCAGTGGAACTTTGTTGTGCACCACAGAAACTGACTCCAGAGATGAGAGAACTCAGTTCGTTCTGATAACTACTAGCAGTGGAACTTTGTTGTTCACCACAGGAACTGACTCCAGAGATGAGAGAACTCAGTTCGTTCTGATAACTACTAGCAGTGGAACTTTGTTGTGCACCACAGAAACTGACTCCAGAGATGAGAGAACTCAGTTCTTTCTGATAACTACTAGCAGTAGAACTTTGCTGTACAGAACAGAAACAGGCTCCAGAGGTGAGAGAACTCAGTTCTTTCTGATAACTACTAGCACTAGAACTTTGCTGTACAGAACAGAAACTGACTCCAGAGATGAGAGAACTCAGTTCGTTCTGATAACTACTAGCAGTAGAAGCTCGAGCGGTCGAGGAGAGAGATCGTGTAGAGTAGTGCGTGCGGTGAATATGGTTGGCATCGAGCAATACCGGGCCGCTATTGGCAAATGGCAGGCGAAATGGAAGAAGGAGAACAAGAATGAATTGGTGATAAGTAAGGACGGATTAAAAATGAGTGAAACGGTGCTGGTAGTGGCAGTGGTGACGGTGCTACTGGTTATTGGGGGGGTGGAATTAAACCCAGGCCCAAATACCAGTGGAAAATATAACACAGAGGATTTGGCCGCACTCAGGGTGGTTGTGAGTGAAGTCATGCAGGAGAAATGCCAGTGGGAGAAAGTGCAGGAAATAAAGGACATGATGGAGGAGCAGAGAAAGGAGATAGGCAACATGAAGAAATGGCTGGAAACGAGGACGGAGGAATCAAGCAGAAGAGTTGACAATAATGAGAAAGAAATCGAGTTATTGAGAGGGGAAGTGAAATATTTGAAAGAGGAGATGATGAGGATGAAGAAAGAAGGGGAGGAGTACAAGCAGGAGAGATGGAAGAAAGCCATATTTATATATGGAGTTGAGGAAGATGTGAGGGAGGACAAGTTGGAACTGATAGGCAAGGTGATCGAAGTTATACGTCATACAATGAAGATAAATTTCAGTAGTGTTGACATAGACGATGTAGAGAGAATTGGTAAGACTAAAGGTCGGAGGCCAATTAGGGTAAAATTTTTATCTACCCTAATGGCAGAAATTGTGGTAGGTAACAGTAAGAATTTACAGGGACAGAAAATAAGGGTGAAAAGAGACATGGGAAGAGAAGGAAGTGAAAATATGAAGATCTTGAATAGGCACCTATGGAGAGCGAGGAACCAGGGGCTAAAGGCCCGAATAAGAGGTCTGAGGTTGGAGGTGACAAACGGGCGATGGGTTAGAGTACATTCAGTGACGAAGGTAAAGTTGATGGACGAAAACGAGAGGGTTGAGGGTGGTGAGATGACAAGGCAAGATGGGAAGAAGAAAGAAGAAAAAAGAGGAGGAGAGACGTGGCAGGAGAGGAGAGCATCTCAGAAGAGAATGGGCAGTGCAGCCGGGAGACAGAAGATCAAAATAGTGAAGTGGACGGTGAGAGTGAGCAGCAAGAAACTGGGAGAGTAGAGTGTAGTGTTGCAGTGAGCAAGAAAGGACAAGGGAAGGTGGATTCAGAAGTCCAAAATAGTGAGGGGGTGAGTGGGGGTGAGCAGCAAGAATCGGTGAGAGCAGGGTGCAGTGGTGTATTGAACAAGAAAGGACAAGAGGAGACAGATCGACAGGAAGGTAAACAATTATGAGTAAATTCAGAAGTAGGAGCTTAAAAGACATATGGGGAAAAGTACGTAAAGGGATGGAGGATACAGAGGACACGGAACGGTATAGGTTGGTTAAAGAAGGAGGAATGGAGATGAGGGATGAGAGGTCGATAACTACTAGAAGTAAGAATAGAGGGGGAGACCTAGAAGGGAGGGAGGGAAAGTTATAACTATATTGGAAAATAGGATGTGTGAATATTGAGGGACTAAGGAACAAATTAGGAAACAAGAAAGTTCGGGAAGTAATTGAAAGTTTTGATGTTGTGGCACTCTTGGAGACGTGGCTGGAAACAGGGAGGGAGATTTCATGGAAGGGGTTTGTGAAAAATATAAATATAGAAGAAAAGAGAGGAATAAAGGACGAGCACCAGGAGGGATGATAGTTCTAATTAGGGAAGAAATTAGTGAAAGAGTAGAGGATATAGAGACCGATATGGTAGAAACCATATGGTTGAGATTGAATATGGGAGGGGGTGAGGGAAGGAGGAAGAAAATAAATCTAGCTTTTGTTTACTGCCACCCTAGTAATTCAGCATATGCAAATAAATATTTTTTGAAGAGTTATTGGTAGATATTGGTAGAATAAGGGGAATGTTTCCAGGTGAGGAGGATATGTTGTTATTCCGGGATTGGAACGCTAGAATAGGGGAACAGAGCCCAGTTTATAGTAGGGAGGATGGAATGTGTTTGTTGGAAAGTAGAAGGAGTGAGGACAAAATTACAAATAGTTATGGAGAGAAGCTCCTAGAGATGTGTGCTGTGGGAAATTTGTATATTCTGATTGGGTGGATAGAGTGTGACAGGACGGGGAAATTGACATATGTTACTGAGAAGGGTGGTAGTGTGATAGATATGGTTTTAAGTTCTGAAGGGATGATTGAGGAAGTTGTAAGAATGGAAATAAGAGACTGGATTGAATCACACCATTTCCCGGTGAGGGTTATGCTGAAAAGGGGGGAAGAGAAGTGTACAATGAAGGAAGATGAGACAAATGATAAACGAGGGAGTGGTTATAATAAGTATAAATGGACAGAGAAGGTGGGCCGGGATTGGAATAGGGTAGTAAAAGAGGAGTTACAACTTCTGAAATATGGGTGGGAAGGGGCGTTAGAAGAGAATAATACTGATAAAGCCTTGGAATTGTTGCTACATCCAATAAAGATAATAGCGCAGAAGGCGAAAGCTAGAAAGGGAAATAAGAAAGATGGAGAAGAATCGTTTAATAGGGAGTGTGAAGGAATGCGGAGGAAGGTGATGGACGCGTTAGGAGAATATAGAAGGAAAGGTGGGAGCCAAGAAAGGGAGTTTTTCTGTAGATTGAGGAAGGAGTATAAAAAGAAAATGTGTGAGACAAAAAAGACGTGGTTAGAGGAACAAATGGAAGCCATAAATAATGACTGCAAGACAAATAATTTTGAGAGAGTTTGGGATAAGTTTAGTAAAGTTATTAAGGGTGGAAGGAATATAGAGAAAACGAGTATTGAGGAAGTGCAATGGGGCAGGCACTTTGATGAATTACTAGGGAAAAAGGGGGATGAAAGATGGAGAGGTTCGGGAGAAGAAGTAATTTGGAGGAATAGGAGAGTGGCAATTTATGACCTGGATAAAGAAATCACAAGCGAGGAAATCCTGAGAGTGATAAGCAGAGCCAGAGCGAAGTCGGCCGGGGGGTGTAATGGTATAAATAACAAGTTTTGGAAGGAAATTAGCAAAAATGAGATAATGATAGAGGGCATGGTTAAACTATTCAATAGGATATTTGAGGGAGGTAATTACCCTAAGGAATGGGAAACAGGAATTATATGCCCTATATACAAGGGGAAGGGTAGTGGGAACAATGTGAACAGTTATAGAGGTATATCTCTGGTGGATTCTTTGAGTAAAATATATACTGGTGTGTTAGCGAACAGAATAAGCGGGTGGGCGGAAGAAAATGAAATTTTGACAGATTACCAAGGGGGATTTAGGAAAAAGAAAAGAACAGTGGATAATATAATGATAGTAAAGACTATTCTAGAAAAGTATAAGAATATGGCTAGAAGTACGGTTTATGTAGCAGCAATAGATTTTGAGAAAGCTTTTGACAAGGTGAATAGAGAGGCCCTATTAGAGAAATTAGGCAGGCTAAGGATTTCGGAGAAGATGTTGAGGGCAATGGAAGGAATATATAGGGTTGTCAGGTTTTGTGTAAAATTGGGAGAAGGGAGACTGAGTGGACCATTAGAGTCCAAGGTGGGTTTAAAACAAGGATGCAAGTTATCGCCAATACTGTATATTTTATTTATCAACGATATTTTAGAGGGGATTGGGGCAGAAAATTGGGCTGTGCCAGTAATTAATGGTTTAGAAGTACCAGGACTGATATTTGCGGATGATGTGTTATTGATGACGATAACCTCAGGGGCGATGAATAGGGCCTTAAAGTCAGTGGCGCTATTTGCGAGGAAATGGGGATTGAGAATTAATGGAATTAAGTCTAAAATATTAGTAGTACAGGTGGACAAAAGAAGAAAGATAGAAGGTAATTGGGTAATTCAGGGAGAAAGATTGGAACAGGTAAGGAAGTTGGAATATCTAGGAGTTATTTTTAATGATAAAGGAACTTGGAGTGACCAGATCAAAAGGGTGAAATATAGAGGATTGGCAGCCTTAGCCTCAGTCAGAAATTTGCTAGTCAAATACCCGGGGATCAGTTATAAAACACTGAGACTAGTGTTCAGGTCGGTAATCGTTGGGAGGGTATTATACGGCTCAGAAGTGTGGGGGCTGGATGAGAAAAGAGAGGAACTAAGAAGGATTGTTAGTAGTTTTGCTAAGTTAGTAATGGGCTTACCGAGGTGTACAGCAAATGTACGGGCGGAATTAATGTGTGGGCAGGATTTGGAATCAGAGGGTGTGAAAAGAATAGTTAGATACTGGATGAATTTAAAAAGACAGGAAGGTGGGAGGGTATTACAGGCAGCGTATGCACAACAATGTAAGAGCATGTATAAGGGTGGATGGTTAGAAAAAATAAAGGGATATTTGGAGAGGATGGGATTAGGACACGTGTGGGGGAGGTTTGGTCGAAGACAGAAGTGAGAGGGATGAATATACTGGAAAGGAGAATTAGAGATATCCATAGGCAGAAATTATTGGAGGAAAGCAGACTAAGAAATTTGCTGACGGTTTTGACGAAAATAGAGGAGATAGCAGGGTTGAATATTAGATACGTCGATAGGTAAAACGGTATGGGATGATGTGGTGGCTTTTGGGTTTGCAAAGGAATACAGGGTGGATACAGGGGAGGGATAAGACAAGGTGTTTACTTTGCGGAGATGTGAATGATGATTTTCACTTGCTAAGAGACTGTGAGGTAACGTGGGGGTTAAGACATGGATTATTGAGTGCCGAGCATCGGGAAATATTGGGGAGAGGGAATGAGAACGCAATCCTGAGATGGATTATTAAACAATGGGAAAAAGGGGGTGAATTGAACAGGTATTTATGTGCGACAAAAAAGGCCTGCGAGAGTAAAATGAAGGACAGTGAGTTAGTGGGTGGGCAGGGGAATAGGGGGGTGGAATAGTTATGTATATAAGGGAAGGGGATAGTATGATAAAATTCTAATGGATTAGGGAATATAGGGACCGAGTACTTAGTTATGTGGAGTTGGGTAATGATACAGGATTGCATGGTCTGTTTGTTTTAAAGTTAGCTGGAATGCAAGTGCTGAAATGCTGAGTGTTGTTGTTTGATTTATTGATTAGGTGTAGGTCAGGAACAATAATGTGACGCAAGTACAGAGCACAATAAGGACACTGGATGATTATGTTTGAACATTGAGTGAGGGACTGCTACAGCTAATAACTGCTAGATATTATTCTTATTATTATTATCCTTATTATTTTTATTATTATTATTCTTTATTATTTATTTTACTCTGCATGTGAACATGTATAGGGGTGAAGTCGCCTGTTATGTTCAATAAATGTATGTATGTATGTACTAGCAGTAGAACTTTGCTGTACACAACAGAAACAGACTCCAGAGGTGAGAGAACTCAGTTCTTTCTGATAACTACTAGCCGTAGAACTTTGTTGTGCACCACAGAAACAGGCTCCAGAGATGAGAGAACTCAGCTCGTTCTGATAACTACTAGCAGTAGAACTTTACTATACACAACAGAAACAGGCTCCAGAGGTGAGAGAACTCAGCTCGTTCTGATAACTACTAGCAGTAGAACTTTACTATACACAACAGAAACAGGCTCCAGAGGTGAGAGAATTCAGCTCGTTCTGATAACTACTAGCAGTAGAACTTTACTATACACAACAGAAACAGGCTCCAGAGGTGAGAGAACTCAGCTCGTTCTGATAACTACTAGCAGTAGAACTTTACTATACACAACAGAAACAGGCTCCAGAGATGAGAGAACTCAGCTCGTTCTGATAACTACTAGCAGTAGAACTTTACTATACACAACAGAAACAGGCTCCAGAGGTGAGAGAACTCAGTTCTTTCTGATAACTACTAGCAGTAGAACTTTGTTGTGCACCACAGAAACAGGCTCCAGAGGTGAGAGAACTCAGTTCTTTCTGATAACTACTAGCAGTAGAACTTTGCTGTACACCACAGAAACAGACTCCAGAGGTGAGAGAACTCAGCTCGTTCTGATAACTACTAGCAGTAGAACTTTGCTGTACACCACAGAAACAGACTCCAGAGGTGAGAGAACTCAGTTCTTTCTGATAACTACTAGCAGTAGAACTTTGCTGTACACCACAGAAACAGACTCCAGAGGTGAGAGAACTCAGTTCTTTCTGATAACTACTAGCAGTAGAACTTTGCTGTACACCACAGGAACTGACTCCAGAGGTGAGAGAACTCAGTTCTTTCTGATAACTACTAGCAGTAGAACTTTGTTGTGTACCACAGAAACAGGCTCCAGAGATGAGAGAACTCAGCTCGTTCTGATAACTACTAGCAGTAGAACTTTGCTGTTCACCATAGAAACAGACTCCAGAGGTGAGAGAACTCAGCTCGTTCTGATAACTACTAGCAGTAGAACTTTGCTGTTCACCATAGAAACAGACTCCAGAGGTGAGAGAACTCAGCTCGTTCTGATAACTACTAGCAGTAGAACTTTGCTGTTCACCATAGAAACAGACTCCAGAGGTGAGAGAACTCAGTTCTTTCTGATAACTACTAGCAATAGAACTTTGTTGTGTACCACAGAAACAGGCTCCAGAGATGAGAGAACTCAGCTCGTTCTGATAACGACTAGCAGTAGAACTTTGCTGTACACCACAGGAACTGACTCCAGAGGTGAGAGAACTCAGTTCTTTCTGATAACTACTAGCAGTAGAACTTTGTTGTGTACCACAGAAACAGGCTCCAGAGATGAGAGAACTCAGCTCGTTCTGATAACTACTAGCAGTAGAACTTTGTTGTGTACCACAGAAACAGGCTCCAGAGATGAGAGAACTCAGCTCGTTCTGATAACTACTAGCAGTAGAACTTTGTTGTGCACCACAGAAACAGACTCCAGAGGTGAGAGAACTCAGTTCTTTCTGATAACTACTAGCCGTAGAACTTTGCTGTACACAACAGAAACAGGCTCCAGAAATGAGAGAACTCAGTTCGTTCTGATAACTACTAGCCGTAGAACGAGGAACTGTCAGTAACGTTGTCAAGTCTAGCCGTTACTAGGAACGTACAACTTACCGGAAGTTCCATGGAAAGGTAAACATCGTCGCGCTAAGAAATGAACAATGCCAATTACAACGCCTCAGTTCTCTTTGAATGAGAATCCAATTGCTTTTAGATGTTTCCTGTTCCTTGAGATACGAGTATAAATGTCCTCCATCACCAGTGAGAGAAATTTGGCTACAAGTGAACAAAACGCATGGTGCATTCCCTAGTACAGCTACGAGGAAGAACGAAATCACTTTGGGCCCACGAATTAACCTGCTACTCATTATTGGAGCAGGCTGAGTGAACCTCTGGGTCATGTGCTGCTCCAGAAAGTGAAATATATTTTCTCACGTTTCTCGAACTCACACCCTTCCAGGAGAATCAAGGACGTGTTGGCAACCTCGACTATGCAGCCCATGTTAAATAGAGGTCTTACTGTAAGGGTGAGTCCCAGTTCTGTGAAGACAGGTGACTGGTGTAAATTCAGGATATTTCTCCCTCTCTCGGACGACCAATGAGTTACATCCAAGTGTTAGGCGATTTAATACGCGTGCCTAACGGGCAACACAAGAGTTCATAGACAATAAAACTGCATTTTATTCGTCGTAATTTGACATTGAAAGAATGTTTAACTTTACTCTGCGCGTTTAGCAGTTACAAGAGCAAACAGGTGTTTTAGAAAATATCCTCAGCGTTGTCATAAGAAAGGCGATGGTAATAAACAGTTGTACACCGCGGGTGTGATTGTACTTCTTAAAGTAGCTCACATTACGGTATCTGTAATGAGAAAATGTGTAGATCTGTTTTTATCGTGAGAGGAATGAGAACTACCAAGTATATCCAGATATATTCATGTAACAAACGTTGAAGAAACTGCAACTCAGGTACATTTTACCGCACGAGCTACTCATCTCATCATACATCACAATGAAAACAATAACAAGATATTCATAGCACAGCGGACATTGAGCAGGTACGGCAATTGCTTGTTTTAACCACTTAGAATATAATTAACTACTTCTAAATCCCGTAATGGTCCACATTGTTTATTTTCGTGTTATATTAGTTATATTACTCGATTGTAAGCACTCCTGATACGAATAATAGAAACACTCACTCGGATCATAAACTTAATAGTGGGCACTAGGAAAGTTTTGCAATACGCAGAACCAGTTGGCTGGACACCGCATTTATGGTGAGGGATGAAAAGAGGGGTTAAAACCGGTCCAGAAGACAGCAAGGCACGACCTTCACACCAGTTGTTCTAAGGGTGGTCTAAGGGTGAATATCGCGCAAATATCCGCTACAGTTTTGCTCGTGTATTAACTGTTAACCAGTGCCTGGAGGAAATGACTCCGGTGCTGGGGAAAGATTGTCCACATCGGACACCAATTTTCCGCTGGTATAAGCAGTTCCAGAGGGGAAATTTTGGGGTTCAAGACGATCCTCATTCTGGGCGACCCTTTGAATCAGTGACTGAGGAAAACATTGAAGCTCTGAGGAAAATGTTGCAGCAAGAGGGGCGGATGATATATCGGCAGATAGAAGAGACCTTCCACATCCCTGCACCAGCTATTCATTCAATTCTACACGACCATCTCCACTTTAGAAAGGTTTGTTCCCCTAGGATGCCCCATTCACTTTCAGAGCAAAGGGCACATCGAGTGAAATGGTACCGAAAAATGATAAAACAGTTTGAAAATGAGACTTCGCGTAACGCCAATAGCATCGTTACAGGTGACGAAACTTGACTCTATTATTACGATGTCCCAACAAAATCCCAGAACAAGGTGTGCCTGTTTGAAGTTGAGGGTACTCCTGTGACTGAACAAAAGTCAAGGTCAGTGAAGAAAAGGATGATTGCAGTATTCTTCACTAAAGGGGTCATCCTGACTCGGGTTGTGCTAGAAACACAAAGGGCAGTAACTGCGATGTGGTACAGTGAGACTTGTCTGCCTCAGGTCATCCAGGCTCTGAAGCAGGTCCGTCCAAGGTCACGGCTCAACACTTGGCTCTTGCATCACGACAATGCTCCAGCACATACAATTTTCCGCTGGTAAAAGGAGTTCCAGAGGGGAAATTTTGGGGTTGAAGATGATTCTCATTCTGGACGACCGTCTGAATCAGTGACTGGGGAAAACATTGAAGCTGTGAGGAAAATGTTGCAGCAAGAGGGACATCGTGCTAATGCAACAATGGATTTTCTTGCCAGATCAGGGTTGACTGTGCTTGATCGCCCTCCATAGAGTCCTGATCTTGCCCTTGTAACTTCGCACTCTTCCCAGAAGTGAAGATGAAGCTGAAAGGGCGGCGTTTTGCATCCGACGAGGAGCTTCTGGCAGCATGGGATCAAGAGTGTGAAAATGTAATCGAATAAAAGTGGCAGAGTTGGTTCAGTGACTGGTTTCGACGTATGTGGAAGTAAATTGAGTGGGGTGGAAATTATTTTGAAAAAGTCTAAAGCGTTCACTCACATTGCAAAACTTTCCTAGTGCCCTTTGTATTGGGCATTTGGAAAGAGATCCTCTAGCGAACACCAATCCATGAGCAAGGGAGATGGAGGGAAGATATTTCGTTGATCAGTCACAGGCAGTGTGTGGGCTGAGAGCACAAGATTGTCAGTATCAGTCAAGTAATTGAACGATAGGAAGAGATAGTTATGCTCATGGCAGAGCACCAGGAGATCGGGAACAGATTGTTACAGAACTGATGACAATCTTCCTCTCTTAACACCAATCAGAGGACAATGAAGCTATCGATAAAAGGAAGGGAAGACACAAACCTAATATCGTCAGAGTCGGAAAAGATTAGGAGTTGACTAAGGAAGATCGGACAGTGAATACGAAAGTTAGGAGGCTCACAAAAATAACTAGATAGTGTGTTAGACTCAGCTACGAGTTTCGTGGTCACCAAGCGTAGAGTCAAGGAGAGGTTACCTCTTCTTTCTCCTACTTAGGATTATGTGATTCAGAGACGGACGATCTTTTCTACAGCTGTCCCCTATCAGTTCAACATGTCGCATCACTAATCAGATAACTTGGTGGTTACATAGAGTTAGGCACCCCTGTAAGCCCTTTCTTACGACCGCGCTCAGGGTGATTCTGTTCAGTCTGGTTGTTTGTATACTACATTTAAAAATGACGAGCTTCGTATTGTAGCCAGACAAGGGGTGTTAGGTCAGAGTGGCGACCGTGGAATCACGAGCTGGTTAAGACAATGTTTCCCCTCTCCCTGTCCGATATCTCTTGGTAAAGTCCTGGTCTCTTCTGACGCACAGTGAATCCCTCATTTTCTGTGGACATGTCTTTATTGCATTCTATTTTCTCTTTTGTTTTACCTGCGCGCTGTACCGTCCTGGTCACAATCCATACTTTGTAAGGAGAACGAACACTCGCTTCCAAAATTGGCAAGTTATAGAATTACATGTAAAAATTACTTTATTTGTAATTTTTACTCGTAATTCACTTCTGAAATTAACATTGTAATCGTTACATTGTAGTAATCGAGATACATCGCAACAAGAGCTTGGTAACTTTGGAGCCCCAGCACTCGTTCATTTACTCGCAGCTTGTTGAGATTTAGGTAATCGTGTACTACATTGTTCAGACGGTGGTGGTGATTATTGTTTTAAGAGGAAGTACAACTGGACAATCATCCTCTATTAACACTAAGCAGAGGGAAAATGGAGGAGATACGACATTTAAAGGTATCGGCAAAAGAAAGAGTGGACTCCATAGGACTCGAGCACTTCAAAAAAACGTGGAAGAGACTCACACAAGACTCAGCTAGCGGAACCGTGGAGGAGCCTTACACAAGAGCCAGCTAGCGGAACAGTGGAGGGGCTCACACAAGACTGAAGTAGCGGAACCGTGGAGGAGCCTCACACAGGACTGAGCTAATGGAACCGTGGAGGAACCTCACACAAGACTCAACTAGCGGAACCGTGCATGAGCCTCACACAAGAGCCAGCTAGCGGAACCTGGGAGGAGCCTCACACAAGAATGAGCTAGAGGAATCGTGGAGGAACCTCACACAAGACTGAGCTAACGGAACCGTGGAGGTACCTCACACAAGAGCCAGCTAGCGGAACCTGGGAGGTACCTCACACAAGACTCAACTAGCGGAACCGTGCATGAGCCTCACACAAGAGTCAGCTAGCGGAACCTGGGAGGAGCCTCACACAAGAATGAGCTAGAGGAATCGTGGAGGAACCTCACACAAGACTCAGATAGCGGAACAGTGGAAGAGCCTCACACAAGACTGAGCTAGCGGAACCGTGGAGGATCCTCACACAAGACTGAGCTAGCGGAAACGTGGAGGATATTCACACAAGACCGAGCTAGCGGATTCGTGGAAGAGCCTCACACAAGACTGAGCTAGCAGAACCGTGGAGGTGTCTCACACCGTTACCGAGGTAACTTTCTTAGCCTTCCCCATTTATGTTTTCGACTGGGTATCGCTGTAGAAATTAGTGTCACATCATGCTCATCTTTCAAACTAGTTTTCTACGACTACTTCTAAGTTACTGGGGGCCATACTCCTAACTTATTATTTCTACTTGCCTAAAACACTCTGTTCTATTTTAATTCAAGAACTGTCTGTTTGTGTTTCGCGTTATTCTGTGCCAGGTATGGACCATTGATGGGCTAATTAATATAAAAATAGGATCAAATAAGTTAAAGTGTGCACTATGGAACAGTTAAATGAACTAAAGTGATGTGCGGGAGAAATGGTCACAACATTTTGTAACTTTCTATTGTAGTTTAAATTTAGAGTTATCCTTGTAGTATATCGTAATTTTTAACTTTAACTCACTATTAGAACGTAATTAGTAATATAGTTTACTTTTGCTTGCCGTAGTGGTAGATTGGTGTTAGTAGCAGCAGACTTGGTTCAGTGCCTTATTTTTGTCGTGTTTATTTCCACTTACATTATTGACACAATGCCATTATTGTATTGATCGCTGTAAACTGTTATTTCCATTCCCATTATTGTCATAATCATCTCCAACGTAACTGAGAACAACGTAAGTTACAGTCCCCCTGATGAACTTGAGACAAACGAACAGGCTCCCCTCTTCCTTGCAAACATTCCTCAAAACCTTTAATTTACTCCATCCTCCCCCACTGTCGCTGGAACCAGCTGTGCAGGCAACACACATCTATTGTCTTCTGAGCTTTCTTGCCATTCCCAGTCGACAAGGGACATCATTAACCACCAGCTATCTCCGTACAGTAATGCTTTAAATATTTGCAATATAAACGCTCAAAGCTTCCTTGCGGAGGCGCGAATGGATGAAATAAAAGCCCTATTTATGCCTCCCAGTTTCCACGCAATATTAATCACTGAATCTTGGTTAAAACCACACCACGCAATAGAAAGACTGCAGCTGGCGGCTTATACATTTCTCAGATCCGACAGACTAAGTAATCCCTCCGGGGGTTCTGCCGCATATGTTACGACCAGCTTACGCCCTAAAATAATCTGTAGGTCTCCATATCCGTACGAGCGAAAACCTGAGTTCATGTTCCTGGAAATAACTGTGAGTGAAGTAAAATGTCTTCTGGGTGTAGTATATAAACCACCGAAAGCGGGTTTTTTATGCGATCTAGAGACTCAAATACAAGATTAAGTCCCTGATTACTCAAATATAATTATAACGGTTGACTTCAACATAAACCTTCTTGAACATAACTCTCCTCAGACAACCCACCTATTAACTTCTTTTAAAGCTTGCGATTTTACGTTTCTCCCTCTCAACGCTACACATCACACAGACACACCACACACTTTAATAGATCTCATTACCACTAACCAACCTGAATTAGTTCTTCATCGCGGTCAAATTAGTATCCCAGGCATATCGCGACATGATGCTATATTTATGGCCTATTCTATTAAAAGTCCAAAGTTTACACCGAAAATAATTCCATATAGAGATCTACGAAGAATTGATAAGAATAAACTTTTACAAGACACAGCTCCCTGGCTCTCAGATGAGATTAGAGCACTAAATGCTGAACGCGATGCTGCTTATAAACGAGTTAAGAAACATTGCACTCCTGACAATCTACTGAACTATAAGAGTCTGAGAAACGCTACGACCCAACAGATTATAAACGCGAATATACGACACGCTCACAGTTTAATTCAAACAAATGCTTCAACAGCTGTATTGTGGAAATCCATAAAGAGCTTTGGAATTACCAAAGGACGAGACGACGACGAAAAAAATATACCCTTGGAAAAACTGAACGATTATTTTTCATCTAACTGCACATTAAATGCAGCTCTGAAACAGGAAGTTCTAGACTGGAATTATGCAAAGACGCGAACAGATAGAGAAAACTTCTACTTCCGTCCAACAACCCACTCACAAGTCAGGTTTGCTGTAAATCGGATAACATCAGCGGCAAAAGGAAATGACAGTATAGGAATAGAGATGATAAAAATTATTCTGGATGTGATATTACCTGCACTAATTAACAAATTTAACTCTTCCCATGTAGAGAGCACATTTCCCGAAATATGGAAAGTGGGCATCTGAACCATCTGACTACAGAGTCATCTGCATACTTTCTGGTTTAATCAAAGCGCTAGAGTTCATCGCTCATAGACAAATAACAGACTACATGACGACTTACAACATACTTGATCCACTACAATCTGGTTTTCGTCAAGCACACAGTACTATAACGGCACTACTGAAGGTCACAGAAGACATCCGAGAAGCTATGGACAACAAGGAAGTGACAGTTTTAATACTCCTAGACTTGAGCAAAGCTTTTGACTCTGTTGAAATTGACATTTTGATCTCGAAATTGTATTTCCTCTATTACTCGGACAGCGCCCTCCTTTGGTTGCATTCCTACTTATAAGGCCGTCGGCAGTGTGTTACAGATAGAACAAACAAATCAATTTGGCGGTCTGTGCAGTGTTGTGTACCCCAAGGGTCGGTGTTAGGACCCCTTCCTTTTTCTATTTACATTAATGACGTCTCCCAAATCCTAACACACTGAAAATACCATATTTATGCTGATGGTGAACAAATGTACCTCCATACATCTCCAAATCTAATATTTTTGGCCCTAGACAAAATCAATCAGGATTTAACATCGTTTTCTTCTTGGCCTTTGAGATGTGGTCTTTGGTTAAACCCAGCAAAAACGCAAGCCATCATTTTTGGATACCCGAAAATACTCGCGAAGGTCAATCCACCAGAGATTCCATCTATAAGTTTGTGTAATACTAACATACCATTCATGTCGTCAGTAAAACTCCTAGGTGTTACTTTCGATGATGACATGTCATGGAAAACGCATATTACAAACATCACCCAGAAAACATTCTCTGCATTGCACATGCTGCGCGGGTATAAATACTTACCTTCCTGAAAAACTCAAAAAATCCTGGTAGAAGCTCTGGTTTTCCCACATTTCGACTATTGTGACGCGATTTATAGAGACACTCGGAACATGTTATTGAGCAGATTACAACGTGGTCAAAATGCATGTGTGAGATACGTCTGTAACCTACAGTACTATGACCACGTAACTCCTTGTTATAACCACCTATCTTGACCCCGACTAGAAATCCGTCGCACTGTGCATACCCTATGCCATCTCCATAAAATCCTTAATTGTTCAAAGCCATTTTACCTTATTTCATATTTCAAATACCTATCCTCTTATCATACTCTTAACACCAGATCTGCTAATAATTCCATCCTTGCTTTACCTACCCATAGAACTACCATCTACGATAAATCATTCACAGTAATTTCCTGCCGTGAGTGGAACCGCCTTGCCGAAAGTATCAGGGAGTTAAGCACTATTCGCACTTTCAAGGAAGCACTTTGGAGACATTTTATGCACTAGTAAGGATCATCTGTAAACTTGATGCTGCTACTTACAACCATTCTCTTGTTATGGATGTCCTGGTAGAGAGTCTAAAATTCTTAACCAATTTGTTTTTAAAATCAAGTTTAATGTACTGCCTCTTTCTTTTACATGTAGATTATTAGTTTGAAGAATTTATCCTTTCATTATATCTGATTTATTTCATCTTAATTTAATCTTAATTTATTTCATCTTATTGTAATCTCACCATCCTTGTATTTTTATTAATTTAATTTGTATGAGATCTACTTATTGTAAGTAATACAATGTTATATATGTATATTTCACTTCCTGGTTAGATGGAAGAGTAGGCCTGAGGGCCTTATATATCGGTTTTTTTACAATCTGTACCCCTTCTGAATGTTCATTCTTGTTTTCCATGGTTTCGCAAGGCTAAGTTCTTTACCATATTAGATCTTAACCAGGCATATAATAAAATACCTCTGGCAGGAGAATCCAAACACCTGACGGCTTTCGCCACGGATTGGAATCTGTATCAATACTACCGCGCCCCTTCGGGATCCACACGTATGCAGCTGTCTTTACTAGACAGCTGGAGAGGGTCTTCTCCGATATCAAATTCGAATATCTGAAACATTACCTCGATGATGTCGTCGTGTTTTCAGTGACCTCCGAAGGGCACTTAGATCATCTGACGGACGTCCTCAATCGCCTTCGGAAGCCTGGGTTGACTGTTAAATTATCTAAGGTAGCCTTTGCTAATCCTTCTATGTCGTTCTTAGGGCATACTGTGTCGCCCGATGGTGTTTATATTGACCATTCCAGAACACAGGCTATTCGTGACTTCAAGCCTCCGAAGGACATAAAGGGAATCGCTAGATTCATAGGCATGGTGATTTTTTCGGGAAATGTATTCCTAACTTTGCTATTAGGGCGGCGCCCTTTGAACTTACTTCGCAAGAAAGGTGTAAAATTTGAATGGGGGCCGTCGCAGCCGGCCGCTTTTGAAGACCTTAAATTAGCTCTTTGTAACGTCCCTGTACAAGCCATGCCCGATTTCTCTAAGAAATTCACTGTCCAAAGTGATGCCTGTTCATCTGCTTTGGCTGCTGTCCTTCTTCAGGAAACGGAACTCGGAAGGCGGCATAACTTCTATGCGTCTAGGATCTTATCGGCTCGAGAAGTAAAGTATTCTAGCTATGAATTAGAGGCTTTGCCAGTCATGTTTGCCCTGGAGAAGTTACGCCTTTATCTGGAACATGTCAAGTTTCAATTAGAAATACATAAGCAGCCTTAAGGTGGGTTTTAGCAAGGCCTCGTAGTAACGGACATAACGGCCGTTGAGCTATCAGGATCTCAGCTTTCCTATGTGATGTACGACACATTAGGGGATCAGAAAATGTAGTTGCTGATGGACTAAGCCACATGTTTTCTAGTGATATTGAGACCAGTGAACAGGAAGTTAGTTCTTCTCTTTCTATGCCCACACCTCTTAGTATTAATGCTATTTTGACGGATGCCCCTACGCTGTTTCGTGACACTGAGAATTATCAACCAGAAGATCCCGTGCTGGATCCGATAATGGAAACCCTTTCTTCTGGGGAACATGTTGTCCCTTATTTATTGAGTAGCGGTGTTTTGTGTTGTCCTTGGAGGCATGATCAGAAAGTTATGGTTACAACCTTTCTTGTGCCAATGATCTTCAAATATTATCATGAGACCCCATTAGGGATCAAACAGGAACGGGAATAAATTTATTATTGTATGTGTAGACGGCTTCACTAGATTTTCATGGTTGTTTCCCACTAAGCTGATTAACGCTCAGTCTACCATTTCTTGTCTTAATACTATCCTTGCTTCTTTTGGTCCCTGTCAGTATATAGTTTCAGGTAATGCAAAGGCTTTCACTTCTAACTTATTCCGGAGATTCTGTTTCAATCTGTCCATATCCCATGTAACAACTTCCGCTTATTACCCTCAACTATCTCTGGCTGAGGGGATCAATCGTAATTTTCGATCTGCGTTGATCGCTTTTCATCATGGAGATCATTCCAAGTGGGTTATGTATTGCTTTAAACTCGGCTGTTCATGAGTCCCACAAGTTCACTCCCGCCTCTCTCGTGTTTAGATTTTTTCCCGACACGCCGCTGTCCAATCTTTGGTCACTCAATGACAGATTACAAGAGACAATAGGTCCTGATAATATCAGAGACCTATGGAAGAAGGCTGAAAGTAATCTGAAGGCTTCTCATGAAAAGGTTAGAGAGAGATATTATCGTGGACGTAGGCCCACCAATTTAAAGGTTGGAGATCAAATTATGGTTAAGAATTTCGTACCTGCAGGAAAATTTGCCACCAGATTTCATGGGCCTTATATTTATTGGACTTCTTAACTCCCGTCACTCTTTTGGTCAGTTACTCAGCCACTGAGAGGTTATTTAGAGCCCACTTTCGCAGATTAAACCGGTATAATCTTTTGTTTTGCAGTATAGGCCACTAAGTCATGGCAGTAAGAAAACTGTTATCTTTCTTCGGCGTCAGTTCTGTAACAATTTTTTTTAAATGTCACTTTGTAAGGTATATGGGGAGGCCTTCTGCCTAGTTGTACTTCCTCTTAAAACAATAATCACCACCACCACCACCACCACCATCCCATATCCACCTAACGGCAGTATCCTATGCATATACTTAATGCTATACATCCTTCCCCTCTAGTGAGGTTTATTTTATCCCGTTGCCCGCCTCTAAGCCCAAGCCTACTAGTCACACATGCAGCCCGCCTGATCTGAAACTCCAACTTAGAAAAATACACAACTCTCGCTCCCCACAAAAACAATTTTTGTCGCAAAATAAATGACAGCTTCATCTGGCGAGGGATGCCGGCGTGTGGTAACGGCCCACTCTGCTCTGGCCGAGTCTCCTGCATAACGGCGTACTGGAACACCATCCTTTCCGGCGAGGGCTGTGGTGCCTACCCATCTTGGAGCATTATCACTATATTTGGTCCGTGGCGACCATCACCATGGCTACCCCTCTCAAGGTAGCGGAAGAGATATATCTGAGAGTACTTGGGGATCCGGGCGACCCCACCAGGCAACAGGCTGCGGCGGGTGCTCTTGCGGTCAAAACTTGAACTGTATATCTTGTACTGGTACGGTTGAAAGAAGACTTAAAGACTTGTTTTTAACGTAATTTCTTAAAAATGAACTTTTTCAAGAAAATTTCTGTCTGTAAAATACAACTTGGTATATTTTCTTCTAACAAGTAAAATGTCAAACTTTAACTGTGAGGAGAGACTTTAAGAGAGGGAAGGTCTATACTGCACGGTACACCCGCCCCGTTCATTTAAATGAAGCGCCTTGAAGAATGCCATCTGATATATGAATGTCGCAACTACTAGCGCAAGAAGTTTGGACTTTTATCTACAGATGTCTCTACCCAAAAAACGTATGGACCGAGCTCGATAGCTGCAGTCGCTTAAGTGCGAGCAGTATCCAGTATTCGGGAGATAGTAGGTTCGAACCCCACTGTCGGCAGCCCTGAAAATGTTTTTCCGTGGTTTCCGATTTTCACACCAGGCAAATGCTGGGGCTGTACCTTAATTAAGGCCACGGCCGCTTCCTTCCCACTCCTAGCCCTTTCCTGTCCCATCGTCGCCATAAGACCTAACTGTGTCGGTGCGACGTAAAGCAACTAGCAAAAAAAAAACTTATGGTATGCCCTCTAGTGTGAGGAGGAACTATTCAAATCTTAAAGTATTTTTTTATTTTGAGGTTTCCTAAACTGAGTTGATTATGCTTTGTTTTTGGTGTATTCCAGTTTTCAACACTTCTATCTCTGTCCACTAACTTCAAATATCGACCAATATAAGATTTCGTATATTTTCCTTTTAGCCAATAGGATCAATCTTGTACCTTTTTGATTATCCAATAAACTTTGGAGATGTGTTGAGCCTTAGCCCAGAGCTCTCTAGAACCTTTCTCTCGGATATACAATCTGGTACCTTTTCGAGCTACCTTGCCTTATTGATCGTTCAGTCTACTGAGTGTGTGTTAATAGATGAGGCGGCGGCGTCTCGCCCTTCATCGAGTATTCCAGCAGATTAAGGTAATGGCAGCCCTTTAATAACTATGTGACAGCGTCTGAAAGCTAACTCGAGGGGAGGGTTTCCTATCTTTAATAATGTAACATTAAATTTTCAGTCTTCTAAAATGTAAATATCTACGTATAATGTAAATTTTAAACGAGCCGAAAAGCAATTAGTTATAATTCGGGACTAGAGAGTGTGACACCTCTTGAGTTCCCTATCAACTTGACTTAGAGGTGACTATGACTTTGTAACCATTTTCTGTCTGTAGCTTTCGTAGCTTACATTTTCTCCATCTAGTCATCTCAGTAGTATAGGCTTAGACTCTGTAACTTCGGGCCAAAGCTCAAATAGGGTTTTGATGTTTTGAGTGCAAATTTCAAGGAGTATAAGTGTCCGCCTCCGCATCATTTTGATTTTTGGGCCAGTAACTTTAATCTGTGATTTTTGTCTCCCACCAAGTTCCGGTAGAATGGGTATTCTATATTTCTGTAAAATTGATTACTTATGTTAAGATGTTAGACTCTTGAGTGTGTAAGACAGTGAATACGGTTTGAATTGCAAAATGTAGGTTGTGCCTCGAGAGACCAGGCAAGTGTTAATTTTATTGAGCAAATGTGCACTGGTTGTAAATGTAAAAGTTGAAGGTTGCCTTGAGAAGGCAGTAAGGGTATAAGGTTTGGAGCGCAGCCTCCTAGATATATTCATAGAGCATAGATGCTCTTTCTATTCTTGTAGAGGTGTTAGTGTAAATATTGAATGGTGCCTTTTGCATGGCGGTAACGTTGTAGAGCAAGAGGTACTCTCGGCATATTGTACGGTGTGAGTACTCTGTAAATGAAATTGGGAGACCTGTCTCCTTGACCACTGAGTGGATGAAGCAATAGTGCTCAAGTAACATTTGTAAAATTGGGAGCTTTAAGCTCGTATTGTTAATTAGCAATTTTGGTTGATTTTCTGATTTCTCCTAGCTTGTATCTAAGCTAACGAGCTAGTTCTGTCCCTGAAATCTTGTTCTATTGCTGAGCGACATGTTTTGTTAAAACATAGCATAAAAACAGCCAAAAATTAATATACCTCTAATTTCTAAGCTTTTAATTAATCTTTTGATTGTTGTGGATAGACCCATTCATGTCCGAACTTTCTCTGTCCACCACGGTCTCCCCGTAACAGAAATAAATGATGAAAAATTTACATTTTCTATGATGCCCCTCACTTGATTAAATCACTCAAATACAATCTAAAGAAGTATGATTTAAATGTAGGAGATAAAATTTGTAGCTAGTCTCATACTGAAGAATTTTATAATAAATATTCAACCATTGTTCCCAGACTTGCCCCAAAATTAATAAAACAATGTATTTCACTTCCCTCCTTTCACCAATTAGAGTGTGTTTAGCTGTTCGGACTGTGAGTCATTCTGTTGCTTGTGGCATAAAGATGCATGTTCTATTTAATTCCGTACCACCCTCTGCAGCTATTAGAGCTGATTTGATTGATATATGTGACATACTATTTGACATCTTGGATTCCTCAAAATGTAGTGTCACAGGCCCTAAGCAGTATAGACAACACCTCTGCAGCAATTCTAATCATTTAGAAAAAAGTGGTCGAAATTAAAAATATCTGAGGCAGATCATTGTGTTAAACAGAGATGCTAATAGTAAACTCAACCCAATATGTATTCAATGTTGGGTAGATAATATCACTGCTCTTACGATTTTGTGGTCAGAATTGATGGAGCAATGGATTTTCAATTTCTCTTCACTAGAAGACTGACACAAGATTGTCTGGAAAATTCATTTGCCATTGTCAGAAGTAAAGAGAGCAATAATACAGCTGCAGGTGCATCTAATATTGACAGTGCATTAAGAACTGTTAGATAAATAACTTACTATCCCCATCACAAGATAGCAATTTTGAGGCTGATGCTGCAGTATTCCTAAACAAATACAATTATTTGAAAATGAGTTACGTTGTGAACGAAAGATTAAATATTAGTGATAAGAGATCTGATTGTAATGGAAAAGTGAGATCATCGACTGTAAACTACACAGGCAAATGTTATTGTTTGGGCAATCAGAAGACTGCCACACAATGAGTGTGAAAATGTTTTGATGTCCCTTGACCTTAATTCCAATGACCCGAAAAATTTCCTCTTACTAGTGAAGAAATATGAATCAAGTAACATGATTTTCCCCAATGATTGTTCTCACATGTTGTGTTCTAAAATATACCGTGTTTTTCAGAATAATCTAAATTAATTCATATGTGAAATCACTCAGGATGTCAAGAACAGGTTAGCGAAGACCTTGATGAATGAATATGTTAGTGTAGAAGGTATGTGTGACAGTTGTTATTCTTTGCTGGCACATAAATACTTTGCAGTCCACAATACAGTTTTGTAAATAAAAAAATGGTTTATACACATATCAGCAGAGTCCGTCTCCATGGCTAAATGGTTAGCGTGCTGGCCTTTGGTCACAGGAGCCCTGGGTTCGATTCACGGCAGCGTTGGGAATTTTAACCATCATTCGTTAATTTCTCGGACACGGGAGCTGGGTGTATGTGTCGTCTTCATCACCATTTCATTCTCATCACGACGCGCAGGTCGCCCACGGGAGTCAAATCAAAAGACCTGCACCTGGCGAGCCGAACTTGTCCTTGGACACTCCCGGCACTAAATGCCATACTCCATTTCTTTATCTCAGCAGGAAAAAAATGCCAAATTACAGAATGTAACACATATGTAATTTCATGTTCAAGTGCACTGATATGTATATAATATAGTATATACATATATAATTATGGTATATACATGGTTTTCAGTACATATGGTTGCCTATCCTGTAGTTATATGCAAATTGTTACAGAAATTTGTCATGACTTAACTTCAATTTGTGGAAAATAGCATGTGTACCGTAGGATTATATACTTTTGAATATATATGACACATGTGAAAAAGTGGACGGTAGGCTATCACATGAATGATACAGTAGTTTTGGTCTAGGTGTAGCCCTAAAATTGATGTTACTTTCCATGCCTTAGGGTATTTCGTGACGAATGAAATGTTATAACCGCAGATCAAACATTTTGTATTTGAAAACTACTCCATAATTCGTTTAAAAATTAAAACTTAAAATCAATACAATACAATAAAATTTCGAGACCCCTGGTTCAGGTATTATGTCATAGCAGCCACAAGGAGCAGTCGACAGCTGTACGTTTTTACACTGCGAGCCGCTAGATAGTGGTAGTGGCGCTGCCTCTTCGGAAAGCTATGCACTCTCGAGAGTGTTTCTGCTATTATCTTTATAACCTACTAGGTATGGCCATGCACTGCGTAGAGAAGGTTCGTCTGTTGTACAGAGGGCACTTCGCATCACACCGTCTGGAAACAGGCCACGTGGTCGATCCTAGAAACACCTTCAAGGAAACACGAGGGATGTTCATCTTGTTTCAAATGATGTTCTTATAGAACCAATTGTTATAGAACCAAGTAAAGATTGGCTTGCAAAAAACAGCAGACCTTGCTCCATTGCGGGAAGAAAGCTAAGATGATGATGATGGAATCCGTAGAACCAGTATTACTTGCCTGTGAAGTGCTCTGTAACAATCAGTATGTAACAATACAGTAAACTGTACTCTGGTCCGACATCAGTACCGTTAACACGTAGTAATACGAGCTTGTGTCAAGAGCACGAATATCTTACTTAGAGCGTTGGCAAGTAATTGAATTACTTGTAACGACTACTTTCTTAGTAACTTTTAGTCGTAATTTACTTCTGCAAATAAAATTGTAATCGATACATTGTAGTAAACGATATTCATCGCATCTACAGCTTGGTAACTTTGTAGCCCCAGCACTCGTTCATTTACTCACAGCTTGTTGATATTTAGGTAATTGTGAGACGGTGGTGGTGATTATTGTTCTAAGAGGAAGTACAACTGGAGGAGAAGTGAAGGTATCGGCAAAATAGAAGGAGGACTCCCTAGGACTCGAGCACCTCAAACCGTGGAGGAGCCTAATACCAGACTCAGCTAGCGGAACCGTGGTCACAAAACGACACTCCCAAGTTGACTGTCCTTGGTCTCCCTTAAAGTCGCCTCATACAGCCCCCACGTCGTGGAGAATAGAGCCGGAATAAACACGTGATAGTGAACGGGTTAAGGCACTTCCACTCTCATATTTGAATAAGTTACCCTGAAACCTCGAAAGTGATATTCTATTTTCGCTCGGGAGCTATCATTTTGAATGTCTGTTTAGTCTAACGCAGCAATGATAGCCACTTCACGTCCTTTTACTAAAAGGTACAAAACAGACTAATGCATTTCCCCCTGGCATACCCACTGGAAATAAGTCAGTGATTCTCTGAAGACTCGCGTTCTGCGATGATTGTAACTTTACTGATTACATTCAGAAATTAATTTCTGCTCCGGTAACTAATTGAGCCCAATCACTTTTTTCCCACTTTTCCCGTCACAGCTTAGTTACAGCATAACGAAAATGTTTCCACAGAGCTAGTGACCACATAACCGTCGGAAGAATATGGGATCAAACCCCACCTCAGCAAACTTGAATATTGATTTCTGTGGTTACCAAATTCCCCACCAGGCAAACTAAGGCCAGAGTAACTTCCCTCGCTATCTCATTGTCACCGTAAGACCTGTCCACATCAAATAGTGAACCTGCCACCTGGTGACTGCCCTAAATGCAGATCAGTGGCGACTGACTGAAGGTTGCACCCTCCTGTTCCAATACCACGGTTATTCCTAAATGCATCAAGGAATCATATGAGGCATTTCTTGTGGGGAGATTCGTAAATTATTTGTTGGAAGTAAGAGTTTAAATGTTTAGATTGAATTGCATAATATCGCATAGTGCAACTAGTGACCTACTGAAGTTCCTTATGGGATCAATAGTTGCTTTGTAGCGGCAGGCCTCTTATGTCATTGGCCGTTCTCCCCCTGTACATGGCTCAGTATGACAGCCGTCAGCTCCCCCCTTTCAACCTTGTTATGTTCAAACCCATTATGCCATTTCAATGAAACCACGGCATCATAGCATTCAGCTAGGGTTCGATTCCAGGTACGTGGTTAAAAAGGTATATGCATCTCCAATGGGGTGCACCTGAAATTAGCTGCACTAATTCAGGGAGAGGACGCGAGTTTACTGAGCCAACGGCTTTTCAAACCAAATATTTACTGCAAAAGATATATTTATCGTCATAAGTTAATTGAGATCATTAATGATTATTTTGATAAATACCATACAATTAAACTCAGAATGTACTTTCTAATTTCAAGCCCGATTTCATACTCTGGTAAAATCGCATTTCAAGCACTGGGATAAGTGGATCATTAGTCTGCCTTATTCTCCGCTGACACAGCCACTTGCATCGACTCTCACCTTCACCCTTGTTTAAAAGGTAATTCAAATACTTCAGCAGGGCTCAATGCAGGAACTACTGAAAGCATAAATATAGTTGTGAGGAGGGAAAACATGAAAATTATAAGATGACTGAAGTGCTAGTCGCCTGTGTGATGGGAAATTTACGTACAATATTTCAAGTTTCCCATCTGTGCCACATCCGAAGGCCACCTACCTATCTGAGATCATGCTACATATTTCATTGCCGGTGTCTTCAACGGAAACGTTTCTCGAGGTCACTTACCTGGATGATCTATGGTGCTGACTATCCACACTGTCTTCAGCCTGTAGAGCGGCTTCAACCACTTAATTGGACGATACTGTGCAAGTATATTACTCTACTCAACTCCCAATTAGACAGCGGCATATGGTCTGCAGAGAGATGCTAATTTAATCACAAGGAAGATGGGGCTGGGGCCAACACTAATTCACATTTAACAGTTTTATTACCTTGGAACAATTTATTTGCATTGGTACAAAACTTAGCACAGAATACCATTCGCTTCTAGGCAACGACACAACACAGAGTTCTTTGTTACCGGTAGGATCCCTCACTGTTGTAGCACTGAACCTGCTGAGAGGAGGAAGGGCTCCTCCTCAACTCCACGGCGCAGGTAAGGATCATAGTGTCGATAGAGGGAGATACACTACATTACTGTTGTGTGTCCAAGTAACTTACTTGCTCAGTGAGCACTGCTCTAGGAAGCGTACCACCTCATGGTGGCTTCCCCCCTCCGTTTGGCAAGGGACAGAGATGTGCAACTATTAGCCTTACCATTGAGACTAGTGGGGTCTAGTGTGGTGAGGTTCATCACTATATCGAGGTGACCCCACTGAGCAGATCCCCAGTAATACCTCCCTCCTCCACCAGGTGCATCACCACCTCCACTTGGCCCTCTATGGCTGACAAGGTCAGTGCAGGCACTCCTTGTCTGTGGGTAACAATGTTCACATCAATGTCACTTCCAAAGGAGAGATAGTCCACTCGACCTCGATTTTCTCCTTTCCTACCAGAGCTTCCACAACATGCAGCTGTCCCCTATCTGCAGCATTGTTCAAATCGGTGCTCATCCAGTCCACACAGGGATTTCTTGCAAGTAGGAAATTCAACGAATTGATATATCCCTGATCAGAGGCCCAATGTAGAATTTGCTGAAGGATTTCTTGACCTGGCTCGTACTGGACGAGCAGTTCCCACCACCGTGGACCTTCATCTCTGTTCCGCCACTTTCTCTGTCTCTCTGGAGAGGAAGTTTCTCTCTCATCCCGCACGCCAGCTCTTTCTTCTCAACAAACTTCTCTCCGTCTTTACAAGCTTTTTCCATTTCCTCCTCTCTCTTCTTTCATGCTCTCTCCACCTCCTCTTCTCTGTCCTTACGTGCTTTCTCCACATCCATTGCTTTCTTCTCAAATGCCTCCTCCCTCAGTTCTATCACCAACTCACTGTATTTCAGCACTTCTTCCCATAAACTCGGGCTGTTCTCTGTCTCCTCATTAGTTCTCTCCAATTCTTCCACCACTCTGGTATCTTCTTTCAGCTGCAATTACCTTATCTCCACATGTTACACCAGTGAACCGCAGAGTGCCGCACAGAGTTCGCACCGAGGCTGGAACACACAATAACACCACAAATTAGCGGAGAGTCCTCCTTTGAGCTGGTTCACAAGAGATAAATTTTAGTGAAATAGGCCACCATAAGAATTACCTGAAGGGAAATTGATTCAGTTACGAAGTATTGCAGACATGGCAACCCTATTATAATGTTCTGGAGACTTACTTCGTTAGCTGAGTGGCACTGTAGCAAGGTTGCCAACAAAGAAAGAAAGAAAGAAAGAAAGAAAGAAAGAATAAATTGCACGCGAAAAGGATGCTTGAAACATTGAATTTTTTTGTTACATAGAGCCTCACTTGCCACACGTTTTGTATTAAACTACCTGTATTTCTCAATGTTGAATGTTTACTTCTAGGATTGTTACGACCTGTCAATTATCTGTGATGTGATTTCTTTACTGTGAGAGTAATTTATATTCTTCACTTTTTAATTTTAGTTTCAAACTTATTATATTTTTAATTTAAAAATTCTATTATTCCGTCTTAGTCCTTTTTGGTCGATCAGTTTTTCTAGGGAATAATTCATCCTTTCAAATTAATAGCAACCCTCGATTCCCTATTCAAAGCAACTTAAACAAATACAATTAATGCCAGACTCAGCTTGTGGTCCTCTAGCCGCTAATACCACGCTCGGAAGCTAAGAACCCATAACACCCCTTCTTAGTCGTTTCTTACAGCAGTATTCCATCACCCTCCAACCTATGTTACATCACTCCACCGAGAGTCGCAAGTTAGGAAGGGCATCCGGTTGGGATGATAGAACCTCGAATTAGGGTTATACGTGAAAAAAGCCCTAGCACAGCCTCCGCCGGGTTAGTGCAATAAGAGCCCATGTACACGCGTGCTTCTACTTACTTGTGTTAGGCCACTCAATTTTATCTATCCTATCCGACCTTCCACGGTTAACTCTTGTTCTTTTCCGAGCCCCCACACTATTAGGTTTACGAGGGCTAAGGAGTGTTAAATTTTCACGCCTTTCGTAGCCTTTGTCTTTCTTTGGCTTATACCTTGCGCGGTCTCTCAACTCTCCAAGACCTAAAGTCGCTTTTCAGCGTTACGCCTCAATGAATAAAGAATATGTATTAAGTCTTACACCATCTCCCTGGTACCATGTCAAGTCCCGGGAGGTTACCGCGTGGTCAACGCAACGTTAGGCCTGCAGGGGCATCGAACGTGAAGTGTAGGTAGGGATCTTATTCTGTATTCGGGAATTCTGATAATACGCGAACTCCTGCAGGGCTAAATTCCAGCAGCACATTACTTTGTACGTATTATATTGGGTATTTAGTCTGAAGATATTTTAGGTCTTCCTGTGTGATTGTACTGTACCTAAGATGCGAACTTGTGGAAAAAATGAACTTTGCATTCCATGTGTCAGCAAATACATCCAAAGCTAGTCAACTTGCACGTGCAGTTATTTCTTGCTGATATGTGCATGCCAGGCTCTCCGTATCTAGAACTTCGAAGATGCTTCCCAATATACGCCCCCTATGAATAAAGCATTTGTATTACACCTTACATCATATTCCTAGTCCTATGTGTAGCCATCAGCTTCCATCAATCTCAGCATCAAAATCCCTGGATCATGTCCCATCTCGTCTATTTAGGTTGAGCGTAGGATCGAATCTCAAAGTTGAGACTGTAACGCCCTTGTAAAGTTAAGTCTGGTGTTAAATGCATCGGTTAACTTAACACTTTTGACAATAATCACGTCAGCAGTTAGGTTTTGAGAGGTTAACGCGCGGGCGAGGCGGGGTGAGGTACCGGCCATCCTCCTCAGTTGTATCCTCCGACCCCCAGTCTGTAGTTCCAGGATACTGCCCTTGAGGCGGTAGAGGTAGGATCCCTCGATAAGTCCGATGGAAAAACCGACCCTGGAGCGTAAACAGATAAAGAAGAAGAAGAGGAAGAAGAAGAAGAAATTAGGGAATGCATCTATAAGGCTCTGTCTATGTCTATTTACCACTGTGCCCTAGCACAGCTCTCGCCAGAGTTAGCCCTCCCTTTTAGTCACGACTGGCAGTATACCATTGACGCAATTCTACCCCTCCACCTCACCTCATTAAAAAATGAGGATCTGGGTGGAGTGACGTCATCATAGTAGCA